>NC_058083.1:84608787-85260453 GCF_014858855.1 Bufo gargarizans
TATGGCCAAAAATAAACAGACTATTGCTGGTTAAATGCACTTGGTGTGACAGCTTCACCCTGATGTAGGCTTTAGCCAAAAAACAACCACACCATTGAGGGTTAAATGCACTTGGTCGCAGCTTGTGCTGGCGCACCACAAGACACAAAATGGCCGCCGATCACCCCAGAAAAATGTGACTGACAAACGGTCTGGGCAGCCTAAAAACAGTGAGCAATTGAGGATCAGCAGCTCAATGATCCACAGCTGCAGATCGATCAGTTAATCAAGTCCTTTGGAGGAGTTAATCTGCCTAATCTCGCCCTACTGTCGCAGCCGCAACCTCTCCCTACGCTAATCAGAGCAGAGTGACGGGCGGCGCTATGTGACTCCAGCTTAACCACCTCCGGACCGCCTAACGCGCCGATGCGTCCGGAAGGTGGTTGCTTTTCTCCTCCTGGACGCATCGGCGCGTCATCTCGCGAGACGCGAGATTTCGCCGCAGCCGGCCCGCACATGCGCATCGCGGGCCGGCATTTCTTCGAGAAGCATTTCGTCAGGACCTGCCAGCCAGCGATCATTGGCTGGCAGGTTGCTGATTTTCAAAAAAGCCAATCACAGAGCAGTATAGCAGATCATATTAGTAAATATGATCTGTTATATGGCTGCCTGCTCCTCTGCTGGTTCTTTTCGTCGGTTGGATCCAGCAGAGGAGCAGGCTTCACAGTGAGTACACCAACAGTACATACTTAGCCCCAGATCACCCCCCTGAACCCCTATTAACCCTTTGATCACCCCTTCTAGCCCCTGTCAATCACTAGTGAAAGGAAAAAAAGTGATCAGTGCAAACTGTCACTTTTTTTTTTCACTGGTATTGACCGTTAGGTTTTAGGTATAGTTTAGGTCCCTTGGTTAGGTAGTTAGGGATCAGTTAGCGCCCAGCCCACCGCACCGCAGTCCGTTATTCGCTGATTAGCGTATCGCTAATCAGCATTTGTACTTTTATAGTATCTGGAAGTGATCAAAACTGATCACGGTCAGATCTATAACTGTATTAGTGTCACTTTAGGTTCGCCCTCCACCCAAAACGCAGTGTTTGCCCGATCAGGCCTGATCGGTCGCCCACACGTGCGTTCGCCCACACCCGCCCCACCGCAGTGACAAAAAAAATTTTTTTTTTGATCGCTGCACATCCACTTTACACGCACTGCGGCGATAAAAAAATCACTTTTGATATTTTTTATCAACCGCAGCGGCCTCCGGTACTTCGCTAGCCTCCCCTTTGTAAGACAGGCTTGCTTTTTTTACCTGGGTAGTCTCAGGGAATACCCCTAAATTTAGTTGCCCACATGTCAAACAGGGGGTATTCCTCTGAAGAGGCCTACAGGCTTCTGACCCAGTTGGATGAGGAGTGGGAACCCTCATCTGATGAATCCAGCGGGTCAGAATACGAACCTGTAGAAAGCAGCGGCTCTCTGACCCAAAGTTCGGACGAGGAGGCTGAGGTCCCTGATAGAACCAGGCGTACCCGGCCCCGTGTTGCTAGACCGCAGGTTGCGCAGGATCCGCTTCAAGAGCATCAGAGTGGGGCTGGTGCTGCCGGATTACGTGGTGAGGCATACACCAGCAGCCCAGCCCATCCTGGACCTAGTACCAGCACTGCCGTACAACCTGGTGAAGTAGCGAGCACCAGAAGGGCAGTTGAAGCTGGTACGGTGGCACGAGCAGTAGTGACCCCGTCGCAGCCACCGCAAAGACGTGCCCGTAGAGCCCCTAGAATCCCAGAGGTGCTGGCAAACCCTGATTGGCAGCCCCCAACTTCAGCCGCACCTGTAGTTCCCCCTTTCACCGCCCAGTCTGGAGTTCGGGTTGAGACGGCTCAGATCGGTTCGGCCCTGGGATTTTTTGAGCTGTTCTTGACTGCGGAGCTTTTAGACTTAGTCGTGGCAGAGACAAACCGGTATGCCACACAATTTATAACCGCTAACCCGGGAAGCTTTTATGCCCAGCCTTTCCGGTGGAAACCAGTCCAAGTTTCCGAATTTAAAACTTTTCTGGGCCTCCTCCTCAACATGGGCCTGACAAAAAAACATGAATTGCGGTCATATTGGTCCACGAACCCAATTCATCACATGCCCATGTTCTCTGGTGCAATGTCCAGGACACGATTTGAGACCATCCTGCGTTTCTTGCACTTTAGTGACAACACCGCCTCCCGTCCCAGAGGCCACCCTGCTTTTGACCGGCTCCACAAAATTCGGCCCCTCATAGACCATTTCAACCAGAAATTTGCAGATTTGTATACCCCTGAGCAAAACATCTGCGTAGACGAGTCCCTAATACATTTTACCGGGCGCCTTGGCTTCAAGCAATACATCCCAAGCAAGCGCGCCCGGTATGGGGTCAAATTGTATAAGCTCTGTGAAAGGGCCACAGGCTATACCCACAAATTTCGTGTCTATGAGGGAAAAGATCAGACCCTGGAGCCGGTCGGTTGCCCTGACTACCTGGGGAGCAGTGGGAAGATAGTTTGGGACTTGGTGTCACCCTTATTCGGCAAGGGGTACCATCTTTATGTGGACAATTTTTACACAAGTGTGGCCCTCTTTAGGCATTTGTTTCTAGAACGGATTGGCGCCTGTGGTACCGCGCGAACTAGTCGCGCGGGCTTCCCCCAACGGCTCGTTAGCACCCGTCTTGCAAGGGGGCAGAGGGCCGCACTGTGTAACGAAGAACTGCTCGCGGTGAAATGGAGAGACAAGCGTGACGTTTACATGCTCTCCTCCATTCACGCAGACACGACAATACAAATTGAGCGAGCAACCCGTGTCATTGAAAAGCCCCTCTCAGTCCACGACTATAACCTCCACATGGGAGGGGTCGACTTCAATGACCAGATGTTGTCTCCGTATTTAGTTTCCCGCAGAACCAGACGCTGGTATAAGAAGGTGTCTGTATATTTGATTCAATTGGCGCTGTATAATAGTTTTGTTCTCTACAGTAAGGCTGGGAGAACTGGATCCTTCCTCAAATTTCAGGAAGAGATCATTGAGAACCTCCTGTATCCAGAAGGTTCCGTGCCCCCATCCACCAGTGTAGTTAGCCGTCTACACGAGCGACATTTCCCCAATGTCGTTGCTGGTACCTCAACCCAACCGTCACCCCGAAAAAGATGTCGTGTCTGTAGCAGGAGTGGAATAAGGCGTGACACCCGGTATTTCTGTCCTGACTGTCCCGACCACCCTGCCCTATGCTTAGGGGATTGTTTCCGAAAGTACCACACACAGGTACACCTAGCATAGGGATCATCTCACCAGGATAGGCACACAGGGCTATTAGGGCCCATTCACTCACACAGCTGCTGCAAACGTCTCCTTTCACATGGGACAAAGTGCATAACGCACTTCGCCACATCTTTGGGCGATTTGCGCTTTGCACATTGACCCATGGGGGAGGAGAGGTTTGTTCTATAAAGGTAAAAAAACAAAAAAAAAACAAAAAAAAAAACAGGTAAGCAAACAGGTTAATGTTTAGTTCCAAAAGTTAAAGTTAAATGTTCTGTTCCAAAGTTAATAAAATTATTGCGTTGTGGCCTGGTTTTTTCTTTTTTTTTTTTTTTGTCTTTTTACCTTCCAGGTGGACCAACCGATGAACTAGCTGCAGCACCGATGTGCATTCTGACAGAAGCATTGCGCTGCTGTCAGATTACACGCAAGTCGGTGTATGCGGCGCTGCAAGACGGGATTTTCTCCTCTGCAGTGACAGATACGTTTGCCGAAGCATACGAGCTGAGGAGGAGGCGGCGTTCCTATGCTTTGGCAAGCACTTTGTATGTATATATATATATATATATTAAAAAAAAAAATCCCGGCAATGATTTATTCATCCACATCGATTGATGCGAATGGAGAAATCTGGTTTGCCAGGGCATACGAGCTAAGTGGGTATGGATGTAGGGCGGAGCTCCTATGTCCTGGCAGACGCCTTTCCCCTCCATTTTTTTTTTTTGGCAGAGATTTTTTCATCCACATTGATCAATGCGAATGAAGAAATCTGTGCCGTTCATTTTTTTCTTTCAGCCCAGAGGCTGAACGGAAAAAAAAATCTCATTACCTGTATGCTCAATATAAGGAGAATAGCAGAAACTCCTAATGCTGGCCATACATGTAATGATTGCGGAGACCCTCAAATGCCAGGGCAGTACAAACACCCCACAACTGACCCCATTTTGGAAAGAAGACACCCCAAGGTATTTGCTGAGGGGCATATTGAGTCCATGAAAGATTGAAATTTTTGTCCTAAGTTAGCGGAAAGTGAGACTTTGTGAGAAAAAACAAAAAAAAATCAATTTCCGCTAACTTATGCGAAAAAAAAAAATTCTATGAACTTGCCAGGCCCCTCATTGGATACCTTGGGGTGTCTTCTTTCCAAAGTGGGGTCACATGTGGGGTATTTATACTGCCCTGGCTTTTTAGGGGCCCTAAAGCGTGAGAAGAAGTCTGGGATCCAAATGTCTAAAAATGCCCTCCTAAAAGGAATTTGGGCCCCTTTGCGCATCTAGGCAGCAAAAAAGTGTGACACATCTGGTATCGCCGTACTCAGGAGAAGTTGGGGAATGTGTTTTGGGGTGTCATTTTACATATACCCATGCTGGGTGAGAAAAATATCTTGGTCAAATGCCAACTTTGTATAAAAAAATGGGAAAAGTTGTCGTTTGCCAAGATATTTTTCTCACCCAGCATGGGTATATGTAAAATGACACCCCAAAACACATTCCCCAACTTCTCCTGAGTACGGCGATACCAGATGTGTCACACTTTTTTGCTGCCAAGGTGGGCAAAGGGGCACATATTCCAAAGTGCACCTTTCGGATTTTGCAGGGCATTTTTTACACATTTTGATTGCAAGGTACTTCTCACACATTTGGGCCCCTAAATTGCCAGGGCAGTATAACTACGCCACAAGTGACCCCATTTTGGAAAGAAGACACCCCAAGGTATTCCGTGAGGGGCACGGCGAGTTCCTAGAATTTTTTATTTTTTGTCACAAGTTAGCGGAAAATGATGATTTTTTTTTTTTTCTCTTTTTTCATTACAAAGTCTCATATTCCACTAACTTGCGGCAAAAAATAAAAAATTCTAGGAACTCGCCATGCCCCTCACGGAATACCTTGGGGTGTCTTCTTTCCAAAATGGGGTCACTTGTGGCGTAGTTATACTGCCCTGGCAATTTAGGGGCCCAAATGTGTGAGAAGTACCTTGCAATCAAAATGTGTAAAAAATGCCCTGCAAAATCCGAAAGGTGCACTTTGGAATATGTGCCCCTTTGCCCACCTTGGCAGCAAAAAAGTGTGACACATCTGGTATCGCCGTACTCAGGAGAAGTTGGGGAATGTGTTTTGGGGTGTCATTTTACATATACCCATGCTGGGTGAGAAAAATATCTTGGTCAAATGCCAACTTTGTATAAAAAAATGGGAAAAGTTGTCGTTTGCCAAGATATTTCTCTCACCCAGCATGGGTATATGTAAAATGACACCCCAAAACACATTCCCCAACTTCTCCTGAGTACGGCGATACCAGATGTGTGACACTTTTTTGATGCCAAGGTGGGCAAAGGGGCGCATATTCCAAAGTGCACCTTTTGGATTTCACCGGTCATTTTTTACACATTTTGATTGCAAGGTACTTCTCACACATTTGGGCCCCTAAATTGCCAGGGCAGTATAACTACGCCACAAGTGACCCCATTTTGGAAAGAAGACACCCCAAGGTATTCCGTGAGGGGCATGGCGAGTTCCTAGAATTTTTTATTTTTTGTCGCAAGTTAGTGGAATATGAGACTTTGTAAGGAAAAAAGAGAAAAAAAAAAAAATCATCATTTTCCGCTAACTTGTGACAAAAAATAAAAAATTCTAGGAACTCGCCGTGCCCCTCACGGAATACCTTGGGGTGTCTTCTTTCCAAAATGGGGTCACTTGTGGCGTAGTTATACTGCCCTGGCAATTTAGGGGCCCAAATGTATGAGAAGTACCTTGCAATCAAAATGTGTAAAAAATGCCCTGCAAAATCCGAAAGGTGCACTTTGGAATATGTGCCCCTTTGCCCACCTTGGCAGCAAAAAAGTGTGACACATCTGGTATCGCCGTACTCAGGAGAAGCTGGGGAATGTGTTTTGGGGGGTCATTTTACATATACCCATGCTGGGTGAGAAAAATATCTTGGTCAAATGCCAACTTTGTATAAAAAAATGGGAAAAGTTGTCTTTTGCCAAGATATTTCTCTCACCCAGCATGGGTATATGTAAAATGACACCCCAAAACACATTCCCCAACTTCTCCTGAGTACGGCGATACCACATGTGTGACACTTTTTTGCTGCCAAGGTGGGCAAAGGGGCGCATATTCCAAAGTGCACCTTTCGGATTTCACCGGTCATTTTTTACACATTTTGATTGCAAAGTTCTTCTCACACATTTGGGCCCCTAAATTGCCAGGGCAGTATAACTACCCCACAAGTGACCCCATTTTGGAAAGAAGACACCCCAAGGTATTCTGTGAGGGGCATGGCGAGTTCCTAGAATTTTTTATTTTTTGTCGCAAGTTAGTGGAAAATGAGACTTTGTAAGAAAAAAAAAAAAAAAAAAAACATCATCATTTTCCGCTAACTTGTGACAAAAAATAAAAAGTTCTATGAACTCACTATGCCCATCAGCGAATACCTTAGGGTGTCTACTTTCCGAAATGGGGTCATTTGTGGGGGTTTTCTACTGTCTGGGCATTGTAGAACCTCAGGAAACATGACAGGTGCTCAGAAAATCAGAGCCGTTTCAAAAAGCGGAAATTCACATTTTTGTACCATAGTTTGTAAATGCTATAACTTTTACCCAAACCATTTTTTTTTTTTGCCCAAACATTTTTTTTTTATCAAAGACATGTAGAACTATAAATTTAGCGAAAAATTTATATATGGATGTCGTTTTTTTTGCAAAATTTCACAGCTGAAAGTGAAAAATGTCATTTTGTTGCAAAAAAAATCGTTATATTTTGATTAATAACAAAAAAAGTAAAAATGTCAGCAGCAATAAAATACCACCAAATGAAAGCTCCATTAGTGAGAAGAAAAGGAGGTAAAATTCATTTGGGTGGTAAGTTGCATGACCGAGCGATAAACGGTGAAAGGAGTGTAGTGCCGAAGTGTAAAAAGTGGCCTGGTCATGAAGGGGGTTTCACCTAGCGGGGCTGAAGTGGTTAAATAGAGGCTGGGTCACATGGTGCTCTGGCCAATCACAGCCATGCCAATAGTAGGCATGGCTGTGATGGCCTCTTGGGGCAAGTAGTATGACGCTTGTTGATTGGCTGCTTTGCAGCCTTTCAAAAAGCGCCAAGAAAGCGTCACAAAAGCGCGAAGAAAGCGACGAACACCGAACCCGAACCCGGACTTTTACGAAAATGTCTGGGTTCGGGTCCGTGTCACGGACACCCCAAAATTCGGTACGAACCCGAACTATACAGTTCGAGTTCGCTCATCCCTACTTGCATTGTAATTCAGGACGGATCCGTTTGGCTCCGCACGGCCAGGCGGACACCAAAACGACTTTTTTTTCATGTCCGTGGATCCTCCAAAAATCAAGGAAGACCCACGGACGAAAAAACGGTCACGGATCACGGACCTACGGACCCCGTTTTTGCGGACCGTGAAAAAATACTGTCGTGTGCATGAGGCCTTAGAGGAAGAAATGTGGCGGTAAAAAAATCCTGAATGATCGTGATCGGCGATCACTTAAACATTTGGTGAAATTAAATCGAAGGAAAACAACAGTAGAACTCAGGGCTATGTTTAATAGTGAATGTAAGAGCATTTCCACACGCACAATGTGAAGGGAACTCAAGGGATTGGGACTGAACAGCTGTGTAGCCGTAAGAAAACCACTAATCAGTGAGGCAAACCAGAACAAAAGGCTTCAATTTGCTAGGGAGCATAAAGATTGGACTGTGGAGCAATGGAAGAAGGTCATGTGGTCTGAGGAGTCCAGATTTACCCTGTTCCAGAGTGATGGGCGCATCAGGGTAAGAAGAGAGGCAGATGAAGTGATGCACCCATCATGCCTAGTGCCTACTGTACAAGCCTGTGGGGGCTGTGCTATGATCTGGGGTTGCTGTAGTTGCTCAGGTCTAGGTTCAGAAACAGTATGTGCTCCAAGAATGAGGTCAGCTGACTGCCTGAACATACTGAATAACCAGGTTATTCCATCAATGGATTTTTTCCCTCCTGATGGCACGGGCATATTCCAAGATGACAATGCCAGGATTCATCGGGCTCAAATTGTGAAAGAGTGGTTCAGGGAGCCTGAGACATCATTTTCACACATGGATTGGCCACCACAGAGTCCAGACCTTAACCCCATTGAGAATCTTTGGGATATGCTGAAGAAGGCTTTGCGCAGCAGTCAGACTCTACCATCATCAATGCAAGATCTTGGTGAAAAATTAATGCAACACTGGATGGAAATAAATCTTGTGACATTGCAGAAGCTTATCGAAACAATGCCACAGCGAATGCGTGCCGTAATCAAAGCTAAAGGCTTTTTTTTGGTGGCAACTTTTTTTTGGGACACGCAGTGTAAATGGGGAGCATGCTAACACAATCCATCCATGTCTACCAGCCAGAGCACCAATGTAATCTCTCATATAAGGCTACATTCACACAACAGTATGAATGAGTCCACATACATTCCGCAATTTTGTGGATCGGGTGCGGACCTATTCATTTCAATGGGGAAAAATGATGCAGACAGTGCGCCGTGTGCTATCCGCATCCGTAGTTCCGTTCCGCAGACCCACAAAAAAGATAGAGAATGTCCTATTCTTGTCCGCAATTGCAGACAAGAATAGGCATTTTCTATTATAGTGCTGGGCACGTGTAGTCCGCAAATTGTGGAACACACACGGGCCGGCATCCTGTTTTTGCGGATCTGCAACTTCTGGACTGCAAAACACTACGGTCATGTGGATGTATGTATCCTCTTTTTTTTTTTATCTACTGCTGTTTTTGGCCTAAAAAGTAAGCATAAAAGCCTGATCAAAACCTGATCATGTGAATACACGCAAATAATGCAGTAGTTTTACCTGTAGTCTTATGTAAATCAGATTGAGGGGAATTGTTTCATGCTTCAGCTCTGCTACATCTGTAACCAGAGTCCGAGATACAGATTGCTTTAACACTAATGTTATCATCCAATAAATAATCCCGGCTGATGTTATTTTCAGCTTTCCTCCAAGGCTGTTTACCGCACAACATGTTCAATTAAAAATGACAAAGACGGCAAAGCTGGAAAATGTCAGCTCTTATATTTTTATTCCTGACGTCTGAGGCTGAATACTTTCAAAGAGTGTGAATTCTTGGTGAAGGAAAAAAAATTGTCGGCTGTGTGTTTGTAATGAGGTCAGGTCCGTCCTGTCAGGGAGAAATTATCTGTAATCTCCAAAGCTGAGACTGGAGGAATTCATCTTTAATAAGTAAAAGCATTCATTTACTGGCAGCATCCAACAAGAATGGCCCTGTTCTAATTTTCATAGGGACGGCGCGTTATTGGGGTCAGAAGTCATTCTCGGATGGTCTTTTCTAGAAATGATTCTTATGGACATGAGCTACATATCACTTGTGGAATAAGATTGATTGGGCACAGACTAATCCAGCGTGCATAGAAATAGGGATTATTAACAAAATGAATAAAATAATAAATGAGCAGCATCATTTACGATTTTTTTTTTAGTACATTTTGAGAGCCATTATTTTTTTTTTTCTATTTAGCTATATAAATTATTTTTGCGCCTTTTTTCTGTGATATGTGGGGCTTTATTTTTGTCATTTTTATTTGGCATTTTTGTAAAATAATGGAAAAAATTGTCCTTTTTTTATCATAGTTTTTATCTTGTCTTTGTTTCAAAATATCCAGTCGAAACGGATGGGTATTTTTCCTATCAATGCCCGCTGTTTGCAGGTCCCTCCTAATGAAGGGGCAGAGGCTTAGAGGGGTTTTCAAATGTGTCTCAATTTATTGCTATGAGTAAGAACAGTTTTTATGTCCTCATCACATAAGCGTCATTTGGCTGCTCACAACAGCGTATAACAAAGTTATTTGCGCGACACGTTTGAGCTACAGTTTTTGTATTTGAGTTGGGTAAATGGCAGGGATGGTGTTAAAATAATAAAAGAAGTTATACTCACTGGTTCAAACACTCTCTGCTCCCTGGCGGGCTTTAACCACCTCCCGACCGCTGTACGCGTATATGCGTCCGGGAGGTGGTTGCTTTATTCCTCCTGGACGCATATACGCGTCTTCTCGCGAGACGCGAGATTTCCTGTGAACTCGCGCGCACAGGCGCGCGCGCTCACAGGAACGGAAGGTAAGCGAGTGGATCTCCAGCCTGCCAGCGGCGATCGCTCGCTGGCAGGCTGGAGATCCGAATTTTTTAACCCCTAACAGGTATATTAGACGCTGTTTTCATAACAGCGTCTAATATACCTCCTACCTGGTCCTCTGGTGGTCCCTTTTGTTAGGATCGACCACCAGAGGACTCAGGTAGGTCAGTACAGTCGCACCAAACACCACACTACACTACACTACACCCCCTCCCCCCCGTCACTTATTAACCCCTTATAAACCCCTGATCACCCCATATAAACTCCCTGATCACCCCCCTGTCATTGATCACCGCCCTGTCATTGATCACCCCCCTGTCAGGCTCCGTTCAGACGTCCGCATGATTTTTACGGATCCGATCCATGTATCCATGGATCCGTAAAAATCATGCGGACATCTGAATGGAGCCTTACAGGGGGGTGATCAATGACAGGCGGGTGATCACCCATATACACTCCCTGATCACCCCCTGTCATTGATCACCGCCCTGTCAGGCTCCATTCAGACGTCCGCATGATTTTTACGGATCCGATCCATGTATCCATGGATCCGTAAAAATCATGCGGACGTCTGAATGGAGCCTTACAGGGGGGTGATCAATGACAGGCGGGTGATCACCCATATACACTCCCTGATCACCCCCTGTCATTGATCACCGCCCTGTCAGGCTCCATTCAGACGTCCGCATGATTTTTACGGATCCGATCCATGTATCCATGGATCCGTAAAAATCATGCGGACGTCTGAATGGAGCCTTACAGGGGGGTGATCAATGACAGGCGGGTGATCACCCATATACACTCCCTGATCACCCCCTGTCATTGATCACCGCCCTGTCAGGCTCCATTCAGACGTCCGCATGATTTTTACGGATCCGATCCATGTATCCATGGATCCGTAAAAATCATGCGGACGTCTGAATGGAGCCTTACAGGGGGGTGATCAATGACAGGCGGGTGATCACCCATATACACTCCCTGATCACCCCCCTGTCATTGATCACCCCCCTGTCATTGATCACCCCCCTGTCAGGCTCCATTCAGACGTCCGCATGATTTTTACGGATCCGATCCATGTATCCATGGATCCGTAAAAATCATGCGGACGTCTGAATGGAGCCTTACAGGGGGGGTGATCAGTGACAGGGGGGTGATTACCCTGATCACCCCCTGTCATTGATAACCCCCCTGTAAGGCTCCATTCAGACGTCCGCATGCGTTCTGTGGATCCGATCCATGTATCCATGGATCCGTAAAAAATCATGCGGATGTCTGAATGGAGCCTTACAGGGGGGGGGTGATCAGTGACAGGGGGGTGATCACCCTGATTACCCTGATCACCCCCTGTCATTCATACCCCCCTGTAAGGCTCCATTCAGACGTCCGCATGCGTTCTGTGGATCCGATCCATGTATCCATGGATCCGTAAAAAATCATGCGGATGTCTGAATGGAGCCTTACAGGGGGGGTGATCAATGACAGGGGGGTGATCAGGGAGTCTATATGGGTGATCACCCCCCTGTCATTGATCACCCCCCTGTCATTGATCACTCCCCCCCTGGTAAGGCTCCATTCAGCCATTTTTTTTGGCACAAGTTAGCGGACATTTTTTGTTTGTTTTTGTTTTTGTTTTTTCTTACAAAGTCTCATATTCCACTAACTTGTGTCAAAAAATAAAATCTCACATGAACTCACCATACCCCTCACGGAATCCAAATGCGTAAACATTTTTAGACATTTATATTCCAGACTTCTTCTCACGCTTTAGGGCCCCTAAAAAGCCAGGGCAGTATAAATACCCCACATGTGACCCCATTTCGGAAAGAAGACACCCCAAGGTATTCCGTGAGGGGCATATTGAGTCCATGAAAGATTGAAATTTTTGTCCTAAGTTAGCGGAAAGTGAGACTTTGTGAGAAAAAAAACAAAAAAAAATCAATATCCGCTAACTTATGCAAAAAAAAAAAAAATTCTAGGAACTCGCCATGCCCCTCATTGAATACCTTGGGGTGTCTTCTTTCCAAAGTGGGGTCACATGTGGGGTATTTATACTGCCCTGGCTTTTTAGGGGCCCGAAAGTGTGAGAAGAAGTCTGGGATCCAAATGTCTAAAAATGCCCTCCTAAAAGGAATTTGGGCCCCTTTGCGCATCTAGGCTGCAAAAAAGTGTCACACATCTGGTATCGCCGTACTCAGGAGAAGTTGGGGAATGTGTTTTGGGGTGTCATTTTACATATACCCATGCTGGGTGAGAAAAATATCTTGGTCAAATGCCAACTTTGTATAAAAAAATGGGAAAAGTTGTCTTTTGCCAAGATATTTCTCTCACCCAGCATGGGTATATGTAAAATGACCCCCCAAAACACATTGCCCAACTTCTCCTGAGTACGGCGATACCAGATGTGTGACACTTTTTTGCAGCCAAGGTGGGCAAAGGGGCACCTTTCGGATTTCGCAGGCCATTTTTTACACATTTTGATTTCAAGGTACTTCTTACACATTTGGGCCCCTAAATTGCCAGGGCAGTATAACTACGCCACAAGTGACCCCATTTTGGAAAGAAGACACCCCAAGGTATTCCGTGGGGGGCACGGCGAGTTCCTAGAATTTTTTATTTTTTGTCACAATTTAGCGGAAAATGATGATTTTTCATTTTTTTTTCTTTTTTCCTTACAAAGTCTCATATTCCACTAACTTGCGACAAAAAATAAAAAATTCTAGGAACTCGCCATGCCCCTCACGGAATACCTTGGGGTGTCTTCTTTCCAAAATGGGGTCACTTGTGGGGTAGTTATACTGCCCTGGCAATTTAGGGGCCCAAATGTGTGAGAAGAACTTTGCAATCAAAATGTGTAAAAAATGCCCTGCAAAATCCGAAAGGTGCACTTTGGAATATGTGCCCCTTTGCCCACCTTGGCAGCAAAAAAGTGTGACACATCTGGTATCGCCGTACTCAGGAGAAGTTGGGCAATGTGTTTTGGGGTGTCATTTTACATATACCCATGCTGGGTGAGAAAAATATCTTGGTCAAATGCCAACTTTGTATAAAAAAATGGGAAAAAGTTGTCTTTTGCCAAGATATTTCTCTCACCCAGCATGGGTATATGTAAAATGACAGCCCAAAACACATTCCCCAACTTCTCCTGAGTACGGCGATACCAGATGTGTGACACTTTTTTGATGCCAAGGTGGGCAAAGGGGCACATATTCCAAAGTGCACCTTTCGGATTTTGCAGGGCATTTTTTACACATTTTGATTGCAAGGTACTTCTCACACATTTCGGCCCCTAAATTGCCAGGGCAGTATAACTACGCCACAAGTGACCCCATTTTGGAAAGAAGACACCCCAAGGTATTCCGTGAGGGGCATGGCGAGTTCCTAGAATTTTTTATTTTTTGTCGCAAGTTAGTGGAATATGAGACTTTGTAAGGAAAAAAGAGAAAGAAAAAAAATCATCATTTTCCGCTAACTTGTGACAAAAAATAGAAAATTCTAGGAACTCGCAGTGCCCCTCACGGAATACCTTGGGGTGTCTTCTTTCCAAAATGGGGTCACTTGTGGCGTAGTTATACTGCCCTGGCAATTTAGGGGCCGAAATGTGTGAGAAGTACCTTGCAATCAAAATGTGTAAAAAATGCCCTGCAAAATCCGAAAGGTGCACTTTGGAATATGTGCCCCTTTGCCCACCTTGGCAGCAAAAAAGTGTGACACATCTGGTATCGCCGTACTCAGGAGAAGTTGGGGAATGTGTTTTGGGGTGTCATTTTACATATATGAGACTTTGTAAGAAAAATAAAAATAAAAAATCATCATCATTTTCCGCTAACTTGTGACAAAAAATAAAAAGTTCTATGAACTCACTATGCCCATCAGCGAATACCTTAGGGTGTCTACTTTCCGAAATGGGGTCATTTGTGGGGTTTTTCTACTGTTTGGGCATTGTAGAACCTCAGGAAACATGACAGGTGCTCAGAAAGTCAGAGCTGTTTCAAAAAGCGGAAATTCACATTTTTGTACCATAGTTTGTAAATGCTATAACTTTTACCCAAACCATTTTTTTTTTTGCCCAAACATTTTTTTTTATCAAAGACATGTAGAACTATAAATTTAGCGAAAAATTTATATATGGATGTCGTTTTTTTTGCAAAATTTCACAGCTGAAAGTGAAAAATGTCATTTTTTTGCAAAAAAATCGTTACATTTTGATTAATAACAAAAAAAGTAAAAATGTCAGCAGCAATAAAATACCACCAAATGAAAGCTCTATTAGTGAGAAGAAAAGGAGGTAAAATTCATTTGGGTGGTAAGTTGCATGACCGAGCGATAAACGGTGAAAGGAGTGTAGTGCCGAAGTGTAAAAAGTGGCCTGGTCATGAAGGGGGTTTCACCTAGCGGGGCTGAAGTGGTTAAGACCGCAGAGACGACATGCCCCTATACGGCATGTCACGGCAGCAGCCAGTCACTGGCCTCAGCAGTCTTGTGCTGTATACTGCTCAGGCCAGTGACATCCTGCAGTGGTCACATGTGGTATGCAGGCATCTCATTGGCTGAAGTCGTCACATGATCTGCATCAAACTGGATGTTGACGTAGGGAGAGCAGTGACCCCCGGAGCCAGCAGGGGACCAATGGAGCTGGAACCCAGCCGGCAGGGATCAGCTCACTATAATTACCACCACAGGTCCAGCCAAGCTGTGGAGTCTGTAGAACAGCTCTAAAAAAAAGTGAACAGCCCTTTAATGGGGTTGCCTCCCCCCCAAAAATCACCTTTTTTGCAATTCATTGCCTCGTTTCTGAAAATCTTAAAAGGGATTGTCCATCAACATAAAGAGTTGTTTGGATGTTTTGCAAAACTCAATTAATTAGACTTTATAATATAATTGAATTATGAAATCTGGATCAATATCCTGATTTCAGACTCCTTCTCCTGGTCCCAGAACTTCAATATCCAGTCAGGCCATTTTAGGGGGGCTCCACAGAGCACGAGACCCCCCCTTCTTGTGATCAGTGGGAGTCCCAGGGGCACCATGGATAGCGTCCTGGACAGCTCTGCCAGATTGGGTGTCTGTGTTACAGTAGTGTAAGGCATCCTTCATTTATGGGTTAAAAACCATTGCTTTTTATAAATGGAATATGATTTTTTATTTTGTTACAGAAAGTATGAAGGCAAATGAGATTGTATTAAAGATGGAAATTGCAGAAGAGCATAGCCTCAGGTCATTCCTGCCACTTTTCTCCTGGAGCCTGTATAGTTAAAATGCTGAGTTAATAACGGTAAATAATTTGGCCAAATGTATGGGGTAGATTTCCTGTGCGGATTCCACTTTGTGCCAAACTGCAGTGCAATGCAAACCAATGGGATTTCACCCATTCCATTCACATTTTAGAGAAGAAAAATCTGCATATTTTTAGGCTGACTGAGGATCCTATAGCTGTCAGGGAATGCTGGGAGTTGTAGTTTCACAGCAGCTTGGAGAGCCAAAGGTAGGACACCACTGCTTTAAATTCATTGCACGCAATGGCACTTAGTTCCATTGTCTTCTTTCTCAAATATCCTTATCTTTCTTATCTCCATTTACAAAATAAGAAAACAGAAGATAACAGATCGTAGATAAGGCCCATTCTAATACTAATGGGAAATTTGATCAAGAAACCAGATCTATACTGAATTGTCTCAGAACAATGATCATAGCGTCATGTATATTTATGTACATAAAAAGATAAATATGAGAGAGATAGATAGATATGAAATAGATACATAGATAGATAATAGATAGATAAATGGATAGAGAGATGATAGATAGATAGATCAATAGATATGAGATACCGTAAGTGTGTGGGGGGGGGGGGGAATGGCAGTGCGTCTTATGGGGCGATTGCTGCCATTTAACACTGATACATCGCCGGCCGTGATGCTGCACAGCGCGACCTGGATGTATCAGCGGGGAGAGAGGAGGGGCTGGGGGCCGGCAACTGATATTGGAATGGCAGCGGGGCCCGGTGCAGTCACTGTATTCTATTACACCGGGCCCCGCTCACTGTAGTATTCATATGTAACCTGTAGGCATGGGAGCTTTAGTTAAACTATAGAAATCCTCTGAAGCAGTATCACAATCCACATAGTACTCACTCGAAACTCCCGTAGCAGGCAGGTCGGGCGGCAGTGTAACATCACTCACTACATCACCCGCCTGCTCCGCCTGCTTCATTCATAAAGTGGAAGGAGCAGGCGCGTGACGTAGTGAGTGATGTTACACTGCCGTCCGACCTGCCTGCTACTGGAGTTTTGAGTGAGTACTTCGTGGATTGTGATACTGCTTCAGAGGATTTCTATAGTTTAACAAAGCTCCCATGCCTACAGGTTACATATGAATACTACAGTGAGCGGGGCCCGGTATAATAAAATACAGTGACTGCACCGGGCCCCGCTGCCATCCCAATATCAGTTGCCAGCCACCGCCCCCTATATTGGGGGTCATTCACTATTTACACAGGGACACTGTTATGGGGGGGGATCTGTGGATGACACATATAAAGCATAAGATGCGATATACAGTCAGGTCATCAACACAATTCTAAAATATTTGGCTCTATACATCACCACAATGGATTTGAAATGAAATGGACAAGATGTGCTTTACCTGCAGACTGTCAGCTTTAATTTGAGGGTATTTACATCCAAATCAGGTGACCGGTGTAGGAATTACAACAGTTTGTATATGTGCCTCCCACTTGTTAAGGGACCAAAAGTAATGGGACAGAATGATAATTATCAAACGTTCACTTTTTAATACTTGGTTGCAAATCCTTTGCAGTCAATTACAGCCTGAAGTCTGGAAAGCATAGACATCACCAGACGCTGGGTTTCATCCCTGGTGATGCTCTGCCAGGCCTCTACTGCAACTGTCTTCAGTTCCTGCTTGTTCTTGGGGCATTTTCTCTTCAGTTTTGTCTTCAGCAAGTGAAATGCATGCTCAATCGGAATACAGGTCAGGTGATTGACTTGGCCGTTACATAACATTCCACTTCTTTCCCTTAAAAAACTCTTTGGTTAATTTTGCAGTATGCTTTGGGCTATTGTCCATCTGCACTGTGAATTGCCGTCCAATGAGTTCTGAAGCATTTGGCTGAATATGAGCAGATAATATTGCCCGAAACACTTCAGAATTCATCCTGCTGCTTTTGTCAGCAGTCACATCAATAAATACAAGAGAACCAGTTCCATTGGCAGCCATACATGCCTACGCCATGACACTACCACCACCATGCTTCACTGATGAGATGGTATACTTAGGATCATGAGCAGTTCCTTTCCTTCTCCATACTCTTTTCTTCCCATCACTCTGGTACAAGTTGATCTTGGTCTCATCTGTCAATAGGATGTTGTTCCAGAACTGTGAAGGCTTTTTTAGATGTTGTTTGGAAAACTCTAATCTGGCCTTCCTGTTTTTGAGGCTCACCAATGGTTTACATATTGTAGTGAACCCTCTGTATTCACTCTGGTGAAGTCTTCTCTTGATTGTTGACTTTGACACACATACACCTACCTCCTGGAGAGTGTTCTTGATCTGGCCAACTGTTGTGAAGGGTGTTTTCTTCACCAGGGAAAGAATTATTCGGTCATCCACCACAGTTGTTTTCCGTGGTCTTCCTGGTCTTTTGGTGTTGCTGAGCTCACCAGTGCGTTCCTTCTTTTTAAGAATGTTCCAAACTTTTATTTTAGCCACGCCTAATGTTTTTTCTATCTCTCTGATGGGTTTGTTTCGTTTTTTTTAGCCTAATGATGGCTTGCTTCACTGATAGTGACAGCCCTTTGGATCTCATATTGAGAGTTGACAGCAACTGATTCCAAATGCAAATAGCACACTTGAAATTAACTCTGGACCTTTTATCTGCTCATTGTAATTAGGATAATGAGGAAATAACACACACCTGGCCATGGAACAGCTGAGAAGCCAATTGTCCCATTACTTTTGGTCCCTTAACAAGTGGGAGGCACATATGCAAACTGTTGTAATTCCTACACCGGTCACCTGATTTGGATGTAAATACCCTCAAAGTAAAGCTGACAGTCTGCAGTTAAAGCACATCTTTTTATTTTCATTTTAAATCCATTGTGGTGGCGTATAGAGCCAAAAAGGTTAGAATTGTGTTGATGTCCCAATATTTATGGACCTGACTATGTGTCATCCACAGATCCCCCCCATAGTAGTGCCATCCACAGATGCCCCCATAACAGTGTCATCCACAGATCCCCTCCATAACAGTGTCATCCACAGATCCCCTCCATAAGTATTATCCACAGATCCCCCATAATAGTGTCATCCACAGACCATCATTAGTTCTAAACCCACCAAAAGCACACCTTTTGTTTCTAAATATATTTTTTCTTATTTTCCTCCTCAAAAATCTAGGTGCATCTTATGGGCCGGTGCGTCTTATAGGGCGCAAACTACTGTAGATTAGATAGATAGATAACAGATAGATAGATATATAACAGATAGATATGAGATAGATAGATAGATATGAAATAGATGGATAGATAGATAGATAATAGATAGATAATAGATAGATAGATAGATAGATATAATATAGATTAGATAGATATATAGATAGATAGATCTCTGATCATTGCCTGATCGTTGAGAGGAGGGGAGAGCTGCATTTATCTGTAGCAATCATCCCCTCTGTATTGCTACTGAGGTCATTTGTCTCCGTTCAGATTGACTGTGTTCTGCTAGCAGATCCCTGTTGTCATGGGATGCCTGCAAATGATCATTTTATGTGCATTAAGGATGCAATCTTGTTTCTCGGGGGATCAGCGACACCTTTACCCAGGACAATTATCAGAAAAGAGCCTTCATACAAACTTGGTTGTCCCAATCCTTGGCTCATGTGCAATGGCTTTAAAGAAAATGTATCATCTATGGGGGGATTTATTAAGACTGATGTTTTCCACACAGGTCTTAAGTCCCTCTGCGCTGGTGGAGGAAGCACCAAAGTTATGTAGAGGTGCAGGCATTTACATAAGTTTGGCGTTTCCTCTAGCAGGCCATAATCTACACCAGCTCTCTTGCTGGCATAGATTTAAGCATTTTCCAATGACAAAAACTGAAGTGGTAAATGATAAATAAGCGGAGCCTGCTGGCCCGCCTGATTCCCCACCCACGCTACAACCCCATTTCTCGGCACTTTGGAAAAGTGCCGTGAGCGGAGAAAAATCGCAGATGTTGCTGCAAAATGGCAAATGTCCCCCTATGTTTTTTTTCTGCCAATTTTTGTATTGAAAACTACAGGAGCTATCATCTTGCCTGAGCCATTGTTAACAGCATTAAGATATATGATTTGCAGCAGCCATAGACACAATACTCTGGAGAGGATACATTGGCCACTATACAAGGAAGGACTAGATAAAATGTATATATCTGTCATATCCAACACGGCTTAATCCTGTGATGGCTAACCTCCGGCACTCCAGCTGTGGTAAAACTACAACTTCCAAGATACACACTTGCTTGGCTGTTCTTAGAACTCTATAGAAATGAATGGAGCATGCTGGGAGTCGTAGTTTCGCCACAGCTGGAATGCCGGAGGTTAGCCATCACTGGGCCTTAAAGGGGTTGTCCGAGTTATGAAAAAATATATATATAGCACTGAAAATCTGATATACAACCAAGCTAAGCAAGTTTTATGCAAAAAAAATAATATATTTCCTCATTTCCCTGGTTCTTTTCTGGCTCTTTGTTTACATGCAATAAAAACAATCTCTGCCCCTCCCCCTGCTCTGCTAAGGGAGTGAATACAAGAGCTGCCCTGAGTGACATGTCTGCCTTCTGGGAGACTATGCAACGTGTTGTATGTGTAGGACTACAAGTCCAAGCTGTATAATGACACTGCTAAGGGAGTGGATACAAGAGCTGCCCTGAGTGACATGTCTGCCTGCTGGGAGACTCTGCAGCATGTTGTATGTGTAGGACTACAAGTCCCAGCTGTATAATGACACTGCTAAGGGAGTGGATACAAGAGCTGCCCTGAGTGCTGGGAGAATCAACAGCAACTTGTAAGTGTAGAACTACAATTCCCACTTGTATAATGACACTGCTAATACACACAGGATCTTCCCCCTATCTTCTTGTGCAATGCTCTCTCTAGTATGTCAGCTCCAGTGCCCAGCATTGTCTCCTCACTGCCTGCAGAGCTGTGCAGCTGAAGGGGTTAAGAATCCTAGCAGAGAGTAGACGACAATGAAGGGGGGGCGTGGCCAGCAGAGTGACGTCTCGTTTACAGGCTTGTAAACGACCTTTATCAGAGCAGGCAGAGAAACTGACATCACAGGTCATGTGACCCTCAGTGAAATCTGAGAAACCAGGCACCGGAGATAAAGTGAGTGAATTGGAAAGCTGTTACATTTGCTTAGTTAGGAGCATTGAAAGAACAAAACAATTACTCGGATAACCCCTTTAATATTTACATCAGCCGTGATGCATATGATGGATTCAATTTGCAATTAATCTTGACAGATCCCATTCACAAATTCAAGATTCAAAATTGCCAGGGAAGGTCCAAAGGTGTCATACACAATAGATATAAGGCAACCAAAAAAACAGTTTTTGGTGGAACTAGCCAACTTTGTAATGTGTATGGGGGTGCCCAATCCTTTGATAAGCTGCTGCTAGAGGATTTGACAGCAGCATATTCCTCTTTCCCAAACAAAAACACTTGGAGTAGTCAGGAGGAAAAGCTGTTGGCTAAAGTGTAAGGATACCTTAAAGGGGTTGTCACATGAAAAATATTTTTGCCATTTTCAAACCAGCCCCTGGATCTGAATACTTTTCTACTTGCATGTCATTAAAAAATTCTATATAAATATATATAAAGTATAACAAATGTTTTACTAAATAATAAATAATGTATCTGTAGAGCGCCACCTGCTGTTTTTTTTTTTCTTATATCTCTGTCCACCTCACTGAGATGGTTGCACATGCTCAGTTACACCCTTCAACTGCTTCCTAAACTGTGACAGGGATAAATCTGCAGCAGAAAGGACACACACCCTGAGCTGCAAGGTTGATATAAATCTAGCAGAATAATTTGAGCAATAAATGGAGAGATTTGTGGATCCATGTGAGGTACAGGGCTGGTTCTAGCTTTGTTATAAAGAGATGATCCTGTACTATATTATCTCTGATTTTCATTTTTTCACAGTAATCATACAAAACAAGCAAAGACAACTCATATTATCAGTGCATATCGTCGTCACGTAAATAACTAGTCCATCTTGGCCTCCAGTATATGGTTCTTTTGATTATTGTTCTTTTATTAACATTCAAAAGAGAGATATATACATATGTACAATATATAGAGACTTATATATAAAACATCCCACATTGGTACACGTGTGTATTGTACAAGTTTTTTTCTTTCGGTACTAGGTGAACTTTTTGGCTCTGGGTTTGATGCTAACAGTTCTTCAGTTGGTGTGGGGGGAGCTTGGGACAGATTCCGATCTACTGCATTTAGGTGGAAAGGTTGTATCCTGCAATCGATGCTTCCATGGAGGTCATCGAGGGCATAACGCTTACTTATGGCACACAAAATGAACACAACATTGTGTACAACAAAGGAGAGCTGTGCTACAATGTATTAGCTTTACAGACTTCCTCTACATATATGTACAAATCCGAATTTCATTTCCATGGACAGGACGGAGTCACAAACAAAACAATGTCGCTGCAGCTGGTCCCACAATACGTTATTATTTTTCTGAATGCACAAACCCTGGCACTTTTTTGTTTATGAAAAATAAAACTTTGCCACAAAGGCAAATAAATAAATAAATAAAAAATGCAACCTTTCTATGACACGAGCCAGGTTTGAAATTTGTCGAATTCCACATCTATGGACGTGGGTAGAAAATGGAAGCACTGAAACTTAGACAATCAATCACAAAGGCTTTGCGAAGAGCTGAGATATCCTTGAACTTGACAAATACAACCGTACGCAAATGCATTGAATGAGAGGACCTCTTTTCATGTTCCTTGGTTCCTTTCTACTAGTAAAAGACAGGACTATCAATGCAATACAAATGCTACATAGATTTTATTGGGTTTCTTGACAATGCGGTGTGACAGAGCAGACGTGATGGCTACAAACCAGAATCTATGCACTGTTCATTGAGGAAGACGCCAAGATAGATGCAATTCTAAAGCATTCTGGCAGAGAGAGGTTAAATTATTGGCTACAATTTCTATTAGGTTGAATGGACAGGATGTTCAGAGGATGAAGAGGTTTAGTTGTGTCATCTGCCTGCTGAAGAATTATGACCTAGGCGGTATATACCCTCAGGAATATCTGTAAGGAGCATCATAGTATTCACGAAGATTGGATCTATTCGCCATCACCCTTGTGGGAAAAAATCGAGACCCTATCCTAATCAGTCCAATAACATTTTCCATAACATAGAAAATATTGTTACTTGAAACCACTGCCTTTAACACAGACAATTTCCACTATATTGAACCATCAACAATCACTCGGCCTAAAGTTTTGACACTGTGTTATGTTGCTTGTAGTTTTCATAGATATTTTCTCCATCCAAAATACCTATCCAAAGGCACCGTAGGCCAAAATCCGGACGTTGTTCCCATATATATACCTTGAGAATTGAGTATCATTTCCTGCAGTAGTTGTATTATTGGAAGGTCAACGGTGACATCCACAGCTTAGATTATACTGCTTCCGGTAGTGCACAGTACATCCCTTTACAGGATGTGGTAAACACCAGGGTGCCGTTAGATTTGCACATGCGTTCCTAATGCCTGGAGGTTCTGTATGCTGGATAGGATTTTTTTCTGATGGCCTGCTAACGTGACGCCCATTTTGGTGAGTTCACTGAAAAACAAAACACATAAAAATACATTATCAATGTTAATAATGCCTACATAAAACAGCGGAGTCACATTTTTATGACCACTTCTTACTTTCAAAATCGGCAGTGTGTAGTTATGTGTGGTGAGCTGGCTTGGTGGGTCTGTAGGATGTGCGATAGAAAGAAGAGATATGTGTGCAGACAGCCTGTCATTTCTGTGGCTTTCTCTGGACCACTCATCTATGTGGAAGACAGTCTCAACTGATTTCAGTATGAATCCATCCTTGCAGATCACGTACGCCCATACATACTGAATGCCTTTCCTGGGAAAGATGGCATCTTCCAGCCAGACAATGCAACATGTCTCACAGCTAGAAAAGTCCAACGATGTTTGGAAGAGCATGACCAAGATTTCCAATTACTACCTTGGACCCCTAATTCTCCAGACTTGAATCCAATTGAGCATCTCTGAGAGCACCTCAAATATCATGTTCACTCTATGAATCCTCCTCCACGCAGCCTCCAGCAGCTGTGGGATGAACTGCAGTCCGCATGGCTCCAGATACCTGTGACAACCTACCAGAGCCTTACTGAGTCACTCCCTGCCCATCTAGCTGCTGTCCATGCTGCACACACCAGTTACTCTGGATATTAGCTGGTGGTCATAATAATATGACTCAACTGTGTATGTATTATGCAGCGAAGATAAAAAGGTAATGGGTAGCGAGATGATACAGGGCACAAGAGGTGCCGGCAATGAACATTTATCTATAATGTTAAGTGGCAAAATGCAGAATTGATCAAATATAAAAAAAAATTAAAGGGACACGATCTTTCAAAACTGGGTTACATAATGTGTAGATATTTAGACATTAGAATATGTGTCATGTGTCATGGTCCCTAGGACTTGATTAAAGGGGTTGTCCAGCCAATAAAAAAAAAGGTTCAGAAGTGTGTAAAATAATAAAAATAAGTCCTATTAACCTTAGCGATCATTGGTCAGTGTGGTGACCACCTCAGCCAGTGATTGTCTGAGAGGACATTGACTGTGTATCAAGAGGGACCAAGAAGTAGAGACCAGTGAGGTCTGGGGAAGCATCGCAGCGGGAGCTGCAGTGGATCAGTAGGGTGAGTCTAGTTTACTTAAAGAGAACCTTTCACCTGGAAAAACAATGTGAACTAAGTATGCTGCCATGTAGAGCGGCGCCCGGGGATCTCACTGCACTTACTATTATCCCCGGGCACCGCTCCATTCTCCCGTTATGCCCTCTGGTATCTTCGCTCTGTAAGTTATAGTAGGCGGGTCTTCCCTTGTCCTGTGGGCGTCTCCTTCTCCTAGGCTGCAGCGCTGGCCAATCGCAGCGCACAGCTCACAGCCTGGGAGAAAAAAACCTCCCAGGCTGTGAGCTGTGCGCTGCGATTGGCCAGCGCTACAGCCTAGGAGGAGGAGACGCCCACAGGACAAGGGCAGACACCACCTACTATAACTTACAGAGCGAAGATACCAGAGGGCATAACGGGAGAATGGAGCGGTGCCCGGGGATAATAGTAAGTGCAGTGAGATCCCCGGGCGCCGCTCTACATGTCAGCATACTTAGTTCACATTGTTTTTCCAGGTGAAGGGTTCTCTTTAATATTTTACATCATTCTGAGTTTGTTTTAATTTTTAAAAATGTATCCAATGGACAAGCTCTTTAAAGGGCATCTGTCAGCAGATTTGTACCTATGAAACTGGCTGACTTGTTGCATGTGCGCCTGGCAGCTGAAGACATCTGTGTCAGTCCAATGTTCATATGTGCCTGCATTGCTGCGAAAAATGATGTTTTAATATATGCAAATGAGCCTCTAGGAGCAACGGGGGCATTGCCCTCTCTCTACAACTGCCACGTCCACACCAATTTAATAGACAGAGAGAGACAGGTGTGATTACGTTTACACTGGTCCTGTCAATCAAACTACAGAGGGTGCAGCAGTTGTAGAGAGGGAGTTGAGCCTCTAGGAGTATTGGCAACACCCCTGTTGCTCCTAAAGGCTCATTTGCATATATTAAAACATTATTTTTCTCAGCAATGCGGGCACATATGAACATGGGACCAACACAGATGCTTTCAGCTGCCAAGCTCACATGTAACAGATCAGCCAGTGTCATAGGTACAAATCTGCTGACAGATGTCCTTTAAGACACAGGCGCATTATTGGTAATGACATACAGTATAACAATCTTCACCTGTTGCTAAGGTACAAGACAGAATCTAGGGTCACGTATCCGGCCATTGTAAAGTGTTCTATATACTGTGTCATCTTGATAGCCTCTAGCCATTCTTCCACACTAGTCACTGTAAATGCCTCCTGCATGTTTGGGTCTTGCCTGGAAATAAAACAAGGAAAAATAGAATTTAAGTTTATTGGTATTTAATAAGGTATGATAATAATAATTAAAAATACAAATTTAGCAGTGGTACCATAGAAGGATCAGCATACAAAGCAACCTTCATAATGAAATTGTGGCTGGCATAAAACTCTACATTGTTCTTGATGAGAAAAGCTCCACCAAATGTATGCTTAGTCTGCTCTTCACAGCCCATACCTGGTGCCTTCAACAGTTTAGCATGGTAAAGCAGAGGCAGACTTAATGTAGCCCTGGGAATAAAACTAAAAATGGCCCATCCAAATTGACAGAAAGTAGGAACAACACAAGTAGGTGGGTTCAGCCATACCATTTGCACTGCAGTAAGCAAGCCTCTTCAAGCCTCGGGACTGAGATGCCTGTGTTCCTGTGCCATTTGTACACTGCCTCATAGGCTTCAAGTCTAGGGGCTTGTTTCCTATGAGGGTGAACATAAGGGCAGGAAGCCCTGTGTAATGGTGATCCAGTTGAATTCAGGAGGGCACCTGTGGTACCCGACTGGGTGCATCAGTGCATAATGCTTTCATCATTAATTAATGTTGAGAGCATCAAATCATTACATACCCAGTGGCCTTAGGAGGGCTTGAGTAACCCCCTGGGCATCAATTCACCGGGAAATTTCCCTGTAGGGTCTATAGCCAGTCCACCCCTGGTAAAATGTGCTGACAGACTCCCTTTAAGTCAGTGCACTTAAAACTATAGCGTTTCAGAACATACACAAGAAACTAATTGAGTCATTATTGTGCAAGAAGAGGTACGGAGGGTCAGTGTTTAGCACTGTATCCTTACAGAACTTGGTTGAAATCCTGCCCAGGATAATATCTGAAAGGAGTTAACGTAGATGTTCTCTACGTTTCATGTGAGTACTGTACTTTAATTTCCTCCTACGCTTCAAAAATATACTGAGAGGTTTACTTTCTATGCGATTGGTCCAAATCGGGAATTTAGATTGTAAAACACAAATAGAGCAGAATGCACAGGCTGGTACAGTGGTCATAATAGGAGATTTTCACTTCCCAGACATTTTGGTCATGGTTCTGCCTCAACCGCAAAGGGGAGAAGATTCCTCAACTTGCTGCAGGAACGCTTTATGGGCCAGTTTGTAGAAGCTCCCACTAGGGGCGATGCTTTGTTGGATCTGGTAATTGCTAATGATGCAGAGCTTGTTGGTAATGTTACTGTTCTAGAAACACTAGGTAATAGTGACCAGAATATAATTATATTCCCCCTAAACTATAAGAAGCAAACTCTGTCAGGCAGAGCAAAGACACTAAATTTGAAAAAGGCTAATTTCCCTGGGTAGAGGGCAGCATTTCAGGGCATAGACTGGGAGCAGCTACTGTCACATAATAATACTGAGGATAAATGGGAGAGCTTCAAATCCACATTGAGTAATTGCACTGAAAAATATATTCCTCTAGGTAACAAGTATAAATAGCTAAAATTAAACTCCGAAAATTAAAAAATACAAATCTGAGTGGTCAGCTGTAGTGTTTGAAGTTTACAAAGGGCTTAATAAAACCAGTAAAAAGGAGATAAAATAAGCAAGAATACAAAATGAACAGCAGGTGGCAAAAGAGAGCAAAATAAATACCCAAAAAATCTTTAAATATATAAATGCTAAAAAACCAAGGTCTGAGCATGTAGGTGACCTAAATAATGGTAAAGGGGGTTAGTCACTGAAGATAAGGAAAAGGCAGAGTTACTAAATGTTGTTGTTTTTTTAGCTCTGTTTACACAAAAGAAGAGAAAGGAGCTGATATCTGTGCTGCTGGGGATGTTAGTACATCCAGTAATATACTCAATTGACTAATTATAAATATGGTCCAAGATAAGTTAAATAAGGTAAATGTGAACAAGGCTCCAGGTCCAGATGGATTACACCCAAGAGTGCTTAAATATCTCAGTTCAGTCATTGCTGTGCCCCTATTTATAATTTTTAAAGAGTCTCTAGGCACTGGTACAGTGTCAAGTGATTGGCGCAAGGCAAACGTGGTGTCCATTTCAAAAAAAGATCTACAGGTAATTATAGACCAGTTAGTTTAACTTCTGTTGTGGGAAAAATGTTTGAAGGACTCTTAAGGGACTATATACAGGAGTATGTGACTGTAAATAATATTATAAGTGATAACCAACATGTGTTTATCAAGGACAGAAGTTGTCAGACTAACCTGATTTGTTTTTATTAGGAGGTGAGTAGAAGCCTGGACAGAGGGGCGGCTGTGGATGTAGTGTTTTTGGATTTTGCAAAGGCTTTTGATACTGTCTCTCATAGACGTTTAATAGGTAAAGTAAGGTCTATTGGCTTGGAAAGTATAGTTTGTAATTGGATTGAAAACTGGCTGAAGGACCGTGTCCAGAGAGTTGTGGTCAATGATTCCTATTCAGAATGGTCCCGGGTTATAAGTGGTGTGCCCCAAAGTGAGATTAATAGCACTATTTCTATTTTTGCAGATGACACTAAGTGTGTAGAACTGTACAGTCTATGGAAGATATCCATAAACTACAAGCTGACTTGAACACTCTGAGTGATTGGGCACCAACTTGGCAAATGAGGTTCAATGTGGACAAATGTAAAGTTCTGCATCTTGGTAGTAATGATCTCCGTGCACCATATGTCCTAGGTGATGTACCACTGGGAGAGTCGCTTATAGAGAAGGATTTGGGTGTCCTTGAGGATGGTAGATTAAATAACAGCATACAATGTCAATCAGCTGCTTCTAAGGCCACCAGGATGTTGTCATGCATTAAACGAGGCATGGACTCGCGGGGCAGGGATGTGATATAACCACTTTAAAAAGCGTTGGTGCAGCCTCATCTTGAATATGCAGTTCAGTTCTGGGCACCAGTCCATAGAAAGGATGCTCTGCAGCTGGATAAAGTACAGAGGAGAGCGACTAAACTGATAAGGGGCATGGAGGGTCTTAGTTATGAAAAAAGATTAAGAGAATTACATTTATTTAGTCTTGAGAAGAGACGTCTAAAAGGGGGACATGATTAGCCTATACAAATATATAAATGGGCTTTACAATAAAAACTGTTCCATTTAAAATGCCCTCAAAAGGGGGCACTGCCTCCGACTGGAGAAAAAAAAATTCGGTCTCCAGAAGCGTCAAAGCTTCTTTACTGTAAGAACTGTGAATCTGTGGAATAGACTTTCGTGGTCACAGCAGGAACAGTGGACAGTTTTTTAAAGGGTTTAGATAAATTCTTAAAAGTAAAGGACATAATTCTTATGAAAATGTGTATAAATCTTAGTTTCATTTCCTTCTGGGAATCACTTCCCCACCTATCCCTTGGTTGAACTTGATGGACTAATGTCTTTTTTCAACCGTATTAATTATGTAACTATGTAAAATAAAATGACAACCTCTGTACAGTGCTCTGAAAATGGCTGGTGCTATATAAGCAATAGGAAAAGAATAATTAATAACTTCTTGATACTTACCATGTAGAGCTGTTGGCTAGTTCATTCAAGGTGCTCGGCGAGCGTATGAATTTATCCAGAATATTAACTATTTGACCAAACTTGGGTCGGTCACTTCTACACTTCTGCCAGCAATCCAACATGAGCTGATGTAACACTACAGGGCAGTCCATGGGGGGAGGCAGGCGGTACCCTTCATCTATCGCTTTAATGACCTAGGAAGAAACATGCAGGTTTATTATTATCATGGCTGGCCCATCCAATTCATTTCTCTTGATCTTAGTGTGTAGACTATTTCAATAGACATGATTGCTCTCTTTTATGTCCTTAAAAGCTGTAACCCTTTGAAGTGAATAATGTATGTGCTAATGAGAATTTGCCCTTTCTTGCTGATAATAGATATTCCTGCTATTTATTCTCATTAGAATTTCATTGAAAATAATAAAAAATAGGACATCCAAAGAACTGATCTTAGGAAAATTAATGTAAGCAAATATTAATAGACTTTAAAATTATACTCCATATAGCAAAGGGGAGAATAAAGTCCCCCTCCTCTTTACATGCAAATATATTATATTCAGCATAAAAACATATTGATACAATGTGACAGTTTACAGCTCAGTCTTATCTTGGCTGTCTGGGAAGAGACATCTGACTGAAATCTCAAAAACAATTTTTTTTTTTTTTTTTTTTATTGGAGCGCATGTCCATCTTTTAATACCCTGTAATATTTAGCTCAATATAATGTGCTGATTAATCTCCTAATATATACCCTAACAGTGTTTGAAACTATTTTATAGACCTCCAAATCCACTGCATAGACATGAAGGTAAAGGGGTTGTCTCATCTGAGATATTGGTGGCATATCAGTAGAATATGCCACCAACGTCAAATAGGTGCAGGTCCCACCTCTGGGAACCACACTTACCTCCAGTACAGAACCTCTGTACGGAGAATTAATTTCTAGGAGACTGCTGAAAATAGCCAAGAATTGGCTGGGCTATCTAAACCAAACCAGTCCCATAGAAGAGTATGGAGCAGTGGCTGTGCTTGCAGGGTGTGCTCTCCATAAATTTCTTTGGAACTTCGGAAGATAGCTGAGTAAGCATGCTTAGCTATTTTACTCTCATAGTAATGAATGAAGAGCATGCCACCCATGCGCGGTGCACCCTACTTCGTTTTCGGGAGCCCTGTTCTGAAGATAGGTGCGGCTTTAGAGGTGGGACCTGCACCTATCTAACATTGGTGGTATATCCTAGTGATATGCCACCAATGTCTCAGATGAAAAAAACCTTTAAAAAAATAAAATTCTGTCTGCCTGAAGCCACCACTAGAGGGTGTTTACTGCATACTGTCTTATTATTGAGTTCAATATATAAATTGTATACAGACACAGTAAAGACCCTACTGGTGAATTCATAATCATAAAGATATCTATGCAATATAAGGAATTGTATTAATTGGCCTTTAAATGAAAGGTATTTTCTTTCTTTAACCGCCTCCCGACCGCCTAACGCAGGGATGCGTCCTGCGGGCGGCCGGGTTATTCCTCCTTGACGCGTCGGCGTGTCATCTCGTGAGACGTGAGATTTCCTGTGAACGTGCGCTCACAGGAGCGCGCGTTCACAGGATCGCGAGGTAAATGAGTTGAACTACAGCCTGCCAGCGGCGATCATTCGCTGGCAGGCTGTAGATGCGATTTTTTTAACCCTAAAAAAGTATATTAGTCGCTGTTTTGTTAACAGCGTCTAATATACCTGCTACCTGGTTCTCTGGTGGTCCCTTTTGCTTGGATCGACCACCAGAGGACACAAGCAGCTCTGTAAGTAGCACCAATCACCACACTACACTACACCCCCCCTGTCACTTATTAACCCCTTATTAACCCCTGATCACCCCATATAGACTCCCTGATCACCCCCCTGTCATTGATCACCCCCCTGTAAGGCTCTATTCAAACATCCGTATGTTTTTTGCGGATCCGCGGATCCACAAAACACAGACACCGGCAATGTGCTTTCCGCATTTTGCGGATCCGCACATTGCCAGAACTATATAGAAAATGCCTTTTTTTGTCCGCAATTTAGGCTCTACAAAAAACGCCTGATCAGGCCTGATCTTGTGCGCACACTTGCGTTCAGTCCGCCCCACCGCAGTGACAGAATATTTTTTTTTCTGATTATTGCAAAAACACCATAAAATCGCTGCGAGTTCATAGAAGATTTTTTTTTTTTTGGGCACAAGTTAGCGGAATTTTTTTATTTTATTTTTTTCTTACATATTCCACTAACTTGTGACAAAAAATGAAATCTTACATGAACTCACGGAATCCAAATGCGTAAAAATGCCCTGTGAAATCCTAAAAGGTACTCATTGGAATTTGGGCCCCTTTGCGCATCTTGGCTGCAAAAAAATGTCACACATGTGGTATCGCCATACTCAGGAGAAGTAGGGAAATGTGTTTTGGGGTGTATTTTTGCATATACCCATGCTGGGTGAGAGAAATATCTCTGTAAATTGACAACTTTGTATAAAAAAAATTAAAAAGTTGTCATTTACAGAGATATTTCTCACACACAGTATGGGTATATGTAAAAATACACCCCAAAACACATTGCCCTACTTCTCTTAAGTACGGTGATACCACATGTGTGACACTTTTTTGCAGCCTAGGTGCGCAAAGGGGCCCAAATTCTAATGAGTACCTTTTAGGAGGGCATTTTTAGACATTTGGATTCCAGACTTCTTCTCACGCTTTAGGGCCCCTAAAATGCCAGGGCAGTATAAATACCCCACATGTGACCCCGTTTTGGAAAGAAGACACCCAAGGTATTTTGTGAGGGGCATGACGAGTTCATGTAAAATTGTATTTTTTGTCACAAGTTAGTGGAATATGAGACTTTGTAAGAAAAAAAAATTCAATTTCTGCTAACTTATGACAAAAAATAAAAGCTTCCATGAACTCACTATGCCCATCAGCAAATACCTTAGGGTGTCAACTTTCCGAAATGGGGTCATTTGTGGGGTGTTTCTACTGTCTGGGCATTGTAGAACCTCAGGAAACATGACAGGTGCTCAGAAAGTCAAAGTGCATAAATTAATTTTTTTGCACCATAGTTTGTAAACGCTATAACTTTTACCCAAACCAATAAATATACACTTATTGCATTTTTTGTTTTATCAAAGACATGTAGAACAATAAATTTACAGAAAAATTTATATAGAAATTGAGTTTTATTTGAAAAATTTTACAACAGAAAGTGAAAAATGTCATTTTTCTGCAAAAATTTCGGTCAATTTTGATTATTATCAAAAAAAGTAAAAATGTCAGCAGCAATGAAATACCACCAAATGAAAGCTCTATTAGTGAGAAGAAAAGGCGGTAAAATTCATTTGGGTGGTAAGTTGTATGACCGAGCAATAAACCATGAAAGTAGTGTAGTGCAGAAGTGTAAAAAGTGGTCTGGTCATTAAGGGGGTTTAAGCTAGGGGGGCTGAGGTGGTTCATTTTTTTTAAGAACAATGTACAGAAAAGAATAAAGACTAACATCTCTGTAAAGCTTCTATTGAACTATGAATTGTGTGTAAGTACAGAACATACTGAATGTCCATTAACCTCACAGTCTTTCTTTTTATTTTCCATCTTCTATTTTGTACTGAACCAGTGTCCTCAATAATGTAGCCCAGGAAGCAGTGTAATAGTGAAATCATAAAGGCACTTATTAGAAATAATAGTTTCAACTTGATTCACATGTGTCTTTTTGTAGCCTTAGCACTGTATGTTCATGCATTTACAGGAGATATTACTGAGGCCAGCTACAGTATGCCCCGAGTTCTTAGTCGTGAGTAATCCTCTTTAGAGATGGCATCGCGGTTCGCCTGGCGGTCGTTTCGCGGCGAAGTTTGCGTGTTTGCGATTCGCCAAACATGTGGAGAAATTCGCGCCCGCCATATTCTTTTACATTGTGAAGAACTTTGACCCATGACACATCCATCAGGTGGTACAGGACAGCCAATTGAGACGTTTCAGCACATGGACATACCCCCTACCTTATAAATAAACCTGACCTGGCCGCCCTTTTACATTCAGTGTTTTGCCAGTGTAGGGAGACGTTGCTGTGTGGAGCAGGTACAGGCTGTTAGGGACACCAAATGCTAGCTAATAGGGCCACAAAAGTCATTTTAAGGACTAGTATAGGTGTGCTATCAATAGGTGTGATACACGGAGGAGTGCGATATACTTATAATATACTTTTATAATGAGTCAAAAACACATAGATCTATATAGTGATCACCTGGTAGTCAGGGGCCTAGGGGCTAGGGGCTTACTAGGGCCATTTTTATAAAGGGTAAGGTTCCGGACTGGGTTGCTCTTATCAGGGCAGTTGGTCTGTGGTTAGGCTATCAGGACCAGAATAGCACCCCCTGTAGGGCAATATCAGGGACAGTTCTTTGCCCACCTTGTCCTTCAATACCACATCATCATCTAGCCCAGGGATGGATGGTTTTTGCTCTCCCTCCTCGATTCATCGATGTGCGCTGGAACCCCCCGGATTGTGGTAGGACATATGGTTTCTGATTTGGTGCCGCCGAGCACCTGATTTAGTGCCGCCGAGCACTTGTTATTGCCTACCACATCTATGCTTTTTGGTTAACTTTAATAATTTTATATATTTTCATTTTGAGGGATATCTTTTCCATTCACACGTCACAAAATGGGTCCACATCTGTTCCGCAATTTTGCAGAACGGGTGCAGACCCATTCATTTTCAATGGAGCTGGAATGTGCTGTCCATATTTGTGGATCCACATCTGCTTCTGCGGATCAACATCCGCATTTGCGAATCCGCACTTCCGCATCTGTGCTTCTGTTTCCGCAAAAAAATAGAACATGTTCTATTCTTGTCCGCAATTGCAGACAAGGTTAGGCATTTTCTATTATAGTGCCATCGTTGTGCGGTCCACAAATTGCGGAATGCACATTGCCGGTGTCCATGTTTTCGGATCCGCAAAGCACTTACGGACGTGTGAATGGACCCTCATAGTAACATTATTAAAGGTTGCGTTTTATCTTTATGTACTGTGTATTCTAATGGATTGCCTTCTGTGTACAATGTTATAATATACTTTCTATGTATTGTGCGGCAGTTGTGTGCGGTTCTGCTGCGATACTGCAGGTATATAGAGGGACAAGCGTTATTGGAACAAATAGTTTCTACTGGTGTGATATACCAGTTGTCCCCGAAAAGAACTGATTGAAGCGGGGTGTTATATACCAATATACTTTCTTTATAGTGCATTTGCGCATGCGTGTACGCGAAAATTGAATTGCCGATATCTCGCATTGAAAAAAAAATGAATGGAGATCGCAAATTCGAATAATACATCTGCTATGTCACTGTCCATGTTGTGGGACTATTTGTGCACTTTTAGTAATTATTTTTGGGCTGCAAATATGAGCTGAAGGTTTTTCAGGTTTGCCTGCTATTAAAATGAATGGGACCCGCTGTGAACTTGCGATTCGCGAACATTTGATCGTGTTCACACGATCACGTTCGCGAACCATCCCGGCAGAGGAGAGTTATCATGAGAGGAACCTTTAAAGTAATTTTTTCCTCTTTGCACCAAATTTATGAAATGTTCCAAGGTGATAAATTTGAAGCATCTTTGAACCTTACACTTTTGTCTAAAAATGTGACTCCACTTTGGGTATTCCACCCTCCTATTGGAGTAACTTTGCGACTTTTTACAAAAGATGCAGTGAGAAATCTGAGTGAAACTTGACGTTAATATACTCAGACCCAGGCCCTCTTTTGAAAAAGCATAGTAGGCAGGAGGCTGGGCGATCAGGCGGGCACTGGCAGCGTAACTTCCTACGTCACGTGCCTGCTCTGCCCACTTTATGAATGAAGCAGGCGGCGCAGGCACGTGACGTAGTGAGTTACGCTGCCAGTGCCCGCCTAGCCTGCCTCCTGCCTGCTATGCTCTTAAGTATAGGCTGCTGGATCGAACATATCTATAGTTAAACATTGCCTGCAGTTACCGTAGATACGATTAGTACAGTGAGCGGGGCCCGGTGCCATAGAATACAATGACTGCACTGGGCCCGCGCTGTCATTTAAAAACTAGTGTAGATGCCAGCCCCCACCCCCTGTATTGGGGGTCATTCACAGTGGCTGACACTGTTATGGGGGGGGGGATCTGTGGATGTCAAATAGCATAAGATGCTATTTATCTGTCATCCACAGATTCCCCCCCATAGCAGTGTCATGCCATCCACCGATGCCCCCATAACAGTGCCATCCACAGACACCCTCATAACAGCGTCAGCCACAGACCCCCATAACAGTGGCATCTACAGACCCCCATAACAGTGCCATCCACAGACCCCCATAACAGTGCCATCCACAGACCCCCATAAGTGTCATCCACAGATACCCATAACAGTGTCATTCACAGGCTACCATTAGTTCAAAGCCCACCAAAAGCACACCTTTTGGTTCTTATTTTCCTCCTCAAAAACCTAGGTGCGTCTTATGGGCCGGTGCGTCTTATAGGGCAAAAAATACTGTATTTAAAGCTTGTTTTAACAATAACAGATGCAGCAAAGGGTGTTTTTTTAATAACAGAATATGACAGCAGTATATAATGCTTGAATTTCACACTGACAGATGCAGACAAGGCCTGTAAAATTGTGTGTTTTGCCCAAAAAGGGTGTTTTTTAAAACCCAGAAAATTAAAGCTGCATTTCTAACTTAAATTGCACACTGACTAATGAGGCAGAGGCCCCAGATGGAGGGTATTGAAAAAAATGGGTGTTTTTTAAAACCCAGAAAATTATTGAAGTATTTAAAGCTTGTTTTAACAATAACAGATGCAGACAAGGCCGCAAATTAAGTATTTTGCCCAAAATGGGTGTTTTTTGAATAACAGAATATGACAGCAGTAAATAACGCTTGAATTTCACACGTACAGATGCAGCAAGGGCTGTAAAATTTTGTATTTTGTCCAAAAAGGGTGTTTTTTAAAAGGGTGTTTAACAGAATATGACAGCAGTATATACCCAGAAAATAAATTTGAGCTGTATTTCTAGCTTAAATTGCACAAATGCTGCAAAGATACCAGATGTTGGATATTGCCAAAAATGGGTGCTTTTTTTAAACCCAGATTATTATTGCAGTATTTCAAGCTTGGATTTCAATGTCACAAAAGCTCAGATGCAGTGCTGGTGCACTGAGCTTGCATAAAATGGCCGCCGCCGCCCACCTAACTAACAGACGGATTAACTGCACTGCACCCACACAACAAAATCTATGTAGATCGCTGAGTTCAATTGCAGTTCTGATTTTGATAAAGTTGATAAAGTTCTGATAAAGTTTCTTTCCTATTCTCTCCCTCACAGCAGCAGCATCCTATCCCTACACTAAGCACAGCAGAGTGACGTGCGGCGCTACGTGACTCCAGCTTATAAAGAGCCTGGGTCCCATGCTGCACTGGCCAATCACAGTCATGCCATTAGTAGGCCTGGCTGTGATGGCTTCTAAGGGCACAGAGTTAAACGCTTGTTGATTGGCTGTTCTGCAGCCTTTCAAAAAGCGCCAATAAATCGCTGAACACCGAACCCGAACTTTTATAGAAATGTTCGGGTTCGCTCAACCCTATTCGTATGTTATTGCTGAAACCACCCTAAAGGGTGAAGAAGATAATTAGAACTACACAAATACTGCCTATCAGTAATTATCAGACTATGGTTGCCTTTCAGACAATACAATTATGAGCACAGGATGTAAAAGAAAGTGCAAAGCCTCCATGCTCCTTCTAGTGCAGTGGATAAGGGCTGATTCAAACGACCGTGATTGATCCGGAAAACGTGGTGTGTCTGTAGGCTCCTTCTCCCGAACCAACCATGACCCCCAAACTGATTTCATCATAGTGTTTTATGACACAGTCAGTTCCTATCTGATCGCCGGTCTGTTGTACTGTACTCACACAATGATGTTAGTACAGTTTAAAAAAAAAAAGCGATCAGAAAGGAATTGACTGTATCATAAAACATACTAATGCAGTCAGTTCAGGTCAGGGGAGCCGCAGACGGTCTGGGAGGTGCAGTCGACACACGGCCCTTGTTTTACCTTGAGCTGAGGATTTATCTAGCATATTTTTCGCTTTATAAAACGCTAAAGTGGAGGAAAAATATCAGCGCATCTGATAAAGCGAACACTAGTGGGCTCTTTCATTATGGAAGTGCTCACTAGTATGCAGTAGATGCAGGGAGTGGGAGTGCGCTGCTTCCTCCCTGGGGCTGCAATGTCCTGACTGTGTACAGCGCCAGGACGCAGTGTGTGTACTATGACCTGACGTCTGCACACGGTCAGGTGACAGTGCAGTCTGTGCCCAGAGAAGATCAGCGAGTCTGCTGGACCTGCAGAGGAGCGGCCGAGCAGGAGAGATAAGTGAATTTACTTATTTTAAGGTCTGATCTAAGGTCTGATACGGGGGTCTGGCATGGAGGTCTGATATATGGGGGACTGATGTGAGGTCTTGATATAGGGGTCTAATGTGAGGTCCTGGTATAGGGGTCTGATGTGAGGATCTGATATGGAGGTCTAATCTGAGCAACTGATATGGGGGTCGGATCTGAGGATCTGATATGGGGGTCTGATTTGAGGTCTGATGGGGGGCATCTTATCATCAGGTGTATCTTATAAAGCAAATAATACAGTGTCATGATCAATAGAGATGCAATTTGGGACAACCCCTTTAAAAATCTCTACATTTTGAAACATGTCTCATGAAGACATCTATTTGCATATGGCTTGTTACACAAAATGGATATCATTTATAATCAGTTAAGATGAGACATGGGTATGAGATATTCATAGAACTCTAGATCTTGATTTTTTTATAGAAATGTTTATTATATAAGTGATTTAAAGGGGTTTATGAGACGGCTCACTCCCTGTTACCTTGGTCTGGTGCTCTTGTCTGTTTTAAATCACCCTTAGCATTTTAAGCTATATGCGGTTGCACTGTTGATACAGTGAGACAATATTACCTTACCACAGCACTTTATATTATATGATAATACAGCAAGGAAGTATCAATTTCATCATTTTGATGTCTACTACTTTACACTATATGAAGGCGGACTGTTGAGACAGTGAAGAAGCACTAACAATACATGGACTGTACAAGTGAATATTAACAAATATAAACATACCGCAAGTGAAAACTAACCCTTTACTATCATCATTATGGTCTCAGCTTTCTCCATTGGCTCTGGAGCGATGTTTGTGCGTTCACGGTAGAAATGGAAGGTCTGGACTTTGGCCATTTTCCTGCCCCACATCAATTGAGACTGCATAGCTATATTTATGAATTTTGGTTCTGTCGAACATAGTTTAGTTGATGGGATAATTTAGCTAGTCCACAGCGCTATTGTATAAATATCAGTGGACACATCTTTTATGCCTTTGTAATGCTTTTGTAATGGTTTTAATCTTCATTTTTTATAATTACTTTTATACTTTTTATATATTTGTTTAGAAGTACATTAAAAGTATTGTATTTTATCCTGATGTTCCCACGTGATTCCGACTGGATGAGTGCCTGTCTACTTTTTAACAATTCTTCAACACAATATTTATTATATGGCTGTCATATGACATGATGTTACTTTCTATTCTTTTCTCATTATTGCTCCTTTAAATATCTCAGATCTCATATTTAAAACGTACAAACATGATCATTTAGTTGCAATAAATTATAGGTAACTTACATCTTGGTTGGACATTTCCCAATATGGCCTCTCTCCATATGAGATGACCTCCCACATGACAATGCCATAACTCCACACATCACTTGCTGATGTGAACTTTCGGTAGGCAATAGCTTCTGGTGCTGTCCACCGGATCGGAATTTTACCTCCCTTATAACACAAATAAAAGAAATCATTAAGTCCAATAGAAAAAAAGAAACCCAACTTATAATTTAAATAGAAAAGAAAATGTCCTGTACTCCGCAATTATCCATTTAAGTCATTTAAAGCCAATAACACAACCAAAACCTCTCATTATTTACATTGATCAAGTAAACTATGTGCATGCAGATTCAATTGGCAATCCACAGGATGAAGGAGAGCCAAATTTGCATTTGACAATCTATAGTTATGCTACTGATATATAGGGGCTTGACATCTGGTTAATAGAGAAAGTTACAGGAGAAGGAGAAAGAAAATAGGCACAACTACCAGATTGGCAGGCATAGCAGATGCCATAGGGGCTAGTGGCCAAGAGGCCCTACCTCTAATAAGAGGTAAGATTCAGTTAGCTATGGATGATGGTAGAGGTAGTGGAACATTTTGTGCAGATCACTGCAAGACAAAGGAAAGGCAAAAAAACATAATGTGGAGAATAAAATAATCCTAAGCTTTTTAAGTTCTGAACTCTCATACTTGAGAAGATGGTTAGAGTGGAGTAATGCCTAATTGCAGATTTGCTACTGAAAATATTGTCATCTTCTATTGTAATCAAATACATACCCTTGTAGTATAAGCCGCTTCAGGGTCATCCTCAAGGACTCGAGAGAGGCCAAAATCAGAGACTTTGCACACCAAATTGCTATTGACTAAGATATTTCTGGCAGCCAGATCTCTGTGGACGTAATTCATGTCCGATAAGTATTTCATCCCGGAAGCAATGCCTCGTAGCATCCCCACTAGCTGTATCACGGTGAACTGACCATCATGTTTCTACGAGAAAAGCAGAACGTTCTCATCAATGCTGATCCACGGGAGAAATTATTAATGCATGCAATAATACAAACATACAGTCAGGTCCATAAATATTGGGACATGGACACAATTCAAACATGTTTGGCTCTATACACCACCACAATAGATTTGAAATTAAATGAACAAGATGTGCTTTAGGCTACATGCACACGACCGTATGTGCTTTGCGGTCCGCAAATTGCGGATCTGCAAAAAAAACGGGTGACGTTCTGTATGGCATCCGTTTTTGTTTTTGCGGATCCGTTTTTTTGCGGATCCATTGTAATAATGCCTATCCTTGTCCGCAAACTAGAAAAAAATAGGACATGCACTATTTTTTTTGCGGAGCAGCGAAACGGACATACTGATGCGGACAGCACACGGTGTGCTGTCCGCGTTTTTTGCGGATGAATTGAAATGAATGGGTCCGCATCCTATCAGCAAAAAAAACGGATCGGACATGGAAACAAAATACGGTCGTGTGCATGAGGCCTTAACTGCAGACTGTCAGCTTTAATTTTAGGGTATTTACATCTAAATCAGGTGAACGGTGTAGGAAACACAACAGTTTGCATATGTGCCTCCCACTTGTTAAGGAACCAAAAGTAATGGGACAGAATAATAATCATAAATCAAACTTTCACTTTTTAATACTTGGTTGCAAATCCTTTGCAGTAAATTACAGCCTTAAGTCTGGAACACATAGGCATCACCAGACGCTGGGTTTCATCCCTGGTGATGCTCTGCCAGGCCTCTACGGCAACTGTCTACAGTTCCTGCTTGTTCTTGTGGCATTTTCCCTTCAGTTTTGTCTTCAGCAAGTGAAATGCATGCTCAATCGGATTCAGGTCCGGTGATTGACTTGGCCATTTCATAACATTCCACTTCTTTCCCTAAAAAACTCTTTGGTTGCTTTTGCAGTATGCTTTGGGTCATTGTCCATCTGCACTGTGAAGCGCCATCCAATGAGTTCTGAAGCATTTGGCTGAATATGAGCAGATAATATTGCCCGAAACACTTCAGAATTCATCCTGTTGCTTTTGGTGGTATGCTTAGGATCAAGAGCAGTTCCTTTCCTTCTCCATACTCTTCTCTTCCCATCACTCTGGTACAAGTCTTCTTTTGATTGTTGACTTTGACACACATACACCTACCTCCTGGAGAGTGTTCTTGATCTGGCCAACTGTTGTGAAGGGTGTTTTCTTCACCAGGGAAATAATTCTTCGGTCATTCACCACAGTTGTTTTCCGTGGTCTTCCGGGTCTTTTGGTGTTGCTGAGCTCACCGGTGCGTTCCTTCTTTTTAAGAATGTTCCAAACAGTTGTTTTGGCCACGCCTAATGTTTTTGCTATCTCTCTGATGGGTTTGTTTTGTTTTTTCAGCCTAATGATGGCTTGCTTCACTGATAGTGACAGCTCTTTGGATCTCATCTTGAGAGTTGACGGCAACAGATTCCAAATGCAAATAGCACACTTGAAATTAACTCTGGACCTATTATCTGCTCACTGTAATTGGGATAATGAGGGAATAACACACACCTGGCCATGGAACAGCTGAAAAGCCAATTGTCCCATTACTTTTGGTCCCTTAACAAGTGGGAGGCACATATGCAAACTGTTGTAATTCCTACACTATTCACCTGATTTGGATGTAAATACCCTCAAATTAAAGCTGACAGTCTTCAGCTAAAGCACATCTTGTTTGTTTCATTTCAAATCCATTGTGATGGATTATAGAGCCAACAATTTTAGAATTGTGTCAATGTCCCAATATTTATGGACCTGACTGTATCTTCCTGGTTTTATGTGTTACAACTGAGATATGCCACTTAAAAGACTTCATTCACTTCTTATTTACAGTCATCTGTACATTAAGTGTATCCATGGCTTCTTAAAATATAGAGTGCATCCACTGCTGAGCATGAGAGGTACTTCATAGAAATGGACCATATAGACCAGCAAAAATGCACTATGGGTTTCTGCTTTGATCCAAGGATCATTGTATGAAGCAGGAAGCTGAAGCTTTGTATTGAAGCATATTGACATTGAGACAAAGTGCATGAAATGAGGAGATGGACATGGGGAGGAAAATAGAACAAAATGACAATAAAGGTAAATACAGGCGATGCATGCAAGGTAGTGAGATGATCAGAGCCTCTTAAACAGCAATTGAAGAGCCAGTAAGCATTCACCCATTATAGTTTATATTTAGGTGTTTACGAAAAGTTATGTGAAGGGTCCTCCAATAGCTTCTCTAATGTAACGTACATAACTGGAGCAGTACTCTGATTTAAACCCCCATGAAAAGGTTGTAAATGTCATGTTTTAGGGGAAAACAAACAGTACCTACAACTTAAAACAGGACAACTTTCTACCTGGTGGTCAATGCTTCATGTTCAACCTGTAACCTGGAACAACGGGACCATATGGATCCATTCACATGGCATGAACCGTAGGACCATACTTCCTATCTTTTTGTTTGCTAATAATGTGATGCTTGTTGTGAGGAGCAGCTCTATGGTGGTTCTTACCAGCCACCAGGAAGAAAAGATGTAGACGTGAGATAGGGTCTCTTTATTGGCTGCATTTGCCTTGCTTATTATTGAAATTTACAAGTGGTAGTCCAATATTATTATGTAATAATATTGTATAATCGTCACAGGTGTAAAGGTACAACAGTTAGGACTACCACTGATGTCGTCTGTCTGATGTCCACTATTTCATCATTTAAAAATGGTCTAGATTCTCAATTTATGTACTATGGCTAGATCCTCAATTACTGTTGTATAGTGTTGGTCAAGAACCAAAGTGCTCGTTTGCTCAAGTAGAACACCTCGGGATGCTCGGGTCCTCTACCGAGCACCAGAGCTCAATGGAAGTCAATGGGAGAACTCGAGCATTAAACCAGGCACCCCCTGCTCTGAAGAGGGGAGGGTGTCTGGTTCACTTGAAAAGGTCAGAAATTGATGGAAACACCACTGAAATGGTTCGGGAACAGCATGGGGAGGATGTCTGGATGCATCTTGGACTCTCAGGTCGCTGCTGGGAACAATGTTGTCCGAATTGTACGCCAATTTTACAGACTGACAATATTACTCACAAAACCAAAGATAAAATCGATTTTAGAATAAAAATTGTTAGGAAACATTCTTTCCTGTATATTTACTTGTATATAAAGTTCAAGTGCTGCCAAAAATTACAAGGAAGAGGCACTCCAATACAACCTGTATATTACATACAGGACGGCATCATTCACATTGTGGTGCAATTGTTTAGGTAGTTGGACTTCTACTCTCATAAAGCCTATGCACTAAGGGAAAGGGCTGCCAAAAAATACAAGGAACCAGCACTCCAATACACCCTTTAATACACACCCTTGAAAAATTATGATTAATGGCCTGCTGGGGGCCCTCAAAAACTATTGGAGCAAGGGCCTGCTGATCTGACTATCTAAAACATTAGGGGCGAAGGCCTGCTGCTGAGCTGACCCTCTAAAACATTAGGGGCGAGTATCTGCTGCTGATCTGACTATCTAAAACATTAGGGGTGACGGCCTGCTGCTGATGTGAACAACTAAAACATGAGGGGTGAGGGTCTGCTGCTGAGCTGACCCTCTAAAACATTAAGGGCGAGTGGCTGCTGCTGAGCTGACCCTCTAAAACATTAGGGGCAAGGGCCTGCTGCTGAGCTGACCCTCTACAACATTAGGGGCGAGTGCCTGCTGCTGATCTGACCTTCTAAAACATTAGGGGTGAGTACCTGCTGCTGATCTGACCATCTAAAACATTAGGGGTGAGGGCCTGCTGGTGAACCTCTAAAACATTAAGAACAAGGGCCTGCTGGTGACCCTCTAAAACATTATAGGCGAGGGCCTGCTGGTGACCCTCTAAAACATTATGGGTAAGGGTCTGCTAGTGCCCTCAAAAACATTATGGTTGAGGGCATGCTGGTGACCCTCAAAAACATTATCTGTGAGGGCCTGCTGGTGACCCTCTAAAACATTATGGGTGAAGGCCTGCTGCTGAGCTGACCCTCTAAAGCATTAGGAGCGAGAGAAGCCAAATAAGCATATTAAAATGATAGAGGAGGAGGACGAGAAAAGGGAGATTGAACCATATACCCTTTTTACTGGTGGAAGGGGTGCATGGGAATACAGTGTATTCAATACACCATAAAAGCCACATTTATAGTGCCTTTATGTTCAGCCGCTTTCCTCTGGTGGAGTAGAGAAGTCAGGAGCAATCCAGACCTTGTTCATTTTTAACCGGTCATCCAACCGGTCATCCAAGGAACTACTTACTCTGCAGCCAGCGTTGTTAGCTGGAAATTTTTGGAGTAATTTTTCCACTAGGACCTACTATTGCACCATTTTACTCGTCCTCTCCACCACAGGAATGAGAGATGAGAAGTTCTCTTTGTAGCTGGGGTCGAGAAGGGTGAACAACCAGTAATCAGTGTTGGCCTAAATGCGTACAATGCGAGGGTCACGAGAAAGGCAGCCTAACATAAAGTCGGCCATGTGTGCCAGAGTCCCAACAGACACGACTTCGCTGTCCTCATCAGGAGGATGACTCTCAATCTCCTCATCCTCTTCCTCCTCTTATACCCATCCACGCTGAACAGATGGAATAAAACTTCCATGGGTACTACCCTCTGTAGCGGAGGAAACCATCTCCTGATCCTCCTCCTCCTCATCATCATCCAATTCACGCTGAGAAGACGAACTGAGGGTGGTCTGGCTATCACCCTGTGTACTGTCTTCCCCCATTTCCACCTCTTCTACATGCAGTGTGTAGACACAGAAGTGGGATGATTACACTGATAATAGCGTTATCGTCGTTCACCATCTGTGTTGATTCCTCAAAGTTGCGTAAAACCTCACAGAGGTCATACATCAGTGCCCACTCGTCGCTTCTGAAGAGCGGAAGCTGACTGTAAATGCGATGACCACGTTGCAGCTGGTATTCCACTACTGCCCTCTGCTGCTCACAAAGCCTGGCCAACATCTGGAACGTTGAGTTCCAGCTTGTGCTCACTTCGCACAACAGTTGGTGAGCTGGCAATTGCAAGCGCTGCTGCAGTGTTGCCAGGCCGGCTGAAGCTGTTGATGACCTGCGGAAATAGGCACACATGCGGCGCACCTTCACCAGTAGCTCAGGCAAATTGGGGTAGATTTTGAGAAATCGCTGAACCACTAGGTTGAACATGTGGGCTAGGCATGGTATGTGTGTGAGTTTGCCGAGCTCCAAAGCTGCCACCAAATTATGGCCATTATCAGACAGAACCATGCCTGGTTCTAGGTTGAGTGGCCAGAGCCACAGCTCAGTCTGGTCCCTTATCCCCTGCCACAGCTCTGTGGCGGTGTGCTGTTTTTCACCTAAGCAGATCTGTTTAAGCACGGCCTGTTGCCGCTTCCCCACTGCAGTCCTACAGTGCTTCCAGCTACTGACTGATGTCTGACTGGTTCTGAAAGATGATAATTCAGAGGTAACAGTGGAGGAGGAGGCAGAGCAGGAGAGACGGGGGGTTGCAGCCACTAACTTAGGTAGATGGAAGTAGGGCCTGAAATCCTTGGCGTCGGTAGCACCTGTGCCATCCCAGGGTACGACTCGCTCCCGGCCTCCACAACGTTCACCCAGAGTGCCGTCAGGGAAATGTAGCGTCCCTGGCCAAAAGCACTTGTCCATGTGTCAGTCATTAAGTGGACCTTTCCAATAACTGCATTGGTCAGGGCATGGGTGATGTTACAGGACACATGCTGGTGTACGGCTGGGACTGCACACCATGAAAAATATTGGCAGCTGGGGACAGAGTAACATGGGACAGCCACCGCCATCAGGCTGCGGAAAGCCTCAGTGTCCACAAGCCTAAATGGCAACATTTCCAGGGACAGCAATTTGGAAAGGTGTGCATTTAGTGCTATGGTCTGTGGGTGGGTGGGTGGCTGGGTATTTACGCTTTCGCTTAAAGGTCTGGGGTATTGACATCTGAATGCTGCGCTTGGACACAGAAGTGGATATGCTAGCTCATGGTGCTTTTGAAGGTCCAGGTGCATTGTGGGAGGCATCCGAGCCTGCGTCTTGGACAGGGGAAGAGGAGGCAGTGGTGTGACTCGCAGACACTGGTTGTGGACCCTGGCATTCGGCCCACCTATTTGTGCCTGATCATGCTGGTGCTGGTGAGGTTGCTAGTGTTCACACCCCTGCTCATTTTGGTACAGCACAAGTTGCAAATGACAATTCTTTTATTTTCCGCACTTTCCTCAAAAAAGCACCAGACTGCGGAACACCTACCCCATGGCAAGGAAGATTGCCACAAGGGGGTGCTCCAGGGAACAGTTGTGGGCCTGTTTGGTGTGGCCCGCCTACTCCCTTTTGCCACCCCACTGCCTCTTCCAGCCTGTTGCGGTGCTGCGGATCCCTCCCTCTCTGTACTGCTGTCCTCGCTCGGCTTGCCACTTTCCCAGGTTGGGTCAGTGACTTCATCACCTCCTCTTCCACTTCCTCACTTTGGTCATCCTCCTGACTTGTTGACCTAACAACAACCTCAGTTATTGACAACTGTGTCTCATCCTCATCATGAACCTCTTGAGACACTAATTGCGGTTGACTTATTGGCAACTGTGTCTCATCATCATCATCCACCTCGTGAAACACTAATTGCCGTTCCCCATCGTCATCTTCTTCTGACTGTGGATGCTAGAGAGTTTGAAAATCAGGGCACAAGATCTCCTCATGTCCCTCTTCAAGCGGGCTTGGCGAGAGGCCCAAATTAAGGAATGGCGATGAAAACAGCTCCTCTGTTTGCCAAGACTCTCCATGGTGGGTGGAAGGAGTATCAGGGTGAGGATTCTGTTGACCAGACTCTTGGCTACTGAGACTGGACTTTGTGGAAGACAGGGTGGTGCGTAACCGACTGGAAGCATTATCTGCTGCAATCCAACCGACCACCTGTTCGCACTGTTCTGACTTCGAGAGTGGTGTCCTGCGCCGCCCTGCAAACTGGGACATAAAGCTAGGTATCGTGGATGAGAGGGTTTCTTGTGCTCTGGCAGCAGGCACAGTTTCCCCACGCCCAGGGCCACGGCAGCACGGCCACTTTCCCTTTCCTTACTGCTCGTCTTGCTCATATTAAATGGTATATATGCTTGCAAGTATGTCACATGTACAGTAGCGCTGGTTTTGTAAGTGTATGCCAAATAAAGTACACAGAATATCACAGATATTTTTAGGATGCACACACGTTAAACAGGAGGTATAGCACAAGTAATGTCGCTGTCACCAGCGGCTAATAAAAAATTCACTGAATTAATGTCACTGATATTTAGGATGGGCAAACGTTATACAGTACATGTGGCGCAGGTAATGTCGCTGCCACCAGCAGCAAATAAATTAGACTGAATGTCACTGATATATACAGGAGATGTAGCGCAGGTAATGTAACTGTCCGCAGCGGACACCGTCTACAGAAAAAGTTCAATGGATGTCACCGATATTTTTAGGCTGCGGACACGTTACACAGGAGATGTGGTGCAGATAATGTTGCTGTCACCAGCGGTAAGAAAAATTACACTGTATGTCACTGATGTTTCATTAACAGCAAGAAAAATCTATATGCACTTCACTGCTTAATTTTTTCCCGGTGAAAGCATATAGGGGCTTATTTCTGTAACAAAAAGAAAAATCTATACACACTTCAATTCTTAATTTTTTCCTGGTGAAAGCATTTGTTGGCCTATTTCAGTAACAAAAAGAAAAATCGATACACACATTACTGCTTATTTTTTTTCCTGGTGAAAGCTTTTGGGGCATATTTCTGTAACAAAAAGAAAAATCTATACACACTTCACTGCTTAATTTTTTTCCTGGTGAAAGCGTATGGGGGCCTATTTCATTAACAACAAGAAAAATCTATACGCACTTCACTGCTTAATTTATTCCTGGTGAAAGCTTATAGGGGTGTATTTCAATACTACAAGAAAAATATATTCTCAGTTCACTTTTGCAATTATTTTTTGATGAAAGTGTATAGGGGCGTATTTCAGTACAACAAGAAAAATATATTAGTCGCTTTTAGGGGTGTTTTAATTTGCGTTTCATTCATTTAGTTCAGCTTAAAGTATGTCAGGCAAAGAAGTGCCAGGCCATGCACAGAGGAGTGGCAGAGGCCTAACTGTTTCTGGTGCAGCAGAGGTCACAGCAGAGTATGGGGTCGTGGCAGCAGGAGTAGCAGTGAGAGACCTGCGCTCCCGATGTCATCAAGCGGTTGTGTCTTGACCAGCAACCCTGTGGTTCTTGATTGGTTAACTCGGTCATCCACGTCATCCCAAGTGACCTCAGACACCCCCACCCAAGGGTTTGTCAGACACAACCCTTAGTTGGCATGGCCCGGGAGCAGTCCCTATGCAATCACCTGTCCTCAACCTGCCTCTGTCCTTTGCTGTTCCATTACCTACAGAAGTATGGCATGCTGTGGGCTCATCTCCACTATACAGCGAGGACGCGCTACTAGAGGACAGTCAGCAGCTACTGGCCAGCCAAGATCTGGACGAGACATCCGCCACTTCCTCCGCTAGGCTGTCAAGTAGTGATTGAGAGTGGCATAGGAGGTGGTCTTGCGACTGTTGAGGAGGACATCAGTGACGTGCAGACACTACTCGATGATGATGAAGCCGATCACACTTGGGAGCCGGGTGCAGAAGGGGCTTCATCATCATCAGGAGAAGAGGGTGGCAGCTTGCCTGTGAGCTAGCAGCGGAGCCAGCAAGTTGATAGGGTGGCCGGGAGTGAGCAGAGTGGCAACAGTGAGAGGTCGGGAGCCAAACGGGCACGGGGTATAGCACCTGCTTCACAGTAGCCTACCTGCCCGGGAAGTAGTGGTGCAGGGGTTCACGGAGTCAGCGGCAGTAGCAGTTAGTCAGTGCGGACCGTTGGGAAGAAAATCACCTACTCTGCGGTGTGGCAGTTTTTTGTAAAGCCGCCGGAGGAGGTGAACGTGGCCATATGTAGAATCTGTGGGCAGAAAGTGAAGCGTGGCCAGGGTGCCAATGTTGGCACTACAGCCCTGCGTCAACATATGCAGCGTCGCCATTCAGTGGCTTGGAAGAACCGTGGCTCCGATGTGGTGGTCCAGCCTGCCGCAGCAACTGCTGCATCACCTACTGGCACGCACCCGGCAGTCAAGGCTCCACCACTTCAGCCGAAGGGAGCTGTCTATCCCTCCCATCATGTGCCGGTCCTGATGCTCCTGCTCCTCCTACTGTTCGTTAGTGATGAGCGGCAGGGGCTATATTCGAATTGGTGATATTTCACGAATATTTTGTAGAATATTTGTCATATATTCAATAATTCTATAATTCGAGATTATTTTATTGAATGCGAAAAATCAGCAATGTAAAAATCGCGTAATGCAAATTCGTAAGGCGAAATACAAACGTGAGTCACTTTGGTTATATTTTTCAAGAATTTTCATGAGTTTCTCCTGAGACTGGAGAAAATGGTTGGCACGGCAGAAGATTACAATAGCTTTACATGCAGATAGAGTCAAATGCTCCAATATATTAGCGATTTTGCTAATCGGCAGTGATTAGAATATTTTTCCACTACGTTCAACTTCACATTTTAGCAGGTCTGACTACAGATTACTGATTGGTGCACTAAGTATTGTTGTGAACTCAACATTGCTTCCTTCTCATTGGCCCACAAACAAGAAGCAGAAAGGAATCATATGTTCAGATTGAAATAAAATGCAGAATATTCTATATAACGAATATATAGTATTATATTCTAAATATTAGCAAATTCTCAAAGTGACGAAATTCACGATAAAAATTTGCTATTCAAATATTTAACACTACTCCTCATCACGCATTCCGTCAGCAATCGATCACCGAACTGATTGCCAAGAGACAGCAGTATGCGTGCACGCATCCAACGGGGCAGAAGCTGAACGTGCTCCTGTCCAAGTTGCTAGTGCTGCAGTCCCTCCCTTTCCAAGTGGTGGACTCTGCACCTTTCAGAGAACGGATAGTTCATGCCGAGCCGAGGTGGAGAGTCCCAACCGGTAATTTATTTTCCAAAAAGGCAGTACAAGCCCTATCAAGCTGTTCTGCACCTGGTTTGCCTTGGCGAACGGAGTCACACAGGGGAGGAACTGCTCTGTGTGATTCTTCAAGAAATTGAATCCTGGCTTTCTCCGCGACAACTAAAAATCGGAACCATGGTCACCGACAACGGGAAGAACGTGGTGTCGGCACTGCATCAAGAAATGCTGAGCCATGCATCCTGCATGGCACACGTGTTCAATCTGGTTGTCAATCGGTTCCTGAAGTCTTAAATCCATCTGCAAGACATCCTAAAAATGGCCAGGAAACTTTGCATGCACTTCAGCCACTGGTACACCGCAAAGCACACCCTCCTTGAGCTGCAGCAGCAGAACAGCATCCCCCAACATAGGCTGATATGCAACGTTTCCACCCGTTGGAATTCCATTATATGTTGGACCAACTATAAGACTATACAAACACCTTGTTGGACCCTTGCTACCGGTCCAGAATGGGGGCTATTTTTACACCCACTGAGAGGGAGGATAAATTGAACTACTACAGAGACATCCTATGTAGTCAGTTGGCTGCTGGCTATCTACGTCATCGTCCATCCTCTCGCACAGGTCTGACCGGGGGGGGCTCTCTGTGCTCACGTTCCTCTGCCATGACTGCTGGGGAGGGGTGGGGTGGCAGGAGTAGTATCAGCTCCATCAGCAGCTACAGTCGCTGATGAGCTTTCTTCATTGCAAAGTGAAGAAACTACTCACCAGCAGCAGCAGGTAAACCTGGAGCAGGACCTGAACCAGCAGGTGGTGGCATACTTGGACAGCACCATGCCACCCCACATTGAAGATCCGCTGGACTACTGTGCAGCCAAACTGGATTTGTGGCCGTAACTAGCCGGGTTTGCCCTGGAAAAGCTGCCCTGCCTGGCCAGTAGTGTGGCATCAGAGCGGGGGCCATAATTACCCCAAGGAGAACTCGCCTATCCACCCAAAATGTGGAGAGACTGACCTTTGTCAAGATAAATCAGGCATGGATCAGCCAGGATTTCCACCCACCAATTCCAGATGCATCAGACTAGATCATCCATGGTGCCACAACACTTTGACAAAAGAGACTGGTTTCTTCTGGCTACCTACCTCAGCCACTACTCTGATGCTGCCAGCCGCCTAATGCCACACATCTGATAACAAGTGCTCCTTCTTTCAATCACCTTCATCAGCGGGTACTAATATTGCCACCAACTACTTAGTTTTCCCTTACAGTGTCAGGATGCAGTGTTTTACTTAATAAACCAAAACCTCTAATGTCCTATGGACTAAATTACACCTCTTAATCCTACACCTACTTTTTACTAAAACTTAGCTTTTAATTGGTCTAACTAATATATTTTCCTAAAAGGTAAATTCTAAAATTGCCAGCTAGCCGCAGCTTGCGCTTCTAGGTGTAAATTGCAATTCCTGCTATAGTTTCCTAGCTAGGAATGTAACATTGTTACCTTACTGGCTGTGCGCTGCCAGTATAATTTGTGGGTACAATGTGTCATTTACCTGCTGTTGTATTGTCATACTAGTGCTTTGCTGAGGACTAAGCTGAATTAAAACATGATATCGCCACCCACCTTCCTACTCTGTCACCAGGTCACTTTGTGGTCTCCTGATGCAGCTGCTGCTGCCATCTCCACACTATGTCCCCTTTCCACTCTGTGGTATCCTAATGCTGCTGCTGCCATCTCCACACTATGTCACCTTTCCACTCTGTGGTATCCTGATGCTGCTGCTGCCTTATCCACACTATGTCACCTTGCCACTGTGTGGTATCCTGATGCTGCTGCCGCCACCTCCACACTATGTCACCTTGCCACTCTGTTGTATCCTGATGCTGCTGCTACCGTATTCACACTATGTCACATTGCCACTGTCTTGTATCCTGATGCTGCTGCTGTCGTATCCACACTATGTCACCTTGCCACTGTCTGGTATCCTGATGCTGCTCCTGCTGCCTTATCCTCACTATATCACCTTGCCACTCTGTGGCCTCCTCCTGATGCTGCTGCTGCCGCCACCTCCACACTCTGTTATTGTGCCACTCTGTGGCCTACTCCTGATGCTGCTGCCGCCACCTCCAGACTCTGTCATTGTGCCACTTTGTGGCTTCCTCCTAATACTGCTGCCACATCCAGACTCTGTCATTGTGCCACTCTGTGGCTTCTTTCTGATGCTGCTGCTGCCACTTCCAGACTTTCTCATTGTGCCACTCTGTAGCCTACTCATGCTGCTGCCACCTCTAGACTCTGTCATTGTGCCACTCTGTGGCTTCCTCATGCTGCTGCCACCTCTAGACTCAGTCATTGTGCCACTCTGTAGTTTCCTCCTGATGCTGCTGCCTCCTTCAGACTCTGTCATTGTGCCACTCTGTTGCCTCCTCCTGATGCTGCTGTTGCCAACACTTCCAGACTCTGTCATTGTGCCACTCTGTGGCCTTCTCATGCTGCTGCCACCTCCAGACTCTGTCATTGTGCCACTCTGTGGCTTCCTCATGCTGCTGCCACCTCCAGACTCGGTCAGTGTGCCACTCTGTGGCTTCCTCCTGATGTTGCTGCTGCCACCTCCAGACTCCATCATTGTGCCACTCTGTAGCCTCCTCCTGATGTTGCTGCTGCCGACACCTCCAGACTCGGTCATTGTGCCACTCTGTGGCTTCCTACTGATGCTGCTGCTGCCGCCACCTCCATACTATGTTGTTGTGCCACTCGGTGGCCTTATCCTGATTCTGCTGCTGCTGCCACCTCCACACTGTCATTGTGCCACTCTGTGGCCTACTCCTGATTCTGCTGCTGCTGCCACCTCCACACTCTGTCATTGTGCCACTCTGTGGCCTACTCCTGATTCTGCTGCTGCTGCCGCCACCTCCACACTCTGTCATTGTGCCACTCTGTAGCTTCCCCCTAATGCTGCTGCTGCCACATCCAGACTCTGTCATTGTGCCACTCTGTGGCTTTCTCATGCTGCTGCAACCTCCAGACTCAGTCATTGTGCTACTCTGTGGCTTGCTTATGCTGCTGCCACCTCCAGTATCTGTCATTGTGCCACTTTGTGGCCTACTCATGCTGCCGCTACCTCCAGACTCTGTCATTTTGCCACTGCCACTCTGTGGCTTCCTCATGCTGCTGCCACCTCCATACTCGGTCATTGTGGCACTGTGTGGCCTACTCATGCTGCTGCCACCTCCAGACCCTGTCATTGGGCCACTCTGTGGTCTCCTCATGCTGCTTCCACCTCACCACTATGTCATAGGTCCACACTGTGAACTTCTCGTGCTGTTCCCACCCTCCCCACTTCATGACTGGTCCACTATTTTTGCTTTCGGCCTGGCTGACATCATCATTTATTTGACACTTCTTCTGATCCGTCAGAAGGAAGGAAAAATGAGATGCACAACGGATCCTGTCTGTGTAGCAGCTTTAAGGCCTTTATGGTCCCATCAGAATTGGCTTATGAATTGGTCGCCAAAAGCAGGAGTGGGTAGAAAACACAGAAGACATGCAAATATTCGGTTTACGTGTCATCTCTGTTTTAGCAATGCTGATGGATTACTGACCAAATGCTGACTGAGTGAAGGCGGATGCTCCACAGACAGGATCTGTTTTTTGTGGGTTATTCTTCTGACGGTTTAGAGGAAGGGCAAATTAATCAGTGATGTCAACACAAACTTACTGCTGACACCCTCTCCACTCTGTCAGGGGGGGCTCTACTTGTATAAGCGTTTAATAGAAGAGGTTCTGTAGACATCTATGTGGAATCAGCTGACGAGGGTGTAAAAGGAGTGCGCTTCTTCTTGACGCTAACAGCTACCTGTAAGACTGAGTTCATACTTGAGTTATTTGGTCAGTTTTAGCCCCGTGACTTCCCAAATAAGTGAAGTGTGCAGTGATTCTAAGAGCGACGCCTGTCATCTGCATGTCATACGGACTCACAGTATTGTTTCACTACCACAGCAGACTCCCTATGCGTGTTACTGCAAAGCACAGTGTTCTCCACCTCTATAAAAGCTTTCTGCAGCCTGGGAATAGCCGTTTTTTTACGTAATTTATTCGGTTCGAACTGAATTTTTCAGAAAAATTTGGCAAACCGGCCTAATCAAATAAAAAATTCACTCATCTCTAATGGGGATCTTAAATACAACCTACAGACAAGAGCCAGAAGAAAAAAAAAAACACAATGCATTCTGAAAATCTTCACACCCCGTCACTTTTTCACATTTTGTTATATTGTGGCCTTGATGCTAAAATAAAAAAAACAAAAATAAACAAGGGGGAGATTTATCAAACTGGTGTAAAGTAAAACTGGCTTAGTTGTCCACAGCAACTAATCAGATTCCACATTTCATTTTCCAAAGGAACTGTCAAAAATGAATGGAATCTGGTTGCTATGAGCAACTTAGCCAGTTCTACTTTACATCAGTTTTATAAATCTCCCCTCAATTTTCCCCCATCAATCTGCACTCAAGGCCACAACATAACAAATTGTAAAGAAAAAAAAGTGAAAGGGTCTAAAGACTTTCCGAAAGCAATATATATAACATGTATATATGTATACGGAAAGCAAAAAACGTCCCGTAAACGGGAAAAAAAACGGTCCTGTGAAAGAGACCTAAGAGTCATGATTAAGGCAAACTGAGTATATGTGTGTGTATATATATATATATATATATATATATAGATACATATACATATATAGTGATGGACGAACATCGGAACATCGGCCGGGACGGTTCTCAAATGCGATCAAATGTTTGCAAACCGAAAGTTCGCGGCTGGCCCAATTCACTTTAATGGCAGGCGAACCTTAAAAACTTTAATCTCATATTTGCAGCCACCAAATACTCAGTAGAAGTGCACAAATAGTCCCACAGCATGGACAGTGACATACTAGAGGGGGATCAATGACAAATATTCCAACAAAAAATATGTATCTTAATCAGGGGACATTTTTATGCGTCTTAAAGGGAAATCCTCTGAAATGTGCCCTGTTGGAGCCTAGAAAAAATGTATTTTAGGCCACAGGAGTACGGGCCTTAAAAATTAGGCATTCACCTGACATAAAAGAAATTATGATTATGTGACTCGAGGTACATTATGCGGTCACTGAATAACAATTTTACTGTAGCCTACTTTTTTTTCCACTTTTTTGGGGGGCAACTGATATATCACACCAGTAGAAATAATTGGTTCCAATAGCGTTTGTCACTCTGTGTAGCTGCGGTAACGCAGCAAAACCGCAGACAAATGCTGCACTACCTAAATGCACTATATAGTAAGTATATTATTGGTATATCACACCCCTGTCTAGATCACTTTTTTGGGGGGGCAACTGGTATATAACACCAGTTGAAATTATTTGTTCCAAGAGCGTTTGCCCCTCTGTATAGCTGCAGTATCGCAGAAGAAGCACACACAACTGCTGCACAATACAAATGCACTATAATATACTTTCTATGTTAGAAAGTATATTATAAGAATATCACACCCCTCAGTATGTCACACATATCGATAGCACACCTATACCAGTCCTTAAAAGGAATTTTGTGGCCTATTAGCTAGCGTTTGGTGTCACTAACAGTCTGTCCCTGCTCCACACTGCAACCTCTCCCTATACTGGCAAAAGACTGAATGTAAAATGGCGGCCGGATCGGGTTTATTTATAAGGTAGGGAGTATGTCCATGTGCTGAAACGTCTCAATTGGCTGTCCTATACCATCTGATGGATGTGTCATGGGTCAAAGTTCTTCACAATGTAAAAGAATATAGCGCCGACGGACATTGCCATATGTTCGCCCGTTCGGCGAACCGCGAACGAGCAAAGTTCGCCGTGAAACGACCGCTGGGCGAACCGCAAGGCTATATATATATATATATATATATATATATATCATATACTCAGTCTGCCTTAATCGTGACTCTTAATGACAATTTTATACTCTTGGGAACAAAGCAAGCCAGAAATGCATCCACTTCTGTACAATAAAGTGGATATGAAAGTAATTGCATGCTGTTTTCCCACACCTTGTGCTAAAGAAAATATGATTTTACAAAGAGAAGCCTGAATCTGTCTACCTCAATTCCATTCATTCTCCAATTACTAAAGAAAGGTTTTGTCACCCGAAGAAAGGAATTGAATAAACAAATGTTTCTTCTTTCTATTGCTTCACATAAATGAAGCTGAAGCCAAGTAAAGAAAAAACACATTGAAGCTTGAAGGCTAGATAATGTTAAGAGTTTACCGCTAAGTGGAATTCTCACAATGACATTTCTTATCAGATTCTGAAGGACTAAGATCCTTGAAAAGGCTCAAATTATAATAATATATGGAGAAATCTGCATAATGATACATATATTTGAACATATATATATATAATGAACTTATATTTAATAGGTTATTAAAGGCCACAATGTGTCTCGTTCCATATATGAGCATAGTAATGTTATATTATAAATTACTCCGCTAACAGCAATGTTATGCTTCACATACAGTATGTGGAGTGTTTTACATTTTTGCAGGATTTCTAAATCTTTTTTATTCTTTGAAGGCAAGGCTTTAAAAAGTTAAATGTTAAACCTATCACAATAGAATAAAGGCGACCGTAGACATTAGATCATTGTTGGCCATCTGTGCCATGTGACTACATAATGTGTATGAGGGACAAAGAAGCACAAAGCAAGTTGAATTTTAAAGCCATATGCTTTGTTCAGGCAGGAGATCAGCTCTTGCCAGATGTGTCTAGAAGTGTCTTTTTTCCTCTAATGCCATTGAAAACACATGCATGCAGTACCGAACCAAGCATGTAAGTGCATGGGTGAGTCAGGAGGAACAACTGTTGGCTGCACACTCATTGACAGCTATTGAAGGCAAATAGGCATCTTAAAGGGGTTGTGCCACAATTTGTGGTTATACCCTAACCACAGGATAAGGTATAAGTAACTGATTGGTGAGGGTCCAACTGCTGGGACCCTCATCAAGTCCAAGAATGAGGGTCTCATTCCTTAAATCTGATAAAGTAGCTGGGACCCCTGCCCTCAGGATGGGTGGATTTCCAACAGTTGTAACACCACTGATGAGTTAGTTATCCCCTATCCTGTGAAAGGGTATAAATTCAAAACTTGGCATAACCTTTTGACGCAATGTTCTAGAATAAGCGTCTACATGACTTCTAACTGAAGTAGAGAGAAAAAAATTAACTTAGAGGAGTCCAGAAAAAAATATCTAAAGCACATATTCCAAACTAGTGCACAAATTGCTCTTTGGGCTCTTGGGTCAATGAACAGAATTTGTTTTAGGTTTACTACAGATTGATATAATTGGATTAGATTCACCACCTATATTTTTTTCTGACTCCAAAAAAGCAAACAATTATGCTAGCTTGGCTTTCACTGGTCCAGTAGGTTGTTTAGACTAGTCAATGTCATTGAAAAGTTCTTGAGCAACTCTACGTGCCATCGAGAAGCATCTGCTATGATAATCCTGGGGAGAGTTCAGCCAAGATTGGATGCATCACTTACTTTAATGGTTGGAGAGAATCTGTGTGGGGGTCCTTGTGAAACATTAGCAAATTGTGTGGGGAATTACCCCAAGGATCATGGCCAATAGTGGGCAAACAACCACCAAGTCTTAAGGTACCAGGGGTTTTGTCATGATAACCAGCCCGGGGCGGGGAGGGGGGGGGGGTTATTTAATGTCTTATTATGTCGCACACCCTTTGTTGAAAGCTGTGTGGAAATCCTCTACATTTACTATCTAGTTCTTCTTTGAGGCTAATAAAAGTGTTCAATTGGAGAACATACATCTTGGTATTGTGGATGCCATGTTTCCTCACTGGAAAAATGATTAACTAGAAGCATGCCTAGAACTTTTTGAATAGAACCCAACACTTTAACTATTTTCCTTTACAAATTCAGTATTGTGTGTCCTTCACAGAGATCAACTGGTATTTTATACTTCTTCAGATTCATTTGACCTTTAGATCTCAATCTCTGAAAACACATAACCTTTGGGTTAACGCAGAAACTGTGATCTTATCGAAAGGGATTATCCAGGAATTTTGTTTCAAAGGTATTGCAGCTAGGCTATATTTGTTCAAATATTTCACATTCAAAGAGCTTTAGGAGGGCAGATTATTTTTTGATCCTTGCATGGACGTTCCTCTGGAGAATCAAAACTCTAAAAGACTTTAAAAAAAACTTGATAAATCTAGGTTCACCAACATCTTCCACCAACTGGAGTAGTCAAATTTTGCTTGAAATGATATATTGCCATCATGTCTACAGACTAAAATTTTCTAATGGAGGTGATGGACACTTAACCACTTCCACATTTGCCCCCTTCCTAAGCAGGCCTAATTTTGCAAATCTGACGTATCTAATTTTATGTGTTAATAACTTTGAAACGATTTTACTTATCCAAGCCATTTAGAGTTTGTTTTCTCGTCACACATTGTACTTCATGATAGTCATAAATGTGAGTCAATATGTTTCACCTTTATTCATGAAAAAATCCCAAATTTACCAAACATTTTGAAAAATTAGCAATTTTCAAAATTTCAATTTCTCTGCCTTTAAAACAGAAAGTGATACCTCATAAAAATATATTTTTTTTTAGGACATTAGAAGACTTAGAAGTTTAGAATTTTAAGAAAATTGCCCAAACCCACTTTTTAAGGACCAGTCACTTTGTGGGGCTTACATAGTGGATACCCCCATAAATGACCCCATTATAGAAACTACACCCCTCAAGCTTTTTGGAAGGCAGATTTTGCTGAAGTGTTTTTTAGATGCCATGTCCCATTTGAAGCCCCCCTGATGCACCCTTACAGTAGAAACCCATTTTGGAAACTAGGGGATAAGGTGCAAGTTTTATTGGTACTATTTTTGGGTACATATGATTTTTTGATCATTCATTATAACACTTTATGCGGCAAGGTTACCCAAAAATTGGTTGTTTTAGCACAGTTTTTATTTATTTATTTTTACAGCGTTCACGTCACGGGTTAGGTCATGTGACATTTTTATAAAGCAGTTGGTTATGGACATGGTGATACCTAATATGTATGCTTTTTCTTATTTATTTAAGTTTCACACAATAATAGCATTTTTGAAACCATGTTCTGAGAGCTATAGTTTTTTTTATTTATGTAGGGGCTCATTTTTTGCAGGATGAGGTGATGGTTTTATTGGTACCATTTTGTGAGACGTATGCCTTTTTGATCACTTGGTGTTGCACTCTTTGTGATGTAAGGTGCTTTTTTTGACACAGTTTTTATTTTTTATTTTTTCCGGTGTTCACCCGAGGGGTTAGGTCATGTGATATTTTTATAGAGCTGGTTGTTACAGACGCGGCGATACCTAATATGTATACTTTTATTTATTTATTTCACTTTAACACAATAAAAATAAAAATAAATTAAAACCCCAAAAATGATGTTTTAGTGTCTGCATGTTCTGAGAGCTATAGTTTTTTTTTTTTGCGATTTTCTTATGTAGGGGCTCGTTTTTTGCGGAATGAGGTGATTGGTTTTATTGGTACCATTTTGTGGGACATACGGTACGCCTTTTTGATCACTTTGTGTTGCACTATTTGTGATGTAAGGTGACAAAAATGGCTTTTTTTGACACAGTTTTTATTTTAATTTTTTTACGGTGTTCACCCGAGGGGTTAGGTCAAGTGATATTTTTATAGAGCTGGTTGTTACGGACGTGCTGATATCTAATATGTATACTTTTTTTATTATTTCACTTTAACACAATGATAGCAATTTTTTTAACCCAAAAAATGTTTTAGTGTCTCCATGTTCAATTGTAATTTTTTTTTATTACTTACTTGGGGATTTTTTTTTTTTACATGTGAAACCTTTTTTTAATTGTTTTATTTTAACACTTTATTTTTTTATTTTTTTATTTTAGGTCAAGACCTCTGGGGGACATTTAACTTCACTTTTTTTTCCACTATTGATTTCTCCTGTAACTGGGCCTGACATAGTAGCCCGTTACAGTGGAAATACACCCCCAGAGAGGCTGTACAGCGGTATACTGTGCTGTACAGCCTTAGTGCAGGGCTGATCGAGGTCTGTGAAGGCTCCTGCACTCCACCAGGCCGGAACAGGAAGCGCATAGCGCTTTCTGCTCTGTATACACAGCGCTCGGTGAGCGATGTGTATTCAGCGATCTAGAAGGCAGGGGCACCTGGAAACTGTCCCTGCCTTCTCTAAGGGTTGCCCTGCTGTCACTGACAAATGGGCAACCCGATCTGCAGCTGCACAATTAGCGTGCAGCTGCGATCTCTCAGAAACGTCCATTCGGATATAGAGAACCACCTCCCGGACGTTTATAGTCAACGTGCGGACGGGAGGTGGTTAATAAGGATATTGTGTTAGTAAGTAAAATCACTGAAAGGAAATAGCCTGATGGTTATACATGGTGAGACTTGCACTAAGGATCGTGACAATTATCAAGAACAAACATTCATTTGAGTGATAATTGCAGTTAAAGAGCATTGTTCAGCAGGATCAATCCTATTAAATCAGCCTCAGGTGAAACTTGAAAAATTTGAATATCGTGCAAAGTTCATTTATTTCAGTAATGCAACTTAAAAGGTGAAACTAACATATGAGAGACTCATTACATGCAAAGCGAGATATTTCAAGCCTTTATTTGTTATAATTTGGATGATTATGGCTTACAGCTTATGAAACCCCAAAGTCACTATTTTGAGGTACCCTTTGCTCAGGGGGTATGGATTAATTAGCTGACTAGAGTGTGACACTTTGAGCCTAGAATATTGGACCTTTTCACAACATTCTAATTTTAAGTTGCATTACTGAAATAAATGGACTTTTGCATGATATTCTAATTTTTCGAGTTTTACCTGTATACTGTCTGGTAGGTTTGATTCTACTGATTAAAATGATGTGTTTTATAAAAAAAAAATCATCTGCAGCATTCCTGAGAAAAAGGACTTTTATTCTTTATACAAATGAGGGCTTCAGTACTCCAATAGCTGTGGCCAGCAGTGGCATGCTGAAGAGCCAAAGTGGGACTAGACTGAGATCATTGCACTGAAGCCCTCATTTTCATAAAAAAATAAAACTATATCCTAATAGAAGGTACTTTCCCAGATCTTTTTGACCACTTTTTTCATCCACTTCAATAGAGGATCTCACTTATTCCAAACTACTGACCAATTACAAGGAATTTCCAAACCATAGCTCCATTAGTAGGGAACTTACATGCTTTAAAGGGTTTCTACTACTTGCTTTGCACACATTTCGTTTTCAGACACTAGCAATCCGCTAGTGTCTGATGTACCATACAAGCTAAGTATTATATTCCTCCGTTCCGCCGTTTTGTTTAAAAAAGCACTTTTATATTTATGCAAATGAGCCTCTAGGTGCTATGCGGGTGTCTTTTCAGCACCTAGAGGCTCCGTCTATCTTCATAAACTGCCGCCCAGCTCCTCGCTCCAGCACGCCCATCTCCTAGTGAAATCAATCCTCCCCCTGCTTCTGGCGTCCGAAATCTCGCGCCTGCGCCGTTCGTCTCTGCATTCGGCGGCATTCGGCGCAGTGGAAATGTCTGAGCAGGGAGCAGTCAGACATTGACTGCGCCGAATGCCGCCGAATGCAGAGACGAACGGCGCAGGCGCGAGATTTCGGACGCCAGAAGCAGGGGGAGGATTGATTTCACTAGGAGATGGGCGTGCTGGGGCGAGGAGCTGGGCGGCAGTTTATGAAGGTAGACGGAGCCTCTAGGTGCTGAAAAGACGCCCGCATAGCAGCTAGAGGCTCATTTGCATAAATATAAAAGTGCTTGTTTAAACAAAACGGCGGAACGGAGGAATATAATACTTAATGTATATAAGGATGAGGGGGCACACTCATAAGAAAAACACTTATAGGATGATGTAAACTAGATTTAATAGACAATAAAAACAAACCCCCTAAAATACACATAAAACATACATCAAAAATTATGATAAATTTTGGATATGCGATATGCAGCAATCAAATGCAATAGATGGCAACAGAATAACGCCAATGTCCCACTGGTAGATATAACAATTGCTATCGTGTTGTTAGTACACGATATGGTGGTAATGTGACCTATAGTATTCCGTTTGGGAATTTGTGGCGTCAAACTTGTTGATAATAAGTGGGCCACTGAGGAAGAGGTGTAATACCTTGAAACGCGTCTGGCATATCAGAGTGAGCGTGGATTCCTAACAACATACAAAAGAAGCTGGATACCAACAAAGATCGAAAAACATCAGTGATCTTAAAACGAAAGTGATTGACCTCCATTACCAAAGTTACTGCCGCATACTAGTGACGTCATATACAAGCGTCTACCCGGAACCCCAGAGACCAGGTCACGTGGGACGCCACGGTCGTGTACGGCTACCTGGGAGATCAGCGCTGCAGCTACGCAGCAAGAAGGGGTAAGAATAGAAAGATACAGCGGCGAAGAACCAGTAAGTAACTTGGAGGGGATACACGCATCTCTGTATAACTTAAACACAGGACTTTGACATCTGATCCGGGTCACTATTAACATCTTAAGTGAACGGAGTGCCATACGTATTCAAAGGCACAGGACTTTAACGCTGAGATACCCAATCTCCAGTTGGAACATTGTCCTGAGATATAGCACGGTGCGGGCTCTATAACATCACCCCAAAGGGGCTAGAGTGCTACATCTATAGTGAGGGACACTTATTATCAACAAGTTTGACGCCACAAATTCCCAAACGGAATACTATAGGTCACATTACCACCATATCGTGTACTAACAACACGATAGCAATTGTTATATCTACCAGTGGGACATTGGCGTTATTCTGTTGCCATCTATTGCATTTGATTGCTGCATATCGCATATCCAAAATTTATCATAATTTTTGATGTATGTTTTATGTGTATTTTAGGGGGTTTGTTTTTATTGTCTATTAAATCTAGTTTACATCATCCTATAAGTGTTTTTCTTATGAGTGTGCCCCCTCATCCTTATATACATTATACCACTTTCTTTGGTCCTGAGGGTAGGACCTGAGGGTGAGCACCTTTCCATACAAATTGATAGTGAGCCGCTGTATTCTTTTTACAATATAATACTTAGCTTGTATGGTATATCAGACACTAGCGGATTGCTAGTGTCTGAAAACGAAATGTGTGCAAAGCAAGTGCAAGACATTTTTTTTTTTTTTGGAATGCTGAAACCTATTTTCGACAGATATCATAGTAATCTGCAGAATCAACTCTTCCATGCAGTATGTCTAGTTTATTAGGGTTGATTCTGTTTCTGCTGACAGGCGCCCTTTAAGTGTCATGTGGAAAGGTGCCATGCTTATCTTTTATGTGGCACATAAAGTCATCATTGTTGGGCTGTACATCGTCCTTTGTTAACAGGGCCGTGCTGCCCACAAACAATAGATCGGTATGGGGTTGATTGTTCGTACGAACGTTCATCCATGATTATTGTCCCAATCCAGGGCCTTAAAGGATAAGGGGAGTAGCTATATAGGGTACAGTCTTTACTTGGGCACTTCTGCTGGAAGGGTTCACAAAAAGACACCTGTACTAAAAGTACCATAATAACAATCTGAACATGCTGGGAGTTGTAGTTCTCTCCCCTTCTACCTCTCCCCATGTAATGTCCACTGTCCAGGGCCTTAAAAGATAAGGGGAGTAGCTATAGGAGTAGCCAGTACTATAACGGTAGATGATGGACTTGGTTACACATTTTGCAGTAGGGGTCAAGGTTTACACCTCTGCATATTACTTGATCCCATATGAGATAAATGACAACTGCTCATATTCAGACTGAAAAATAACAGCTTACGGAAAATAATAAAATACTCATTTTGTTACCTCCTTTTCATAGTGTCCTCATTTCATCGTCTTAATTTTAGTGTGTATTTTAAGCTACTGGTATACTAGGAGAGCACTGTGCTTCCTATGCTATTGTGTCTGACCTTGTCTTTGGTTAATTGCTGGCATTATTAGCTGACTTGCAGCTGGCTCTCGGTTATTGCTTATCTTCTGCCTGATTACATCTATTATGTATGTATCATGATGACCTTCAGGGAAATGTTTCTATGTTGTTGTTTTATCTTAATGAAATAATATAAAGCTGCTGCCTATGAAACCCTTAAATAGAGGGTTGGTAGATCCCGTAGGAGAAGAGAAATGATCTACTCCCCATAGAAATTTATCTCATGACCTTCATTTCTTGATACTGAAGAACAGCAGTATAGTTGCCATATGTAAGTACAATGGGGGGAAATTAAAACACCGTTTTACCTTGAGGAGAAAATGATGGCATGACATGGAAAAATTATGGTCAGACAAAATACTGCTAGTGATTAGCGGCATGGGCAATATTCGAATTTGCGATATTTCGCAAACTTTCGGCCGAATATTCGCCATAAATTAGCAAATTCGAGAATTTGTGATCTCCAGTCATTATTTACTTGATTGCAAAAATCGGCCATTTAATATATTTGCGATAAAAATTAGCGATTAGAATATTTGCGATCAACACTATTCGCGAATACGAATATATAGCACTATATTCTAAATATTAGCGAATTCTCAAAGTGGCGATATTGAATATTCATGCTCAACACTACATACTGCTACATTTGGCATTCAACATTTTCTTCTTTAGAGGTTCTCCAAAAACTGCATCAATTGCAGCTTGATGGACCCAAGAATAAGAAGTATATGACTGCCATAAACTTTAGACTGCTGTTGGCCAAACAAGCAATTTATAACAATCCACTCCTTTATACACATGTGTGCTTGGCTTAACTAAGCATGCATGTGTTCTTAAAGGGGTTTTCCAGGAATTAAAAAAATGAAAATACTTAAATATTATTTGATGATAAATATATTACCAAATACCTTTTATAAGTTATAATGCCTTGTTTTGTCTAAAGAGCAATCATTAGGAGAAATAAAATGGCCGCCGTCCTATCAGTACACACAAAACCTGTCCTAATCTCACAGGAGGACAAGTTACATTACCACAATTAGCCATAGTGCTGCCTCATCCACCTATCTGTTTGACAGGAATCATGATCCTGAATACAGGTGAATATCTGTGGGAATGGAGAGGATGAGGAGACAGGAGAGGAGGGTGAGGTGTGGATAATGAGCAGCAGCACTTGTTTATAGTCTCCATTACCACAGCAACATATTACCACAACCTGTCCGTCCTCTCTGTACTTCATGTCTCCTCATGAACTAAATTCCCCAGAGATTCAGCTAAAGTTCTTATCATCTGTATTCAGAATCATAATCCCTGACAAGTAGAGAGGAGGAGGAGGCTAGATGTGTACCTGCAGATTAGGTTGATAAACATCTGTCCATATCTGATTGCTTGCCAAGGCACCAGGTGTCCACTTGATAGACATGTGCAGGCAATGGCTGTGATAGGGGCACAAATCAACCTGTTTCACTGACTAACTATTGGTACACATAGTACACCCTGACTGCTGAAGTTGCTCTACGCGTTTCACCAATAATGGCTCATCAAAAGCACAACCAAGAGCATTGCTCTTCACAGGGTACAGTTTTGAAGCAAACAAGCCACCGGCCCCATGTGCAGAGGCCGCGGCAAACAGCACTAGAGTGGCCGTACGCGGCCGCCAGAATAAGAGGAGGAGGTTCCTCCCCTCAAAGAGATCGAGCCCCTGGGCCAGACAATCAACAAGGCTGGGGCGTGGTCCAGCCATGGTTAAGCTCCGCCCATCACATCGGCCAATCAGCGGAGTGATCTACCCAGGATGTCAAAACATCACATGTTATAGTTCGTAGGGAATAAGTCGGCGGTCTATATAACAAATGAGCAGGGATCAATGCAAGAACGGTAAGGTGAGAGCTGTCAGGGGCTGCTAACCCACTCACAATCGTAACAAGATCAGCATGCCCCTGCATAGTGTACCGAATAAATGATGAAAATACATAGCACAACCTTAGTTAGCTTAGTAAAAACAATAGATCGCACAATTAGATATAATAATTGTGCAATAAACCAGATGTACCCATGCTACATTTGGAAATGATGATCAATATATAGGAGCAACGGACAAACCAGGACTTAGGTCGCTCTAGATAAAGCAAGTAAATGAGTTGTAATCATTAAGTCCCTAAATATCCACAGTGGTTTTTTTTCTGTAGCAATATTTTATCCAAGTCTCCACCTCTTGGGAATCTTTTGATTACTTCCACACCTTGGAATTTGACCATCCCAAAGCCCTGATTATGTTAGGAAAAGACATGTTTCGCAATCGGGGTATCCGCACCTTATGCGAAATTCACGCGCCGTTTTTATCACATATTGTTTACCACAAACACACGTGGCCAGGTATACCACCCCTATTGTACGGCAGTTGATGAATCATCTAATGGTGAAGGTTTCACCCGTGACAGTGCAAAGTTGTCGAATTCCATTTTACTTCCTGACCACACAATTAATACATCGTCGATATAACGCAGCCACAAACAGATGTGCTCTGCCCAGCTATTCTCATCCGCAAACACTATTTCACGTTCCCACCAGCCCAGATATAGGTTGGCGAAGGTAGGCGCACATGGACTACCCATCGCCACCCCCCTGAGCTGATGGTACGTGCAACGGTTTCCCAGAGAACTCCTTTAAAGGGCCGCTAAACCTTGAAAAACAAGAAAAATATATGCAATCTGCTGCAAAAAGCTGTTAAATATCCTGCTGTCAGTGAAGGGTATTCTCTCTATTCATCTCCATCTTTGGCTAGAGACCGACTTTGTGCAGGAGCAGAGCTCACAGGAGGCTTAACACTGTGTTCACTTTAACAGTATGGAAACAGTATGGAAAAGTATGGAAGCTGCAAAACTTCAGCAGCATCTCACAAAACCTCCCTGCCTTTTAAAGGTGCTCACTCCAGTCCAGCCAATTTCATTTCAACCAATTTACCCATTGAGAGAGAGCTCAGCAGTGGACAGAAGCGTTGAAGGACCTGTTACTATATAGGTGGAGCACCTGTACTGTGTGTATATGACAGGTTAGTGGCTTCCCTCTATAAGTTATGTCTTCTGATAGCCCATAATAACATCCTAGAAATGATGGGAGTTGTATTTCTCTCTTATATCGCTCTCCATGTGATGACCACTAATGCACCATAATAACAATCTGGACGTGCTGGGAGTTGTAGTTCTCTCCTCTTATACCCCTCTCCATTTAATGTCCACTCAGGGCCCCATAATAACAGTTTGGACATGATGAAAGTTGTAGTTCTCTCCTCTTATACCCCTCTCCATGTAATGTTTAACAGTCGGGACTTACTTGGAGTTCCAATTTTTGCCTCTTATATCCCTCTTCATGTAATGTCCACTGATGCCCCATAATAATAGTCTGAACATGTTTGGAGTTGTAGTTATTTCTTCTTATACCCTTCTCTATGTAATGTCCACTGATGCTCCATAATAACAGTCTGAGCATGCTGGGGGTTGTAGTTCTCTCCTCTAAAACCCCTCTCCCTATAATATTGCCACAAACCCTTGCCTTGTTTATATTTGTATTAGTGTGGAGCAAATCGAAGCATACGAAGCGGAATTCAATCCGAAGTTTAGGAAAATTTGATCCGCTGCAAAGCAAAATTTCCTGGCGCTTTATGGTAATATATTGATTTTTCCTAAAATGGTATCTAAAAATAAAAAAATTATGCTCACCTCATCCACTTCATTGCCGAGAGGCCGTCCACTCCATCTTGATTGAAGAAAAGCCACCAAAGGACCTGCATATGGTGATGTCATCAGTGATGAGGTCACCAAGCGTAGCCAGTGTAATCTCATGGTGACATCATCACGCTCACTGCAGGTCCTTTGGTGGGGTTTCTTCAATCAAGATGGAAGAGTATGGCCTCCCCGCGAGCAAGTAGATGAGGTGAGTATAATTTTATTTTTCTTTAACCCCGGATTAACCCCCCTGAGCATCTGAATGTGAGTCTCAGATGTCACAATCAGTGTTGAACACAGCATCTGCAGGGTTAAATGAAGGAGGGGGCAGTGCAATTGCCTTTCCCCATCATTGCACCCACTCCATAGAATGAAAAGTGATATGTGACTAAGTAATTTGTAAAAAATTGGATTTCTTGACAAAGTTTGGCGAAATTTTTCTAAACTTTGCTCATCACTAATTTGTATGTAATCGAGTTGGGATGGAAATTTATCTTGGTAGATTTAGTATTCTGCAGTATATTCTAACTCCACATTGTGATAACCCAGATTTCCTAGGTACCTGAAAAGCAAATCTGCCTAGCTTTGGCACTATTTAGAAGTAGCGAGAGGGATTTATCTTGGTAGATTTAGTATTAAGTAGTCTATTACAGTTCCACATGGTTCTAACTTGTAACCAAAAACATTTTCTGTACAGTCACCAATATGGTGATGCAAACTAACTGAATTCAACAATAAAGTACCATTTCAGCATAATTTACTTGATAAAGCAAGACGCCAACGATTTCAAAGGATTGAGTGTTGTCTACTTAAGAAAATCTCTTCTTACATTGTTGGTCACTGTTTAGATCAGCATTTTGGATAGGGAAGATAGTAAGAGACTGCTTTGTTGTTGAAATACTACCTCTGGGTGAATGTCAAGTCTGCGATAATGTACGAAGAAGTGGGACTTGCCTTATAACAGTTATACATACACAGACAGGACATGCACACTCAATAAAATTAAAACACACATGGTCCTGGGAATCTCATGGCTGATAGTTGTGGATTGAGCTTTTGTCCTTCTGAATGCTGCAGTATTTTGGGTGGGAAGTTTGCATTCTGATATCCTTGCCGATAACACCAGTGGGTGGTGAAATAGCGCAATTAGCTCTTTTAATATCTATTTGCAAGACTTTTGGAGAAACACCTGCAGTATATAAAATAGTACATGGTTATCAGCAGTGCAAACATCCTCCATGTAACTACGTTGGCAGACCTCAAGGACACCATTTCATTTCCAGACTACAAGGTTCTCCCTTTTCCCCACACTTTTATTGCTAAGAGTTTCTCTTTGTCATCATCGGAGAGCATTCAATCAATTAGAGGCATATTATGTGCAGAAACTTCTATTCTAGTTCCCTCTTGAGCCCCTTCTTCAGCTTTTTGAGTGTACATTAGCACAGTCATTTCAGGGACCTTTGTTGAATATCACATGGCTTTCAGATTTCCTACATTATATACAGGTTTGAAATACGACTTGAGTTTAATCATAAAGAAATGCATTAGACTTTCTCTGAAATTCTTCACAATTTATGTTGAATGTCAGTCTTCATTGCAGTTGTCCTGCATTAGGCTTCAATGACAACACAGTGTTAAAGGGGCTGTCCGGGGCTTAAAGGGGTTATCCAGGATTAGAACAACATGGCCCCTTCCTTCCACAAACAGTGAAACACCCGTCCATGGGTTGTGTCCACTACTGCAGCTTGGTTCGATTGAAGTGATTGGGGTTGAGTTGCGATACTGCACACAACCTGTAGACAAGCGTGGTGCTGTTTTTGGAAGAAAGTAAACATGTTTTTCTAATCCTATACAACCCTTTAAAATATCAATAACTTATCCTCAGGTTAAGGGCTTGTTCACACCACCGTGACGTTTTTTGCGGTCCGCAAATTGCCAATCCGCAAAAAACGGATGCCACCCGGGTGCCTTTCCGCAATTTGCGGAACGGAACAGGAGGCCCATCATAGAAATTCCCATTGAAATTAATGGTTCCATATATGGACCGTATGCAGAACGCAGAAAACAGCCCGTATACGGAACGCAAAATACGTTCGTGTGAATGAGCCCTTAGGAGGTTGTGTCATCTGAAACAAAGCTGGGATATCACTAGATTATGCCACCAATGTCTGATAGCTGCAGGTCCCACCTCTGGGACAGCACCTTTCTCTAGAAAGGAGGCTTGCAAAGTGAAGAACAGAGTGCCACGCATGCACAGCCGCCCTCCATTCGATGCACTTGGCAATTTTTGGAAGTCCCATAGAAATGAATGGGAAGCGCACGTTGCAAGCGCGGATGCGGATCCGTTCACTTTTATGGGGCTGACTTAATAGGTAGAGAATTCTGCCCAATAATGAAGTGATCTGTCTCTTATGTCAGACATCTCATTATGAATAGCACTGCATTAGAATCACAGTATTTTGTCTGCACAGTCATGCACAGATCAGAGGCACAGAGCTGTAATACAGTGTTGTACAAGCTTACAGAGATGTAGTATGGTACCCAGTGTAGTATATGGGACCATACTGTACCGCCATTGTCTGGGTGGCATGACCATAAGATTACCGTCATCAATATAAAAATAATTATATTTTTTTCCATTTAAGAATGTATTTGAACAATAAATAAAACCATTTCCACACTTGTGTCATTTTTGGGGAAGGAGTTATGACACGGGACAAATGTGACTATTTAGGTCACTTTTAATGGAAGGCCAAAAGAAGCTAAATTTTTTTGTTACAGCAACTGAAGTTCGTACACTTCAGTTGCTGTAACTAAGCCATTTCATGAAATAACTGGCGAAAAGCTAGATCCATTTGTTGATAAGAACTAATATTTTGACTCCAACAAAAAAATATATATATTTAAAGTTCTTATTTAGACGATACAGGCAATTAAAAACATGGGACAAATACGTCCCTTGGTCCTCAAAGGGTATGATATTACAGAACTTTGCTTGTAGGGGACAATGCCTTCAAAGTTTGCCGCACGCCATGCTTGCACAAATTTCATGAGTGTTTGGGCATTTAGATCCTTGTTGGCCACTTTCCCAAAATGGCTGCGGAGCAGGGCGGGAAGTAGAGTGTGAGTTCAGACATAACCGGACAGGCACATTTATTGTCATGTAGGTAGAAAAAAAAAAAGGATGTCTCACAAGAACAACCCCTTCCATTTGCCATATTAGGTTATATGGAGCACATGCGATCCTTTTGTGAAAGAATAGATTGTTACCCAACAGATTCTGCACCACCGATCTGGTTCTCCTGGCAGGACTCTGTTTACCCATCTGCGGCAGTGATGTCATGTTGACAACATGTAACCACTGCAGCCAATCACTGGCCTATTCGTTGCACTGCTGAGGCCAATGATTGGCTGCAGCAGGCACATGTCCACATGATCTCACCGCTGTAGCTGGGTAAACAGAGTCCGCTAGGAGAACTGGAGGGGCTGTGTGGGAGCTGACAGGTAAGTAACGAGCTATTCTTTATTGCAGTTGAATCATATTTGGTGTTCGGGATCCTTTTTAAACTAGACAACCCCTTTAATCATTCAGCAGAGGCACCAACAAAGAGCAGCTTCTGCAGAGAAGCCAAGTATGTTTCTAAGCCGCAGCCATATAATGAGCTGTAGCAATGACAAGATGACCAGAATGCTCTGCTCCTAATTCCGGTTTTCATTTTCATTTGATTAACCACCTGTAGCAAACACTTCTATTATTCTGCTATCTCTAAATCTTAAGCTGCCCGAGGTAACGCAAGGGATTTTACCAACCCCATGTCTCTTTTCTACAAGAAATTTAAGGGGAGGACGCAGGCGAATAGTGAGCTAATTACTTGGGATTGATTTTAGAATTAACCTGGATTTCAATCCCTGCTCGAGCAGGATAAGAGGAAAAAAATCAAATGTTATTAAAAGTACGCAATTAAACCAGAAGAAGATGAAACACGTCTTGGGGGTTCTAAGATCGCTAAACCTGACAATAGGAGCAAACAAGGTGAATGATACAGCGGAAGAAGAATGGCAATATTCTTAGGGTTCTGTTACGTGGCCCAATGCCGGCTCGGTAACGAGTGCCATTAGACAATCGGTACTTGTTTAAAGGGTCTTTATCATGGCTCAATCCAAAATGAAAGTGGGAAGAATGATTGTTAATACAATGGTTCATGCCTTTCTCCCTTTTCACTTTGTGGTAGTACATCCCACTTTACTCAGGAAGATATGCTGCCAACAAAAGGCAATTTAACTTGCGACATGAATCATTCAAGCACCTGCTAAACAAGTTTTTTGGGTGATGGGCAAGTTTTTTGGGTGACTCTTTCACATGTCCGTGCCCATGATGACAAGTTTGACAAGATGGTCAGTGGTTCATCTGTAATACCCCAGACCTGGGGGTGCTACAATTTGTATATAGTTTGCATTGTCATGTATTTTACTGTTTGCTTCTGGCTGTAGTTCCCAGAAAGGAATAGATGGCAAAGGGGCAAAGGTTGGCAGGAAAAGGGCTAACCACCCTCTCCCTCCCCTCTTTTGGGCTGCTCCTGCTTTCTACCAAGAGGGTACGTTCCTGTCCAGAGACAGAAGAGAGAGGAAACACATTGCAGAGCTCCTGTCCTGTTACAGATACTCCAGGAAAAAATACTCAAACCTTCTTCAAATAAAGTCTTGAGATGGTAGACAGCAGTGTGAAGTGCTACAACCAGCAAAGACACCCATCACCCAAGATACTACTAGGTCAGTACAACACAAGTGCTAAATTGCCACCATCCAACCTGCCTCCATAATCCTTACTGGTGCCAGAGAGGTTTGCACTTAGTCTGCTGCTACTGAATGTATTTGAGGTTCTACATTGCACTTAGTAAGAAGACTTTGTTACGTTTAATACTGGTCCTAGTCTTCAGTATTGCATTTCCATTGCACCAAACCCCAAGAAGCAATGGACTGAGGGAGCACATCGTGACGCAACACTTCATGAGCGCTACTCCTGCTCCCATCCTCTACACAGGCTCCTCAGGGACTCTCTGCATATTCGTGATGATACTCATGAAGGTTTTTGGCTAGGTTCATGTGTCCTACTAGACTGAAAACTAGTTTCCAGCGCAACTTCAACCAATGGACCTTGAGAATCACTGACAGAACACGCATGCCATCTGTGCGTGTCTTCTTGATTTCTCCATTGACTGAGTATGGCAGTTTCATTTTAATGTTTGCAACATCTGGCCCCTAAAATTTAAGGCCCCCAATATGCCAATGGGAAGTTGTTTGGAGCTACATTCCCCACTCTGATGCTTTCCATCAGAGTGGCCTGCTGCAGCGTGATATTGCGAGATGTACCTACTCTTGCAAAAACAATCTATATCCGGAATCCAGCAGGACATTGCAGACTTCAGAATAACTGAATGTGCAAAGATCCTTGACAATTCTATAGAAAATATATTTTGAATGAGCTGAATACTTTACAAGTGTAAATTTTATGCGGCAGTGATCAGCGATCCATGGGGGACACAGATGATAAATTGAAAGGGGTCAGTAATCTTTTACATTGCAAATGTGATTGCAGCATTTTAATATAAAACATTTCTAAAATAAGTGGGCAATTAAACAATTGTTCAGGCAAAACTTACTGCTATAAAAACATTATAGGAACCTTTTTTGTATATGCTGAGGCAGCATCCCTGACTGAGTTTCCTGTGTCCTTCAAATATTTAATTGTCCTCGATTAAGACTGAGATATGCTTTTCACTTACATTATTAATTATGTAGCTTTCTTATAAGTGGACATACAATTCTGCTACTTGAGGTTATAAAGCTTTCTCAACTTTTTGGTGCCATCAGTAACAGTGGCCATACAACTTAAATAGCTGTCTATTGATCATTTGGCCGGCAGCTAGTCGTTCAAAACCTCCCTTACCCTATACTGTACACATATACCCTGTGCTCAGCTAAGCAGATGTGTTCTTACAAGAGGGAGAGGAATAAAACAGCTCAGGCATTTTGAAATCCAACATGAATGACCCTTCTTTTCCCTGAAATCTAACATTGAGTGGGAGTCGAGTCAACCCCAAACACATTAGACAGTTTCCAGGCCCACCTAAATCATCAGTTTCAGTCACTTTTAATTACAGGGCAAGGTTAGATAAGTGGGAGAATTACATAAAAGAATTTGACTGGGGATCCTTTGGCCACACCTCCATCTATATAGAAAGGCAGTTTTCTAAGTGTTTTACACTAATGACCATCAATATTTGATCGATTGGGTTCCGACTACAGGCATCCCTGCTGATCAGCTGTTTGAATGGGTTTTGTTGCTCTAGTAAGCAGGGGGGAGAGAAATCTTTTCCTAAATCAATGGACCAGTGACATCATGTTCATCAATCACATGGCCTAGGCACAGTTCAGTCACATTCAAGTGAATGGGGATGAGCTGTGATACCAAGCACAGGTGCTATCCAATGGACAATGCTTTTCTTGGTTAGCTGCGAGGAACAGTGGACTCTACAAACAGCTGATCAGAAGGGATGCTGGGAGTTGGATCACCATAGATCAGATACTGATGGCCTATCCTGAGGATATCAAACACTCTGAAAACCCCTTTAATGACATCATACATTTTGGCGTCCTTGCATACTCAGGATATATCATCAATAAGCTCTAAAGGTACCCAAACACAGTCTAAAGAGGATTAAAACTGTTGATTTTAAACAAAGAGATCATTAATCAGTTAAACTTTAACAAAAATAATTATTTGCTGATAGACCCTGACCAATGACAGACCCTAATTGTTTGAAAAAAAGTCAGCCATGATTGAATTTTTCATCCAATAGTCATATGAAAGATCTTTTGTTCAAAGACTGATCACTCTTGGCTAAAACGTCATTCTTTGAAAGAACGTTCCAGAAAGATCAATTGTCCTCTACTATTTCATGTGACCACAGCAGTCAATCACTGGCCTCAGCGATCAGATGAGGTAGTCAGGCTACCTGTTCACCCTCCTGCAATGAGTTGTCCAACTACCCTATTGAGTGTTGTGGCCAACTTGTGTCAGGTGTCATGGCTGGAGCAAAAGAGCTTGGGAAGGGAGGTGACATTTATTACAATCCTGGCCATCAGCTCATTTTCTTGAAAAACCTGTTTAATCCCAGATTTGGCATCAAATGGAGTTGTTTTATACTGAACATTATGGGCCAATTATTGTGTCAAAGCCTAAGGCCACCAATGGATCATCTGGTGCTCTGCTCAGTGTTCCCTCCTTTTCTTCTATAAGTCCTCACCAACTCAACCAGAGAAACCCTTTAACTGCAATATGATCAATACTGTGAGGATCATTGTTAGGCATCAAGAGCATACTCAACACATCCACAAGCAAGTTTCTTGTTTTTACCTTTAAAAATGAATCCAAGGAGCCATTTTCCATATACTCTGTAATTATCATGACTGGCTTGCCTGTAAGGATTGAAAACATTTCACAAGGTTACTCAACAAGTCTCATAAAACAGGTAACAGAAACTGGAAGCTCTGCAAGAGTTAGATGCCTACAGAGTTCGCATATACATGCTTTAATATAATGCAACATTTTCAGTTATCATTATAAACATTTAAAGGGACACTTTCATCAAAAAATTGTAATTTTTAGAAAATCAATACATTTTACAGAAATTTTGTTGGTAGTTGTAGTTTCACAACAGCTGGAGTGCCGGGGGTTTCTGATCCCTGGTCTAGATAATGGTGCCTACAGATGAGCATTCCGTGTTGGAGCACGATTTCCCCATTATGGAGACTTGTGTGCAGGACCGCATGGCATTATAATGATTTATAATGCTGTGTGTCTCTGACCGACCTCTGCTGTACTGATTTGTACTGATGGCATTATGTGAGTACAAATCATTACAAATGGAGGTTGGGCAGAGACACAGATCATTATAAATCACTATAATACAACGCAGGCCTGTCACTGGAGAATGTCTATAACGTGTTTCCCAGTGTAGACACGCTCATCTGAAATTAGCCTTATTGTTCACAAAACTTCAGAAACTAAAAATATTCAGTAGTGTTGGTCGAGCAACAAAGTGCTTGGGTGCTCGAGTAGAACACCTCAGGATGCTCAGTTGGAGCACAATGGAAGTCAATGGGAGAACCCGAGCATTAAACCAGGAACCCCCTGCTCTGAAGAGCGGAGGGTGTCTGGTTCCCATGAAAAAGTCATAAATTGATGGAAACACCACTGAAATGGTTCGGGAACAGCATGGGAAGGATGTCTGGATGCATCTCGGTCTCCCAGGTTGCTCCTGGGAACGATGTTGTCCGAGTAGTATGTCACTTTTACAGACTGACAATAATACGCACAAAACCAAAGATAAAATCGATTTTAGAGGAAAAATTGTTAGGAAACATTCTTTCCTGTATACCGTATTTTTCGCCGTATAAGACGCACTTTTTCTTCCCCCAAAATGGGGGAGAAATGCCCCTGCGTCTTATACGGCGAATGCAGTCAGTTTTACATCGCTGGCAGCGATGTAAAGAGAGCGAGGACTCGGGGAGGGACTGGGAGGAGGAGCTGGGGCCGGCAATAGCGGCGGGGCGGTGCAGTCACTGTACTAAAGGCCCGCCCCGCCGCTCCGGTGTACTAATAAAATATGTCATATTCAATGAATGGTTATTAAATATGCCCTTTATGCCTAATAGTACCTTAAATCCTTAGCGCTTCAGTAGTATGCAGGCTGGGCGGGCGGCAGCGTAACTCCCTGATGTCACGTGCCTGCGCCGCCTACTTTATGAATGAAGCAGGCGGCGCAGGCAAGTGACGTCAGTGAGTGACGCGCCGGCTGCCCGGCCTGCCGGCATTGTACTGAAGCGCTTCGGATTTAAGGTACTTTTAGGAATAAAGAGGCATATTTAATAACTATTAATTGAATAAGACATATTATATTAGTATACAGGAGCGGCGGGGGATCTGTGGATGGCACAGTTATGGGCTGGGAGGGTCTGTGGATGACACATGTATAACAGTGCCATCCACAGATCCCCCCCTGTAACAGTGCCAGCCACAGATCCCCCTGTAACAGTGAAAGCCACAGATCCCCCCCATAACAGTGTCCGTCATCCACAGTTCCCCCCTAACAGTGTCCGTCATCCACAGTTCCCCCATAACAGTGTCCGTCATCCACAGATCCCCCCATAAGTGTCCGTCATCCACAGATCCCCCCATAACAGTGTCAGTCATCCACAGATCCCCCCATAACAGTGTCCGTCATCTACAGATCCCCCCATAACAGTGTCCGTCATCCACAGATCCCCCCCATAACAGTGTCCGTCATCCACAGATCCCCAGTAATAGTGCCATCCACAGACCACCTAGTTCCAAACCCACAGCACACCTTTTGGTTAAAAATATTTTTTTTCTTATTTTCCTCCCCAAAAACCTAGGTGCGTCTTATACGCCGGTGCGTCTTATACGGCGAAAAATACGGTATTTACTTGTATATAAAGTGCAAGAGCTGCCAAAAATTACAAGGAAGAGGCACACATAAAGGAGGGCCTTATTCACACTGTGGTACAATTGTTCAGGTAGTGGGACTCCTACACTCATAAAGCTTATGCACTAATTGAAAGGGCTGCCAAAAATTACATGGAACCGGCACTCCAATCCACCCTTTATTACACATAAAGGAGGGCATCATACACACCCTGGAAAATTTTTGATTGATGGCCTGCTGGTGACCCTCAAAAACTAGTGACCCCCTGGAGCAGGGGCCTGCTGATCTGACCATCTAAAACATTAGGGCAGGGGCCTGATGCTGAGTTGACTCTCTAAAACATTAGGGGCGAGTGCCTGCTGATGATCTGACCATCTAAAACTTTAGGGTTAAGGGTCTGCTGCTGAACTGACCATCTAAAACTTTAGGAGTGAGGGTGTGCTGCTGAGCTGACCCTCTAAAACATTAGGGGCGAGTGCCTGCTGCTGATCTGACCATCTAAAACATTAGGGGTGAGGGCCTGCTGGTGACCCTCTAAAACATTATGGGCGAGGGCCTGCTGGCGACCCTCAAAAACATTAGGAGCAAGGGCCTGTTGGTGACTCTCTTAAACATTAAGAACAAGGGCCTGCTGGTGACCCTCTAAAATATTATGGGTGAGGGCCTGCTGGTGACCCTAAAAAACATTATGGGTGAGGGCCTGCTGGTGACCCTCTAAAACATTAAGAACAAAGGCCTACTGGTGACCCTTTAAAACATTATGGGCGAGGGCCTGCTGGTGACCCTCAAAAACATGGGCGAAGGCCCGCTGGTGACCCTCAAAAACATTATGGGTGAGGGCCTGCTGGTGACCCTCTAAAACATTATGGGTGAGGGCCTGCTGCTAAGCTGACCATCTAAAACATTAGGAACGAGGGCAGCCTAATAAGCATGTTGATATGATCGAGGAGGAGGAGAAGGACGAGAAAAGGGAGATTGAACCATATACCCTGTTTAGTAGTGGAAGGGGTGCATGGGAATACAGTGTATTCAATACACCATAAAAGCCACATTTAGAGTGCCTTTATGTTCAGCATCTTTCCTCTGGTGGAGTAGAGAAGTCAGGGGCAATCCAGGCATTGTTCATTTTTATAAGAGTCAAACCGTCAGCATTTTCAATTGACAGGCTGATGCGCTTATCAGTTATTATGCCCCCAGCAGCACTAAATACTGTACATGCTCTGACAAAATGCTGGTGCCAAGGCAGGCCAGCACCTCCAAGGTGTAGAGTGCCAGCTCGTGCCACATGTCCAGCTTGGACACCCAATAGTTGTAAGGTACAGAGGGTTCACTGAGGATGCTGTCACGGTCTGCTACGTACTCCTTCACCATCTTCCAAAATGTTTCCCTCCTTGCGACACTAGGCCGCGCATCAGGTTGAAGGTGCTGGCGGGGAATCATAATACTGTCCCAGGCCTTGGACAGTGTTGCCCTGCCTCTGTTGGAACTGCTGTGTGTTCCCCTCGCCCCCCCCCCCCCCCCCCTCGGTTGGCCAAGGAACTACGTACTCTGCAGCCAGCATTGTCAGCTGGAAATTTTTGGAGCAATTTTTCCACAAGGACCTTCTAGTATTGCACCATTTTGCTCGTCCTCTCCACCACAGGAATGACAGATGAGAAGTTCTCTTTGTAGCAGGGCTCGAGAAGGGTGAACAACCAGTAATCGGTGTTGGCCAAAATGTGTACAATGCGAGGGTCACGGGAAAGGCAGCCTAACAAAGTCAGTCATGTTTGTCAGAGTCCCAATGTCATCGCCATACATCTGAGAAGCTCTGACAGAAGTTCTTCAGAACCTCCTGCTTGAGGTTCTTTTGTTTTGCTATCGTTTTGTCATCTCGTTTCCCTCTCTCAGCTGTCATCTAGTTGCACTGATTGCATCCCTTTAAATCCCCTCCCATACTGCATCACTTTATGGTTTATTCAACTTCCTGGAGTGTGTACATGCTGGATGCTACAACTGATGCTTCTACAGATAAGTCTGTTCATTGATTAGTGTTTTCCTGTTTGCTTGATCCTAGGTGACCCTGACTCCCTCCTTATTAAGTGTAGGGAGCCAGTGGTCGTGTCCCCTCACTATTATAGGGTGTTCAGGTGTCATACAGTCGAGGCACCAGGGCATGCAATTTTCTATCATAGAGATCTTTGCATGGGCTGAGAAGACAGGGAGAGTTTCAGGGCTTAAATAGGGGCCACCCTTTTGTTCCTTAGTTTCGGATCAAGCCAGTCGGATCCTTATTTGTAACTTCTTGTTTTCTGTTACACCATCTGTGACACCCAACAGACAAGACTTCGCTGTCCTCATCAGGAGGATGACTCTCAATCTCCACATCCTCTTCCTCCTCTTCTATCCATCCACGCTGAACAGATGGAATAAAGCGTCCGCCTTAATCGTGAGTAGTGAGTGTTTGAGTAGACACAGAAGTGGATGGTTATCGCTGCTCACCATCTGTGTTGATGCCTCAAAATTGCAGATAAATATTGTAAACTGGGATTCAATAAAACGTAACCTTTACTAGGTCATTTAAAATAATATATCACGCTGGGTGAGAGACGACATTGACAACAATTACCTCCACTATATCAATTCATGTACCATTAAATGAAATGAAAAAAAGGGTGGATCTCACCTCGTCTGGGTAGGGTCCACGACCATGGAGGAAGGTCCTGGCATTGGTGATACCTTATACCGATGTGACCAGGTGCTGATGTCGTGATTGGCACAATATTTACTCCTAAGACACCCTATTTTGGCTTTCCTGCCTTTCTAGGGGCCAAGGGGCTGTTCTTATAGCCTGCCTACCACAATGGAGCACCCGCCCCGACAGGGGCGACCCCACACCGAACCTTTCCCTTAGTATGGGTCTAAAGTTCTATAAAGCCCTAACTACAACGCCCTACATGCCATGTTTCTGTCTTTTTCCAGACATCATCAGGGGACTTCACACATGTATTCCAGGGCAACTACAAATAGAAATTACAGACAAACACTAAATATAGGTCACAAATATCTGAGTACCGCATGTACAGTGGCTTATCAGCAGACTCAGTATACTTACTAGAGATCAAGGTGATTTTAGCCTCGTATCATCAGACAGGATAGTGGCTAACTCTTATCCTCACTGTTACAAGGGAAGTGTCCCATGTCAGTCAGTGTCTCACCACAAATAGCGGTGATTTGGGTGAGCACTGAATAGTTGTTAGCCGCCTCAGATCCCATGCGCTCATCATTTAGATGAGATCACATGGGACCAAAGGGGGACTAAGTCAGACTACCGCATATTTAATCTTATCAGGTTGCCCCTGTTAATATTCTAACCAAGTCCACCATCACATCCCATGCGTCCATTATGAGAGCACATGAGATCCAAGGGGGACTTAGTCGGATCACATCCATCCTAATTCTCCTTTTATTGTGACTTAGAGCACAAAAAGCAGCAATAATTCTGTTGTTCATTTAAGCCGGATGGATGGACAGTTCTAAGATAGAAGATCCATTTAGCCTCGCATTGCAGGATCCTCTTGTCAAAATCGCCCCGTCTTGTTCCTGGCTTAATTTTTTCAATTCCCATGAAGGAAAGACAATCCAATCTGCTATCGTGTTCGGTGTTCACATGTCGTGCCACCGATGTATCTCTCCCATTCCTTATGTCGCTCAGATGCTCTCCTATTCTTCTCCTCAACTCCCTACCAGTCTTCCCGACATATTCCTTTCCACATTCGCATGTGATTTTGTAGACGAAACCCATGCTTCTGCAGTTAATAAAGTCCGTAATTGTATAGACTTTATCGGTATTATTGCTCCTAAATGACTTTGCTTTGGCCATAAAGGGGCACGCCACGCATCTTCCGCATTTGAAATTGCCACTAAGGCCTCTCTCAAGCCATGTCTTTTGCTGGGGCACTGGTGTATAGTGGCTATGCACCAACATATCACGGATGCTTCTACCACGTCTATAGGTGATGCTGGGGTGCCCCTTTATGGCCTTGCAGACGTCAGGATCCATTAAAAGCACATGCCAGTGTTTAGATATAATATCTCTGATTACAGAAGAACAACCATTGTATGTGCTAATAAAACGGATCTCCCTGTTTTCACTGGAGCTACTGTACATGGGGGTGTCCACTCGCGGCGCCAATAGAGACACTCTATCCCTATTCAGGGCCATCTGGTACGCTGGTGTAAGTACGCCTGCTGGGTATCCACGATCTAGAAATCGAGTTTTCAAGTCCCCCGCTTGTTTAACAAACTCAGAGCGCCTGGAGCAATTCCTTCTTAGTCGCAAGTATTGGCCTCTCGGTATTCCTTTCCTGAGGGGATACGGGTGGCTACTTTCCCACCTCAGGAGGGAATTTGTCGAGGTCGGCTTGCGATATATGGATGTCTCCAGACACCCCAGAGGGTTTATGTTCACTTCGATGTCAAGAAAGGGGAGTTTGGATGGATCACATTCAGATGTGAAATGGAGACCTATCTCGTTTTGGTTTAGCTGTTGAACCCAAGCCGAGAATGTCTCCATACTCCCCTTCCAGATGACAAAAACATCATCAATAAATCGCGCCCACTTTTGAACGCGCTGTAACTCGATCGCGGACTCATCCCTGAATACAATGGTGTTTTCCCACCAGTCCAGGAACAAGTTGGCGTACGATGGGGCACAGGGACTCCCCATCGCAGTGCCCCTGAGCTGGTGGAAAAAACGCCCATTAAAGAGAAAGTAATTTCTCTTCAATGAGAATTCCAACAATTCTAGTACAAAGGCACTATGTGCCTGAAAGTGTCTCCCCCTTGAAGATAGAAAGTATGATACTGCATGTAGGCCCCATTTGTGTGGAATGGATGAGTAAAGTGCTTCAACATCTACACTTCCCAGTATGCAGCCCTCATCTAGCTGTATACCCTCTATCTGTCTAAGGAGGTCCCCGGTGTCTTTCACATGGGATGATAAGGAAAGGACAAATGGTGCCAGGATCTTATCTATGTACACTCCTAAATTTTGGCTCAGGCTATCAATGCCTGATACAATCGGGCGCCCTTTCAAAGGCTCATAGCCTTTGTGCACTTTAGGGAGACTGTAGAAAGTGGCAATTTGGGGATGTTCTGGATACATGAATTCAAATTCTTCTTGACTAATGAGTTTGGCAAGTTTTGCCCTATCTAATATATTTTTTAACTCTTTTTTATATACAGGGTCGGGTCGCTCTGTAGAATTTCATAACAGTCCCGTGGGGCTAGTAAGTTCTCAGTCATCCTGAGTACAAAGAATTATGAGGAAATGTGTGAGAACTTACTAGCGCCACGGGACTGTTATGAAATTCTACAGAGCGACCCGGCCCCCGTATATAAAAAAGAGTTAAAAAATATATTAGATACGGCAAAACTTGCCAAACTCATTAGTCAAGAAGAATTTGAATTCATGTATCCAGAACATCCCCAAATCGCCACTTTATACAGTCTCCCTAAAGTGCACAAAGGCTATGAGCCTTTGAAAGGGTGCCCGATTGTATCGGGCATTGATAGCCTGAGCCAAAATTTAGGAGTGTACATAGATAAGATCCTGGCACCATTTGTCCTTTCCTTATCATCCCATGTGAAAGACACCGGGGACCTCCTTAGACAGATAGAGGGTATACAGCTAGATGAGGGCTGCATACTGGGAAGTGTAGATGTTGAAGCACTATACTCATCCATTCCACACAAATGGGGCCTACATGCAGTATCATACTTTCTATCTTCAAGGGGGAGACACTTTCAGGCACATAGTGCCTTTGTACTAGAATTGTTGGAATTCTCATTAATGGGCGTTTTTTCCACCAGCTCAGGGGCACTGCGATGGGGAGTCCCTGTGCCCCATCGTATGCCAATTTGTTCCTGGGCTGGTGGGAAAACACTATTGTATTCAGGGATGAGTCCACGATTGAGTTACAGCGCGTTCAAAAGTGGGCGCGCTTTATAGATGATGTTTTCGTCATCTGGAAGGGGAGTATGGAGACCTTCTCGGCTTGGGTTCAACAGCTAAACCAAAACGAGATAGGTCTCCATTTCACATCTGAATGTGATCCATCCAAACTCCCCTTTCTTGACATCAGAGTGAACATAAATCATCTGGGGTGTCTGGAGACATCCATATATCACAAGCCGACCTCGACAAATTCCCTCCTGAGGTGGGAAAGTAGCCACCCGTATCCCCTCAGGAAGGGAATACCGAGAGGCTAATACTTGCGATTAAGAAGGAATTGCTCCAGGCGCTCGGAGTTTGTTAACCACTTCAGCCCCGCTAGCTGAAACCCCCTTCATGACCAGAGCACTTTTTACACTTCGGCACTACACTATTTTCACCGTTTATCGCTCGGTCATGCAACTTACCACCCAAATGAATTTTACCTCCTTTTCTTCTCACTAATGGAGCTTTCATTTGGTGGTATTTTATTGCTGCTGACATTTTTACTTTTTTTGTTATTAATCAAAATGTAACGATTTTTTAGCAAAAAAAATGACATTTTTCACTTTCAGCTGTAAAATTTTGCAAAAAAAACGACATCAATATATTAATTTTTCGCCAAATTTATTGTTCTACATGTCTTTGATAAAAAAAAAATGTTTGGGCAAAAAAAAATGGTTTGGGTAAAAGTTATAGTGTTTACAAACTATGGTACAAAAATGTGAATTTCCGCTTTTTGAAACAGCTCTGATTTTCTGAGCACTTGTCATGATTCCTGAGGTTCTACAATGCCCAGACAGTAGAAAAACCCCACAAATGACCCAATTTCGGAAAGTAGACACCCTAAGGTATTCGCTGATGGGCATAGTGAGTTCATAGAACTTTTTATTTTTTGTCACAAGTTAGCGGAAAATGATGATGATTTTTTATTTATTTTTTTCTTACAAAGTCTCATATTCCACTAACTTGCGACAAAAAATAAAAAATTCTAGGAACTCACCATGCCCCTCACAGAATACCTTGGGGTGTCTTCTTTCCAAAATGGGGTCACTTGTGGCGTAGTTATACTGCCCTGGCAATTTAGGGGCCCTAATGTGTGAGAAGAACTTTGCAATCAAAATGTGTAAAAAATGACTGGTGAAATCCGAAAGGTGCACTTTGGAATATGTGCCCCTTTGCCCATCTTGGCATCAAAAAAGTGTCACACATCTGGTATAGCCGTACTCAGGAGAAGTTGGGGAATGTGTTTTGGGGTGTCATTTTACATATACCCATGCTGGGTGAGAGAAATATCTTGGCAAAAGACAACTTTTCCCATTTTTTTATACAAAGTTGGCATTTGACCAAGATATTTTTCTCACCCAGCATGGGTATATGTAAAATGACACCCCAAAACACATTCCCCAACTTCTCCTGAGTACGGCGATACCAGATGTGTGACACTTTATTGCAGCCTAGGTGGGCAAAGGGGCACATATTCCAAAGTGCACCTTTCGGGTTTCGCCGGTCATTTTTTACACATTTTGATTGCAAGGTACTTCTCACACATTTGGGCCCCTAAATTGCCAGGGCAGTATAACTATGCCACAAGTGACCCCATTTTGGAAAGAAGACACCCCAAGGTATTCCGTGAGGGTCATGGCGAGTTCCTAGAATTATTATTTTTTTGTCACAAGTTAGCGGAAAATGATGATTTTTTTTTTTCTCTTTTTTCCTTACAAAGTCTCATATTCCACTAACTTGCGACAAAAAATAAAAAATTCTAGGAACACGCCATGCCCCTCACGGAATACCTTGGGGTGTCTTCTTTCCAAAATGGGGTCACTTGTGGCGTAGTTATACTGTCCTGGCAATTTAGGGGCCCATATGTGTGAGAAGTACTTTGCAATCAAAATGTGTAAAAAATGGCCTGCGAAATCCAAAAGGTGCACTTTGGAATATGTGCCCCTTTGCCCACTTTGGCATCAAAAAAGTGTCACACATCTGGTATCGCCGTACTCAGGAGAAGTTGGGGAATGTGTTTTGGGGTGTCATTTTACATATACCCATGCTGGGTGAGAGAAATATCTTGGCAAAAGACAACTTTTCGCATTTTTTTTATACAAAGTTGGCATTTGATCAAGATGTTTATCTCACCCAGCATGGGTATATGTAAAATGACACCCCAAAACACATTCCCCAACTTCTCCTGAGTACGGCGATACCAGATGTGTGACACTTTTTTGCAGCCTAGATGCACAAAGGTGCCCAAATTCCTTTTAGGAGGGCATTTTTAGACATTTGGATCCCAGACTTCTTCTCACGCTTTAGGGCCCCTAAAAAGCCAGGGCAGTATAAATACCCCACATGTGACCCCACTTTGGAAAGAAGACACCCCAAGGTATCCAATGAGGGGCCTGGCAAGTTCATAGAATTTTTATTTTTTTCGCATAAGTTAGCGGAAAGTTTTTTTTATTTTTTTTTCTCACAAAGTCTCACTTTCCGCTAACTTAGGACAAAAATTTAAATCTTTCATGGACTCAATATGCCCCTCAGCAAATACCTTGGGGTGTCTTCTTTCCAAAATGGGGTCAGTTGTGGGGTGTTTGTACTGCCCTGGCATTTGAGGGTCTCCGCAATCATTACATTATATATGCCAGCATTAGGAGTTTCTGCTATTCTCCTTATATTGAGCATACAGGTAATGAGATTTTTTTTTTCCGTTCAGCCTCTGGGCTGAAAGAAAAAAATGAACGGCACAGATTTCTTCATTCGCATCGATCAATGTGGATGAAAAAATCTCTGCCCAAAAAAAAAATGGAGGGGAAAGGCGTCTGCCAGGACATAGGAGCTCCGCCCTACATCCATACCCACTTAGCGCGTATGCCCTGGCAAACCAGATTTCTCCATTCACACCAATCGATGTGGATGAATAAATCATTGCCGGGATTTTTTATTTTATTTTTATATATATATATATACAAAGTGTTTGCCAAAGCATAGGAACGCCGCCTCCTCCTCAGCTCGTATGCCTTGGCAAACGTATCTGTCACTGCAGAGGAGAAAATCCCGTCTTGCAGCGCCGCATACACCGACTTGCGTGTAATCTGACAGCAGCGCAATGCTTCTGTCAGAATGCACATCGGTGCTGCAGCTAGTAGATCGGTTGGTCCACCTGGAAGGTAAAAAGACAAAAAGAAAAAACCAGGCCACAACGCAATAATTTTATTAACTTTGGAACAGAACATGTAAACTTTAACTTTTTGAACTAAACATTAACGTGTTTGCTTACTGGTGTTTTTTTTTTTTTTTGTTTTGTTTTTTTACCTTTATAGAACAAACCTCTCCTTCCCCATGGGTCAATGTGCAAAGCGCAAATCGCCCAAAGATGTGGCGAAGTGCGTTATGCACTTTGTCCCATGTGAAAGGAGACGTTTGCAGCAGCTGTGAGTGAATGGGCCCTAATAGCCCTGTGTGCCTGTCCTGGTGAGATGATCCCTATGCTAATAGTGTACCTGTGAGTGGTACTTCCGGAAACACTCTCCAAAGCATAGGGCAGGGTGGTCAGGACAGTCAGGACAGAAATAGCGGGTGTCACGCCTTATTCCACTCCTGCTACAGACACGACATTTTTTTCGGGGTGGCGGTCGGTTTGAGGTACCAGGAACGACACTGGGGAAATGTCGCTCGTGTAGACGGCTAACTACACTGGTGGATGGGGCCACAGAACCTCCTGGGTACAGGAGGTTCGCGATGATCTCTTCCTGAAATTTGAGGAAGGATCCAGTTCTCCCAGCCTTACTGTAGAGAACAAAACTATTGTACAGAGCCAATTGAATTAAATATACAGACACCTTCTTATACCAGCGTCTGGTTCTGCGGGACACTAAATACGGAGCCAACATCTGGTCATTGAAGTCCACCCCTCCCATGTGAAGGTTATAGTCGTGGACTGAGAGGGGCTTTTCAATGACACGGGTTGCTCTCTCAATTTGGATTGTCGTGTCTGCGTGAATGGAGGAAAGCATGTAAACGTCACGCTTGTCTCTCCATTTCACCGCGAGCAGTTCTTCGTTACACAGTGCGGCCCTCTGCCCCCTTGCAAGACGGGTGGTAACGAGCCGTTGGGGGAAGCCCGCGCGACTAGTTCGCGCGGTACCACAGGCGCCAATCCGTTCTAGAAACAAATGCCTAAAGAGGGCCACACTTGTGTAAAAATTGTCCACATAAAGATGGTACCCCTTGCCGAATAAGGGTGACACCAAGTCCCAAACTGTCTTCCCACTGCTCCCCAGGTAGTCAAGGCAACCGACCGGCTCCAGGGTCTGATCTTTTCCCTCATAGATCCGAAATTTGTGGGTATAGCCTGTGGCCCTTTCACAGAGCTTATACAATTTGACCCCATACCGGGCGCGCTTGCTTGGGATGTATTGTTTGAAGCCAAGGCGCCCGGTAAAATGTATCAGGGACTCGTCTACGCAGATGTTTTGCTCTGGGGTATAAATATCTGCAAATTTCTGGTTGAAATGGTCTATGAGGGGCTGAATTTTGTGGAGCCGGTCAAAAGCAGGGTGGCCCCTGGGACGGGAGGCGGTGTTATCACTAAAGTGCAGGAAACGCAGGATGGTCTCAAATCGTGTCCTGGACATAGCAGCAGAGAACATGGGCATGTGATGAATTGGGTTCGTGGACCAATATGACCGCAATTCATGCTTTTTTGTCAGGCCCATGTTGAGGAGGAGGCCCAGAAAAGTTTTAATTTCGGAAACTTGGACTGGTTTCCACCGGAAAGACTGGGCATAAGAGCTTCCCGGGTTAGCGGTTATAAATTGTGTGGCATATCTGTTTGTTTCGGCCACAACTAAGTCTAAGAGCTCCGCAGTCAAGAACAGCTCAAAAAATCCCAGGGCCGAACCGATCTGAGCTGTCTCAACCCGAACTCCAGACTGGGCAGTGAAAGGGAAAACTACAGGTGCGGCTGAAGTTGGGGACTGCCAATCAGGGTTTGCCAGCACCTCTGGGATTCTAGGGGCTCTACGGGCACGTCTTTGCGGTGGCTGCGACGGGGTCACTACTGCACGTGCCACCGTACCAGCTTCAACTGCCCTTCTGGTGCTCGCTACTTCACCAGGTTGTACGGCAGTGCTGGTACTAGGTCCAGGAAGGGCTGGGCTGCTGGTGTATGCCTCACCACGTAATCCGACAGCACCAGCCCCACTCTGCTGCTCTTGAAGCGGATCCTGCGCAACCTGCGGTCTAGCGACACGGGGCCGGGTACGCCTGCTGCTATCAGGGACCTCAGCCTCCTCGTCCGAACTTTGGGTCAGAGAGCCACTGCTTTCTACAGGTTCGTATTCTGACCCGCTGGATTCATCAGATGAGGGTTCCCACTCCTCATCCGACTGGGTCAGAAGCCTGTAGGCCTCTTCAGAAGAATACCCCCTGTTAGACATTTTGGCAACTAAATTTAGGGGTATTCCCTGAGACTACCCAAGAAAAAAAAAGCAAGCCTGTCTTACAAAGGGGAGGCTAGCGAAGTACCGGAGGCCGCTGCGGTTGATAAAAAATATCAAAACTGATTTTTTTATCGCCGCAGTGCGTGTAAATTTTTGTCACTGCGGTGGGGCCGGCGTGGGCGAACGCATGTGTGGGCGACCGATCAGGCCTGATCGGGCAAACACTGCGTTTTGGGTGGAGGGCGAACTAAAGTGACACTAATACAATTATAGATCTGACCGTGATCAGTTTTGATCACTTTCAGATACTATAAAAGTACAAATGCTGATTAGCGATACGCTAATCAGCGAATAACGGACTGCGGTGCGGTGGGCTGGGCGCTAACTGATCGCTAACTACCTAACCAAGGGACCTAAACTATACCTAAAACCTAACGGTCAATACCAGTGAAAAAAAAAAAGTGACAGTTTGCACTGATCACTTTTTTCCTTTTCACTAGTGATTGACAGGGGCAAGAAGGGGTGATCAAAGGGTTAATTGGGGTGATCTGGGGGCTAAGTGTAGTGTAGTGGGTACTCACAGTGATGTGTGCTCCTCTGCTCCTCTGCTGGAACCAACCGACCAAAAGAAGGAGCAGAGGAGCACAGCAGCCATATAACCCTATCATATTTACTAATATGTGGGGTTAAATGGCTGCTGATTGGATTTTTTGAAAATCATCAACCTGCCAGCCAATGATCGTGGCCGGCAGGTTGATGACGAACTTCTTCTTTGAATTTTGCCGGCCCGCGATGCGCATGCGCGGGCCGGCATACCCGGAAATCTCGCGTCTCGCGAGAGGACGCACCGGCGCGTCCACCCAGAAGAGCACGACCGCCGAGAAGACACAATCCTGCGTACGGCGGTCGTGAGGAGGTTAAACAAGCGGGGGACTTGAAAACTCGATTTTTAGATCGTGGATACCCAGCAGGTGTTCTTACACCAGCGTACCAGATGGCCCTGAATAAGGATAGAGTGTCTCTATTGGCGCCGTGAGTAGACACCCCCATGTACAGTAGCTCCAGTGAAAACAGGGAGATCCGTTTTATTAGCACATACAATGGTTGTTCTTCTGTAATCAGAGATATTATATCTAAACACTGGCATGTGCTTTTAATGGATCCTGACGTCTTCAAGGCCATAAAGGGGCGTCCCATCATCACATATAGACGTGGTAGAAGCATCTGTGATATGTTGGTGCATAGCCACTATACACCAGTGCCCCAGCAAAAGACATGGCTTGAGAGAGGCCTTAGTGGCAATTTCAAATGCGGAAGATGCGTGGCGTGCCCCTTTATGGCCAAAGCAAAGTCATTTAGGAGCAATAATACCGATAAAGTCTATACAATTACGGACTTTATTAACTGCAGAAGCATGGGATTGGTTTACAAAATCACATGCGAATGTGGAAAGGAATATGTCGGGAAGACTGGTAGGGAGTTGAGGAGAAGAATAGGAGAGCATCTGAGCGACATAAGGAATGGCAGAGATACATCGGTGGCACGACATGTGAACACCGAACACGATGGCAGATTGGATTGTCTTTCCTTCATGGGAATTGAAAAAATTAAGCCAGGAACAAGACGGGGCGATTTTGACAAGAGGATCCTGCAATGCGAGGCTAAATGGATCTTCTATCTTAGAACTGTCTATCCATCCGGCTTAAATGAACAACAGAATTATTGCTGCTTTTTGTGCTCTAAGTCACAATAAAAGGCGAATTAGGATGGATGTGATCCGACTAAGTCCCCCTTGGATCTCATGTGCTCTCATGATGGACGCATGGGATGTGATGGTGGACTTGGTTAGAATATTAACAGGGGCAACCTGATAAGATTAAATATGCGGTAGTCTGACTTAGTCCCCCTTTGGTCCCATGTGATCTCATCTAAATGATGAGCGCATGGGATCTGATGGTGGACTTGTTTGGAATTCTAACTGGATGAAATGTCCTAAAGCATGCACTCCAGCTGACACATATCTGGTCCCCTGGCCCAGTTATCAGCCGGCATTCTGAGTAGTGCGGCGTGCGTTTGGCTGTCCTGCCAAGCTAAATCCGCAATGCGATTGTGCGTATATACAAAGAGCAGGCAAGCTATCATTTGCTTTGCAATTGGGCCGTGCGTCATGAGCTTAGAGGTTGCTATGCAACTAGCAACGCTCTGACTCTGGCCCTGACCTCACTTCCGGTTCAGCCCGCATCATGTGATTTTAGCTTCCGGTCCGGTGGAACGCACGCGAGCGGCGTGCGTTCCACATGGTATAACAAGCATCCTGAGAGATACGGACAGGTGAGGCAAGTAATCATGGGGGGCGTACACTTACCGTGAGTAGAGGTATATTAGGAGGCGGCTAACAACTATTCAGTGCTCACCCAAATCACCGCTATTTGTGGTGAGACACTGACTGACATGGGACACTTCCCTTGTAACAGTGAGGATAAGAGTTAGCCACTATCCTGTCTGATGATACGAGGCTAAAATCACCTTGATCTCTAGTAAGTATACTGAGTCTGCTGATAAGCCACTGTACATGCGGTACTCAGATATTTGTGACCTATATTTAGTGTTTGTCTGTAATTTCTATTTGTAGTTGCCCTGGAATACATGTGTGAAGTCCCCTGATGATGTCTGGAAAAAGACAGAAACATGGCATGTAGGGCGTTGTAGTTAGGGCTTTATAGAACTTTAGACCCATACTAAGGGAAAGGTTCGGTGTGGGGTCGCCCCTGTCGGGGCGGGTGCTCCATTGTGGTAGGCAGGCTATAAGAACAGCACCTTGGCCCCTAGAAAGGCAGGAAAGCCATAATAGGGTGTCTTAGGAGTAAATATTGTGCCAATCACGACATCAGCACCTGGTCACATCGGTCTAAGGTATCACCAATGCCAGGACATTCCTCCATGGTCGTGGACCCTACCCAGACGAGGTGAGATCCACCCTTTTTTTCATTTTTTTTCCATTTCATTTAATGGTACATGAATTGATATAGTGAAGGTAATTGTTGTCAATGTCGTCTCTCACCCAGCGTGATATATTATTTTAAATGACCTAGTAAAGGTTACGTTTTCTTGAATCCCAGTTTACAATATTTATCTGTTATATTTGGGTGTAACTAAATACCACGTACACATACCTGAAGAGGTGGTATAATTAATTAATTCTGATGCCTCAAAATTGCGTAAAACCTCACAGAGGTCAATCATCAATGCCCACTCGTCGCTTGTGAAGAGCGGAAGCTGACTGGGAAGGCAACGACCATGTTGCAGCTGGTATTCCACTACTGCCCTCTGCTGCTCACAAAGCCTGGCCAACATGTGGAATGTGGAGATCCAGCGCATGCTCACGTCGCACAACAGTCGGTGACATAGCAATTGCAAGCACTGCTGCAGCGTTGCCAGATCGGCTGAAGCTGTCGATGACTTGTGGAAATGGGCACACACGCGGCGCACCTTCACCAGTAGCTCAGGCAAATTGAGGTAGGTTTTGAGAAACCGCTGAACTACTAGGTTGAACATGTGGGCTAGGCATGGTATGTGTGTGAGCTTTCTGAGCTCCAAAGCCGCCACCAAGTTACGGCAATTAGCAGACACAACTATGCCTGGTTCTAGGTTGAGTGGTGAGAGCCACAGCTCAGTCTGGTCTCTTGTCCCCTGCCACAGCTCTGCGGTGGTATGCTGTTTGTCACCTAAGCAGATCAGTTTAAGCACGGCCTGTTGCCATTTCCCTACTGCAGTGCTACACTGCTTCCAGCTACTGACTGATGTCTGACTGGTGCTGCAAGATGATAATTCAGAGGAGGAAGTGGAGGAGGAGGCAGAGGAGGAGAAGGGGGGGTTGCAGCCACTAATGTAGGTGGTGGCAGAAAACCCTGATAGAAGTAGGGCCTGCAATCTTTGGCGTCGGTAGCACCTGTGCCTCCACAACGTTTACCCAGTGTGCCGTCAGGGAAATGTAGCGTCACGGGCCAAAAGCACTTGTCCATGTGCCAGTTGTTAAGTGGGCCTTCCCAATAACTGCGTTGGTCAGGGCACGGGTGATGTTACACATGCTGGTGTAAGGCTGGGACTGCACACCATGAAAAATATTGGCGGCTGGGATCAGAGTAACGTGGGACAGCCGCCATGAGGCTGCGGAAAGCCTCAGTGTCCACAAGCGTAAATAGCAACATTTCCAGGGCCAGCAATTTGGAAAGGTCCGCATTTAGTGCTATGGCCTGTGGGTGGGTAGCTTGGTATTTGCACTTTCGTTCAAAGGCCTTGGGCATAGACATCTGTACGCTGTGCTGGGACACAGAAGTGGATGTGCTATCTGATCGTGCTTGCAAAGGTCCAGCTTCAGGGCGGGAGGCATCCAGGCCTGTGTCTTGGACAGGGGATTGGCCAGCATGTAACACAGGGGAATAGGAGGCAGTGGTGTGACCCGCAGACACAGATTGAGGACCCATGCGTTCAGCCCACTTATTACGGGACATTGATGCCATGTAGCCTAGCGGATCATACTGGTGGTGCTGAGGTTGCTAGTGTTGACGCTCAATTTTGTATGGCACAGGTTGCAAATTACAATTCTTTTTTCGTTTGCACTTTCCTCAAAAAAGCGCCAGACTGCGGAACACCTACCCCTTGGCAAGGGAAATTTCTGCAAGGTTGTGCTCCGTGGTACAGTTGTGGGCCTGTTTGGTGTGGCCCGCCTTTTGTTACCCCACTGGCTCTTCCAGCCTGTTGCGGTGCTGTGGATTCCCCCCCCCCCCTCTGTACTCCTGTTCTCGCTCAGCTTGCCACCTTCCCAGGTTGGGTCAGTGACTTCATCGTCCACCACCTCCTCTTCCACTTCCTCCCTCTGCTCATCCTCCTGACCTGTTGACCTAACCAGAAGCTCAGTTATTGACAACTGTGTATCATCCTCATCAACCTCTTGAGACACTAATTGCCGTTGACTTATTGGCAACTGTGTCTCATCCTCATCATCCACCTCGTAATACACTAATTTCCATTCCCCACCATCATCTTCTTGTGACTGTGGATGCTCAAGAGTTTGGTAATCAGGGCACAATATCTTCTCATGTCTCTCTTCAAGCGGGCTTGTAATCAAGGAATGGCGATGAAAAGAGGTCCTCGGAATATCCGAGTGTGGGATCACTTGTTTGCCAAGACTCTCCATGGTGGGAGGAAGGAGTATCAGGGTGAGGATTCTGTTGACCAGACTCTTGAGACTGGACTTTGTGGAAGACAGGGTGGTGCTTAACCGACTGGAAGCATTATCTGCTGCAATCCATTTGACCACCCGGTTGCACTGTTCTGACTTCGAGAGTGTTGTCCTGCGCCGCACTGCAAACTGGGACATGAAGCTAGGTATCGTGGATGAGTGTGTTTCTTGTGCTCTGGCAGCAGGCACAGTTTCACCGCGCCCAGGACCATGGCCTCTGTGTGCACCATCAGCAGCACGGCCACTTCCCCATCCCTTACTGCTCGCCTTGCGCATATTAAATGGTATATATGCTTGCAAGTATGTCACACGTACAGTAGCGCAGGTTTTGTAAGTGTATGCGCAAAGTACACAGTATGTCACAGATATTTTTAGGATGCGCACAGGTTAAACAGGAGATGTAGCGCAGGTAATGTCGCTGTCCACAGCGTCTATGAAAAAAGTACACTGAATGTCACAGATAATTTTAGGATGTGCAAACGTTATACAAGAGGTATAGCGCAAGTAATGTCGCTGTCACCAGCGGCTAATAAAAAATTACACTGAATTAATGTCACTGAAATTTAGGACGCACAAACATTTAAACAGGAGGTATAGTGCAAGCAGTGGCATAGCTATCAGGGATGCAGGGGAAGCGACTGCTTCGGGGCCTGAGCTTAGAAGAGGCCCCGACACAGTACTGAATGTTTTTATTAGATCTACAGGCTTCCCCTATGTACTGCTGTGCTGTACTTTATAGAAGCATTTACTACATACAGCAGCAGTGCTGGAGCTCCTCCCACTGAAAGTCTTGGCTAGTGAGGAGCAGCCACAGCACTCTTCCTCCATGCTGTCTCCTCCTCCTATGGCGGTTCTCACTCTGGGATCCGCAGTACTGGCACAGCTGTTGCCAGCACTGCTTTTCGTTTTCTGTTGGCTGGCAGCTTACTATGACATCTGCTGCCGGCCAATAGTGGAATGTCATGGGATCAAGACCCTCCCCCTTCCAGCAGGAAGCTAGTGTAGAGCAGGCTAGCTGCTCCTGCACACAGAGCTCTACCATGCCTGCCCCCTCCCTCCCCATGTGTCCTGTTCTCTGACCCCTGATTAACCCCTCCACTTCTGTCCCTGGACGGCACAGGGGGTGTTGGCACCTACTTCTCCAGGTTGGATCAGACGTCAGCTATCTACAGGTAAGGTGTCTGTGTGTAATAATAGGTGTAAAAGTTTATAACTATGTTCCTGTATGCGTATATATATATATATATATATATATTTTTTTTTTTTTTTATGTGGTGGGCTCATGTATAAGTGCATCCATGTATGTAGTGACTGTGTATGAGTGCGTCCATGTATGTGGTGAGTGCGTGTATGAGTACATCCATGTATGTGGTGAGCATATGTATTAGTGCATCCATGTAAGTGGTGAGCACGTGTATGAGTGTCTCCATGTATGTGGTGAGCGTGTGTATGAGTGCCTCCATGTAAGTGGTGAGCTCGTGTATGAGTAAGTATTGAGCGCGAGTATGAGTGTATCTATGTAAGTCTACTTTCACACTGGCATTTTGGCTTTCCATTTGTGAGATCTGTTCAGGGCTCTCACAAGCGGTCCAAAACGGATCAGTTTGCATTGTAACGCATTCTGAATGGAAAAGGATCCGCTCAGTTTGCATCAGTTCAGTCTCCATTCTGTTTGGAGATGGACACCAAAACGCGGCTTGCAGCGATTTGGTGTCCATCTAATGAAACGGAGCAGTCCTGGCACACAATGTAAGTCAATGGGGACAGATCCGTTTTCTATGACACATTCTGGCACAATAGAAAACTGACCCGTCCTCCATTGATTTTCAATGGTGTTCAAGACAGTGACGCGTTCCAGCCAGGTCACTGTAGAGAGGAGACTCGAGCATGCTCGCCCAACACTAATATTCAGTCCTTTTCTACCTACTAAAGGAAGAAGAACCTATGGAAAAGCCATATACATATTGCCCATTGATGGGCATATTATTTAGGAAGGATATCACACCAAGGAAGGATCACTGTGTAATTTTGTTTAATGATTTCATTTGGTCCGTTTCTCTAAACAGCACCATTTACCAGCTAATAGCCAATCCAGTAATGCTCAGCCAACGTTTGTGAAATTAGTGATACCTGCTAATTGATCGGCCTCTTTTCCCAGCAGTGTCCAGGACAGATGGACAGACAGCTAATGGTTATGTGCTTCATGAGAGTAACACTTAAGATTTTAGTAGAACATCAGCCCTGCGGTAAGATGTTTCTTTTAATGATTCCCATCAAGCTGAAGGTCTAATTACTGACATTAGGATAAGACAATCACTGAGTATAGATTCCCCCCACTAATTGTAAAACAGATAGCGAGATAGACATCCTCATTAGTCTGTGCAATCACGGTAAATGATATTGTGTTCATTTACATATCCAATTAACTAGCCCTTCATCAATCTGTTAGGAAAAGTGAAGGGACTTGTGTGCTATAACCTGTAGGAGTGCTTTGATATTTCAGGAAATCAAACCAACCCCAAGATGCATTGCAATACTGTATGTACTGCAAAAGTTTCTGAGAAACTGGACTTATATTTGCCTAAGATCCACTGCACCCAAAATGTTCACCAGATGTTCAATGCTAGATGCTTCTGTCAGTGTAGATATCATCATAAGCTACGTTTCGAAGTGGTGTATATCCTCATCTAGGACACCTGAAACAGTAGGTCGGAAGAGATTTCAGTGGCTTGTAGTAGTGTGTATGAACGAACCTTGATAAAGATCCATAACGGAGAGATGTGTTGCATGTGACAATATCTGCATTCCTGTACGTCAGAATATAAGGAGTTATCCCATGAAAAATATTAATCAGCAATGAATAGGACTTTATAAATAAAGTATATTTGCAATATGAGTGCAAAATTTGGTCGAACGACACATGTAACAAGCATGAGCGATTAAACGAATAGTGAGGAATCGATTGTTTCTCGCCAATCGTGATCTTTCATCCTGGTAAAAATTATCGTTCCTCACAGATTTGCTTGTATAATATGGAGTCGTCTACTGGCCTACAGATCACAAACTGGCGTTCCACCATGCCACCCGAAGCCCACCATCATGAGCAAGCATCTTTACATGTAATATACAGTGACGACTTTGTAGCGAGCGATTAACAATCCAAAGTACGAATCGCTCTATGTAATAGGCACATTTTTGATTGCTAATGAGTCACAAAATCTTTGATCTATAATCGTTATCTGCAAGACGTCTGCTGGCCTAATACAAGCCTAAGGCTGCCTTCCTACGCAGCAGATTTTGTTGCAGAAATTTTCTCCGCCTGAAAGTCAGTTCCATTCATCTGGGGCTTGCAGAGATCCATGCTTGCCGCTAATATAACCCCATTCAGTTTAATTGAACGGATCTTCAGTCGCTCAAAATTTCTGCAGCAAAATCTGCCACACGTGGCAAAATTTGGTGTCAAGAGTTTTTGCCCGGAGCCAGCGCCCAAATTATGCAGGTGACCGCATCTTTTATTGTTTGCAATGAGAGACAGCGCTGCTGTTTGCGAATGTGCAAAAAATTAGTATTTCCCTTCTTGGCTTAGTGTCCGTACAGGCACCTTTGGAAGCTGCAGCATGTATCTGCTCTGAGTTTAGCCTCATTCAGTGGGGCACAAACGGATTACATACCTTTAGGGCCAATTCACACAGTGGATTTGGCCAATGCTGCGGCCCATTAAATGGAGCACTGAATGAAAGGGAACCTGTCACCTGGATTTTGTGTATAGAGCTGAGGACATGGCTTGCTAGATGGCCGCTAGTACATCTGCAATGTCCAGTCCCCATAGCTCTGTGTGCTTTTATTGTATACAAAAAAATGATTATATATATATATATATGCAAATAAAGCTACTAACGTTTCCCAAGCCCAGTCACGCCCACTGTGAAGGAGCCCGGCACCGCCACGCATCCTCCGAATCTCCTCCTTGCTCCCCGACATCACAAAGCTAGAGCACCGTAATCTTGCGATGCGCGAGCTAGCTCATGTGCAGTTCGTTCCCTGAGGCTGATGCTAGGAAGCTGTCTTACATTTAGACTGGTGCTGGATGCGCCGAAGTTATGTAGAGACCGGCGGCTCTTCATTACTTTGGCGGATCTGCCGCCAGATATAAGGGTTATTAATTTAATAAATAATAAGTAAATAAATGGCCCCCTATATGTCCTTATACAAGCTATATCCCTGTAGCTTTGGTTAAAGCAAGCTAAATGACGCAGGTACTTCTGCCGCCATATAAATCACGCAGAATTGTAAGGGGCCTGGAAACGTCTCACATCGTAGACTGAAGTAAACTAAAGCAAGAACAGCCGGAGAAAGCAATAACCATGATACAAAGGTTTTACGCAGCAGAAGATTAGCAGGACATCTGACAACAGCATAATGTGCACCAAATAAATGGCATTTCACATAATAAAATTGTACAGTGGTAAAACAAGTCTTCGCATTGTGCTTTGTGTAGCTACATAGCGCCGCGCTCCTCCATCTCTGTCTTTATTACCGGGTGAGAGGCAGCAGGTGTGTATAGAGCAGGGTTTTACCACAGCTCCATTTATAATGCTATATTAGTCTGGGATTTACACGGACAGATAAAAGCTGTCAGACGTGATAAATGGCTCTCTTTACTGAATTGCAGATTGGCCAGTGAGTCAGTGCATGACAATTGGAGGTCCGGTGAGCACATTGTAAATCAAAGGAAAAGTTACCAATTCACCATTCGTGCTACTATTATTCTCGCTGTTATTTTCTGCTGGGTACAAAGGATAAAAACATTTAGTCCTGAGGTCCTCTGTGTTTTCTAGGATACAAGCTGCTTTCATAAATGACACGTCCCCACACTGTCATTGAGCTACGCTGGGAATTAAAAGGATAAAAAATGTATTACTGATATCACAGAGGTACATGGATCCTACCCTAGTATTAGCCCGGTGCCAGTGGGATGGTTTTCATCCTAAACTACAAATAACATAATGGTTGAATTATGCAGACAAAGTACTGGAGAACTACAGAATTAGATCCTACCATACAAAGATCATGGGTGCCCCCCAATGAGGCCAGGTAAGGCAATAGCCTCAGACATCACCAAATCGGGGCAAGAGGGGGGCAGCAGAAGGGCCATGGGCAATGAGCAATTTAATTGGGGCAAAGGGGTTAGGTTAAGAAATGTGGTGGGGGGGGGCGCTGTTTCAGTTCCCACCAGAGACATACCACACTAAAGTCACAAAAACAACTTTTATCTAACCTTAAAGAGGTTTCTAGGAGAGGAATATTTATGACTTATCCTCAGGATAGTTATCAATATCTGGTGGAGTTCCAACACCAGGTACCACCACCGATCATCTGTTTGAAGAGGCCATGTGAGCACTGCAGCCTTCTCACAGCATACCAAGTACAGTGCCATTAATTTTATATTGTATTGCAAACCAAGCCCATTCACTTGAATGGGACCAAGCTTCTCCTAGGCCATGCGACCAATCAACGTGACACCACTGGCCTAAAAAGAGGCTGTGGTGCTCTCCAGACCACTACAACCTCTTCAAACAGCCGTTCGGAGGAGGTGTCGGGAGTTGTGCCCCTACTGCCTAATATTAATGACACATTCTGAGGATAGGTCAATAATCTACTACCAGAAAGCCCCTTTAAATATGTTCAGGGTCTGCTAAAATAGCTTTAAAGGAAAGGTGCCCATAAACATAAGGTCAATTTGGCTTCAAATTAAGCCAATCATTTGCCATTCGCCAGGGAGTCACTTTTTTAAAAAACTGACTCCCTGGTCAGCCAGTGTAGTCTGGAATGTCGCTGCCAATCCTTATTCATGTGTTTGGCTAGCTTTACAGTCAGGTCGTAGTCATCGTATGACCAATAGTCACTTTATAAAATAAGAATAAAAGTTCTCCGTTACGTTGTTCTTGACTTAATACTTGGCGCTGCTGATCTCCTTGTGACGTGGGTTCTATTCACATTAATCTTAAGTTTCTCTGTAAAGGTGATCACGCTGCCATACTCAACAAAGGAATACATAGAAAAGGAGAGAATGGACTTCCGGCGCTTGGATGTGAGGCGGCTATGTGAGGAGCCCCGCTTCACCCCCTCCTTCTACCGGCATTTAAAATCACACAGAGTCACCAGCAACACCTAAACGTTGTGGCTCTTTACCCCTCACCTACTTCTCCTGCTCTCTCATGGAGAGATACTTGCTCATAAGCAGTGGGAAACCGGTGTGCTTGCAGGATGGGGCAGACAGCAGTGAAGGCAAGATGGCGCAGGAAGACAGTGCGGACGCATGTGAGTCCACAGCTCGCTCCCCGGACTGATACATCCCGTAAATATAGGTGCCATGCTAGATTATGAAACTCTGTAGTAGACCAGGATATTGACAGGAGCCGTGATCCATTGTTGTAAAAGCAACCTTGTAAATTGAATCAAGATAATGCTCTCACCCCATTAATGGAAACCACACATGGAGATATCTCCATCCAGAGGGGAGAGAGTATTCCTTCCATTCACAGACACACTCCTCGTGGTCTAGAATAGATTACATGTTTGTACAGCACCCCCTACTGTCCAGGGTCATCTCATCTGAACTGAAAGACATAGTTATATCTGACCATGCCCCATTGGTGCTAACGATGGCGGAATCTCATAAAAAGGGCAGTGACATTTTGTGGAGGTTTCCAGCTCACTTAGCTAAAGATGACAACTTTGCTTTGCTCCTCAGAGGCTGGTGGGGAAAGTATGACATGGATAACATGGGGCATAGGGAGAATATAAACTTGTTTTGGGACACTGCAAAAGCTGTCTTGAGAGGCAGGATAATCTCTTATGTATCAGGAAAAAGAAAACAAAGGTGGAACAAGTATATGCTGGCTAGTCAGGAGTTGGGAACCACCTACGCTTAATATGTGAAGTTCCCCTCATCTGCCCACCTCCAGGAAGGGAAGGAGGCCCAGCAAGTTTTTAACCAGTGGGCGGCGGAGAAAGAGGGTTTTTAAAGGAAAGAGTGGGAAGCCACCTTATTCAGATATGGCAATAAATCCGGGAAACTACTGGCGGGCTTATCTAAAGACAGACCCCCAATTAGTTATATTGGGGCTCTGGCAGATGATACAGGGAAAGTAACTACGGACCCTCATGCTATAAATAGGATCTTGGGAGACTTCTATATCACATATCTCTCACTAGGGTGTCTACCGAGCAATTGGCTTATTAAGGCTACTTTCACACTTGCGTTCGGAGCGGATCCGTCTGGTGTCTGCACAGACGGATCTGCACCTATAATGCAAACGCTTAGATCCGTTCAGAACCGAACCATTTGCATTACCATGAACAAAAAAAAAGGTTTTTTTTTGTTCATGATAGTGCAAACGGATCCGTTTTGACTTTACATTAAAAGTCAATGGGGGACGGATCCGTTTGAAAATTGAGCCATACCGTGTCAACTTCAAACGGATCCGTCCCCATTGACTTACATTGTAAGTCTGGACGGATCCGTTTGCCTCCGCGCGGCCAGGCGGACACCCGAACGCTGCAAGCAGCGTTCGGGTGTCCGCCTGCTGAGCGGAGCGGAGGACAAACGGTGCCAGACTGATGCATTCTGAGCGGATCCGCATCCACTCAGAATGCATTAGGGCAGTACGGATCCGTTCGGGGCCACTTGTGAGAGCCTTCAAACGGAAATCACAAGCGGAGCCCCGAACGCAAGTGTGAAAGTAGCCTTAAATGCCCCAGTGACAAAGAAAGAGGTTTTGGAAACAATTGGGTCGTGGATAGGCTGACAGGGGAATTTTATAAAATATTGAAAGATCTTTCTTGCTTAAATCGGCAGGCCTATTTCATTGATCAACGTAGATGCAAAGCTACTGTTGAAGATTATGTCTGACAGATTGGGAACCTTTATTCCTTCTCTAATACATCCTGTACAGGTGGGTTTTACCCAAGTTAGAGCGGCAATGACCAATATATACGCACAGTTTTGGCGGTTCTAGATAGGGTCCAGCAGTTGCCCCTTAAGGGGGAAATGCCAGCTTTGCTTACGTTGGATGCCAAAAAAGCTTTCGATAATGTCCGATGGAACTGGTTGGGGTCAGTGCTGTACAAGATGGGCTTTGAGGATCCGTTCCGAAGACTGTTGGGTCATATTTACAGTCATCCCCAGGTGAGGGTTCACACAGGAGGTATTCTGTCATCCCCCTTTGAACTGCAAAAGGGTACCAGACAGGGTTGCCCTCTGTCACCCCTGCTATTCAATATAGCCATAGAACCATTATCCAGGTATGTCCAAACATCAGAGATATTTAGAGGCATTAAATGGGAAAACAGGAAGTCAAATTAGCACTATTTGCAGACGATGTCATTTTGTTCTTGGACGACCCGACAGCACACGTACCTAAAATATTATCTACACTATCAGAATTTGGATCTCACTCAGGGTATAAAGTAAACCTATCTAAATGTGAATTACTAGACCTAGGTGGCAACACTGGCAGAGGTAATTTGATACATAAAGCCTATGGTATAGCCCCTCCAAGGGATCATATTAAGTATCTAGAATCAAGATAAACCCTTATTGGAAAATATATTCTCAGACTTGAAAAGGTGGGCACAACTTTCACTTAATTTAGTGGGAAGATACCACCTAGTCAAAATGTCACGCTTTGCTAGACTCTTACATCCATTACAAACAATCCCAGTACTAATAAAACATAGGGATGTGACAGCTCTAAATACCCATTTCATTACCTTTATATGGTCCAGAAAGAGACCTAGAATAGCTCTAAGCAAACTAATGAGACTCAAAATAGAAGGGGGAGTAACTTCCCAAATGTGAGGGGATACAATCTAGCATGCCTACTGCGCCATATACTAGATTGGAAAAGGAACACATATTACTACTCTAACCTTTCCTTAGAGAAGAGCATGGGACATCCGTGGGACTTGATGGCCCTAGATCACACTCAATTTGCTAATCTTCCGCCACAGATAAAACAATCTACCCTCCTCAGGAATACCCTTATCACATGGAAAACAACACGAAAGCTATTTAATCTATCTTATCAGTGTTCGAAACACCTCCCTCTATGGGAAAAGACAAGCCGCTTATACAAGAGCTGGAGGGGGGGAGGAATAGTTAAGGTAGGGAATCTAATTCATGATCAAGAACCACGTGTCACGACCATGGTCATGGTCGTGACTCCTGAACCGCATGCTGTTGACTGCGGTTTGGTTTTTCAACCACAGGTGAGGGCCGCTACTATGTTGCCTCACTTGTGGTTGCCGAGGGCAACAAGTTGTTATTTTGTATGTCGCAGCATAGCAGCCTGAGCTGGTGCTAGGCAGCTTGCTGCAATGTTTACGCGGTTGCACCTGGCAACCTGTCTTTGTTAGGTGTGTCTTTTGTATGTCTGGTGTGCACAGGGTTTTAGTTATGTGTGCACTTTCCCCTTTAAGTGGCTTTCTTCCCTTACCTGGTGTGAGAAGGGTTAATTCCCTTCTGTGTGTGTGAACACTGAGTGTGGCTGTGTGGGTGTGGCTACATGGGCTATTTAACCTCAGTTGAGACCTGATGTCTGGGGGGTACTTCAGCCTTGTAGTAAGCTGGAGGCACCCTCCTGGTCTCTAATACCATCTGCCAGTGAGGGCCACCCTTGTGGTCATAAAATGTTATATGTGATGTTCAGTTGATGTTCTTTTCTCTTTCATATTTTATGCACCTATGGATCTGGGTTCCTGTGTGTTTGTGTGTGTGCTGTGTCCATTTATGTTTGGGTGTGGACACTAGCTTGTATTGCACGGGATCCAGTCTGTGTGTCTGTGGCAGGTAGGTGTGGAAGTACTTTTCATCCTCCTGCCATATCCATAGGCTGTATCCCCTTGCAGCTTGGCAACTTTAGACTCCTGTTTCTCCGCGTCAGGGAGGAATGGGCTGTCTACCCAGCTCCTAGCTCAGGGATCTGCGGAGGGTGAGTAGGGATCCGAGGTTCCTGAGCATGAGCCCTCCTACTCTCAAGGTTGGCTCATGTAGCTAGGAGTCAGGGTAAGATTCGGGATGCGTTAGGAGGTGACCTGCTCCCTAATGCTGTGGTCCTGGCCAAGTAGCGACCTACCATCTTCTGGCATCGCATGGCTGAGGGTTTTCCCCATCCTCAGCCGTGACACCACGGTGGTTAACATTGGAGGAACTATGTAATAAATACAATCTCCTAAACCCTCAACATTTTCCTTACTACCAAGTTTTGCATTATTGTAAGACTAAACTGATAAATATATCCAAGGAGGCTGCTTTAAATGCAATTGATGCCCTCCTTGCATCTAGTAACAGATTATCCATTTCAGATGTATACTCCTTTCTTAGAGTCAAGTTACAACAAGGAAGCCAACATTCAATGTATAAAGGATGGGCAGACCAACTAGGGGACAAGGAGGTAGGAAGAGAGATACTTAGTGGATGGAGAGATTTCAGAAAACATATCCTTTCCTAAAATTGAAGGGAAACCCAACTAAAGATTATGCACAGGACAATATATGCTTTCAATATACCTCCCTCGGCCCGTATGCCAAACAGATAAACAAAATGTCCGAGATGTAATGAGCCAAGGTCTGATCTATACCATGGGGTGTGGAGTTGCCAAAAAATTTAAGCGTTTTAGGATGACACTCACTCATTTAATCAAGAGGCTAAGTAAATACACACTAAATATCGATTGTAGGGTGGCTTTGTTTCATTCATGTGGTAGGGGCACCAACTCCACGGCCTACCACCGGTCGCACATACCATTATTATGGTGGAAAAAAAATGCATACTAACAGAATTGCTACTACCACAGATCCCAAACATCAATCAGGTAATTTTGACCACAAAAAAAAATATTGTGGATAGAACAGTTGATAGCTTCCAAAGGTAAAGAGAACCAGACAAAAAATATATATATTTTTTTTTAAATGGAAGTCCTTTATTATATGCTGTTGTTATGACAAGGAAAAAACAGGTGGTCAACCCCTTTAGATATACTAGGTGGTACTTACTGGAGGAGATCAAAGGAAGTCTGGGGAAATTAAGAGGTGATAATCCCTAAAGTGCAGACAATACCCAAAACGCTACCAAAACCAGAGTGTTTGGGTATACGGTATGTTGTCTTGTTTTTCTTTACTTAATTGATTAAAATTAACTCAGAGGATATCATATTGTTTTGTTCTGTTATATTATTGTATCTATGTATTACGGTGTTGTGTGCTGTTACATAATTTATATTGCATACAGTCGTGGCCAAAAGTTTTGAGAATTACATAAATATTGGAAATTGGAAAAGTTGCTGCTTAAGTGTTTATAATAGCAATTTGCATATACTCCAGAATGTTATGAAGAGTGATCAGATGAATTGCATAGTCCTTCTTTGCCATGAAGGACAAATGCCCAGGCCCCTCATAGATTATACTTACCCAGCACCCACGTCGCTCCTGATCCCGAAACAGCCGCCGCGGCATCACCCGCGATGCTAGGGAGGCTTGTGCCCATCGCGGCCTGCTATTTGCTGCTCCCCCTGTCGCCGGATGTTTTGATCCATGTGACGGGGATATGCAGCAGCGGCCGTGAGGGGATCAGGGGCAACTGGGGTGCGGGGTAAGTATAATCTATATGAGGGGCCCGGGTATTGGGGGGAATGTGGACTTTGGATATCCCCTGGAATTCTGTAATTTCTTAGAAATATTGTAGATATATTAGCTTTAAGTTTCAGCCTCAACATGAAAACATTGGGTGCTTGTGTAGTCCGGCTACTGAGATATTATTCTGATGGACTTATAACCAAACAAGGAGAAATCCTACATCTTGCTTCAACCATGAAGAATTCAGTCTACGCCATAATTTATCAGTATGTACTTTTTAAATTGCCTTCACTGTTGGTAAAACATTCTGTGCCAGCAATAAGACCATTGCTCACATGCTTTGCAATACATTTGCATTGCACTCTGTAGTAGACAATTCAGCTCGTAGGCTCCATGTATAGTGTCCGACTAGGTAAATGTGGGCACTACACAAGAGTCAATTGGGCCACGTGGTACTCCTACTCCTGAGGGACCGTGGCAGTATATTTAACCGTCCATTTTAATGTATTTTCTATATGCTTTTATGTGTATTGCTCCCCTGTTAGCTGTGCAGCAGGCCTATTAGGGTGCAGTTATTCATCCTAGACACTAGAGGGAGATAGAGAGCCCCTAGTATAAATATTCAGGCCCAGACAGGGAGGAGGGAGTCTGTAGTCAGGAGTCTGTGGAGACAGAAGTGAGAAGGCACCAGCCAGAGACAAGCTGAGGGTCTCCTCCTGACATGCAGCTAGACAGCCCAGGCTTCTAGTTGCCACCAGAGGAGGCTAGTGCAGAAGTCTAGCCTGCCTGAAGTTTCCCTGAGCCTCTGTTAACTCAGAAGAGTCACCCCATGAGAAGAGTTTGCCTCCTGGGAGAAACCTGCAGTTCCCACAAGCCGAGCAGAGCCAGTGTACCAGCTAACCAAGTAAGCTGAAGGGCAGAAGGATTATAAGTGTAAAGCAAGGACATATACCTGAGGAAGATTTCTACCAAGGATAAATCCAGTATTAGGGCATCCGGGCCTTGGGATAAGAGCAGACAGGAGATCAAATGAACAGTGTACACTATTTCTGAGGAGAAGGTACAGCCTGATCTGAGTGTGTTGTTGTTGCCCTCTGAGTATCTTGCAAGGAACAGTATACCTGCCATTATTGTGAAAACCTGCTTGTGAAGTGAACCTGATATATGGAACTGTATTGACACCCAACTGTACAAAGTTGAACTGTTTCACCAGTAAAGCAAAGTTTGGTTCACCATACCATCGTGTTCCTCCTTTACTACAACTATAAATCGGTGTGCCACCGTTACAGGCACTGGCGTCACGAACCTTAATGGGACCTGGCCCTAGGCACATTAAATACCTGCAACATCCAGGGCACCTCATCCACCATCAGGCCTTGTCCCTAAATACAGAGGGTGCCCCAGAGGTCTCCTGTGCCAGCCTCTCCTTCACTGCCGTATGCCTGCCCAGGGTTTTCCTACAAAACTGTGAGTAACCCTCACTTGCCCGTTAACCGTGACCTCACAATCGCAATACCCTGCGGGTCTGGCATACTGCACATATGTAACAGCTCCCATCCACTGTGTGAAATTTCTAATGTTGGTGTTTCAGTAGAGACTGGTCCTCAAGCACCAGAGCCTGGGTGCAGCTGCTACCTCTTCACTCCCTCTTCACATGCAGCTAAATGGTTAACCAAGGAACTGATGCAAGCTTGAAGACATGAGCCATTTCATTTCTATTAATAAAGCAGAATGATTAGAGAATATTTGGCTTTGGTCCCTATCTGCTGATTGTTTCCCGTAATTTTATATCTCTGCTTAAAAGGCAGTGAAAGCTTTTTCATGGTATTCTTTGTTCCTCACCTTACAGAATAGAGGCAGGTGCACTGACCTCCTTATTCCACTTTGCAGGAACGGAGATTATTATTTTTTTATCAGTGGTAATATTGGAATTCATATAAAAACAAATGGGGTCTGCTGAGAAGCCACAAGGGTTGGGGATAGAAATTAATAACGTGATTCTTATGGAATTAATTGAACATATGGTCCTTCCTTGGACCGCCAGTCATAGGGCGATGTGTCCAGTCTGATAATAGGTTGCAGTAAATTGTCTGATGGATTCCCCGTATAAGGCCTCATGCACAAACACGCTATTTGGATGTGCATCTCGACCCATTCACTTCAATGGGGCCACAAAAGCTGCAGACAGCACTCCGTGTGCTGTCCGCATCCGTACCTCCGTTCCACGGCCCTGCAAAAACAAAACAGAACAAGTCCTATGCTTGTCCGTATAACACACAAGGATAGGACTGGTCTATTGAGGGCCAGACCGTCCGTTCTACAAAAATGCGGAAAGCACACGACTGGTATTCATGTTTTGCGGATCCGCGATCTGTGGACCGCAAAACACATTACGGTTGTGCGCATAAGGTGCACATTTCTCTGTATGTGGGTGAAGGAAAGGATTGTGTACTCATAGGATACCTCCATGTGGGTAGGTCCTTACTAATACGGCAATGCTGCTCTCTAAGGGAAGGATTTTTTCCCCCCTAAAATGTTGAAAATTGGCTTCTACCTCATGTTTTTTGTTTTTGTTTTGTTTTTTGCCTACTTCTGGATTACAGGCTGAACTGTATGGACGGATGTCTTTTTTCAGCCTTACAAACTATTGGGGTCATTTATCAAACTGGTGTAAAGTAGAACTGGCTTTGTTGCCCATAGCAACCAATCAGATTCCACCTTTCATTTTGGACAGCTGCTTTGGAAAATGAAAGGTGGAACGTGATTGGTTGCTAGGGGAAACTAAGCCAGTTCTACTTTACACTAGTTTGATAAATGACCCCCATATGTTACTATGGTGAAGACCTGCACTTCCATTGCTAAAGGAAACAATTTGGAAATAGAAATATAATAAAAATGAATATTTATATTTTCTCTGTATGTGGATGAAGGAAAGGATTGTGTACTCATAGGATACCTCCATGTGGGTAGGTCCTTACTCATACGGCAATGCTGCTCTCTAAACGAGTTGACATTTCTGTACAGCACACATCTGTACAGGCATATTTCAGCGCTGCCATACATGTCCAGAGATACGTGTTCAGCAGAGCTAAACCTACATGTTACGGGGTAAATCGAGCCTGATGGTTTTCACTGATGACTGTCCATCCATCTTGTGCCTGTTGGTATACCCTGAGGGAAAGTGTGGCTTTTCCATGAGCAGGGGGTTTTCCATGCGCAGACCATTGATGGACTATGCTCATTATGGGCCATCATTAACCCATCGGTGAGGCTCTGACACGCACCACCACCCATCAGAGGTCGGTAAGCACTGTAGCCTCCTCACAGCTTACCAAGCATAGCGCAGTATACTGTATAGTGACTGTGCTTGGTATTACGGCTAGGGCCCATTCATTTGAATGGGACTGAGCTGCGCCTAGGTCATGTGATCAATGAATGTGACATTACTGGTCTAGGAAGAGAACATATTGCTCATTTGAAAGCGCAGTCTCTTCAAACTACCAATCGGCCTAAATGGGACCCCCCGCTGATCAGATATTGATGGCCTATCCTGAGAATAGGTCATCAATAATCTACTCTCAGAGAAGCTCCTTTAAGGTGGCCATACACCTTAGATCATTTTTGATTGGCAGCTTCTCCTCCAAACCCCCCACATACTATCATGCTTAACACACTTGTACCCCTGTCTCTCAAGAATCTGATAGCAGACACGAGCTACCTCTAGGGTATATATTCCTTCGCTCATAAATGTTTACAATATGAAAGCATCTATTCACTGACAGCAATCTGAGATCTTGAAGGTGGTGAAATAAAATCACAAAGTTTCGGTATAAAGTTCCAGAACTACTCACTATGCAGTAAAGATCTAACTTTGCAAGGTATAAAGCCTGGCAGCCCACAGCCCATACATAACGTGACATTTCACCCCACACTATACAGGGAATAAAAGGGGATTGTGTGGGGAGCGTCCCAGAGACATTTCTTAGGTGGATGTCTATACACGAATACAATTATCCTGTAACCTGTCCTACCAGCACAACCTCACTGAGGGGCCTATGCTTCAGCTTAGCGTCTTTTCTCCGATGGGGGAGAACAGTTAAACCTGTCCTTTTTTATTTTTATATTTCAGTCTGTCACCTTAGTGTCAATTGAATATAGATTTTTTAATCCGTTTTCTAAGCACCTGGCACGATGCCACGTTAGTGGAGTAGGTGAGGAGTGCGTGCCCGATCAAAGCCACAGATCAGCGTAACCAGATTAACAAATCACCGCGGTTATGACAAGAATGGATAGAGGACAGAGACATTCACCACAGCATCCATGTCTTTAAAGACACAGTACACACCAGAATAGTAAAAAAAAAAAAAGGAAAAAAAAAATTATATATATATATATATTCACAGTGGAACATATCAGACGGTCTGGTTTTCTTGGTGGACGCCATAACTCTTATTCATTTCAATAGGGAAAAGCCTGTGCACATTTTTGGGCCTGCTCTGTTCAGGCATACAGGACTAACACAACATCGTTGCCAGCAGTCCTGAATTTGCAGAGTGTGTCCAAGCATATTTGGGCCAAAAATGGGTTGGAATTATGTTGGCCACACCCACAAATGGATAGTCCTGAGTGGGGGGAGTTCCCAGGAGGGAGACTTCGATGTCCCACAGAACTTTTGTCGGTATTGGTGGGGTTATCAGCAGGTGGAGCCCAGGAGTCAAAGAATTCTGAACTATCTTACTAATGGTCATACAACCTCTTGCCTCTTGCACACAAAGTTTCTCCCCATTTACATTCCGTTTTTTGCGTTCTGTATACGGAACCATTAATTTAAATGGATCCGCAAAAAAAAGGAAGGTACTCCGTATGCCTTCCGTTTCCGTATTTCCGTTTTTCCGTTCCGTTCAAAGATAGAACATGTCCTATTATTGTCCGCATAACGGACAAGGATAGTACTGTTCTATCAGGGACCAGCTGTTCCATTCCGCAAAAAACGGAATGCACACAGACGTCATCCGTATTTTTTGCGGATCCGTTTTTGGGGACTGCAAAATACAGAAAAAGCCATACGGTCGTGTGCAAGAGACCTAATGGGTAAAAATCTCTTCAAGTAACAGGTGCAAAAACACCATACTAAGGCCTCATGCACTTGACCGTTGTTCGGGTCCGCATCCGAGCCGCAGTTTTTGCAGCTCGGGTGCGGACCCATTCACTTCAATGGGGCTGCAAAAGATGCATACGTTGCTCCTTTCCGTGGCCCCGCAAAAAAAATAGAACATGTCCTATTCTTGTCCGTTTTGCGGACAAGAATAGGCATTTCTACAATGGTCCGCCTGTTCCGTTCCGCAAATTGCGAAAGGGACACGGACAGCTTCTGTTTTTTGCGGATCCGTGGTTTGCGGACCGCAAAAAACGGAACAGTCGTGTGCATGAGGCCTAAGTGTGTCACTGTCTTATAGGACAAAATGGGGGCCAAATGTTGAAAATGAACTTCCGGTAGAAGTTACAGCCTATGATACTATCTTATTCTCCTGCCTCACAACATACATGTATGTACCTTACATCAAGAAGTAAAATGACCACTTACATTTGGTGACCACTCCTTCCAGTCTTATAATGTTCGGATGATCAAATTGGCCCATGATACTGGCTTCTCCTAGGAAGTCTCGCCTCTGCTTCTCGGCATACCCAACCTTTAGACTCTTGATAGCAACACAAATTTCTCTTTTGCTGGGTAGCTTCAGTCGTCCGCTGCACACTTCTCCAAACTCCCCTGTCAATGACATGAAATAAATCATATCTAAGGTTTGGACCTCACAGTCAGGTTTTTCTGATGCAGTTCTGGAAGCCAAAACCAGGAGTGAAAAAAAGAGAAGTTGTATCTGTCCTCTCCTACTTTCTCTCCTTCTATGATCCACTCCTGATTTTGGCGTCCAAAACTGCATCAGGTAATCTGACCATGTGGCCGTACCCTAACAAATATACATATAAACATACAAAGAGCCATTCGAAACAGGGCTGGCTCCAGTTGTATGTGAGCCTTTGGGTAGACAGGGGCAAAAAGGGGACCCCTTTCTACCTCACCTTTGGCTACAGCTAAGGAACATATAGAAGATTGGCTTGGATGCTGGACCTTTATGTTTGGTATAGGTGACCCTATTTTCTGTGTCTGTGCATATGAGGATCAGGCACGACTTGACTAGAAGTAGTCGAAGTCCAAAATGTAGTAGAGCTAAATTGTTCAGATGGTGCATCACTGCATCAAATCCGCACCAATTGATCCATATTGACTGCGCGGATTTCCCTGCGAACACCTGCGGATTTCAGTGCGGATTGTCCGCACATAAATCCTGAATGTGTGCATTTACCCTCAGGACTCATGTACATGGCCAAATCCATTTTGAGGTCTACTAACCCGTGGATCTGCAAAATGCGGATACCGGTCATATGCTCCCTGCACACATGTTCTATTAGTTGCGGCACGATGGATGTGTAATGCACATGGAAGACATCTGTGTGTTCTGGTCATTTTTTGTGGGCCCATAGAAATGAATAGGTTCATGTGCAAGCTGCAAAATTGTGGATCAAACACAGACTGAAAGTGGTCAGTGGGCATGAGGCCTAAGTGGAACCAATGTATGTAACACAAATCTTGATATGTTCCCCTGGATAATCAGACCACTAGTAGATCCACTAGTTGGAATGTTGGATCAAACAACAGGCACATTTGGCAACCATTATTCCTAAAGTAGATGACCTTCTGCTCGCACAGGCCTTAATCCTGCAGAAATACGTATTTTCTTCTCTTAGTATGATGTATACTGTTAACATGAAGACACTAGAGTTCACGAGGGCAAGTTTCCTGCTTTTAGCTTTTCTAGGTAGAATTAAGAATCTGAACCAATCAGATGTTATTAAGGAGCTTTTAGTATCAAAGTCACGGCGTTGGGACTTGTTCTTTTCCCACTTCAATGAGAAGAAACATCTTGGTAGTGAATGGGTAATGGACAGAGCAGCATTAATCAGGACTGTACTCTCTACAAAGGTACTTAAGATCCTTCTATGGGAAGGAGAAACTAATGTGATTGGGGATGCTGATGATCAAAAGCCCACTCTGAGGAGTGATGATGTGGAGGAGGACAATTCTAAAGTAGAGGATCTATAATGGAAAAGGGGGCTTTGGAGATCAAAAATGCTGTGTGCTAAAATACTATTAAGGATTGAAAAAGTACACAAGCGAACCATATACTAGGTAGTAGATAGATAGATAGATAGATAGATAGATAGATAGATAGATAGATAGATGGACAGGTGGATAGACACATAGATATATCAGTTAGATAGATAAATAGTAGATAGATAGATAGATAGATAGATAGATAGATAATTTCAGAAGAAAAGCAGCACATCTCTAGGTTAGTGGATATCACTCCAGGACCCTAAGCCAATGTCCTGCTAGCAATGCTCCAATTAAATGAGGCAGCACTTCAAATTCTGTGGTGAAAAAAATTTGAATGTGTGAATAAAGAGAATCCCAATTTTTTTCACTGCATAATTTAGAGTGCTGCTTCAATTCTCTTGGAAAAGGACAGAAGAAAGGAAATTAAGGAAACCCAGATTGCTGACCATTTTCCTAGGACATTTTACCAGCTGTTATTGGGTGTCACATGTACTTACCTGCACCTATCACCCGCTCTATACGGATATTGGAGACATCAATCTCTTTAGCAAAGTCCCGTACGGCCTGGTTGGGATCCTCATATGTGTGTGGGTGGATATAGGTTCTACTCCCAGGCAGCTTCACTAGCAACACAAAAACATATATGTTAAACCAAACCTCCACACTCTTCATATATATAGGCAGTAGAACACCTGGGTAGTATGCCTATAGGAACAGGATACTTTCTGTTGTGACAATTCAACCCCCAGCATCCTGTACCATATATTCACAATACATCACAGACACTGTTACTTTGCTTTTAATTCAAGCAGAATTAGAATTATAGCCAAATGGATACTGAGGAGGGTTGTACATGGCTGGAGAAATCACATCAAGAAAAGTCATAAGACGTGTAAAGTGAGGTATCTCTCTTGGCTTGTGACCCTTACATAAAATATCATCAATAAAAGACAGATGGAGCCTTGTTTAACGTCCCTTCACTGAAGTGTCAGAGCCAGGTCTCTTTCATCCGCACTGGGCATTAATACAAGCAATCCAATTACTCTCATGACAGGTGTGCATATCCCAAATCTGCTCGAAGCCTGGCGTTATCTAACCATACACATGAGCTTCATGCTCAGCATGGAACAAGGAGGAAATAAACTTGGTTCTTTAGGCCTCCAAATGTTGTCATGTGTGGATCATGAAATGTCATGGTCGCTCTTTGAGACCAAAACCAGTTCCGCTCTCTTGACTTTACACACGTGATGCACAGTATGGTGCTTGAAATGTGTTATCTGTCCCAGGCAATTTCCGAAAATAAGGAAACACTGATGTGCAGGTCCCTTCTAGAAAAGAGATAAGGTTTCCTTTTCTTCTTTGAGTTTGTTTAAAGAAAAAGACTGTAGAAATGTGTAAAATGAAGAAATATTAAGTTGAAAATGTTCTTCTTTCAGTTCAAATTGTATTTAATATCCAAGTGAAACTAATTTAGGTTCTAAAAGTGTAATAAAATACTAAGAACAGTATAACAGTAACCAACCACTGGAGGATAATAAAGTGTTAAAAATATAGTATAACAAATGTACCAAAAATATTTCCAATATTTCACCTGAACCTATGAATAAGGACAGCTTATATATTCATAGTCAGCAGAGTAACTTCGAGTGAATGTGTCATCAGAAAATGACCTATTGTTTAAATCAACTTATGTCAAACATATTTTTTTACATTTTCCATGACACTATATATAGTTGAAAAAAAAATCCAAAAATCCTGCAGTTTTCACAATAGCCACTAGGCCTAAAATATGTCAGGACTTCCTGTTCTTTGAGAGCTACATGGGCCATAGACACAATCGACTGAAGGTGACCTCATCGACTTATGGGAGAGTGGGCATGCTCTAAAGCCTGTGCAGAGGTCAAGATGGAGAAGATAAGCTGTGATATCAGTTATCACCTATTGTGAATGGTGGTTCTTGTGTTATCTGCATAGCGGTGTTACTTGTCAATGTAATGTTGCCTGTGGTAATGAGATAATTGCTGATAATTGTACAGACCAAGATGTATTGACATATTTTTACGCCTAGTGTGAAAACTTTACAGTTTTAGGAGTTTTTGCCTTACTATAGATAGTGACATGGAAAATTTTAAAAAATCACCAAAAACTTGTTTAACATTTGATGACACATTTGCGTTAAAGCTTATGGCCCCAATGCAAATTTTATAGCAGACCACCCCCTGCCCAGTGCTATAATGTGTCATTTATAGTATTAGTTTCCTCAGATAAGGAGTAGGAAGCTGAGGGACTTTTTGGGCTCCATCAGGCTCAAGGACCTGTCAGAAAATCTTTATTAATGTATAAAAAGAAATATCTCAACAGATACAATAGTAAAACCATGACCCAAATGGAGCGTAAACCCTTCAATCAAACCATTTACGGACATGACTTTATTCATTCTATAGTACCAATGCTTACAGAGATTAATACTTGGAGCATCACTCCTATGAGAACGTACATTTAACATACATTTGTTTTGTGGTAATGCATCCATAGCTACAGATAACATAAATTTAAAGGAAGTTTATCTTCATGGTTAAAGCTGATGAAAATCACAGGTTTTATGATGCCTGGAGGAATATAACTGAAACTACAGACATGGCGTGGGTGATATATTGAAGGGTGCTCAACTGGGCCACATGGCTTAAGCTGCCACCCCTGATTTAATACTTGGTGTCCAAACCTTTGGAAAGGCAGCTGCACAAGATGCACAAGGCAGTGGTATTTGGGCTCTACAAGATTCTAGTATTTGGGCATTAAATTTTACACCAAAATAGGGTAAAGATGTTAAGCAAAAGGGAAAAATAACAGTGAAAATCCAACCATTTCTATCGATATGGCATGTCCATGGTTGAGGGTTGATCAACCTCTTTAAATGTGGCTTTCACATGGCCAGATGCAAAGTGTTGGCAGCACTTTGCAAACAATGATATTAGACGCCGCATGAAAGATTAATTTACCCTATAAACAAGCTTTTTGTTTTTTGGGTGATTGACAGTACCTCTACATGGGCCAATTACCAGCAATAAGTGTTTATACAAACAGTCATTTGTCGGCCAGTGTAAAAGGGTCCTGACACTTGCGTGGCTCTATCGGGGTCCTGCATTTGAATGTAACCATTGGCAATATCTGCACAGAATATGTATCTTCTCCTTGTGTTTGTGTGGGTTTCCTCAGGGGCAGAGTTTGCTAAGAGCTCATTTGCATGCCTTCTTCCCAGGTCCAGAGGAGCGTGTATGGCCTATAAGGCTCCTCACACCGATTAAGGCGATCTATATAAGTAAATATAGTACCCCCCAACTCCCTCACTTCTAAAACAATTGGATGTTTTAGGGTTAATTAATTTTCAATAAAGTTGTGTGTATGTGCGTATTTTTATGTGTATGTATATGTGTTTGTGTGTGTTTGGCATAAGAAATGGAGGACTAATGTGTGTACAATGACAATCTCTGTACAGCGCAGAAGAATATGTGAGAGCTACATCAGCGACATGAAATAAATAATAATTGTGTGATTGTAATATCTAATGTTTTCATTTTGAAAAATAAAATTCAAACAAATGCAAGGAAACAGGATTTGGCATTTGTCCCCGTCACAGCAGAAATGATCCCTTATCATGAATTATTCCGAATATATTAATAATGATCTAATAACGATTTATAAATTCTTTGAAACCCTTATTTCCCACCCAGTGAATACTCCCTTGCTCCTGTAATGTTTCTGTTTCATTGAAACTTGTCAGAAAGATTCCACATTAATGTCTCTTAAGTTTATATCCACATTTCCATTTTTATTAGTGAACCCGTCTCCAATTTATGAAGAACATCTATAAGATGCAGATGGTAATGTGCTCTAGTTTGGTTTTCTTTCAAAAGCGTGTGTTATATGCAAATTACAGTTTCTCCCGACCTGATTGAGAGGAAGAAGCCACAGCAGTGACAACTTGGCGCTTCTCTGCCAATCGGGACTGAAGGATTTCTCCTGTCAATCAAACAAGTAGGGGAGGGGATGGGTGGCATTACTAGGGTAGCAATGGTGCTCCGAGCTGAGCATCCCCGTCCACGGAGCACTCAAAACCTGATTTGCATAAAAATAAAAAGAAGAATTTCTCAGGGCCTGAATTTTCATTAGAAAGGAATGGCTATGTTTTAGGGTAGTTACCCTACATGGATGTATTACTTTAAAACCGAATTTGGAGGTGACATTCGTTTTACCAGTCTGTAGAATGATCTGATTTCTGTGCAGATTTTACCACTATATTTTAAAGGAATATTCTGGGATTTTGATATCCTCAGGGTAGGTCATCAATATCTGATTGTGGGGGTCCAACTCCCGACTCGATCAGCGATTTGAAGAGGTTGCGGTGCTCCAGTAAGTACTACGGCCTCCTCACAGGTGCTTGGTATTGCAGCTCAGTCCTATTCACTTAAAACGGGTTGAGCTGCGCCTAGGCCATGTGGTGCTGTGGCCTCTTCAAACAGCTGATCGGCAAGGGTGTCAGGAGTCAAATTCCCACCGATCAGATATTGATGGGCCATCAAAATCCTGGAAAACCCCTTTAAAAGATTTATCCATTTGTAGAGTACTGTAAATTGGTGTGGATTTGAGGTGCCAAGGCCACACCGCAAGACTGTGGGAAATCCACCACATCTGAACATACCCTAACTATAATGATCTGTACATCTGTGATATATATCCACTGGAACTGAACAATGAAACCTCCTGTTGAATGACTACAAGAAAATGCCTAAAACCATAAGAAATTGAATTGAACAGAAGGTCTATTGCCTGATTGCATGACATTCCATTATACAAAATGGCTCTTATTTCCTGGAGCCAAAAACACGATACTTACCAAGTGACAGTAGAGGTAACGTATCTGCAAAGCAGGTGTCATCCATTTTGTCATCAATTATTTATGTTCAGTGAGATTCTGAATGTTACACTGAAAACCATAACTGTGTAGCATACTTATCCGTAGATACCTCAATCTTACAAATAACGGGGGAGATTTAGCAACACTGGCATAAAGTAGAACTGTCTTAGTTACCCATAGCAACCAATCAGATTCCACCTTTCATTTTCCAAAGGGGCTCTGAAAAATGAAAGGTGAATTCTGTGGGCCACTAAGACACAGTTCCTTTGAACCAGTTTTGGATAAACCTCCCCCATTGTGTTTTATTTTTACTGCCACCTGGGGCTCTTTTCTGTAAGCCAACATCTTCTATACTATGATTTATATGGGCAAAGTGAAGAACATAAGGGGTGACATTTATGAAAACTGGTGTAAAGGTAAACTGGCTTAGTTGCTCATAGCAACCAATCAGTTTCCACCTTTCATTTTCCGAAAGAGCACTGAAAAATGAAAGGTGGAATTTGATTGGTTGCTATGGCCAATTAAGCTAGTTTTCCTTTATACCGATTTTGATAAATCCACACCCTGTGTGTATACATGTATTTTATGATGTAGCATGTTATATTAGAACTTAAAGGGGTATTCCCATCTCAGACAATGTGGGCCTATCGCTAGGATATGCCCTCATAGTCTGATAGGTGCAAATCCCACCTCTGGAACCCCTGAAGATTGTGGAGGGTGCACTGCGTATGCGCAGCCACCCTCCATTCATTTCTATGGGGCAGAGGAAAAAAGGCCATATCCGTTGGCCCCATAGAAGTGAAGGGGAACGATGGCTGCACAATAACGGTGCGTTCCCATTCCAACCTATGAGGAGAGCACTTGGTGGAGGCCGGACTCTGGAAAACCCAATGTAGGTGCGGGTCCCAGAGGTGGGACCTGCACCTATCAGACAATGGGGACATATCCTAGCAATATTCCCCCATTGTCTGAGATTGGAATACACCTTTAAAACAGCCTTCAGAATAAGAAAACCTGGGATAAATTGTCCCAGGGCTTTCTATTACGGGATCACAATATGTCTGGAGCCCTACACACAGTCCATAGTGCAATAACAGACTACAACAAACCTTGCTCTTTGACCTTGTATTTTAATGTCATTCACAATTACTGTACAACATCAGAAACAGACAATTCATACAACATTTGATATCCAAATGACAATTTTAGAAATGGACCCGACCAGAACGAGCAGCATCACTCACATGTAATCAAAGCAAAGGACATGTACAGAAAAATACATTCGTGGTCCCTGTATCCGATATTCTACATCGATATTATATGTAAATTCATAGAAATGTTATTACAGATCCATAATGGCAATGGATACATTAGCTATGTACATATGAAATCTTAGAAATACACATGAATAATACAAAAATTACATTAAAAAATTGTCGGGAAGACTTTCCACAAGCTGGTGATGTACAGATGTAGTGAACAGCTCACTAAAATACATGTGATTACACAACAGGGTACCTGTGATACTACAAGAAGGTATCTACAATGTTCAATGTCAAAAATTCCAAGTTTTTATACACTTTTTATTGAACTTTTTCACGAAAGTCCACAGCACCGCCTCTATCCGTGGTAATGAGAGGAAAAAAATTATGCCTACTTTTAGTCGTAAACTCATTTTTCTATAGCTCACAAGAAAAGCTCTCGACACGAAGCAAGTCCCAAAACATGGAAGAATTTGACCTAATGCATCATGGAACCTAACACACTGTCCCAACATTACTTCTCTACAGCACAATGGAGAGCACTGCCCAAGAGTCCTTACAGTCCTTGAATACAACACCCATTTGTAGTTACGACACCTCCCAACAGAGGGCAGAGTATATCTAGAGTGACCAAGTGGAGTCAGTGAAGACCCAGCTCTTACCTCTTCCATGTTGGAAGTGCATCTTGTCTTCGTCTGGGTCTTGCTTTGCTTTGATATAACCACAGTGCCTATTATAAAATACATAAAAATACAGCAATGTAAATGTAGGTTTGGGTATGAATGCATTAAGCTTTTCTCCGATTGATCCAAATCTGCTGCTGTTTGGACAGTAGATTTTGGTTTTAGAGGAACATATATAAACCACTTAGAGCCATGAATGGACATCATAGGAGTAAGAATGGTCAAATGGGAAAGATAGCTATCCCTCCTGACCTCCCCCAGTACACTTGCACACAGAGGTGTAAAGGGGGATTCACACTGCCCATTTGTCAGGCAGATTATCGGGAACGTTCATTCCCGACAATCTGCCCATGTAAATGTTCTTCGAGTGATCCTGTTGGTCGTGCAGGCCACATCATTGTTTCTGGACAACCAAATCTAAACAGTGAACTAAAGCCCAGAAGCAATGCAGATGTATGTGGATGAGGGATCGCAATAGCCATCCCTCGTTCACATACTCTGAAGGAGATCAATGCATGTAAATGCGGCTGTCTCCTTCACCTAACAAGCTTCCTTCCTGACAATCGGCTTTTTGGTCAGTGTATGTAAACCCGCTTAAGACACCTCTGGTGAAAGTCATGAGGTCCCCATACATATTACAATAGATGGTCTTTGGGTTCAGCCAACATTTATCCAATGTGCATGGTCAGCTTAAACACGGTATGGTATCTCCTCCTTGCGTAAAAATCCTTAAAGGGGTTGTCTGCTTTTTACTATTAATTACATCCTCAGAATAGGTCATCAATATCAGATCGGCGGGGGTCCGACCCCCAGTACCCCCGCCTATGAGCAGTTGTGAGCAGGTGTAATTACAACTATGACGTACCCATTAACTTCTATGGGATTATACCTGCTTTCCACTGCAATTACTGCGGGCAGCCACTAGCAGTGGAAAGTAGACAGTGGATGAAGCTAGAAGCAGAAGGCTCTTTGCTCTGTGAGGTACAAGCTTAGCTGCACTAGTCCAGTCTGGCTACTACACAGTGGATGGGGCCTTCTGTCTCTGTCTCCATCCACTGCTTAGTTTCCAATGCCGGAAGCTGCTGAAACCAGCTGGTTGGTGGCTGCTCCGGGTGTTGGATAGCCACTGATCAGATATTGATGACCTATAGGGAGGACATGTCATCAGTTTCAAAAAGCAGGAATACCCTTTCAATCCCAGATGACCCCTGTATGCTAGGTATTACATAGCACAAGCTAACTCTCTAATTGCAAACCATTACAGAATTCCCTCCCATATTAGCAGAGACTAGTTGAAAATTATTGGATAAAGTAAAAAAACAAAAAAACAATTCCAATAAATATTTGTCAATCATTAAACTGAATAATGCATCCTGCATTTAGTATATGGAGACAGCAGAGCTGTGTTGGGAATGCGCTATGAACCTGTATTCCAAGGCAAAAAAAGAAGAAGCAGAGAGACGCTTCATAAGAAGCTCTGGTGGTGGAGCTCTTCTCACCTTAGGAGGTTGCGCTCAGAGCACAAGACCCCCTGTCACCGCTGCAGCCCAATGTGCTGGGCTGAAGATCAGAAGAAGAGGGGTAAACGGGATACAGCAGTACAGAAGTACTTGTATAATGGAAAGTAATTGATTTATTTCAAGCTGTTACAGGTAACATGTTTCGGGGCCAGACCGGCCCCTTCATACGACCAAAACAATATTCAACAGACCCATGCTGTTTTGGTCTGATTAAGGGGTGGTCTGGCCCTGAAACATGTTACCTGTAACAGCTTGAAATAAATTACTTTCAATTATACTAGTACATTTATACTTACCTTGGTTTGTGCTGCTGCAGTATCCCGTTCTCTTCTCTTCTTCTATACCTGAAGGTTAAACACAATTAAAGGGGTTTTCCGTGACAGGTCATTCATATCTAATAGGTAGGGGTTTAACTTCTGGGACTTCTATCTGAGGAGGCCGCTGTGCTCACCAGAGCTTCCAAAGCCAGTGACGTCACATTCATTGATCACATGGCTTAGGCGCATCTTAATCCTATTCATCTGAATGGGCCTGAGCTGTAATACCAATTGCAGCCACTATACAATGTAAGGCGCTGTGTTTGGTATGCTGTGTGGAGGCTGCAGCGCTCTCTGAAGCACTTTGGCCTCTTCAAACAGCTAACTGGTGGGGGTGTCAGGAGTCGGACCCCTACCGATCAGATATTATATCCTGAGGATAGGTCATCAATATCGAACTCTGGGAAAACCCCTTTAACTATAGAACTTCTTGAGCAATTAAGCAGTGCCTAGCCTTGCATATTACATTAAGGATAATGGGGGAGATTTATCAAACTGGTGTAAAGTAGAACTGGCTTAGTTTCCCATAGCAACCAATCAGATTCCACCTTTCATTTTCCAAAGGGGCTGTCCAAAATGAAAGGTGCAATCTGATTGGTTGCTATGGGCTACTAAGCCAGTTCTACTTTACACCAGTTTGATAAATCTCCCCCAATGGATGAATCCAGTCAGGTATTTCATGCTGTCGTCCTGCACATGACATTTTTGCTCAGTCCCATGAGTATAAATTATGTGCATTAAAGTTCCAGAACTGAGTCACCAGGTCCACACTTCAGAAATATCTTAATGTGTAACACATTTATAAACCTTTTCAGCATCTCCCAGTTGCTCCATTAAACCCAGTAAAATGTCAAAACAAAGACTTTATGCAGTGAGCACTTTCATAGCCGGGCCTCTGGAAAGTGTGTCCTTGTTGTCCCCAGACGCCACTAACCAGCGTGACACACACAGTAATACATGGCCTGCAGTTTTACACCACAGATCGGATTACTCATAAATGGATATTCTATGGCTGATAAGGTGATAGCAATAAAATAGAGGCCGGCCTCCCCGGGGGATCGTGTTAACATGCTGGATTTATACAGCGGTAAATCTTCCCGGTGCCCCTCTGAGTGTTATGTCAAGAGCTGCAGCAATCTCTTCCCTCCGCACATGGATTGGGCTAATTGTTTCTGAAATGTACACCTCTCCAAATCCCCTTGTAATGCAGCATAACTCTGGAGCAATTCTGAGCCCTTCCTAAATTATTCATCCAGTGCAGATATCACACCCCCCTTTCTGTGCTGGAAGTTGAACATTTTGCCGTGTATCAATTGCCCATTAATTTTGTAAATTCTCCTCTACTTTTTCTGTCATCATTTTTTTTCACGTTGCAATATGCTCTCCCTTTTTTAATCTCCTTGAAGCTTTGTATCATTTTTCCTCAATGGCATCAACATGTAAGAGAATACATTAGACCGCAAAGTTACACAGTACTGTGTAAAACATATATAACGGGGCTGTTATCCTGCTGCTGCATGCTTTAAAAGGATATCACCGGGTACACTGTGTATAATATATATATATATATATATATATATATATATATACTGGAGCTGCTAGGGTGCTGCTGCATGCTTTAAAAAGATATCACCCGGTACACTGTGTATAATATATACTGGAGCTGCTAGGGTGCTGCTGCATGCTCTAAAAGGATATCACCCGGTACCCTGTGTATAATATATACTGGAGCTGCTAGTGTGCTGCTGCATGCTCTAAAAGGATATCACCCGGTACACTGTGTATAATATATATACTGGAGCTGCTAGTGTGCTGCTGCATGCTCTAAAAGGATATCACCCGGTACACTGTGTATAATATATATACTGGAGCTGCTAGTGTGCTGCTGCGTGCTTTAAAATGATATCACCTGGTGCACTGCATATAATAGTGCACCAGGTGATATCTGGTGCTGCCAGTGTTCTGCTGCATGCTTTAAAAGGATGATAACTGGTACACTGGATGTGACTTATGTATTGGAGATGCTAGTGTGCTACTGCATGCTTTAAAAAGATATTACCTGGTGCACTGTGTATAATATATACACTCACCTAAAGAATTATTAGGAACACCTGTTCTATTTCTCATTAATGCGATTATCTAGTCAACCAATCACATGGCAGTTGCTTCAATGCATGTAGGGTTGTGGTCCTGGTCAAGACAATCTCCTGAACTCCAAACTGAATGTCAGAATGGGAAAGATAGGTGGGCTACAACAGCAGAAGACCCCACCGGGCACCACTCATCTCCACTACAAATAGGAAAAAGAGGCTACAATTTGCACAGGCTCACCAAAATTGGACTGTTGAAGACTGGAAAAATGTTGCCTGGTCTGATGAGTCTCGATTTCTGTTGAGACATTCAAATGGTAGAGTCCGAATTTGGCGTAAACAGAATGAGAACATGTATCCATCATGCCTTGTTACCACTGTGCAGGCTGGTGGTGGTGGTGTAATGGTGTGGGGGATGTTTTTTGGGCACACTTTAGGCCCCTTAGTGCCAATTGGCCATCATTTAAATGCCACGGGCTACCTGAGCATTGTTTCTGACCATGTCCATCCCTTCATGACCACCATGTACCCATCCTCTGATGGCTACTTCCAGCAGGATAATGCACCATGTCACAAAGCTCGAATAATTTCAAATTGGTTTCTTGAACATGACAATGAGTTCACTGTACTAAAATGGCCCCCACAGTCACCAGATCTCAACCCAATAGAGCATCTTTGGGATGTGGTGGAACGGGAGCTTCGTGCCCTGGATGTGCATCCCCTCAAATCTCCATTAACTGCAAGATACTATCCTATCAATATGAGCCAACATTTCTAAAGAATGCTATCAGCACCTTGTTGAATCAATGCCACGTAGAATTAAGGCAGTTCTGAAGGCAAAAGGGGGATCCAACACCTGTATTAGTATGGTGTTCCTAATAATCCTTTAGGTGATTGTATATATATGTATATATTTATTTATTTGTACTGGAGCTGCTAGTGTTCTGCTGCATGCTTTAAAAGGATATCACTTGGTGCAATGCATATAATATGTATATACTGAAGCTGCTACTATGCTGCTGCATGATTTGAAAGGTATCCAAGATCCGAAGCGCGATTCGTTCCCCAACTTCATTTTAATGCAGCATCAAAATTCATAAAATCCAAAGTTGCCCGAGACTTCGGTGAAGAACTTCGGCCTTCGATTCTACAACTTTAAAAACATTTTACAACAGGAATCCAAAGCCGACTTCGGTACCGAGGTACCAGTCAGTACCTAAGGCGACATCATATTCCTGTTTTAAAATGTTTTTAAAGTTGTAGAATTGAAGGCCGAAGTTCTTCACCAAAGTCTCAGGCAACTTTGGACTTTTGCCTCAGCGAAGCCCATACATTATAATGCTGTACAGAGACAGGCCTCCGTACAGCATTAAAACGAAGCTGGGAAACGAATCGACTTTGGGTCTTGGATTCGCTCACCCCTAGTCATAACCATGAAAATGAGCAGTATATAATGTGATGGAAAAATGAATTTAGCCAGAAAAGGAGACAATATGGACAATCAGAATACATTAGTAAGTGTCTTGTATTCACTTTCTCTATATGCCTGGAAACAGAGCAAGAAAGAGGGTGAGGCAGAAACATTGCCCTCAAAATAATTTGGTGGGTGAAAATATCAGTATGGACAAGATGGAGAAAGCATTGCAAGAGAGTTCAGCAGCAGTGACTATGTGTAATTTGCACCTAACAGATAGGTAGCCTTAAAGAGGGTGCAAACTTAACAAGAGCTGATATGGAGAAGCTTAGAGAGCGGACTGATGATTGAGCACGATGCTCAAGTCAGTGTGTTTAAATGTAATTGAGCTTCTATGTCTGAAGGGATGTGAACTCCTTAACCTCTTGTATATTAGAGGCAAGGACCTTATCTACTCAGCTAAAGCTGAATGCTAAACAGTGTCAGAAAAACCTCATAGTAGTCTGATGTAATGAGTATTCCTATTCAGCAGACCTTCTGTGCAGGTTAACATGTAGCTGTATAGTGTAGTGGTTAATGTCCTTGCCGCTAATGTACAAGGTTGGGAGTTTGAATCCCAGCAGAAACATATATATATATATATAAGTTTTTAGCCATAATATATTATCCTATAACAAGGAAAAAGAGCAGGCACACCACCTTCTGGAGAAAAGTGTTTGACTGTGTATTCAAGATCAGGAGTGTGAATAAATATTCCAACTATAATACTCAATACATGATTAAAAACGCAATAATAGTTCAAAAGACCAGTACTGGATGTGGAGAAGGCGTAGTACTGGTCCGGACCTAAAGTACAGAAGAATCCTTGTGCGCACTAAAGAAGTTTCTTGAATTAACCACCTTTCGATACAGACTCCTTACTGTGGTATAGGACCTGTGTACCACATGACTATAACATCGCATCAGCTGATTTGGTCACCTGATCTGCACACCAGGATCATCTGACCTTGACACGCCCCCCCCCCTACCCCCCCGCCAAGCAACGGAGCCGAGCGATCCGAACACGTGTATTCAGTGTCTCGGTGAAGGCATCGTGTATCCTGCTCTCCACTCTCTGGAATGTGCCCGTGCAGACACGTGAGTAAGCGATTCTGCTGATACACCAACGCAGGGGCGTAGCTAAAGGATCATGGGCCCTGGTGCAAGAGTTCAGCTTGGGCCCCCCTTCCTTCAGTGCTTTATGGCCAGGGCCAGGGAAGCACATTGCCTTTGTGCTGCCTAAGGCAAACATTGAAACGACAAATTCTTGACATTACCCCTTTCCCTCCAGCCAGAGGTGTAACTTGTCCAGCATGCACTTTCTATAATACTGGTGTCTTCTTATGTTGCACAAGGGTCTTTGGGCCCCCTCAGGTTCTTGGGTCCGGTAGCAACTGCCACCTCTGCACCCCCTATAGCTACACCCTTGCACCAACGGACACTCCAATCACTGAGACAATTCAATATACTTGGAAACTATTAATCAGACTATATTGGGCTGTCTATGAAAACAGTGGTGCTTACCTCTGTGTTACAGCCGGATACCTCTTTTATTGCCACGGTTGTGGCACGTTTCAGGAGACTGTTTACATTGGATTCCACATATTATGAGGGCGCTACACTTTTTATTTTGAGTTGTTACTCCGTGACTTTTTATTCAGTGACTTTTTATTCAGTGATTTTTATATATTTTTATCATATGACATCTTTTGAACTTTACCCTTCCATCTAGGTGTTTGATCTTTACCCTTCCATCTAGGTGTTGAGCCTCCCTACTTGCCGTTTTTTATATTATTATATATTTAGAATATATCTTATATTATAATTAATGTAAATATATTATGGCTAAAAACATCAGTAGTAGTTTCCCACATATTATGCATTCATATATATCAGAAGTATGATTTTATATATATATATATATATATATTTTTTTTTTATTTTTATTTATTATTTTTTTTTATTTATTTATTTATTTATTTATTTTTGTAATTACACATTTATTTTGTGACATAAATTTTTTACAATTACTAAAAAAATATAAAATATATAAATTTAATCTCTATTTCGGAAAAGTTTCTGCCAGGATTTGAACTCCTAACTTTGTACATTAGAGGCAAGGATGTTAACCACTACACTAGACAGCTACATGTTAACCTACACAGAAATATGAAATAAGTCTTCTGCAGAATAGGAATACGCACTACATCGGAAACTACTGTGAGGTTTTTCTGACACAGTTTAGCATTTACCTTATAACTGAGTGGATAAGGTCCTTTCCTTTAATATACAAGGTTGTGAGTTTGAATCCTGGCAGAAACATTATTTCAGAAATAGAGATTAATTTTATATATTTTATATTTTTTTAGTAATTGTAAAAAATGTATGGCAGAAAATAATTGTGTAATTACAAAAAACGGAAAAAATAAATAAATATATATATATATATATATATATATATATATATATATATATAATCATACTTCTGATATATATATTATAATATATTATATATTCTAAATATATAATAATATATGTAAATATATTATGGCTAAAAACTTATATATACATTTAATCTCTATTTCTGAAATGTTTCTGCCAGGATTCAAACTCCCAACCTTGTACATTAGAGCATTGCGAAGTGTTCTACTCGTGCACCTGAGCACTTTGGTGCTTGATCAACACTAATATTGAGTAATATCTTCTGTCTATGTTTTCGTTGCAGCGTATTTCCCAGATGTATTTTGTGTATAGGGCTCATTTCTATCCATCTAAGTTTAAAAATGGTGTTTAATTAAATCAGACTTATGTTGGAGAAGTGAGAATGATGGGGGGGAATCTGGTGGATGTCATATGGGAATGTGTTAAAGAGGTTATGCCATGATTGATGTAAAAATGAAAATCAGCCATCATATAGAACATGACGGTCTGTTTCTAACAAAGCTAAAACCAGCCCTGTAGCTGACATAGGTCCAGAGATTTCCCCATTCATTTCTTCTGTTTCTTTGCTAGATTATCTTTAGCCTGTCAGCTCAGGTGGGCATGTCCTTTCTGCTGAATCTCTCTCCCTGTAACTGTCACAGCTTCTAACAGAACATATGACTGGCAGCAGTTGAATATTTAAACGGAGCATGTTCGCACGACACATAGGGCACAACTACACTGCTACATGTGTCGCGCGACATTGATGTCGCACCAATGTCGTGTGATAATTTTTATAATGATAGGCTATGGTATCGCACTGCGACATGTGACATGCTGCGATGGATTATTTGCGACTGTCGTGTCGCAGCATGTCACATATCGCAGTGCCATACCATAGCCTATCATTATAAAAATAGTTGAGACAAAATGTCACGGGACAAATGTCATTCTGGAGCCCTAGCCTAGCATTAAAGGGGCAGGGTGCTGACGAGGTCACTGTTAAAGGGGCGGGCACTGTGGAGATCACTGTTAAGGGGGAAGGGGCCACTATTAAAGGGGCAACTGCTGTGGAGATCACTGTTAGGGCAGCGGGGTACTGTGGAGGTCACTGTTAAGAGAGTGGGGTACTGTGGAGGTCTCTGTTAAGGGAGCGGGCCCCTGAGGAGGTCACTGTCAAGGTAGTGGGGTGCTGTGAAACTCACTGTTAAAGGGGCGGGCTGCTGTGAAGGTCAAAGGTAATGGGATGGGCTGCTGTTGAGGTCCCTTTTTAAAGTGGCGGGGCACTGGGGGGGGTCAGTGTTAAGTGGTGGGGGACTGTGGAGTTCACTGTTAAAGGGGTGGGGTGCTGTAGAGGTCACTGTTATGGGGGATACTGTCAATATCTTTTAACGACACACACAAACAGTAAATGAAATATACCCGTGTGAAGCTAGTAAATAAATAAATAAATGAAAGATTATTTACAGTCAGAGGTAGCCTTGAGGAAGTGTGATCTGTGTGTTTTCACAGGGCCTATCAGCTGCCTTTGATGAAGGGGGCTCCGTAGATGGCCTGACCAATACAAATCTTAAAGGAGTTTTTAGAAGCAGTTGTGGATATGCCAAAGTTAAGTAGAGGCCGGCACCTGTCCATACCTCCAGCAGATCCACCGCCAGGTATAGGGATTATTAAAACCGGCGTCTAAAACCTCGGTCTTCATAAATGTGACCCATTGTCCCCTAACCACTCCCTACTGGGAGGGTTGCAAAAGCCCCACCTAGTAATCAACAGCCTATTAACGTCTTATGCACCAAAAGCACATTAAATAGACAAATATTACTCATAAAAATGCATTTTTACCCTTTATGCAGTGTTCAAATACCATACTAGTGGGACATTGCTAATGCAGCCCTCATCTCTGCTGATGATCAGGCAATTATCAGCAATGTGCTCCCGATAATTGCCTGTAGCATCAGCCCTTGTAAAAGGACCATAGCTTTATATATGGATCTGTTATGTGGTCACTATATGTTGGTAGGATTTAAGTACAGTATGAAAGTATGGATTTAAGTACAGTATGGAAGTATTTAAGTACAGTATCGACAGCTACTTTTTGCAGTGCAGTAGAGGAACTGTATACAATTTTCAATTTTTACTATACAACTATATAGATGTGTTTTGACCAATGTATGCTATTGCCATTCGGTTACATTGCTGTATGCTGCTTGTAATATTTACTATGATTATTGTACATACCACAATATAGGACCAGTTTTGTTTACAGTTTAGCAAAATTTAAAAGAGACAATAATAATTTTGTGAATGGTTTTAACTAGTGCTGAGCGAACCCGAACTGTAAAGTTTGTTTCCGTACCGAACTTTACAATTTTTGGTACCCAGACCCCAACCCGAACTTTGGTTCGAGTTCGGTGTTCGGGCATTTAATAAAGCTTGTTGAAAGGCTGCAGAGCAGCCAATCAACAAGCTTTTAAGCTGTGTGCCCTTAGAAGCCATCACAGCCATGCCTACTAATGGCATGGCTGTGATTGGCCGGTGCATCATGTGACCCAGCCTCTATATAAGCTGGATCACTAGTAGCACCGCCCATCAGCTCTCAGTAGTGAAAGCAGGCAGCTGAAGTGAGGGACAGTATTAGCGTGATTTTTTGTGGGTGCAATACACCATCTTTGCACCCCTGACACAGAAAGCTAATCATAAATCTGGCTGTTATTTCTGTGGGTGACCTACAGCAATTTATTTTGTGTGGGTGCAATGCAACAGTGTACTTTGTATCCCTGACACACAAATCTAATAGGTAATTCGTCTGTTAGTTATGTGCACGTCATATACCCATTTTTTGCATGAGGTACACCTGCACTGCATGCGTGACAGGGAAAATAATATAGTTAATCTGTCTGTTAGTTCAGTGAGTGACCTCAAAGAATGAGGAGAGCATCAAATAAGGGACGTGGCCCTGGTTGTGGTGCTGCTGGGGTTGGTGGAGCTCCTGTTGCAGGGAGATGACGTGGTCGATCTGTGCCAGCTACACGCCCAAATAAAAAACACCTTCCTCAGGTGCACGTAGGCGACAGAACGCTCAGCGTTATTTTCGGTGTACGAATGGTGAGGCCAGAACAAGTAGAGGGGTAGTAGATTGGGTGGCTGACAGTGCCTCCAGTTCCTTCACGTTGTCTCCCACCTGGTCCCTTGCTGAAAGCGCAGAATTGGCAGTGTGCAGACCGGCAAGGAGGGCAGGGGTGGAGAGTGGGTGGAAGATGATGTGGAGGATGATGAGATCCTAGACCCCACATGGAATCAAGGTCATGCGAGTGATGTGTGCAGTTGAGAGGAAGAGGTGGTGGTCACACAGCACAAGCCGCACAGCAAAAGAGAGAGCAGGGTGCAAAAGCAGAGTGGCAGTCCCCTAGCCAGTATGCCTGCTACTACCCACCGCATCCAGGGACTGAGCACACCAAAGCCAGCTCCAAGGAGTTCCCTGGCGTGGCAATTCTTCAGACAATGCGCTGATGACAAAATGCGAGTGGTTTGCATGCTGTACAATCAGAGCCTGAAGCGAGGCATAAATGTTCTAAACCTGATCACCACCTGCATGACCAGGCATCTAAATGCAAAGCATGAGCTGCAGTGGAGTAAACACCTCAAAAACCACAAAAGATCTCGGGCTCCTCCTGGTACCTCTTCTGCTGCAGTCTCGGCCTCTTCCTCCCCCTCTGGAGTGACAGTGGCACCTGCCACCCCACAAACAGAGGATGTGGCAGCAACGCCACCACGTCCGTTACTGTCACCAAGAATCTCCAAAATGTCCCATGGATGCGTTCAGCTGTCCATCTCTTAAACACTGGAGAGAAAGAGAAAGTACCCCCCTACCCACCCACGATCCCTGGCCTTGGATGCCAGCATTTTAAAATTCCTGGCCTTTGAAATGCTGTCATTCCGTCTGGTGGAGACAGAGACTTTTAAAAAACTTATGGCGGTGGCTGTCCCACAGTGCATGGTTCCCAGCCGCCACTACTTTTCCAGACGAGCCATCACCGCTCTGCACAACCAAGTGGCGGACAAAATTAGGTGTGCACTGCTCAACACCATCTGTGGCAAGGTCCACATAACCACCGATACATGGACCAGTAAACACGGACAGGGACGTTATATCTCCCTAACTGCACACTGGGTAAATGCAGTGGTGGCTGGGCCTGAGGCGGATAGCAGTTTGGTGCATGTCCTTCCGCTACCGAGGATTGCAGGACGTTTCTCTTTGCCTTCTGTTGCCACCTCCTCCTTCTCCGCTTCCTCCTCTACCGTCTCCTCATCTGGTCAGCGTAACACCTTCACCACCAACTTCAGCACAGCCAGGGGGAAACGACAGCAGGCTGTTTTGAAACTCATCTGTTTGGGGGAAAAAGCCCACACCTCGCAGGAGCTGTGGACGGGTATGGAACAACAGACCGATGAGTGGTTGGTGCCACTGAGCCTCAAGCCCGGCCTGGTGGTGTGCGATAATGGGGCGAAATCTTGTAGCAGCTCTGGGCCTATCCGGTTTGACGCACATCCCTTGCCTGGCGCATGTGCTGAATTTGGTGGTGCAGAGGTTCATGAAACATTACCCCAATATGTCAGAGCTGCTGCAGAAAGTACGGTCCATCTGTGCGCGCTTTCGGCGTTCTCACCCTGCTGCTGCTCGCCTGTCTGTGCTGCAGCGTAACTTCGGCCTTCCCGCTCACCGCCTCATATGCGGCTTGCCCACAAGGTGGAACTCCACCTTGCACATGCTGGAGATACTGTGCGAGCAGCAGCAGGCGATAGTGGAGTTTCAGCTGCAACACACACGGGTGAGTCGCTCTGCAGAACAGCACCACCAACGAGTGGGCCTCCATGCGTGATGTGTGTTCCGTGTTGTGCTGTTTCGAGTACTCCACCAACATGGCCAGTGCCGATGACGCAGTCCTCAGCGTTACTATCCCACTTCTATGTCTCCTTGAAAAAACGCTTCGGGCGATGATGGAAGAGGATGTGGCACAGGAGGAAGAGGATAATTTCCACGGTTATCAGGCCAGTCATTCACAAGTGGCTTGGAGGGTGGGTTCCTGCACCAACAGAGACCAAGTACACAATTGTCCTGCCACAGCACAGTTCTGGAGGAGGAGGAACTGTGTTCACAGCAGGGTGACACCCAAAGCAGCTCATGGGCATCACTGGAGCGTGGCTGGGGGGATACAGAGGACACAGACAATACCAGCAGGAGTCAGCATTTCAGCAACATGGTGGAACAGTACGTGTGCACACGCCTACACGTACTGACTGATGGGTCTGCCCCATTCAACTTTTGGGTCTCCAAACTAGGCACATGGCCTGAGCTTGCGCTTTACACCTTGGAGGTGCTGGCCTGCCCTGCGGCCAGTGTATTGTCTGAACGTGTGTTTAGAATGGCGGGAGGTGGGTAAGCACAGATAAGCGCAGCCACCTGTCCACAGCCAATGAGGACAAGCTCACGTTCATTAAAATGAACCAGGCATGGATCCCACAGGACTTGTCCGTACCTTGTGCAGAATAGACAAGTATACCGGCTGCACCCAGCCATTGTTATACTCCAGCACACTTTCTCTTTGTTTTCTTTTTAATATTTCCCAATGTTTTGGGGTCTTACCAAATTTATTAAAAATTAAAAAACGACAAAAATAGTGTTGGCTACCTCCTCCTCCACCACCACTTCCACCTACACCACCACATCCACTGCCTCCTCAACCTCCTACTCCACTTTGACCTCCGCCTCCTAGTTCAAGATCATAATTTTTTTTACTTTTTTTTATATTCTATGTTATTTTAATTCATTTCCATATCCACATTTCTTTTCAGGGCAATTGTCCTGCTTTTACCCCTATTTTGATTCCTTTTGCAGCCCTCTAGCCCTTTCTATGACTTTTTTAGAGCCATTTTAGTGCCCCAAAGATTGGGTCCCCATTGACTTCAATGGGGTTCAGGTTCGGGGTCAGGCTTGGGTCAAGTTCGGGTCCCGAACCCGAACTCTGCAGCAAATTGGCGAACCCGAACTTCCAGGTGTACGCTCAATCCTAACATTTTAATGATTTTGAATGCCCATCTTCAGTACCAGGATTCAATTACAGAAGGGACAAAAGGGACAAATTCCTCTGGGGGATGCTGAACTACAAACTTTGTCAGACGCATTTTGGTTCAACATACGGTAGTGTAATTTGTAGGATCACGGTGTAATGCTGCCATTGTTTGCAATTCTTACCTTTTTACCTTGACACTAATTTTGGAGCCATATTTCCTTCTTCCAAAAAAGGTCCTCACAATGTTTTTTCTCCACAGACTGATTCTTTTAAATGGGTTGTTTCATGAAGTCCCCCTTTGTACAATTGAAGCTGGCCTGGTAATCAGCTGTACATTATTATGCAGAATGCGTATGGGTCCATACCACAGCCTTTTTATGGCACTGGGAGAGAGATTATCTCCATAATATGGCATCCAGTAGAGCATGACACAGTTTCTTTTTTATTGAGCGCTGTATGAATTGAACATTAGAAAAAACCCTCTGTATGAAATCAGACACATATGAAGGTGCACAATGAGCCAATATACCACTATAAGTGAGATATGATGAGTACTAACAGTTTGGAGTAGTATTAAAAAGTCAAGTTAATATGCCAAAAAAGATGACCTTGATAATCGCTTCAGTACTGATGGGGGAGGGAGGTCAAGATGTTCAATGCATTGAAGTTATAAGAAGTCCAATGACATTCAGAAAGCATCACAGTCTCCAAGCTCTCGGCGACTACCAAATATACAATACTACTTTCATATCTCATTATGCCATTTTATGTATACACTAAATATGCAGTTTATCATATTTTATTTCCATAAAATGCTATGTAGGCCTTTGTAACCAAGGTCTACATGTCTGTGCCTGGAAACTGAACTGCAGAGGCTAGTTGTTGCAGCACTCGATTACAAATAGCTAAATCCACAGGAGATCTGAACTGTGGTGCTCTGAAGGCTACTCCACTGGTTTATATCCTGTGAGGGTCTATTATGGAGTCTCAGTGCTCACAGCCTATAGTCATCTGACCATCACTGTTGGAAATAGTAAGCAGATGATTGAAATCACAAGTGTGTACCTACCCCCTGTTTCACTCACCAGAATCCATCTATAAGAGTCTATTAAATACGAAGGAAGAAGAATGTCCAAAATGTTGGAATAGACACAGGATAACAAATGTAAAGTGATAAGTCAAAAAACAATACTGGCCAATGATAAGCAACTTATTATCTTAAAGTCTACAGTAAAAGAAGAACGTCTTCCAGCATAGTCAATGCTAAGTATTAAGCCACCTAAACAACAACCACGACAAGCTATAATGCAGAATGTACAGATGTGGCAGAAGCTGCTTTTACAAGTGTCACCTAGGGTCATCTCTGGAGCTCTGTTCAGATTTGCAGTGCTCTGGAGATTTCTGTCACTTGCTTATTAGCAACTATTAGCAGATATTAACCTGATGCTTAGTGCAATATGTTTCCTGTTACTAGCTGAGGTAGGCCAAGTACTTCACATTACAAAGTAAGATCATTTTCTCCTACTGTATAATTATTGTACATGCTGCAAAAGACTTAAAGGGAACCTGTCACCAGTTTTATGGTGTTCTAACTAAGGGCAACATAACTAAGTGACTGATTCTCTTAGCAAAATGCTGGGTCACTTTCTTTAATTGACCCAGTCAATCTGCCAATGTCTTGTATTGAAAAGCTCCAGCTGATAATGATGAGTCCTGAATATTCATGAGCTCCTGCCTCTCCCCGCCCACCTGCTGCTTAATGACAGTTATTTTCCATATGAATCAGCAGCAGGTGGGCAGGGGAGTGGCTATAGCTCTGAATTAAATATACGCTGGACTCAATGACATCACGCTGGACTCAAATCAGCTCATTAGCATGTGGCATGTGGCATCTTTGTGTGCATATTATGAGGTAACCATCTGTCACACCAGTAAGTGAATACATTTAAGGCACCTTTTAGTAGTTAATGATTGTATATAATTAGTTAGACTATAATCAAATATCCACATGACAGGTTCTCTTTAAATGTCCTCAGGTCCATAGTAATAACCATATATACAGGTTTTTTTTCGACATGTCTATGAATCTGGCCCATCAGACATCATCTGTCAGCCAAATACATTGATTATTTGAACACTCATGAATCTGCAATAGAGAATGTAGTAAGGAAAAGAGAAGTCTTTATAAAAATATGGAGCTCGTTAACTCCACCCTACGTCTAGGCCCAGGGTCGGACTGGCCCATGAGAGTCCTAGCGGATCCTCCGGTGGACCCAAGCTGTAACAATAATTGACCCCAAATAAAACAGGGCACTTAAGGGCTATGTTTTTTTATGATTGCATTTTACTCATTTTGGGTGAAAAATCTTTTTTCAATGGGTCTTTATTAAAAACATTGAGCCATTCTTTCACAAAGGGTTAACTGTCTAGCTGTGTGAATCATACTTTTTACTTTCACTTTGTTCTGGTCATCTAATAACCTTTATCTCTAATTTACTAAGAGGTCATAAACCCTTATTTAAGCCACATCTTAACAGTAAGATAAGAACTAAGCTATAATGAGTGTTTATTATATGGGTTAACTCAATAGTAATAAATACAGTAATAAATATAACACTTCCTATCTGATATATGTTCGTAAATGTTGTCTAGGTTTCTAAATGCATATGCTATCATCTCCATGACAAACTTCCGTTATATGGACCATATAAGGCATTGTGTCTGTTAATCAGCATCCAACTACACCTATTGACTTCAAGACATTGCCTCCTTTAGGCCATCAATACAAGCAACCAGTATTTCTGCTCCAGAACAACAGACACCAACCATTAAGGAAAGACAGTGGTTGTCTTCTGACCATATTTTCCAAGTCTACCAATAATTACCCTACATTAATCTGTCCAAGTGGACCCAAATATGTGTAAATCTGCCCACCTCCCCACTAAATAGAAAATGAGCGTCAACGGATGGGAGACAGAATTAGGATTTTGTCACATTTTTTTCTATAATGCCTCATAGTGTTGGATATCTAGACCCTGAGAAAATGATATTAAAGGAAATCTGTCACCAGGATAATCGCTATTGAAGTAAAGCCATAGCCTAATAGCACTTAGTACCTTATTTCCAGGTGTGCCTTTGTTCCAGTAATACATATTTTTTATTCTCTGAAAATCCAGTTTATTTGGTATGCAAATGAGCCAGTAAGGTGCCCAGAGGGGCCTCACTCTTGCAGGAAGGAGCCCATGCACGCCCCCTGCCACAATGTGTCCACCCACCCCTCCTACATCACATTGAACCCATAACTCTGCCCCCTTTTCCCTGCTCCCAGTATGAGGATGGGCTTGGGCACTAGCATGAGGCGTGCCTGGGCTCCTTCCTTCTAGAGTGACGGCCCTCTGGGCACCTTACTGTCTCATTTGTATACCAAATAAACTGGATTTTTAGAAGATAGAAAACATCTATTGCTGAAACAAAGGCACATCTAGAAATAAGTTACTAAGTGCTATTAGGCTATGGCTTTACTTCAATAGCAATTATCCTGGTGACAGATTTCCTTTAACCAGTATCCATAGAGAGATTTCATGTTGATTTTTACTATGGGCCCCCTCTTCTTTATGTCCACCCTTGTAGAGGTGCCAAAAATAGCTCTGGAGGATACCTACAACATAATAATACGTAGAATAGACACTATTCTTCTTTTGATCCAGGATACGCAATTCCATCCAGTTTTCTCTTTGAAGAAATGTTTGTTAACATCTTCACACGATATAACTTACTTTTCATCTCTAAAATACCAATAGGAGTCTCTGCAGTGTATGAATAGTAGCTGTGCCCTAAATAAATGTCAGCCAGCTTTATTATCTCCAGGCATAAATCTGATATCGGGCCTTTGTGAGCTCAGCAAAAATAATAGCTGTGTCTCACACAATAAATTCTATGTGAAAACACACAGCTTCTCTGTGATCCCAATCAATGGCCATGATACTATACTAGGGATGGTGGATGTGTGAAGGGTGCCAGCTGAGGCAGTTTTATTAGCATACACCTCATCACATCTGCATGGTAGAGTGTGTCTGCAGTCACAGCAGATGTAATCAGTTTTTTCACCACCCGTTAATGAGACTCATCTCTACAGGGAAATTGATTTTCTTTTGGCTTTCTCCTTCTGGAAGACAGATCCTCTCACCATTAAATCGGACCACTCATCATGCAGTGCTCATTAAATAAATACGTGGGCCTGTGACACTTTCTCTTAGGCCACGCTGAAGACCCCAGGACATCTGAGCTCTCTTGCATCATAATTTCTGAGACTCACGGTAGGTATCAGGTGCATGCACTTGATAAAGCCGAGCATCTCAAGGGCACTTTGTCCATGGAGGGGATACACTTGTGAGTTGCTGTCTTACAGCCGACTGACTCCCGAAGCAGACATTGAAGGTGCACTCCATACGTCTCAGAGGAATCAAATGAGCAGGTTGTAACATGTTCCACTTCTCCCTGTACATAAGCAACTCTCACAGCCAATACAAGCAAATAGTACCCTAGGGTGCAGAAGCTGCACATAAAGTATACTCTATTAGGTGACTTCTTTAAATAATTTACTATTTTGACTCAGTTCATGGAAATTCTGCTACTATGTTAACGACTCACTACATTAGATTTCGGAATCACCATGCCATCAAAATATATGGACAAGACCTCCAAAATGAAGAGTAGACAAAGGGTTAATACATGATGCACTTGTTAGTGTGGTGTGATTTAGGGGGTTAATAATTCCCTAATTCCCTTTCAGCATTGGCAGTAATATCCCTGTTTGGGGAGGCTTTGCAGTTATTTCATTTTACCCCTCCTTTAGAACGAATAGCCTATTGTTAGGATAGGACATCAATATAACATCTGGGTGGTCTGATTTTGCAGGACCCCCACCAATCAGCTCTTTGAAGGGATCATGGTGCATTATTTAGCACAGTGTTTCCCAACCAGTGTGCCTCCAGCTGTTGCAAAACTACAACTCCCAGCATGCCCGGACAGCATTTGGCTGTGCGGGCATGCTGGGAGTTGTAGTTTTGCAACAGCTGGAGGCACACGGGTTGGGAAACACTGATTTAGCAGGCACAGCTTCATACTTTTAGTAGTGTCATTGTCACGTTTTGCAGCCCAGTACTATTCACTTGGATGGGATGAAGCTGTAGTAAACTGTAATACAAGGCACAGTGACTGCTAAAAGTATGGAGCTGTGCCTGCTCAATGAACGGGACGTACACTCGCTAATACATCTGGTCAGCAGGGTCCTATATTTTGGACACCCATGATCTTATACTGATGACCTATTATAATAAAGAAATTGCCCTCGACTTAGGTTGAAGAAACAAGCAGAATTTGTGTAAATGGCATATTCTGGGTCTTTTTGCTCCCCTATGTTGGTTCTGGTGCCCTCTGTAGGCAAGCTCTTCCTGATGAATGTAAGGGCTGTGTTGTGTGCTCTGATCCAGCCAAATATCTGTTTCTTCCAGTACTCTTCTCAACCTCAATGTAAGAGACAAAGGTGAGGAAGAAGTCACCATCTGGAACCACCTATAGCAAACTCTTAGTCTGCTTCCTATCTTCAATCACCATTCTGGTTATTAGAACTAAGCCTACCCTTAGGTGTTCATCAGAAACTGCTGCAAGGCAAGTTGAATTTGGCTTCTAGGGAGCCAGGTTATGTCTGCTGAGTCAGACGGCAGAAAACAGGTGTAAGCTCACAGGTAGCAGACTTATCAGATGCAAAAGAGTAGCAGTAGACACATAAAAGTCAGAGTCAAACCCTGCTCGGTGCGGGATGATGCACATTGAGCGTCTGACGTAAGACGCTGAGCTCCGCCTCCTCCACCTGCCCTGTAACCATTGCGTACCATGTGAGAATGCTGAGACCGAGAGGACGCCTTGGGATATGCCGTCTCGTCCCATCGGATCCCCGCAGGGAACAGCAGGAGGACGGAAGCCCTGGTCCTAGCGGCTGAACATCCCCATAGTCCCACCGCAGCAGTCCAGCAGTCTGTAGCAGCGACAGCCCACCAACTTAGCAGCCCAGCAGCAGCCAAACAGCTCAGCAGCTTACTCAGCTGATACACCGCATGCCTCTGAGGAAAGGATATGGTATATGGCCTGTGGAGAGTGGGGTTGTGGAAATGCTGACAAGTATATGGATGGGGATTGGGGAGTAATGGAGTAAAGAGCAAGGTTTCTGGCAAGGGAGGAGAGAAGGGGAGGTCCTATTGGTGAAAGCTAATGTATGAGAACTACATATGTGGGGGAGTGTATGAGATTCGGGTTTTGTTATTATTATAACACTGTACACTCTCCTAATAACCTCTTGGAACCAATTGCTCCACAAGGACGAGTGAATTACAGCAGCAGCTAACATATTAACTCCCAAGTATAACCCTAATCTCTAACCGACCCCTAAACAAGCAATTAATTAACTAACAAAAGGACTAATTAATTGTTCTATATAACTGTGTTTGACGAAACAGTTTTTTTTTTTTTTTTTTGTTTTGTTTGCCGTTTTAAAATCTGATTCTGGTTCTGTTTTTACAATGCCGCAAAAAAAAAGGAAGAACAGCATGGGTCTAGTGTTATTAGACGGTCTGGAGCAAGGGCTAGATTAGAAATGAGGCAAAAACAAAATGCTCTAAGCAAATTTTTGACACCTACAACCCCCCCTTTGAGATCGTCTAACCCCAGGAAGGAGATGGGGGGGAAAATGACCTAGGTTTGGAAGAGAATACACCCTCAAATGTTCCAGAGGAGGGAATGGGTGTGGTAGTAGGGGACTCTGACCCAAAAATGGTAAAAGAGATCTTATATGCTGTTACAAGTCTGGAGAGTATGATGGGCAAAGTAGTGACCCAGATTGGGACGGTTCAAACATCTGAGCTTGATCAGAGATGACTTATTAAAGATGTGGGAACGCTTGCAGGAGATAGAAAATTCAAAATCGGTAGTGGAGGATCTATTACATAAATTGGAGAAAGATGTAGCGTCCCTTAAGCAAACTAAGGTCAACATGGAGAATAAATTAACGGACTTGAAGGAAAGATGTGTGGGAATACCGGAAGGGATGTAGGGATCTAACTGTGTTGCGTTTATGCAGAAATGGTTTCTAAAGAATTGTAAGTCTGGAGTACTGTCTAGTTTTTTTCTCAATAGAAAGAGCCCACAGAGAACAATTCTGGTCAAGCTCGGACATTTTAAGGACCGCAAGGCCATATTGAGGAACCCTAGAGCTTCTGAAAAATTCCTCATAGATGGGTCGAAAATAAGAGTTTTTCCTGACTACTCAATGGCTATTAGCGACCGGAGGAAAAAATATAATGACATAAAAAAGAGACTGAGAAAGGCCGATTGGAAATACAGCCTGATGTTTCCAGCTAAGTTACAGGTGGTGTATTAGGATAAGACTTTTTTTTTTCAATCAACCAAAGAAGCTAATGACTTGGCAGATTTGAAGGGCCTGTAAAAGTCTATTTATATTTTGATCGCTTAAGATCACTATGGGTTTATTCTATATTAAGTGTTTAAGGAGGGGGAGGATTGGGGGCTTATGCACAGATGAGGTGCTCTCCTTAACTTTGGAATCGGGAGTAATCGGGGGTGGGGGATGGGTGGGTTTGTTTCCTCAAGAGAGATGGTGTTTTTATTTTATTTTATATATATTCTTACTTGAATGTTGATAAGCATTTCATTTAATGTACGCGGATTAAAAAAAGAGATTAAAAAGATTTGCCGGCCATCATCTTCCTGCAGGAAACACACTTAGATAAAAAAAACGATAAATTGTGTAGAAAAAAGATTGATAGAGGCACAATATCATTCTGTATATACATCATATTCAAGGGGAGTTTCTATTTCAGTTCACAATAGGGTTAATTATGAATTTATAGCACTTAAAGAGGACCTTTCATCGGTCCAAACATTGCAAGATAATTATCAGGTTACATAGAGCGGCGCCCAGGGATCGCACTGCCCTTACTATTATCCCTGGGCGCCGCTCCGTTAGCTCGCTGCGTCCTCCGGTATCTTCACTGAATTGGTTTGACTAGGCGGAGTCTGCCCTGTTTCATCCTGGGCGTTCCTTCTCCCAGGCTGTGAGCTCTGAGCTGCGATTGGACAGGGCTACAGCCTGGGAGAAGGAACGCCCAGGATGAAACAGGGCAGACTCCGCCTAGTCAAACCAATTCAGTGAAGATACCGGAGGACGCAGCGGGCGAACGGAGCGGCGCCCAGGGATAATAGTAAGTCTGTCATTGCCTGCAAGGGACACTAAGGGACATATAGTGAGCGTATCATCTTGAGTCAGAACCTAGGGATATATTAGGGGAAGAGACCCAGCATCTGTCTCCCTCTTTATTTGTATCCCTATGTTTCGTAAACTCACCCTCTTAGCAACTGTTCACACCTCACACTTGCCTCTCTTTTTTACTATGTTTTTATTTGGTGGTGCACGACTACTAATGCATGTAGTCTTTAATTGAACTATTGGGCCTACTATTTTAACCATTGACTATTAAAAGTTATCTTTGAAGGCAACCCCACGTTTCAATTACATTATGCTACAGAGTGGCACAACGACAGAGTCTGGAGGTGGCAGCAGAATCAGGAGGCCACAGAGTGGCACAACGACAGTGTCTGGAGCTGGCAGCAGAATCAGGAGGCCACAGAGTGGCACAACGACAGTGTCTAGAGGCGGCAGCAGAATCAGGAGGCCACAGAGTGGCTCAATGACAGTGTCTGGAGGTGGCAGCAGCATGAGGAATAGTGATGAGCGGGAGGTGCCATATTCGATTTCGCGATATTTCGCGAATATTCGATTGAATATTCGTGTTATATTAGTCGAAATCGAATATTCGTAATTTTTCCAATTATCACAAATAATATGCGATTTAATTAATCGCGTATTGAGATTTTTTTCTTTTAATAGTATAAGGCAACGGTATTTTACGAAATTTCGTAATATTGCTCTAACTTCGTCTTTTAGAATATGACGAATATTCTAAAAGACGAAGTTAGAGCAATATTACGAAATTTGGTAAAATACACATACAGCTAATATAGTGCTATAATCATTTTTTTTTTCTCTAATTCTTTTTGCCTCTTCTGAACTTAAGTTTTGTAAAATATGTACACTGTTAAAAAAATTACTATAGCAGTATATTAGCTAAATTACAGTCTATATGTGTATTTTACAAAATTTCGTAATATTGCTCTAACTTCGTCTTTTAGAATATTCATCATATTCTAAAAGACGAAGTTAGAGCAATATTATGAATATTCTAAAACACGAAGTTAGAGCAATATTAAGAATATACGTAAAAAGTTGAAATCGCAATTATTATAACTTGAATTAATCGAATTGCGATTTCAACTTGGACCTGTTTTACTATGGTTGCTGCTATATTCCATATTAGGCTAGAATTAACAAATATGGAATATATCAGTACTAAGTTGAAATCGCAATTCGATTAATTCAAGTTATAATAATCGAATTGCGAGTTCAACTTAAGCACTGCTATATTCCATATTCGTTAATTGTAGCCTAATATGGAATATAGCAGTGCTAAGTTGAAATCGCAATGCGATTACTTCGAGTTATATTAATCGCATTTCGATTTCAACTTGGGCCTGGTTTACTATGGTTGGCTTCAATGGCTTGGTAGAATTTGCGAATATGACGAATGTATTCGTCATATTCCACAAAACGAATATACGAATGTATTCGTCATATTCCACAAAACGAAGATATTCTCCATCTTCGTTTTAGCTACCTATTCATCAACTTCGCGAATTCTAGCAATCATATAGGAAAGTTGACAGCCAAGTTTAATTTGCTATGCGATTATATTACTTAGCTTTTTTTTTTTATAAATAGAATAATTATAATAATTATCAGGTATTATAATTATTCTATTTATTTTAAAAAAAAAGCTAAGTAATATAATCGCATAGCGAATTAAACTTAGCTGTCTCTATAGTCAACTTTCCTATATGATTGCTAGAATTCGCGAAGTTGATGAATAGGTAGCTAAAACGAAGATGGAGAATATCTTCGTTTTGTGGAATATGACGAATACATTTGTATATTCGTTTTGTGGAATATGACGAATACATTTGTCATATTCGCTAATTCTACCAAGCCATTGAAGCCAACCATAGTAAACCAGGTCCAAGTTGAAATCGCAATGCGATTAATATAACTCGAAGTAATCGCATGGCGATTTCAACTTAGTAATGCTACATTCCATGCTCATGGAGCGTCCCCATCACCATGGGAACGTCTCCATATACTAGAATGTACTGTCGGATTTGAGAATTAAGTTGAAATCGCAATTCGATTATTTCAAGTTATAATAATCGAATTGCGATTTCAGCTTAGCACTGCTATATTCCATATTAGGCTAGAATTAACGAATATGGAATATAGCAGTGTTAAGTTGAAATCGCAATTCGATTATTATAACTTGAAATAATCAAATAGCGATTTCAATGTAATTCTCAAATCCGACAGTACATTCTAGTATATGGAGACGTTCCCATGGTGATGGGGACGCTCCATGAGCACGGAAGTCGGCAGAAGCGGCAACGGGCACTGACTGGAGCATTTAAAAGAAAAAAAAAGAAAAAAAGAATATTCGATTTTGCGAATATATAGCACTATATTCTAAATATTGGCGAAATCTCGAAATCGCGATATTGGAGAAAAAAAATTGCAATTCGAATATTCGCGCTCAACACTAATGAGGAAGCCACAGAATAGCACAATAACAGAGTGTCGATCGACCAAGATACTTCTGGGGGAACCTGCCAGGCATGAACAGGCCTCTAGTAGCTACTGACAATGACAAGACAAAGCGTCAAGATAGCTTTGAGCCCGGAAGAGTTGCGAAGTTCATCAAGATACGTCACTAAAGATTTTACTGCATATAATCGCAGCGCTGATCATTGAATGAATTTTGTTTTTCGACTGACATACTTCAATAAAGATTTTACCAATTACTGACTGAGCAGGCATCTCCTGGCATTTCTGGTATGTCAGGACCAGAACAGGAAGCAGAGATTAGAGGGACCTGGCAAGTGGCATAACGGGAGCAATATGTCAGTGTGAGTGAATTTTCCTTCCTTCTTTTTCACTTTCATTTTTTAGCCCACTCTGAGCTATTTCTCAAGAATTTCTGACCCCTACTTTGGGAAGACCCTGTACATGCAGACATATGTACAGTCTGTTCCACTGCATATAGTCTGTTCCAATGCGTGTGACTCTATTTGCCCAATACATGGATTTTGACAAACTGAAATGTAATTTAGTTAGTCAAAGGACCGATAACTGTGAAGTCAGAGTATAGTCTGACAATAGGCTTGCTAAGTACGGCTCCGCTTTTTACAATGCTTTGAATTATTTGTTTACAAGAACATTAGTCTTCTAATGCGGCATCATTAAAAATGACTGCTCTTTATGCAGTTGTACCGCGTTCTTCCCCATGTATCTTCATTACGTGTCTCTCAGGCAATGAGATGTCTGTTTATAATAGATGTGGCTGAAATATTTTCCTAAACTCATCCATGTGAACGAAATATAACTGGAAAATGCCACAGTGCTTCAAACCCCAAAAACCTTTTGTGAGTACGTAACGTAAATCCTAATTTCTTAGAGAATTTTTGCTGCTCATCAGGCACATGACGGAGTGTGTCTGAGGCCAGTATGGCGACACATAGAATCCCTACAGTTTTGTGCTATGTAGGGATGAGCAAATCAATTCTAATGAATAATGTTATTAGCTATAGTTCTTCGCCTATGAAGGGCTGTCTCCACAGGTGAAAAAGCACCCACCTGCCTGTTGATTGACAGGGCTGGACATCTGGCAATCTGGTGCCTGTGCCACAAGCACAAAAGTCCTGCATCCGCTTCAGGGGCAGCAGCTGTTTATGCGCCGCTACCCGGAAATATAGCAATGCATGTACAGTCTGTGCTCCAGTAACATAGACAGAGCCTCTGTGCCTGTGCCACTACTCAGAAGAGCGGCGCAAGTGCAAGATTGACAGGGCGAGGAGAAAAGTTTGGCCCTGTCAATCAACAGATAGGTGGGTACTTCTTCACCGGTGGCGACGGCCCCTCATAGGTGAAGAACTCTTGGTAATTAAATGAATTAATTTGTTAGAATCCATCCACTCACCCCTAGTGCTATGGTATTTTAGGCACCATAGTACTGACGTGTTGTCGCCTTGAAGCAATGAGTAGAGTACCTCCATAATATATTGTATATGAAGCCATTGAAAAAAAGTGGAGGTGCAATATGGGCCCATAGACTTCAATGTAGTCAGAATACAGTGATATGAGTGATTACTTAGTGTTGCTACAGCTCTATTCTCATTGCAATTAGGCCTGTATGTGTCTGAAAATGCTCCTGACATTCCTCTAAATGAAGTAACAGTATGCCATACATTGACATACTTAATAAAGTCCTTGGTCTTTGCTTGAGAAAGGCTCTATTGCTGAGCTGAAACGTTGCTGTACCACATGGGTGAATAAAAGTTTTGTTTTTTTTTTTACTATGGAGTGCTGCCCTTTTTTGTATTTTATATATATATATATATACTGTATATATATATATATCTACTGGCATTACAGTGGGAGTCTTGTATATACTGGCACTACGGGAGAAGCATTATATACTGGCACTACAGGGGGATTATTCAAATTTGCGATATTTCACAAATATTTGGGCGAATATTCGTCATATTTTTGCAAATTCGAGAATTTGTGTTCTCCAGTCATTATTTTTTTTATTGCGATCAACACTACTCCTAAAGTCAAAGATATTGAAGCCTTCTCATTGGCCCACAAGCAAGAAGCAGGGAGGGATCATGGGTACTGATGAAAAACAAATCTAGAATACTCACGATTAGGAAGATATAGCACTATATTCTAGATATTCGTGAATTCTCAAAGTGCCAATATTTGCGATAAGAATTAGCAATCAACACTATATACTAGAAATATGGGGGGGGGGGGGAGGAACATTATGTACTGGAACTATGAGAGGAGCATTATATATTGGCAATACATGGGGCATTATAATGTACCTGCTGATGGGCATTAGAACTACAGGAGTCACTGCAGGAGGGGCTTGATAAATACTGGAGGCACTATGGTTATATTATTACTACTTGGGGTACTGTAGGGGCATTATTATTGGGCACATTATGGATGGCATTGCTTTTAATGGAGGCAATCTTGGGGAGTATTTTCACTATTAGGGCCACTATTACTATTGAGAGCAGTCTAGAAGCACCATTACTATGGGGGATTATCTGTATGCCCTGTTATTTCTAACAGTATAGTGTATTTGGGCATGGGGGAGTACAGTTGGCATAGTATTGAAAGTAGCAGCAGGATGACTGTGGCCTGTATAAATTGGGGGCTGACCTGGGATCTGTATAAATTTGGGGTCTGAGTGGCAAGATCTGTAACAGCTCCCCATGTTCAATGAGCCACATAGTAATACTGATGTCTTCTTATGGTGGAGATGGGGCTGCACACCCTTGACCAATGATGTTTGCCCATCATGGTCTGGATCAACACAAGAAGAAAAGTGAAGTGAACAACGGAAATCCGTGGATGACTGAGAGGATCTATATACATTATGTAATTGATTGTAAATTACCATTATTACACAGCATTTTGAGCTTTACGGACGCTTGTCTCTTTCATCTGTCCTGACTAGAGGAAGAAAATAAAGAATGTATTGCGAATTAGAAACTTAACTTTTAAAGTGGTTTTCTCAGATTATTATACTGTTGAACTGTGCCATGGATAGGATAGGTCATCAGTATCTGATCGGTGGGGGTCCGACACCTGGGACTCCCGCAGATCAGCTGTTTGAGAAGGCAGTGACAACAGGTTCATGTGTCACATGGCCTGGGAGCAGCTGAGCCCAAGGAACGCTTCCTTCCCGACAATCGCCTGCTACATCTGCAGATGTAATAGGACCTTAACATTGGGGATCTGATGACTTTTGAAAAATATATTTTTCTTATTTTCCTCTTCTAAAACCTAGGTGCATCTTATGGGCAGGAGCATCCTATGGTGAAAAATACGGTAATTAAAAATGAAATGATTAAAATGTGTGATAGTTATCCCTTACAAATATCCTGCTGTGACCATCACTGACAAGTGCAGAAAATGACACGGTCACTGAATCGAGCTTACATTTACAACTCGTCCATGTCTAATGCTAAAATGAGGTTAATCTAGGACAAGCAGCTGTAAATAACACATGATCGCTGGTCATATAGCAGGAATGTAATATGTAAGAGCAGGGAGTGGTTCCTCCTAAGGTGTCGATGCCATCAAATGTTAACATGCGTAGTATGCAGTTGTGTGTGTGTATTATAATGATATGGCTGCATATGACAACTACCTGGTTGTTAATGCATTTAGGCACTTTCTAATGTGTTGTGATTGTTCCATCACGTTATACACTGTTCGTTTTCCGGTGTTGCGACCAGCTTGCAATCCAGCAGCAGTGGCCGTGCCGGCCTATGTGCGCTCCTGTGGTCTCGGCCACAAAAGAAGTTTGCACTTTTTCCTATAGTGTGCAATCACGGCCATGGCTCCTGAATTTTAGGGTGGTCGTAGCCCCTAGGAACAAGCAGTGTAAAAAAGTGCCTTGTATTAACTGTGTCTACGTGACAATTGCTGAAGTGAGACAACCCCTTTAAGGGCTCGGCTACATGGTGATCTTGGTCATGCAAAAACTGATGCGACCAAGGGCCACAGTGGGATCGCGGATTCAGACCCCAGGATCACAAAAAATCCAGCAGTGTTGGATTTTTGCGATTCAGGGGTCGCAGTCTTGGCACACTTGCGACTCGTGCTGCGACCCCATTTATTTCTATGGCATCACCACTACACGGCAATCCCACTGTGATCCTGGCCGCGGCACCAGTGTGCAGCCGTACCCTTAGACTGACTTTGTGGATAAGCCGGTAGTCCACTATAGATACAAAAGCATTATGAGTCGGAAACCTCCAGGTTCCAGGCTTCAAACTAAATTCAACCAGCACATGTGGGTAAAAGACATTTATGGTTCTATCATGTCTCCTCCATTCGTTTAGCTCCTGCCTCTTTGAGTTGGAATTTTGTTTTTCCCATTAACATTGAATGTGAGATCCCTTTCATCTTCCGAGAGTCTCATTAGTACTGAGAAAAAAAGATTTATTTAAAGAAGAATATGTAGGTCCCTAAATGCCACCAAGAACAATGGCTGATTATGAATAGAGTATTGTACTAGAGCCGCCTCTTGTGTAATCTACAAAAGCACGGCTCACTGCAACACCAATGCCTATTCTACATTATGATAATTCACATCAATAGACATTTTCTGTTGCCGTGTCTGTGAATAATACTTGTGAAAACATTGCATTATGAAATCAGTGGCAATACATGGACGCTGATGATTTGCTTTTACAGAAAATTCCTTCTCCTGTGTCCACCCCTCACTTGCTTTCAGGGGCGTAGCTAAAGGCTCATGGGCCCTGGTGCAAGAGTTGAGCTTGGGCCCCCCCTTTCCTTAAACCTTCGTGCTGCATGAGGCAAAAATTTAAAATGCACCCCCCCTCCTCCATACCAAATTCTTAACCTAACCCCTTCTTTCCAGCCAGAGGTGTAACTTGCATACACTTTCTATAATACCAGTATCTTCCTATGCGGCACAAGGGTCTTTGGGCCCCTCAGGCTCCTGGGCCCGGTAGCGACTGCTACCTCTGCACCCCCTATAGCTACGCCCCTGCTTGCTTTAAGAATTTCTTCAGTAACTGCAGTGAATTGTTAAGGTCTTTTTTCAGAGGAATATTTAAAAAGAAGCATTGTCATTATGGGTTGAAAATAAAGAATAATCAATACGCACCCTCACCAATCCCCCATCACTGCCGATACCATGCTGCACTGGTTCTCGCTGCTCTTTACTTAGGACCCTTATGCCTAGTCTACTTGAATAAGCTACTGAAGCCCCCTTTTCGTCTTTTCAGATCTGGCAGAATGAATAAACTATCCCAGCCCCGGATCTGGCAGAAATTATTTTGAGCCAGAGCCTTCAGTCATACAGCCCCCACTCTCTGGAAATCATTTCCACTACCTGGCCACATTTCCAGTCTGGGAGGTCCTAAGTGCAGAGCAGCAGGAACCAGCACTGCATCGTATCGGCAGTGACAGGGATTGGTGAGGCTTGCTTGGATATTTTCAGAACACCCATGGAAATGAATAGAGAGCATACCGTGCATGTACAATGCCTTCTCCTTCACTTTCGGGGCCCCATTCTTGAAATAGGTGAAGGAATCAAAAGTGGCACCCGCATCTATCTGACTTTAAAGGCATATTCTAATGATATGCCTTCAAAGTTCTGAGACAAACAACCCCTTTAACTCAGACACATCAATATCAGATCAGTAAAGGAGTCCATCTCATGGCACCCCCACTGATCAGCTGTTTGAAGGGGCCGCGGCGCACGTACGGTACCAGCACTTCATCCTCTTCAATGTTTATCTGCATGCCAACCTGAGGCTTGGTCATCAATATCATGAAACTGGACAACCTTTTTAATTGGCACTGGGTTCTTGTGCAGCTGAAAAGGCTGCACAGATGGCATGTCTTCCCTTCTTGAGTACAGGAGTGAGCGATGATCATCTCAACAAGGTCTCATGTCAGTATTAGAAGGAACATAGAGATTACAATAAATTGAACCCTGCAGATAATCATAAGAACTGGAGTAGGACAAGGTCGGTTACACTCAGTAAACAACCCAGTCATCTTTTATGGATCATACAACAGCAAAACACAGTACAATACAAATAAAAGAGCAAATCATATCAAATTGGCACTTTTTATTTGGCATACACAAAGAGAGGGACCCCTTTGTAAAGATCTTACTGGGCTATCCATTATGGTGGCGTTTGTTTCTCCCTATATGCTCTTTATAAAACCCTTGGGTGAAATGATAACCCCTTGTTTGCCAACAATGCAGTTCCTATGTAGAGGGGAATCCTTTACAGGTGTTCACCAGCAAATAGCACAACTAGGTCTGGGCTTCCTCTACCCAATGGCCCCATACAGCTGTTTGGGCTGCCTCTATGGTACATATTCCATTGTCCACAGTTTTGCTATAAGCAATATATAGGGTGTAATCAGGAAGGTCCTGTTTCAGACTTGGACAATACTTTTCTTGAGATGACCACTACTATTGGTGTTGGGAGAATCGAAGCCAAACTAATTGGCTTCAGTCCGAACTTCAGGAAAAATGTGATTCGCCCGAAGCTGAATTCCCTCGTGCTTCATGGTAATAAATCTATTTTTCCTGAAATGGCAGCAAATAAAAATACATACTCAACTCATCCATTTGCTCATGGAGAGGCCGTCACAGCCATCTTGATAGAAGAAACCACAAAAAATCTAGCGTGGGGTGACATCACCATGCCAGTGCGCTGGCCGGGCACGGTGACGTAATCAGTGATGATGTGAAGAGGTAAGATGCAAGATTTTGCACAGCGTCTTCAATTAAGACGGACGCGAAGGCCTCTCCGCAAGCAAATGGATAAGTGTTTTTTTTTTTTTACTGGATTAACCCCTGAAAGCCCACAATTGTAGCCTCAGATGCCTCAATCAGCAATGAACGCGGCATCTGAGGGGTTCGATCGCCATTCCCATGCCATTGCGCCCACGACATACAAAGGAATGCGCTTCATGATGAAGTAATTTGTCACAAATTTAATTTCTTTGTGAAATTCGGCGTAATTCACTGCTATATACAGTAAATGAATATTACTCATACATTTGCAACGCGTAAATATCTGTGCTGCGACATTTCACAAACAAGTCAATATACAAAAGAGTCAATATAAACCACTAGAGCTGAATTAGCAGGAAAAGCAATGATAGAAAACAGAGCAAAGATCTTCCTGAAAGAGAAGCAGCAATCATCATACTGCACACAGTAATCAATAGCGTAATCAGTAAAAATAGGTAACCGCTGCAAGGTCACCTTGACTCGATGCTGCAGGAGACAAAGAGAGCACTGCAGCCATATCATGACTTATATCAATGAGATGAGGAGAATTCCTCATTGACAATGATAATCCAGACTGACAAAGGATTTGTCTTATGAAGTTTGTGTTGTGGATATGTGATGTGATAGGCTGCGTTCCCTAACAAGTTCTATTTTTTTGCGGAGAGAAATCCCACAGAAGCGCTCTGTAGTGCTTCCGTGGGGTCCCGTGCCTCCGTTCTGCACAACACCTTCCATGATGCGGTGTGCACAAGGCCGGGTCTCGTGTATTGCGGACCCACTGTTTGCGGGCTGCATTATGGGCACGGCTGGGCAACGGGTTTCCGGGACTTAAATATTGGTGACCTATCCTCAGGACAGGTCATCAATAGAAGGTTGGTGACTAGTTGGTCATCAATATGAGCTTCTTTGAGCAGCCGGAAACTATACAGTGGATGGAACCAGAAGCAGAAGACTCTGTTGGGGTCCTTCAAGTGCTTGGGAGCTGAGCTTTAGTATACCTACAGTGGAAACTATACAGTGTACGTAGCCTTCTGCCTCCAGCTTTATACGCTGTCAGCTTCCGGCACCACGGCTAACCACTGGTGGTGCCACGTTTCACACTTCCACCAGTTTGATATTGATGAAAGAGGTCTTTCATATCTAAGTCCCAGAAAACCCCTTAAATTCATGTTTGTAATGAGTGAATTTAGTGCAGATATTTTGTGCGGATATCACATGGAGAATTCATAGCAAACCACAGCACAGTGTAAGTGAACGGAATGTTTAAACTCCTATTCTCCCACACTGAAGGAAATATTTTCAAATCCTCAGCAAACTGTCTTCTGCTGCACAAAGATGAAGAATTTCACGTCAGATTTTACCCTTTGTAATGATTCTTCCCTTCCTATGGTAGAAATACCCCCCCCCCCCCCCCCCCCGTTGTATTCTGGCTTCCTGGTGAGCCTATGATTGACTGGTATCTATAGTCAGCACCCAGTCTAAGAAGGAAAGGAGCAGCCTGAACCAATAAGACAGGGGGCGTGTCTCTGACTACCTCAGACTCCCTGAGGACACTGTAGCTAAACTGTAGTCACGGACAGCTGTGTCCTAAGTAAATAGCAGGTAATCATACCCTAAAAGTACTCAAATGGCATTTTGAGCTCTTAGTGTATACCAAAGCATACATACTGTATAATACTACGAAATGTAATAATCTGCACAAAGTGTTTACCTTCCACTGACAAAGAAACAGGTCACCAGGAAAATGAGCAGAATGATCCCTCCAGCCACAGATATAGCCAAAATAGTAATCTGGTTAGGATCTGTTATGGCGATCATATCTGAAACAAAGAAATACACGATAAGCAAATAGACTTACTGTACATAGTTTACATTTCATGGTCATAATGAAAGTTATCAAACGTAATGTTACAATGTTGGCTTTATAGCTATAGCTCCAATATCAAAGTCCTAGCTATACAGTATGCAGAGGTAGCAGTCCCACCAGGGCCTTGTCAAAGGGGGTCCAGTCACAGATTTTGGATTGGCACCCAGGGGTTTCAAGTTATGCCCTGTCCAACATATTCAGCAGCGTTGTACATAGTTTGTATTCACTCCATTCAATCACTGTCACCAATGAGCTCTGGATATAACCGTAATAATAATTGCCTGAAACACACACATGGAATAATTTCCTAATGATCTAATTATCCTACCTGTGTCTAAATGTAAAGCCTCAAGGGGTGACCCACTCAAGCATATGGAGGCCATACCATTGACAAGCAAATACCCCAAAAGTAACATTGATAATCAAATTTTCTCTATATTTATAAGGTTTTATATATATATATATATATATAAAAAAAAAAAAAGAAAAAACACAGGCGGCACCACCCTTAGTATATGGGTGCAAAATCCAAGGACGGCAGCAGGTACTTACCCCACGTTTGTAGATACAAAAAATTGGACTGCACTCCCAGCAATTCGTGAAGAAAATCTGAGTTTATTCACCCATCTGTGGCAAAGCGACGTTTCGGCTCCAACTGAGCCTTTCTCAAGCGGCTTGAGAAAGGCTCAGTTGGAGCCGAAACGTCGCTTTGCCACAGATGGGTGAATAAACTCAGATTTTCTTCACGAATTGCTGGGAGTGCAGTCCAATTTTTTGTATCTATATATATATATATATGTAAAAGATTTTGTCCAATATAATCTAGAATCAAAAAATTAGGAAACTTTGCAAATAGTCTTGATTAAAAATATCCCATGTGTCTCCATGGTTACAGACTACAAATAAACTCGTTGTAGTCAGATTCAGAAGAAATATTACTTTTTCTATCTGCCCCCTACCCACCAAATGTTCTGTGTCCTTCCTTACCTTTCTTCTTTGCTTCACATATCCTGAGATGAGTGGTGCGAGTTTACCAGCTTTGATTTCGCAAGACACTTTCGGGAGATGTTTACACTAAATGTGTCTATATGTGGCCACCCAATTGTTGTGATGTAAATTTGCATATTATTAAGGGTTTTGCTAGCATGTCACAATAATGTATTGAATTAGTATCATGAGAAACTGGAGTCCCTAAAGAAATCTGTGAAAAGGTAAGTTTGGACCGATCTGTATGTTAGTATGATATGGTACAGATGATTGAAAAAGCATAACTGCAGGATCAGACTACAGCTTTGAAGTGTAGTCTGTAACCATGGAGACAAATAGGATATTTGCAATTAAGAATATGTCAATTGGTTATTTTTTTTATTTTAGATGTAACGGTAGCAAACTGGGCAAGAAGTCCTCCTTTTCCTAAGTGTCTCAGCGGTGGAACACACAGGAACCTGATGGTGGAGCAGAAGACATTCTGCTTCACTGTCGGTCCCAGTAATCTGCAGAGCACTCACTGACACTGAGTTGTACCCAACAAAAAGACATATTACAGACATATGTCCATCGAGTTCAACCAAGGGATGACAGAAGATGTGGATGAAGGGATAGGGAGCAGAGAGGGCTGTTAAGTCACTTTCATTCACTTAGTCTCTCCTGTTCTTTACCAATCTATATGGTGTTATTAGGTAGGCTGTATGATAGCCAGTATTAGGGATGAGCGAATAGATCTCGGATGGTACATCCAAAGTTGATTCATAAAAAACGTTGTTGTAATACTGTACAGAGTTCCCACTCCATACAGTATTAGGGTACTTTCACACTAGCATCACTTGATTCCGGCAGGCAGTTTCGTCGCCGGAACTGCCTGCCGGATCTGGCAATCTGTATGCAAACAGATACCATTTGTAGACGGATCCGTTGTTCCAGTTGTCATCCGGAAAAAACTGACCCGGTATTTATCTTTTTCACTTTTTTAAAGATCTGCGCATGCTCAGACCGCAAAACCGGATCCGTTTTTCCAGAACTCTTAGGGCCAGATCAGGCATTAATGCATTTCAATGTAAAATAATGCTGGATCCGGCATGCTGCAGTATTTTCTCCATCCAAAAACCGTACAGTGACTGAACTGAAGACATCCTGAAGCATACTGAACGGATTGCTCTCCATTCAGAATGCATTAGGATAAAACTGATCAGTTTTTTCCCGGTATTGAGCCCATAGGACGGAATGCTATGCCGGAAAAGAAAAACGCTAGTGTGAAAGTACCCTTAGAATGTATTGGCTCCAAAGAGCTGAAGTTATTACTTCGCAAAGTCATGCAAGACTTTGTGTAATAACTTAGGGAATCAATTATTACTGTAAAAAACCTTAGTACCAAAGTTGGGTAATAACGTCGTCTCATCTAAGCCAATACATTCTAATACTGTACAGAGCGGGAACTCTGTACAGTATTACAATAAAGTTTTTGCGAATCGACTCCGGGTGTACCATCCGAAGTCGATTTGCTCATCCCTAGGCAGTATCATGTGTAGACATGATAGGGCAGTGTTATGAGTACACTAAAAAATAGTATTGTTTAGATACTATATAGAAGTATTGTTTAGGCACTGTATGGGCAGTATTATTTAATATGTGCAGATGAAATACTATATCTTGAAGTGCCGAGCAGGGGATCTTACTTTGCTTGTTTCCCAGAGCCCATTTTCTATACAAGTGACCATGCATACCCTTTACAAATAAGGAGAAAAAATGTAGACAAAGCATCTACTATATATTCAAAGTCTAGATTTCAAATTTCAGTACTATTTTTGTTCAACTGAGTCAACAAAAGCCCTGTATGACTGATGCACACCGATACGGGATATCTTTCTTGTGTAGTCTGCAATTAATGGAATTATAATGGAGTGTAACTTAATTATCATCAATCTTTTAAATTCAAAATGATCTCTAAAATTTTGACTTCTGAACATGAGAATAAGACAAAATATTGTCATATCAGCTGCTAACTAAATGACATAATCCTGAGTATTCTTAATGATGGATCACATGTAAATTCCATTCAGACATTAGAATACACAATGCAGGAGAGATTAGTGGATGTTTTCCAAAATATTCCTAAGGGAATCTATTAATCATAGCAAATAACGGCAAATCAGGCTACATTTCGGATTAAATACCGGATGTCACAAGATTACACAGATCCTCTGGGAACATTAATCCCTATTCAGAAAAAGCTCCTCATACATCGGTTGTTCCGGGAATCAGGGGCTTACATTGAAGATTATATGAAAACATATTCATTGTGCCGTTATCAATCATACAATACCCAAGATTAGTTTCAAGTACATATCAGGTGCAAATTTATATAACAATAATAAACTAACATCTCATAAGATCAGACCACCAAAAGTTTCTTGAAGACAAGTTGATGCATACTGGACCTGTTTTTTCCCTGCTTAAATGGGCTATCCCATGATTAAGGTAAAAAATAAATGAAAACCCCAACGATAGTACATAAAGTACATATATTGTAATATATGACGGCCTCTTTTTAACAAATTTAGAACCAGCCCTGTACCTCACATGAACCCAGGTATCTCCCCATTCATTGCTCCAATTGCTCTCTGCTAGATTATTTCAAGCTGGCAGTTTAGTGAGCGTATCCTTTCTATTGCAGTTGGTGGCATATAAGCCTACTGAGAAGACCGTATGCATCAACTTGTCTTCATGAAACATTTGGTGGTCTGATCTTATGAGATGTTAAAGCCTAGAAAAAAGCAATCAAGTAATAAAATATATTCTTTATTAAGTATAAATTAAAAAACATACAGTACATTGATTAAAACATTGGAGGAATCCACACAAAGTAGGTAATCAGAATTCATGTGAGGGACACACTCAGGGCAGACATAAATATTAGATCAAACAGATTCAATGTCCCACAAAAGGACACTGGTATCAATAGGTCAAACAAAGCAACCCAGAAGATTGCAAAAAGCAAAGTGCATACAAAAGGACCTAGAGAATGGGTAAGACGTGAATACATCTATGGAATATACCAGTGAGATGCCCTCACTCACCCAACGCATTTCGCAAACTCAGGGGATTTTCACTTTTCTTATTTTCTATCTTCTGGGTTGCTTTGTTTAACCTATTGATACCAGTGTCCTGTGTGTCCTTTTGTGGACCATTAAATCTGTTTGAACTAATATTTATGTCTGCCCTATGTGTGTCCCTCACATGAATTCTGATTACCTACTTTGTGTAGATTCCTCCAATTTTTTAAAAAGTGTATGTTTTTTAATTTAAACTTAATATGGAATATATTTTATTACTTGATGATTGCTTTTATTTTGGGCTTTAACACTGTCTTATCAGTAGGTTTATAGGTAATACTGGGTGTGCCCTGCTGTTAGGTCTAGTTCTTGATAGGTTATTTGAATTTGGTGGCAGTTAAAGGATGGAACTGAGCACGTGCTTCCATCTCAGTGAGCAGGGCAGAGAAATTAGAAAAAGAGCAAACAGCAGGTGGTGCCATACAGATACAGTTCAGTGAATAACTCAGTGCCTATACTACATTTTTAATTACATGCAATTAAAACAGTATTCGGACCCATCGGCTGGTTTAAAAAACGTTGAATATTATTCATGGGAAAACCCCTTTAACTGAATAGATAAAGGGGTTTCGCATTTCCACCTCCACCATATGTCTGTTTAGGGCTAATAGACATCATGGCACTTCTGTGCTCTATGAACCAGAGCAAAGGCAACTAAAAAAAAGCAACGCTGTTCGTGCTACTAAATTGGAGAATGTTAAAAAAAATGGCACCTTGTAAATGGGTCCAATTTGAGATTATATTCATTATTCATTCAATTTGGTTAATTTGCCAATGAGCTGGATATGTGGGCAACGTTGGATTGAGTGGCTCGCATGGACCAAAATCCATAGATGCGATTAGGTAAGTTGGTTAATGCACTGGAAATCACAAATTTATAAATAGGTCATGAAATAAAAGTTTGTAAGTGAATAAATTTCACTGTTGGGTCAACATGGTATATGGCATTCCAGGCAGTAAACAAGGAGAGAACAAAATCAGGGATCATCTGTTTTGTCTCACACTTTATTTCAATCTAACACCCTCTCAGATGTGCTTATTATCTAGCACATTCTAGTATTATCACATTGTCTGACACCTTCTTGTATCACATCTCCTTCTGAAGTGGGATGCTCACGACGACCAATACAACAGTAGTGCAAAGGAATACTGCTATAAGGTTAATGATATGAGGTCTGATGAAGAATGGGGGTCTGATTTAAGGTCTGATGGAAAAAATATATTTTTTTATTTTCCTCCTTCAAATCCTAGGTGCTTCTCACAGTCCGAAAAATATGGTATGTGTATTTCCTTATCTCTTGAATATGTGTATGCGTGATGTACATGAGTGAATAAGTGATGAGTAACAGACAAACTTTATGTAATAAAACATATAATTTACCTTCCGTACTTGTTTCCAATTCTATTTCTCCCCCATAAATTCCTTGACCACCCACTGTGTGAGCCCGGACTCTGAACACATAAGTGGTTCCAGGTTTTAGGCCGTCCACAGTCATAAAAGTTGATTTGGTTTTCAATATTGTATAATTTTGCTCCTTTTGATTCTGCAGGGAATAACAAATAGCAAATGCAAATCAGTTTTATACTGATATTCCCAGTGGGACAATGAACATAAACTTGTAGCACCGACCTTCTCATAGTAGATTACTTCGTATTCCACCACCACATTTTTAGTCTTTTCTGGTCCTTGAAAAGCCAAAGTGACGCTGTCTTTGCTCTTTCGTTCTTTCAGGATTACGTTGACTAAGGAGGAAATTAAAAAAAATGAGTGTTTTTAAGCTTATAAAGGTTAATACAGGTGACAATTATTCTTCAAGAATTCCCTTCCCAGTTCGCCATGGAACCACTAAATATATAACATGATATGGATCATACTTTTTATTTGAAATATTTTGAAGGAAAATTACATTTAAATGAAAAAAATTCTACTGAAAACGAACATAAAAATAAACAGTAGTGAAATAAAATGCAGTAACCTAACGCTACAAGAAATAAAACTGCTATTTATTTCACATCAAGATTTTGCATGATAATTCTTCGACATGGTTGTATGAATTTACTGAAGAGAACATGGCCTATGCTCATATTTCTGTAATTCTTACTAAAAGAAAGATGTGTACATGTTTAAGTGATTACTATTTCAACCATGTCTTTCCCTTTGTCTATTTTTATTTAGAAAGTCCTATGTAGTACAATGCGAAAATATTAAAGGCTCACTGAGTTTTCATAAAATGTTTGATATTTCATAGCAACATATCAAAGGTTTTGATTGGTGGGGGTCTGAGCATTGAGACCCCACTGATTGCTAGAAAGAAGGTAGAGAAGTGCTCGCATATCAAGCTCTCTCTCTTCTCGCTGCAGGAGAGGAAGCAAGACAGACTCAATAGAAAGTCTAAGAGCCTGTCTTGATTCTATCTTTTGCTGTGAAGACAGAGAATGTTATGTGCAGGCTTGGACTCACCCACAGGGGGCCAGCTGAATCCCCAGGTGGGCCCCTGAGCAAGGGTCCATTCTCAACCCCTTGCACAACTGGCACAAGATACAATAGACTGACTGAACTACATACTGTACACATGGGCAGCATACAGCATCTCAACCAACCTATACATCCATATAAAAAACTGGGTATATTATTTAAGAGACTACCCAGTCTATTATTATAGATACATCAGATGACTGAGATGAAATCTAGGTATAGAAGAAGACTAACCACTGTCCTCTTTCCCCAGGGCCCTGTCTTGTTAAAGTCACTGCCAGGACCCCTGTAATAATCAATCATCTTGAGAATCTTGCTGCTGCCTGGAGATGTGTGAGTAATTCGTTTTTTCATGTAGCTGTACAGAGGGCCCCCAGAATGAATTTTACTGGTGGGCTCTAGGCACCCCAGTCCAACACAGGTCATGTGAGCACTTTTCTCTCCCGTTCTTGCAACCGGTGAGGGTCTCAGACTCCACCTATCAAAATGCAATATGTCTGTATGACATCTAAAAAGTAAATTATTTTATGTAAATTCTGTGACCCATTAAAGAAGTAAAAAATAGGTGCAGATATACCCTTCTCTAATCGACAACCCGCTGGCCATTTAACAAAGCTGCAGGTGGACACATATTTCTCCTACAGTGGCTACTGTAGGAGAACTATATTATATGATGCCCTTAAAATAATTGAGAGGCTGAGGCCAATACCTGGGGTCCGTACCAGAATTACCGTATTTTTCGCCCTATAAGACGCACCTAGGTTTTTGAGGAGGAAAATAAGAAAAAAAAAATTTGAACCAAAAGGTGGGTTTTGAACTAATTGTGGTCTGTGGGTGGCACTGTTATGGGGGATCTGTGGGTGACGCACTGTTATGGGGGATCTGTGGGTGACACTTATGGGGGATCTGTGGGTGACACTTATGGGGGATCTGTGGGTGACACTTATGGGGGATACTTGGGTGGCTCTTATGGGGGATCTGTGTATGACAGTTATGGGGGGATCTGTGGATGACACATATATAGCATCTTATACTATGTGTCATCCACAGATCCCCTCCATAAGTGTCCCTGTAGTGAATGACCCTCAATACACGGGCTGGGGGCCGGCATCTGCTTTTATAATGACAGCGGGGCCTGTGCAGTGACTATTCTACTACACGGGCCCCGCTCACTGTATAATCGTATCTCTAATAGTTAATGGTTACCGTATGTATATAATCGCATAAGGAGCGCTGTGTATTACCGGTACTTACAACTACAAGCGCTCGCCGAGAGGAGGGAGGGGGCAGGCCGGGAGGACAGGCGCTGGCAGCGTGAGTCATACGTCATGCGCCCACGCCGCCTGCTTCATTCATAAAGTGGGCGGCGCAGGCGCGTGACGTATGACTCACACTGCCAGCGCCTGTCCTCCCGGCCTGCCTCCTGCCTCCTCCCTCCTCACAGCGAGCCCTTGTAGTTGTAAGTACTGGTAATACACAGCGGCGCAGCGCTCCTTATGCGAATATATATATACGGTAACCATTAACTATTAGAGATACAATTATACAGTGAGCGGAGCCCGTGTAGTAGAATAGTCACTGCACGGGCCCCGCTGTCATTATAAAAGCAGATGCCGGCCCCCAGCCCCTCCTTCCTCACAGCTGATACACCCGCCGCGCAGCATCGCGGCGGGTGTATCATTGAAAACAAGGCAAAATCAGCAGCATTCGCCGTATAAGACGCACTGCTATTTTCCCCCCACTTTTGGGGGGGAAAAAGTGCGTCTTATACGGTGAAAAATACGGTATATTATTTAATTCAATGGCTGTGTGAAGGGAAGCCAGAGATTTGGAGATCTGCATGAAAAACAGGGGCCATTCACATCATGTTTCAGCTTTCTGCTGAGCATTCTGCCTGGGGATAAATTTGAAGGACTGAAAACGATATTTAAACATTTCCCTTAGTGGTTTCATCCACTTTATTGAAGCAAAATTAGTTCAAAAAAATGTTGTACTCTGCTTGACCTAGCTTCCATTTGTATGTCATTTTTTAGGACAAAATACTTTGGTAAGACTATGCAATTGTGTCCTCCAAAGCCTTAAACAGATAGAAAGCAGTTCTAATAGAGTCCAAAATGTAATCTTTTGGACTCCATTTGCCTTGTTAAATTGAATGGATGTACCAAGGGATATGTCTGAGTGCCAATTTCGGTTATTCAAACATATCCCTCAGGCAGAATGCTAAGCAGAGAGCTAAAACGTTAAAGGTAGTTTAGTACAGAATTCAGGACTTATTTCAACATTTTTTCTTAAATTTCATTAATGCCATCCAATCTCTTAAAACCTTTAGTTGCCATGAGAGAGGGGCATGGAGATTTCATTCTGAAGGAGTCAGTAATACTTTATGTTCCCTGTGGTGGTGCTACGGGGAAATTGAAGAGATATTGCAGGTTTCCTTACATAATATAGCTGGATTTAAGGAGGTCCCAGAAGGAGAATATTTTGTGATCTGCATATTGTCAAGAGACCTGTCCAAGAACCAAGGACAGTTCATAGCATACAACCCCTTCAATAGCACACATCCATTATATTCATATAGTACCTTTCCTTGCCTAGATTTGGGGGTACTACTATCTCTCCTTATGGAGCGTGCCTTAATCGGCATGAGGAGGCTTATAGGCCACACGTGCTCCTCTGGAATTCTTGCCTAAGCAAATGTTTTGCTGTTCATTGCATATTTGTATTTCTACTAAGTATAAGATGGGTTAAATGTATAAAAGAACAGAAGTAAATGTGATGGGTACTACATTTGTACATCATAAGTGACCTTGATGCTTCCATTATGCGTTGATCTGTCTGCATTTGCATGAGAATTTCAGTTTATAGCAGTCTCGAATCTGTGTTCTTCTCACAATTTGAAAAAAATTAAATAAAATAATGATGATAGTCAGTAAGTAAATATGGTTGAATCCCATAGACCTTGCCCTCCCCGCCCTCACAATGGCCACCAATGGTATTTCATTAGATGTATCAAAGTCATGTTCACCATTTACCAAAAATGCTTCCATTTGTATGGTTAAAGGAATATTTCTCACCTACTTGACTTGTAGTAATATTGACTGAAATGAATTGCTTAGGCCCAGAGCTCAGCTCAGAGACGCCATTCAAAGCCTCAATATCAAACGTATAGTTGGTGTAAGGCAGCAGATCTGTGATGAGCACACGAGGGTGGGACAAACCAAATTGCCGTGGTATATAATGGATCCCACTTCCACATGGGCTACATTTCTGTCCTTCCAGTTGGCACCTTCTGCAGTGAATGTTATATGTGACATCCTTACGGCCTCCTGAGTCCTCTGGGGGGCTCCACTCCATAATGACGGATGTCTCATTGACAGTCGATATTGGGTTATGTGGAGCAGATGGTGGACCTTAAACGAGATAGAGAAGATGGTGACAATTAAAGAGGGACAACAAAGCAGAGGGAAGCATACCTGTCCAAGATACCATCAGTGTCACCAAAGATGATAACCTTATGGAGACAGGCACTATTTATCATAACAGGGCTTTTAAGGGGACGGTATTAATCATCCCCTGATAAAAACATAGATTTTATGACAGCTTCTGCTGGGAAGCTCAACCTCTGTCCTATTCATCCCAGTATTCAAGACATCTCCAGCAATTCATCTTACTGTCACAAAACTGATCTAAGGTTTCCGTTTTCAGAGGCTTCCTAGCACGAGGGTCTATCAGGTTTCTGACAAGGGATACTCCCTTGTACAAGGACTCTGGAGAGAAGCCAAGCAAGAGCGTGGCCAGCGTAATCTGAACGGTTGCCAATGATTTATTCTCTGAAATGGCAAAAATTATTCATTTTAAAATGAGGTTGTAAACAGAATTTTGAAAGGGGCAAGGAAACATATAGAAAATTTGGCAAATTATGCACGGACAAAACAAAATCTTGGCTTAATTGATCGATGGTGTCTGCAGCAGATCGTCATCCAAATATATCATGCTGAAGAGGGATCATTGTCACAGTGTGGAAGGAAAATGAGCCAGCCTTATATTTCTTTCTTATCAATTGATGTCATTTAGAATTCTTTTTTTTTTAAATGTACTTTGAATACATTAAAAATTTCTGGCTTCTATCCATTTAATAGTTGTCTGTCTCTTTTTATTATACTGCTCTTTAATACATTTTAGGTCTAGATACAGTTATATCAAATGCAATACGGAAGAAGCACGTCATTTTATTACAATTTACTGAAATATTGCAATATTGATGTTCTGGACATCTTTGTGGGTATTTATTATTATTACTACTACTATTATTATTAGCAGCGGCAGTAGTTTAGTAGTAGTAGTAATAGTAGTAATAGCAGTAGTAGTAATAGTATTATATTATGCTTTTTGGGACTAAAAGCATTTTTCCAGTTGTTTTTTTTAAAACATTTTTAACCATTGGCCCTCTGCAGCCTTCAAGGTCTCGCTGAATCTGCAGACTGTTCTTTCTACTTCTCACTGAAATCCAACAGAGAGCTGCTCTGACAGATTGATCTGCAGCCTTTGGCTCTACTTTCCAGATAGTTATCAAACACTAAATTGTATTCAGAATGATAAGAGTATGGCTGAACCATTCCTCCCCAACAATCGCCTGCTCGTCAGTGGAGGTGAATCGTTACATTTACAATCAGCGATCATCTCCAGCACATGAGGACGAATGATGGCTACTGCCATCGCCTGTCCCAAAACAAAATCATTGTTTTTCGGAGTAGATCCCTGTTCAAAAAGCACAATCTGCTGCCTAGAAAAAATGTTTGAGGTGGTCACATGAAAGATCATTTCAACTGATGAATGACTGTTTTGCTTGTTTATCAGGGGATCTGCAACACCTTTACACAGGCCAATTATTTAGAACGAGCGTTCATCCGAATGTTCGTTCTCGATAATTGGCCTGAGTGTTGGCCCATGTAAATCAGCTTGTAAATGAGTTTTCATAAGATGTCAAGAAAGTAGAGACAAGGGCTACAGATCGAGATGTCTAAGCAACTCCTGTGATGGATTTAATTGAGAAGCGGAAAGAACAGTCTGCAGAATCAGTGGAAACATGAAGGTTGCAGAAGGCAAACGGCAGGCAATATTTAATAAAGACTAATTAGAAAAATCCATTTTAATCCAAAATAAACACACTGCAATAACAAAGAAAAATTGCCCCAAAGGTGTCCACAGCCTTGACGTATGACAAAAATATAAGTCAACTAGTCAAGCTTAGCACTGATTATTCCACTGAGCTTCTGTGGTACATTGCATCGCTATATCATGTGTTATCACTGCTAGTGTTCCCTGGATGATTACTCTATCTGTTGTTTCATGCACCAGCAATTTTGGAAAACTACAGACGTATGAAACAGTATGCTCCCATGAAATTTCATGTGCATCATAGATTACCTCTAGTAGTGATAAAGTACATCACCCTGTGACCTACCTCCATCACAAAATGTTATAACAGCTGAGAATATAAAGGTGAGTTTAATATCACCATGTGCAAAATCCCTGTGGAATTTTGTACCAAAAGTTTGTAAAGTACAATAAAGGTGGATGAGGTTTTAACATTTTTAAATAAAGCCATACAAATTTAAAAATATGCAGCATGCTCTATATATGGTGGATTTGTGAAAGAGGGTTACCCCAGATTTCCCCCTTTGTAGTGCAAAGGGTAAAATACAGTATATGGAAAATAGGCATGAAATTCTAGGTTGGCAGAACAGAGTACTGTGTCCGGCTTTGTACAGCCTGGGGTTATCTGTGGATATCCCTCTGTATTGACCCACAGGGATATGAGAATAGGCCTAGCCAAGAATGAGTGAAAGGTGGTGTCTGGCTCAGTGTGCCATGGAATATTCTCCACACAGGGGTGTAGCTAAAGGCTATTGGGCCCTGGTGCAAGAGTTCAGTTTGGGTCATTCTTCCCTCAGTTCTTTGTGGCCAGGGGCAGGGAAGCACATAGCCTTTCTGCTGCCTGAGGCAAAAACTGAAATGGCACTCCCCTCATGCCCAATTTTTGTCCTAACCCCTTTCCTCCAGGCAGAGGTGTAACTTGACGAGCATGCACTTTCTATAATACTGGTGTCTTCTTAGGCGGCACAAGGGTCTTTGGGCCCCCTCAGGCTCTTGGGCCCGGTAGCGACTGCTAACTGTGCACCCACTATAGTTACGCCCCTGTCTCTACATCAGGAGTAGGGATGGACGAACATCGGCCCGGGACGTTTCGCTAACGTGCATCATATTTGCAGCCAACAGATACTTACTAGAAGTGCACAAATAGTCCCACGACATGGACAGTGACAGTGAGGGGGATCAATGGCAAAAATTCCTACAAAAAATTGGTATTTTAATCAGGGGCCATTTTTATGCGAGAATGAGGAGGGTGCAGATACAGGATGAGGAGAATGCAGAAGCGTAAGACTGAGTGAGCCCCTCAACCAACTCTGGTGCGTCCTTTGATGTAATCGCACGCACCTTCTCCAACTTCCCACTTAGGCTGCGTCATGGTGCCCGACCCCTACCAACCCTGCGGAACAGCCTGCCTCGTCCTCTGCCTGTCATTTTCAAAATGACCCTGTGCCAAAGTTCCTAGAGAAGAGCATTATTTGTGGAAGCAGGTATATCACAGGCCTCAATTAGTATTTGGTGGAAACAGGTATTTCAATCCCCTTAATCAGTATTTTGTGGAAGCAGGTTATAGAACTCCTTAATCAATATTTTGTGGAAGCAGGTATATCGCACACTTCAATCTGTATTTTCTGGAAGCAGGTATATCGCACCCCTCAAATCAATATTTTGTGGAAGCAGGTATAAAAAAAACCCTTAATAAATATTTGATGGAAGCAGGTATTTTGTACCCTTCAATCTATATCTTGTGGAAGCAAGTATATCGCACCCATTAATCAGTATTTTGTGGAAGCGGGTATATAGAACCCCTTAATCAATATTTGGTGGAAGCAGGTATTTTGCACCCCTCAATCTGTATTTTGTGGAAGCAGGTATATCAATCCCCTTAATCAGTATTTTGTGGAAGCAGGTATATAGAACCCCTTAATCAATATTTGGTGGAAGCAGGTATTTTGCACCCCTCAATCTGTATTTTGTGGAAGCAGGTATATCAATCCCCTTAATCAGTATTTTGTGGAAGCAGGTGTATCGCAGGCCTCAATCAATATTTGGTGGAAGTAGGGATATCAATCCCCTTAATCAGTGTTTTGTGGAAGCAGGTATATAGAACCCCTTAATCAATATTTGGTGGAAGCAGGTATATCGCACCCCTCAATAATTATTTTGTGGAAGCAGGTATATCAATCCCTTTAATCAGTATTTTGTGGAAGCAGATGTATCGCACGCCTCAATCAATATTTGGTGGAAGCAGGTATATCAATCTCCTTAATCAGTATTTTGTGGAGGCAGGTATATAGAACCCCTCAATCAGTATTTTGTGGAATCAGGTATATAGAACCTCTTAATCAATATTTGCTGGAAGCAGGTATATCGCACCCCTCAATCAGTATTTTGTGGAAGCAGATGTATGGCAGGCCTCAATCAGTATTTGGTGAAAGCTGAAATATCAAACTCCTCAATCAGTATTTTGTGAAAGCAGATATATAGAACCCCATAATCAATATTTGGTGGAAGCAGGTATATCGCACTCCTCAATTAGTATTTTGTGGAAGCAGGTATATCGCACCTCTTAATCAGTATTTTGTTTAAGCAGGTATATCGCACCCCTCAATCAGTATTTTGTGGAAGGAGGTATATCAAACCCCTTAATCAGCATTTTATGGAAGCAGGTGTATCGCACCCCTCAATCAGTATTTTTTGAAAGCAGGTATATCGCACCCTTCAATCAGTATTTTGTGGAAGCAGGTATATAGATGTCACAGATGGTGTTGCAGAAAACTAGAAGTCACAAATATACATCCGACTGACTTGATCCCAAACTAAGGAACAAATGGGTGAGCCCTATAAAAGCCCTAGAGCTCTCCCTGACTGCTCAGCCCATGCAAAGATCTTTATGATAGAAAGTTGCATGTCCTTGTACCTAGACTGTGTGACACCTGAAAACCCTACAATAGTGAGGGGACACGACCACCGGCTCCCTGCACTTAATACGGAGGGAGTCAGGGTCACATAGAATCAAACCAACAGGAAAACACAAATAAAGGAAAATACGTATCTGAGGAAGCAGCAATTGTAGCATCTAGCAGTGAGCACAATCCAGGAAGTTATATAAACCGCAAAGTGATGCAGTATGGGAGGGGATATAAAGGGATGCAATCAGCGCAACTAGATGATAGCTGAGAGAGGGAAACGAGATGACAAATCAAAAGAACCTCAAGCAAGATGTACTGAAGAACGTCTGTGAAAGCTTCTCAGAGAACTGGCAGTGACAATAGAACCCCTTAATCAAAATTTGGTGGAAGCAGGTATATCACACCCCTCAATCAGTATTTTGTAGAAGCAGGTATATTACAGGCCTCAATCAATATTTGGTGAAAGCAGGTATATCGCACCCCTCAATCAGTATTTTGTGGAAGCAGGTATATCAAACCCCTTAATCAATATTTTGTGGAAGCGGGTATATTGCACCCCTCAATCAGTTTTTTGGGGGGCAACAGGTATATCACACCCATTGCAAATAGTTGTCCCAATAGTGCTTGTCTCTCTATATACCTGTGGTATCACAGCAGAACTGCACACAACTGCTGCACAATACAAATACACTATATACTTTCTATGTTAGAAATTATATTATAGGTATATCACACCCCTCAATCAGTTGTTTTGGGGGCAACAGGTATAACACACCAGTTGCAATTAGTTATTCCAATAGTGTTTGTCCCTCTATATAGCTGCAGTATCGCAGCAGAACAGCACACAACTGCTGCACAATACAAATGCACTATAATTTACTTTATATGTTAGAAAGTATATTATAAGTATATCAAACTTATCGATAGCACACCTATACCAGTCCTTAAAAGGACTTTTGTGGCCCTATTAGCTAGCGTTTGGTGTCCCTAACAGTCTGTCCCTGCTCCACAAAGCAACCTCTCCATACACTGGCAAAACACAGAATTTAAAATGGCTGCCAGATTGGGTTCTGTTATAGGGTGGGGGTGTGTCAATGTGCTGAAACGTCTCAATTGGCTGTCCTGTCCCACCTGATGTGTGTGTCATGGGTCAAAGTTCGGCGCAATGCAAAAGAATATGGCGCCGGCGGACATCGCCATATGTTTGCATGTTCGGCGAATCGAGAACGCGCAAAGTTCGCAGCGAACCGCAAGACCATCTCCAATCAGGAGTAATGTTGGCCTAAAGACCCTGATCTGTCGTGCATAGTACATATAAGTGTTTTCAAAAATAGTGAAGTCTGGCACACTAAAATTGAAGCAATACCATTCGCATGACCCGCTATTTATGCATATTTTACTCATGGCACAGCATACCAGAGGAGGCAGAAACCTGGGTAGCTTGGGAGAGTCCACACATTTATAAGATATCATTGCCTGGTGGATCTTCATTGTAGGGATTGGTTGACATCTAATCTTGATGTCATGTCTTACCAATACTGCCCCCTATGATCAATGGTTGCTGGTGCAGTATATTGATTTATCTATATATTATTTTTATGTATCTATATCTTTGTTATGTATAACCCTGACGGTGTCGCATATTGAATCAGCCACTTTATGATATATTGTCTGTCCCCTGAGGAACCCAGACGTGGGGGAAATGAGTTGGGGTACAGAGACCCATGAGGGCCATTTAGGGTTGTTGGCAGGATAGGTACGAGGACAGAGAGTCTCCACCTTTAGAGGCCTAAAGGAAAAAAGACTTTATCTGTACTTTATCTGATTTGCAGGGTGCTGCTGCATTGTCTTTTTTCATCTAGGTCTTTGCCATGGCAGCGTGCACCTGCGCCCTGGGAGGTGCTGACTAACCCCCTTTTTTTGAAGATTTACAATGCTGGAGATGTGGCACTCCAGCGAGTCGTGCACTCCTGATTAGCCTGTCTGCCCCATAGGCTGATTTTAATTCGTTTCAGTATAAAGCTGTGGCCTGCTCTCACTACATTCATTGGAAGCTGTCTGGCACAAGGAAAGGTATGGAGTGGGCTCGGCATGCATGTTGGTACCTGCATCCCTTGTAATGTCTTTTTTCAGCTAGGTCTTTGCCATGGCAGCGTGCACCTGCGCCCTGGGAGGTGCTGACTAACCCCCTTTTTTCTGCACCTTTAGGGGCTGTCTCTGGACTAAAGGACACTGTAGTGTCATCACAGGGAAAGTTTTTTCCACCCCAGTGTTCCTATGCTGATGTATCTCTGAGTTACCATCCTGGTGTCTAGTATATACAATCCTGGTATATAGTAAATCAGGTTTCAAATTGACCATCATCAGAATAATGTATTGGGAAACGTTAGGTTTATTTTTTAATAGGCTGAATTAAAGTGTGTTTTTCAGGGTCTTATATATTTCTCAGTTATAATTGTAATATGAGACAAAATAGAACTTTTTAAAAACATTTTAGAGCATTTTCTTTGTCAGTATCACTTGTGTATTTTAAGAAGTAGAACAATATTTTTTTTCCACTCTATTACAACTTACCTCAGAGTTCCATAAATTGCATGAAAGATTTGTTTATGGCCACCAAATGGCTCTATAACCTCTAGCAATTATAATCTAAGAAAGTCCTAGAACTCTTCTTCTGCCTTGTTTGACTACACAGCTCTTTAAGTTCTTCCGCTCGTAAAATTAAGTATTGCCGCCATTTTACTCATTATCCCCAGCAGTGGAATCAGTTGGACCACCCTGATATCAGTCTCATGAGACTATCAAAATGGAGTCATCTGCTGCTATTTCAGAGAGAGGAACCTGGTATTAGTCCTCAGGGAGTAAGCTCCCTCTCTGTATGGCACAAGAGAGTCATTTCAGGCATGATATATATAGAAAGAGCTGTGCATAAGTAAGAAAGCACAGCTGCTGAGCATTAAAGCCGGGGAACGTACATGCATTTATATCACGTTTAACTTGCTCTTTATGATGCATTGGCGAGTTATTATCAACTTGTATTACCTAACAAAGGGCTAAGCAGATGGAGGAGGCTAAGCTCCATCTGATGGATGGTACCATTAAGTTTCACAAACACTACATGATTAGTACCTTAATATACAATTCCTGACTAGTGTGCCTTTAATATACCGTGTTCAACAACACAAGTATGCCTTCCATTAATACACACTTTATGTTGAGTTACTTTACCACGCTTTACTTGTATATGGCTGCAATATAACACAGAATCCGATAATTGCTTCTGGCTTACAATTAGACCGTGATTCTAAAGTGACACAGAGGCAGATAAGGCTTTTAACTATAAAACATTCGATCTGTAGATGATAGTGTTAAAAATCTTCTAGATTATAAGGAGAACACTTCAGGGGTAATTTACATTAGGCTGACATTTGAACATTTTCCTTTCAAAAACTGCTCATCTAATAGTAAATAAGTCAACGGTAGATGAAAAATTGGGGTGGGGAGTAGAGATCCACATGCGTATGAAGGCCGACAGTAGACCAAGCAATCATCCAGTGGACTAAAAAGTGGAGAGCGTTCTTTGCTAACAGTCATTGATAGATTTTACAGGTTTAGTTTTACCATTAAACAACATGTAAGTGAATGGAATTTATAGTTAGTTTTAGGAAACCTATCAGGAGCTTCATGGTTCCCAAACCTCACTAGACTCCCTAGTTGTATAAACTATGGGGGGGAATTGTCATGAGGGGAGAATTTGAAGTCAGTTTGGTTGAGTCTGTGTTGGAGTACTTTATGCCACATTTATCAATTGTCTCATGTTATTTGATAAATTTGTCTTCTCCTTAGGCCTCTTGCACACGACTGTATGGCTTTTTCAGTATTTTGCTGTCCGCAAAGAACGGGTCCACAAAACATATGGATGATGTCCGTGTGCACTCCGTACTTTGCGGAATGGAACAGCTGCCCCCTAATAGAACAGTCCTATCCTTGTCCATAATGCAGACAATACTAGGTCAAGTTTTTTTTTGCGGACCCATTGAAATGTTCTTCATACGGTCCGCAAAAAAAGAATGGACGCGGAAAGAAAATACGTTCGTGTGCATGAGCCCTTAGGCTGGGTTCACATCACTTTTTTTTGCATACGTTTAAGGCCTCTTGCACACAAAAGTTAGTTTTTTTCTTTGTTTTTTGCATTCTCTATATGGACCATATATGAAACCATTCATTTCAATAGATCCGCGAAAAAAGGAAGGTACTCCGTATTCCTTCCGTTTCCGTATTTCCGTTCCATTCAAAGATAGAACATGTCCTATTATTGTCCGCATAACGGACAAGGATAATACTGTTCTATCAGGGGCCAGCTGTTCCGTTCCGCAAAAAACTGAATGTACACGGACGTCATCTGTATTTTTTGCAGATCCGTTTTTTGCGGACCGCTAAATACTGAAAAAGCCATACGGTCATGTGCAGTAGGCCTAAGGCATACACAAAAATAAACGGATGTCTCCATATCAACATTTTTATATCCATTGTATTAAAAAAAAGGATTCCCTTCCTGACTGCAGAAAGGAAAAGCGTAGAGTACTGCGCTTTCGCATCTTTTTTTCCAAAAATATACGTTAAGATTAGGGCAAAAACATGATGTCATAGAGAGGCATATCAAAAGTTTTAATCGTGGGGGTTTGAGTGCTGAGACCCGAACTAATCACTAGAATGAAAAGCTCCTTCTCCTCACTGTGGAATGCATACGGAACACAAAAAATATGGAATGCATACGGAACACATCCATATGTCATCCATATTTTGCGGATCCATGCCCACTTTGCCCATGTGTTTACTGTTTGCAAACATTACAGTACATTACAGTAATGATAACAAACTTCCTGTTTCCGTTTTCGATCCGCAAAAAACGTATCACATACGGAAACCATACGGATATGTTTTGTGGCATAATGGAACGGATGCGCCCACAAAACTGAAAAAAAATAAAAAACTCAGATATGGAAGAATGGATCCGTTAAAAACGGACCGCAAAACTACAATGGTCGTGTGCATGAGCCCTTAAAGGGAGAAAGCTGCAGCAGAAAGGACAGATCCTTTGAGAAAGAACATGCCTCGTAAGCTGCCAGCCAGAAGAAAATCTAGCAGAGAAATTGGAGCAATGAATGTGGAGATCTCTGGATCCATGTGAGGTTCAGGGTTGGTTCTAGCTTTGTAAGAAACAGATTATCATGTACCATAAAATGTCTGATTTTCATTTTATATATTAATCATGGCATAACCCTTTTAACATAAAAACTAGATTTAGGCACATTCCCTTGAAAGGGGTTGTCCGGTTCAGAGCTGAACCCAGACATAATCCGTTCTTCACCCCTCCGGCCACTCTGAGTTGAGCATTGGAGCATTTAATGCTCCGATGCTCCCCTTGCCCTGCGCTGTATCGCGCAGGGCAAAGGCTGTTTGTTTACATTTTTACACTGCTAGGCGGAGGTTTCCGTCCAGAAGTGAACCCGGTGATGTCACCGACACTAATGGGCAGTCCTTAGTGCTGCCCTAGCCTGTAAAACAGCCTAGGGCAGCGCTAAAGACCGCCCATAAACGGACAACCCCTTTCAAGGGCATGCGCCTAAATCAAGTTTTTATGCTAAATAGTGATGAGCGGCAAGTGCCATATTCGATTTCGTCAAAATTCACGAATATTCGATAGAATATTAGTTTCATATTCGTCTAAATCGAATATTCGTAATTATTTTTAATTATTCAATATTCGCGATTAATATGCGATTTAAATAATCGCGTATTGCGATTTTAACTTAAGGCTACTTTCCTATTGGTTTGATATCTAGAATTAGTGAAAATGACGAATATGACGAATGTATTCGTCATATTCCTCAAAACGAAGATAACGAAGTATTCTCCATCTTTGTTTTTAGCTCCATATTCATCAACTTCGCTAATTCTAGCAATCAAATAGGAAAGTTGACTATAGAGACAGCTAAGTTTAATTCGCTATGCAATTATATTACTTTGCTTTTTTTTTTTTTTAATTGAATAGTTAAATACTTGATTATTATAATGATTCTATTTATATATTTAAAAAAAGCAAAGTAATAGAGAGACACAGGTCTCTCTATAGTCAACCTTCCTATTTGATTGCTAGAATTAGCGAAGTTGACGAATAGGTAGCTAAAACGAAGATGCAGAATACTTCGTTATCTTCGTTTTGAGGAATATGACGAATAAATTTGTCATCTTCGCTAATTCTACCAAGCCATTGAAGCGTATGTAATTACAACCTATATTACAAGCTGGTCATACTTAATTATAATGATGCCCAAACTAAATAGAAACTAAATTGGATAATGGTACATCTTAAAAAGATTGTCTTTAATGATTACATTTAAAATAATTGGCTCAACAAATACATAGTATCAAGAAACCTCTCTCAGAGGACAAAAATTATTATTCCCTGCCAACCTCGATGAACTGGTCAGGTTTTGAAAAATTGTGGAGCCAGGCGGTGTGAACACTGGCCCACTCAGAGGATTGAGTTTGTGAAAAAAAGTGATAGAGATAGGGAGAGGTGGACAGGTACTGGGTCTCAACCCCTATAAATATCCCTATACTCTATGTGTGAACTCCCTCCGTCTGACTCTAAATGGCCCTCAGACCTATTTTTTGACTGCCCAGCTTCGTCGAATATAAAGGACCAGTCACCTCTAGGATCAGCTAATAAATATAGAAAAAAGAAAGGAAAAAGAAAACAATCCCAACGCGTTTCACTGGTAGGCACCAGATCATCAGGGGACTCAAGTATAAACTGGACCACAAGTAAGTAACGACAGGCAGTATGTGCCTATATCAGCATTTCATGTAAGGCTGAAGCAGCATGAGACACAATCCTATATGGTATACAATAGGCAGTACTTAGCTTGCTGGAACTTCAAATTGGGTCCATGGTCCGCACCTATCCTGCGTATGGCAGTGGCAGCGGATTATTCGCGCTGGCGTCCTTTTTAAAGGCGCGCGCGTCAAGTAGACTCCTCCCCCCCCGTTCCATGTGATCCGTCACGTGACCTGTGACGCATCAGGTCGCGTCACTCTCTACCGTCACGTGATCAAAAGGCGGTCCATGCAAATGCGGCCATAGCACTCTCAGTGATTGGTCGCATAATCGGAGGGGGCTGAGTCGTCTGGGTAAACTAAAGGTGGTGATACGGAGGTGAGCCACTCCTACTCCCCACCTTACACCCACGTTCCTGACAAGTCAGGTAAAGGTGCGTCACTCCTTAATGTCCTGGGAGGCGCAACCCATGGTATTTAAAAAACAGGAGACATGTTGTGATTTGAATGGCCAATATGTAGGTGGTATAGAGATGCTTGACCCAAACATACAGTGTGAACAGAAACATAGCGGTATATTTAGACAGCTCTGCAGCTGTAATTATGAGTCGCAATAATGAAAGTCCCCATGTGTACTTGCAATATATCGCACACATGGAGATTTATGAGAACTGCAAATGTGTAATTGAGATTCCAGCATGAGGGGTAACGATGGATTAATACTACAAGCGCTCGACTAAACCTATTAAATATGTCTATGAACTAAGTAGACTACAAATATCATACTTATAGACATAGTGGGTATATAGTAAATTAAATGGGTATGTGAATAGGGGTTCTGGAGATAGTTACAGATTAGTGCGTGGATCTAGATTCCTCAATGAACGAGCTAAATGAAAGCTGCTCATTGAGCCCTGTAGGATGGAAAGTCTTTAGCTCAAAGATCCACCACGTCTCCCGCTGTAGTATCCTCCTGTCCCAGTTGCCTCCTCTCTTTGGCCGAGGGACTGATTCAATACCCATAAAGGTGATACCTCGCGGGTTGCCATTGTGGCTGGTTTCAACGTGTTTGGCGAGGGGGGTATCCCTTTTGTTCCTAATGTCTCCGAGGTGTTCCCCCACCCTCCTACGAAGTTCCCTTGTGGTTTTACCCACGTACTCTAATCCACAATGGCAGGTCGCCTTATAGATGACACCCTGAGATCTACAGTTCAAGAAATTCCTGATACTGTAGGTCTTATTGGTGGTATTGCTTTTGAAGGTGCCTCCTTTTTTAATGAACGGGCAAGCTACGCAACCACTACAGCGAAAGCAACCCACCGGCCGTTTTAACCAGCCGTCTGTGTGGTCGTCGGTCTCGCTGAAGTGGCTGCGCATAATTCTGTCACGTATAGACCGACCCCTTCGATACGTGATGTTGGCACGGGGTGCAACCACATCCTTAACATCTGGATCAAGTAACAAGATGTTCCAGTGTTTTGAAATAACATCTCGTACCTCTTTGGCTGCCCCATCAAAGGTTCCAATCAGACGTATCTGTTTGTCACCTTTGTCTGTCTTATTGGGATGCAGCAATTCACATCTACTCCTGGAGCATGCCTTTTGATATGCTGCCCTCAGGGTCGAGTCAGGATAACCCTTTTCCTTGAACCTTGTCCGTAGGTCGTCGGCTTGTATTTTAAAATCTCTCATACTGGAACAATTCCTCCTCATTCTTAAATACTGTCCTGTGGGGATACCTTTTTTAAGGGGGAGAGGATGATGACTATTCCAATTGAGAAGAGCATTGGTGGAAGTAGGTTTTCTGTAGGTTTTCGTATGAATCTCCCCTCCTCTCCCTCTCATGATAACCACATCCAAAAAAGGTAAAGTATCCTTTTGGACCTCTGACGTAAATCGTAATCCTACTTCGTTAATGTTGAGGCTGTCAACAAAATGTTGTAGTTGACCAGCCTCCCCATTCCACAGTAGGAATATATCATCGATGAACCTGACCCACGTCCCCACCTGTGTGACGACGTGGGCCAGCGAATCACCGAAGACAACATTCTCCTCCCACCAGCCCAGGAACAAGTTGGCGTACGATGGGGCACACGGACTCCCCATCGCCGTGCCCCTGAGCTGGTGGTAGAATGTCCCATTAAACAGGAAGTAATTCGATGTCAATGTGAATTCCAAGAGTTTGATGACCAAATCATTATGAGCATAAAATTGTCGGCCCCTAGTCATAAGAAAGGTCTCAACTGCTCTCACACCCAGATGATGTGGGATTGAGGAGTACAACGCCTCTACGTCTATAGAGGCCAACCAAGTGTTGACATCAATGCACACACCTTCCAGGCGCCCAAGAAGGTCGCTAGTGTCCCTAATGTAGGACGGTAAAGTCTCACAAAAGGGGCCAGGATGAAATCAAGGTAGATACCCACATTTTGTCCCAAGCTATTCACTCCAGCTACTATAGGTCTCCCCCTGAGAGGTGTTGTTCCCTTGTGGACCTTGGGAAGACTATAGAAGGTCAGGATTGTGGGATATTTTTTGAATAAAAAATCAAACTCTTCTCCTGAGATCAAGCCAGCAGATTTGGCCTCCCCCAGGATCTTTTTAAGTGTTGTTTGATAACCGGTTGTGGGATCACCTTTAAGTTTTTCGTATGTGTCTTTATCCTTGAGCAAATCAAGGCATAGATTTTTGTAGTCTGAAGTGTCCAGAACCACCACATTGCCCCCTTTGTCAGAGGATTTAATTGTGATGGCTTTGTCACTAGCCAGATTTTCTATCGCCTTGTATTCCTCTTTGGAGCAATTGAATCTGGGTTTCTCCAGAGTCATTTTCTCCAGATCTCGCGACACTTGGTTAAGAAATACATCAATGCAAGAAGGGTCCCCAGTTGGTGGTATTCTAGTACTTCTATTTTTTAAAGTAGTGAAGGGTCCTTTACCCTCCTGCATAGTGCAGTCACTCAGATTAAACAGTAATTTGACATCCTGTCGAATATCAGAGGGAATTCCCAATTCTTTACTCTCCCGTCTACTGATCAAGGAAAAGTGTTTATGCCATTTGAGTTTTCTGGTAAACAAACTCAAATCCTTGATCCAATTGAACAAATTAAAGAAAGAAGTGGGTACAAATGATAAACCTTTGCAGAGAATTGCCATCTCTGCTTGTTCAAGTTTGCGTGATGATAAATTCAATATCTGCCCACACTGTTTTGGCTTGATGTCATTGGGGTTACAGGTTCTTTGCGGTTTCGCAGGTAATAGGGAATTCCTTGGTCTAAAAAACGTGCCCCGCTGTTGTCATATGAACCACGTGACCCACTATTTTCATAGGTACCCCGTGGTCCTCTACCCCTTCTGCGTCCGCGACCTCTCCCTCGATTTGGTTGACCACCCTCCTTTTCACCTTCAGAAATGTCAGTTTCACTGGAAGAGATATCAGAATCTAGTTTTCCTGTTCCTTTTTGGGGACCGCGTTCAATAGTGATATAGACCCTGTTTTCACGAAAGTCTTGCAAATCCCTATTGAACTGACGGTGCTTTCTTTCTTTTAGGTGAAACTGAAATTTCTCTAACGTGGTCTTCAGTTGTGCCTCCTTATTCGCAAACTCTGGTTCTTGTTTGAGTTTATTGGTCACTTCAATCTGTTCTTTAAGCTTATTATCTAGTTGGTTCAGATTGATACGCTCTTCCTCCAATAGGAGTGTCATAAACCTCAAAGAGCTCTTGGTGGCTTCCTCCTCCCATTTAGCCATTAGTGCCGAACTCCTGCATCTATTGGCTGGAGTGAGCGAGATTCTAAGCCCCCTGGGAACTATCTCATGTTTCAGGTAATTCTCCAGGGATTGAATCTCCCACCAAGAGCTTATCTGTTCCTTGAAGGTTTTTGTCAGTTCTTTGAAGGCTGTTTTAAAGGAGGGGGTATATCTTTTCAAAGTCAATGTTTTTTCGGAAAATACATCACTAGCCTCATTCAACCAGGAATTCCTATCCAAACCGGTCGCCAAGAATCCTGCCATACCATAAAAAATCTGAAAAGTATGTAATTACAACCTATATTACAAGCTGGTCATACTTAATATTGTATTCCATATAGGATTGTGTCTCATGCTGCTTCAGCCTTACATGAAATGCTGATATAGGCACATACTGCCTGTCGTTACTTACTTGTGGTCCAGTTTATACTTGAGTCCCCTGATGATCTGGTGCCTACCAGTGAAACGCGTTGGGATTGTTTTCTTTTTCCTTTCTTTTTTCTATATTTATTAGCTGATCCTAGAGGTGACTGGTCCTTTATATTCGACGAAGCTGGGCAGTCAAAAAATAGGTCTGAGGGCCATTTAGGGTCAGACGGAGGGAGTTCACACATAGAGTATAGGGATATTTATAGGGGTTGAGACCCAGTACCTGTCCACCTCTCCCTATCTCTATCACTTTTTTTCACAAACTCAATCCTCTGAGTGGGCCAGTGTTCACACCGCCTGGCTCCACAATTTTTCAAAACCTGACCAGTTCATCGAGGTTGGCAGGGAATAATAATTTTTGTCCTCTGAGAGAGGTTTCTTGATACTATGTATTTGTTGAGCCAATTATTTTAAATGTAATCATTAAAGACAATCTTTTTAAGATGTACCATTATCCAATTTAGTTTCCAAGCCATTGAAGCCAACCATAGTAAACCAGGTCCAAGTTGAAATTGCAATGCAATTAATATAACTCAAAGTAATCGCATGGAGATTTCAACTTAGTAATGCTATATTCCATATTCGTTAATTCTAGCCTAATATGGAATATAGCAGCGCTAAGTTGAAATCGCATCTAAAACGAAGATGGAGGATACTTAGTTATCTTCGTTTTGAGGAATATGACGAATACATTCACCATTTTCTACCAAGCCAACCATAGTAAACCAGGTCCAAGTTGAAATCGCAATTCGATTATTATAACTTGAATTAATCAAATTGCAATTTTAACGTAATTCTCAAATCCGACAGTACATTCTAGTATGGAGCCGTTCCCATGGTGATGGCGGCGCTCCATGAGCACGGAAGTCGGCAGAAGCGGCAACGGGCACTGACTGGAGCAGCCAGGAAGCCAGGAATCCTAAGGACAGGTAAGAACTACTTTAGGGAAGTGGGAAAGAAATAAATATAACAAAAAATAATAATAATATTCGAAATATCGAATTTATAGCACTATGTTCGAAATATTCGCGAATTAGCCAAGTGCCGATATTCGCCCAAAAAAATTCGACATTCGAATATTCGCGCTCAACACTAATGCTAAAGGGGTTATGCCATGATTAATATAAAAAATGAAAATGAGAGATTTTATGGTACTTGATAATCTGTTTATTACAAAGCTAGAACCAGCAGAGACGCGGTACGTCACCGGATATGAAGAAAAAGCCCTTGCCAGGGCAAGAGAGTGCATCGGAGAAGAAATGCTTCAATGCTCAACTCAGAGGGGCTGCCTGGGTGAAGAAGCTGTAATGTCCGGGTTCGGTTCATTTAAGTGAAGGGATGAGTGGGATGCAGTAAATTTACAGCTAGTGCCAAGATATTGATGTCCTATCCTCAGGATAGGTCATCAATATCAGATTCCAGGGGTCCGACACCTGGCACCCCCGCCAATTAGCTGTTTAAAGGGGTAGCGGAGGCTCATGCTGCTTCTTCTTCAAAATTACATGTGCGCTGTCTGCTTTGCAGTGATGGCAGAGTATAATTACAACTGCTGCCCCATTCAGTTGAATGGGACGAGTAATTGTAATTACAGTACACTGCACCGCCTCTATAAGCAAGATGAGGCTTTGATAATACTGTAGCGGAAGCAGTGCCCGCGAAAAGCCCTGTAGGACTTATCTGTCCATTTTACTGATATTCATTCAACTAAAAATTACACTAAAATTAGATGACTGACCACCAGAAATCATGGACACTGAATATACCACTGTCCACTGAATACTGGACACTAAGTATACCATCATCCATCAGACCCTAGATCGGGGATAAGCAACCTCTGGCAGTACAGCTAGTGTGAAACTACAACTCCCAGCATGCGCACTAATCTTCTGAGAACTCCCACAAAATTGAATGAGGCATGCTAGGAGTTGTAGTTTTGCCACATCTGGAGTGCTGGAGGTCGCTGACCACTGCCCTAGACACTAAATACAAGTGGCTCAGTATATAAGATTATATTTACAAGTTAAAAGAATATTGTAAAACATACTCTTTCTCCAGTATATTTATGAATTTATTTTATAGTTTTTAGCCTTTCTTTACATATTTATGAAGTAGCCATCTTACCTGATTTGCTTTAGCGGTAGCTGCAGAGAATTTGTTTATAGTAGGCTCCCGAAAAACTAATTCAGGAAATAGCTAATATTATCCATGGGAGTGTTGTGGGCATGCTCTGTAGAGGAAGAAGGGCTGAGATGTATTCATCACCTTCTGTCAATATTGGGAAACTGTTTTATTTTCCTTCATCTTTTTAATTTCTAGTCCATTCCTCTAAAAACTAATAATATAACTGCTGGACTGATAATGAGTGAGAGGAGTTCTTCATAGTTTTCTGGGAAGGTGGCGGTCCATGGTGATTGCCCAAAACTGTGGTCAACTTGGGCGGATTGTTCAGCCCCAGACGCCATGTGGGTGGAGGTCAGAAGTGGCTATAAAGCTCAAAATGCAAGACTGCACAGTGCTATGGTCTCCACTCCATGAGACTCTGGAGAAGCCCCGTTTTCCCGTAACTTGTCTGACCTTCAGGATTCCTCCTATTGTCCGCAAGTCCTGAAGCCAGCTCAGTCATGACTTTACAAGCCTAACCCTAGTGTACACAGCATAAGTTGAAAAATGATGTCTATAACATAGGAAGTCTCAGTCTAGTGCAAGTGGCCAGTGTAAAATCGGCAAAATTTCAGTGATGGTGATAAAAAAATGCTTAACATAAAAATTTTAATTAAACAATAGATAATTTTCTGAATTCATTATTAAAAAGAAAAAAAAACAACACAACTCACGAGAACAAGTTGCAGACTTGGGGTCCGTCTCCGCCCTGTAAAAGCCTTTTTCACACGTGCATTCAGCAGAGCCGTCCTGAAGGGAGAAGCTGTGAGGCGGGCACAGTGTACAAAGGGCATCCGTCAGCAAAGCCTTGTAGTACCCAGGAAGGCAGGCTGGAAGACAAAAAAGACCACAGGGTGAAATTGTAGACTTAGTTAATATCAACGGAAGACAAGTTGACATGACAGCTCGGAGTCTCTTCCCCGTGCGGTAATCTGGCATTGATAGACACGTTAAGTGCAAGTGAAATGGTCCATGTAAGCATCATTAGAGTCTGATGACGACCCCCTGCGCTTCTTAGAATCCATTCTAAGGGAACAGATGTGTGATATGTTTAATGAACTGCACGAATTACAATGAATACATTCATTGGTTCAATAGAAAGCAACAGGAATTTCTTCTACAAAATGATGAAGACTTTGGCACTGCCAGTAGGCAAGAATGATCTCCTGCAATTGTCCAATCTAAGTAGAAATAGAAGACGAAGGGAAGATAAACATCATATGGCAATCGCTGGCGGCAGGAGGAGCTGGCTTTTTGCTGGAACATTTTGGGTAAAATTAGGTTTCTGGCCTATTAAGTGTTGGATTAGAACATCAGAAAACAGAAGATGTGCATGGATAGATGTTAATCCACTTGATATAAGTGAACATAATTAGTGCCCTCCTTTTGAAGAAGGTTATGGCAGACTGCACAATGCTGGAACGCCTGCTGGCATAATCTGTAATCTTTAATAAACCATGAGTGTTTCTGTACCAAAGAGTGCTATATTACAGCCTGGTACCTTCTGTCCAGGAATAAATGAGTTGGCACTGTGTCATAGCCTATAACTCATTATGATTTACATATCTATCTATCTATCTGTCTATCTAGGCCAACAGCAGGAAAGTTAATTAAAGGGGTTGTCCGACACTCGACACCTCCACCAATCGGCTGTATGACGAGACGGTGCGTGCTGGGCGCACATGCCATCTACCTTGTCGCTTCCTGTTCACCGCTGCTGCCTATGGCCGTCTCCTCATACAACTAATCTGCGGGGGTGCCGGATGTCGGACCCCTGCCGATCTGATACTGATGACCTATCCTGAGGATAGGTCATCAATAGTAAAAACCTGGACGACCCCTTTAAATAGAATAAGAAATATTTTCTTATTTTCAATCTCCTGTCACTCCATCCCTGCCATTTCAGTGGTCTCCACCTTCCTCTGTTGTCCGCTGAGGCCAGTGATTTGCTGTAGGTACACTAGAGGCACTAGAGGCAGAGCTTCACTGTGAAATGCTCTATGCATTGAACTCTTTTACAGTCCCTCTCCTCTGCTCTGAATGTTGTGGCCTCCTCGTTGGATGCTATAGCTGCCACTCAGAGGAGCGGGAAGGAGCTGTAGAGCACCTCAGTGCAGAGAGCATATCACAGTGATGGTCCGTCTCCTGGGCATTTGAAGGAGCAGAGTTTGGCAGAATAAAGCATCATATTCACACTACTGATAAAAAAACAAAAAACGCTCTACAAAAGGCATGTTTGTACTGCTCTCCCTGCTGGCTTCTACCTAGACCCATCAGCAATTTAGCACAGTTAAAAGGCTCCCTTTAACTTTCCTGCTCTTTGCCAATTTTATTTATTTTTTAATCTCAGAAAACCCTGTTAAATCCTCATGCAAATGGTGTATCAGGGCTCTGTACTACCTTATTTAAATCAGACAGAAAAAAAAATAAAAAAAAATATATATATATATATATATACAGTACAGACCAAAAGTTTGGACACACCTTCTCATTCAAAGAGTTTTCTTTATTTTCATGACTATGAAAATTGTAGATTCACACTGAAGGCATCAAAACTATGAATTAACACATGTGGAATTATATACATAACAAAAAAGTGTGAAACAACAAAAAATATGTCATATTCTAGGTTCTTCAAAGTAGCCACCTTTTGCTTTGATTACTGCTTTGCACACTCTTGGCATTCTCTTGATGAGCTTCAAGAGGTAGTCACCTGAAATGGTTTTTACTTCACAGGTGTGCCCTGTCAGGTTTAATAAGTGGGATTTCTTGCCTTATAAATAGGGGTGGGACCATCAGTTGCGTTGTGGAGAAGTCAGGTGGATACACAGCTGATAGTCCTACTGAATAGACTGTTAGAATTTGTATTATGGCAAGAAAAAAGCAGCTAAGTAAATAAAAACGAGTGGCCATCATTACTTTAAGAAATGAAGGTCAGTCAGTCCGAAAAATTGGGAAAACTTTGAAAGTGTCCCCAAGTGCAGTCACAAAAACCATCAAGCGCCACAAAGAAACTGGCTCACATGCAGACCGCCCCAGGAAAGGAAGACCAAGAGTCACCTCTGCTGCGGAGGATAAGTTCATCCGAGTCACCAGCCTCAGAAATCGCAGGTTAACAGCAGCTCAGATTAGAGACCAGGTCAATGCCACACAGAGTTCTAGCAGCAGACACATCTCTAGAACAACTGTTAAGAGGAGACTGTGTGAATCAGGCCTTCATGGTAGAATATCTGCTAGGAAACCACTGGTAAGGACAGGCAACAAGCAGAAGAGACTTGTTTGGGTTAAAGAACACAAGGAATGGAGATTAGACCAGTGGAAATCTATGCTTTGGTCTGATGAGTCCAAATTTGAGATCTTTGGTTCCAACCACCGTGTCTTTGTGCGACGCAGAAAAGGTGAACGGATGGACTCTACATGCCTGGTTCCCACCGTGAAGCATGGAGGAGGAGGTGTGATGGTGTGGGGGTGCTTTGCTGGTGACACTGTTGGGAATTTATTCAAAATTGAAGGCATACTGAACCAGCATGGCTACCACAGCATCTTGCAGCAGCATGCTATTCCATCCGGTTTGCGTTTAGTTGGACCATCATTTATTTTTCAACAGGACAATGACCCCAAACACACCTCCAGGCTGTGTAAGGGCTATTTGACCATAAAAGAGAGTGATGGGGCGCTGCGCCAGATGACCTGGCCTCCATAGTCACCGGACCTGAACCCAATCGAGATGGTTTGGGGTGAGCTGGACCGCAGAGTGAAGGCAAAAGGGCCAACAAGTGCCAAGCATCTCTGGGAACTCCTTCAAGACTGTTGGAAGATCATTTCAGGTGACTACCTCTTGAAGCTCATCAAGAGAATTCCAAGAGTGTGCAAAGCAGTAATCAAAGCAAAAGGTGGCTACTTTGAAGAACCTAGAATATGACATATTTTCAGTTGTTTCACACTTTTTTGTTATGTATATAATTCCACATGTGTTAATTCATAGTTTTGATGCCTTCAGTGTGAATCTACAATTTTCATAGTCATAAAAATAAAGAAAACTCTTTGAATGAGAAGGTGTGTCCAAACTTTTGGTCTGTACTGTATATATATCTTGCTTCTAGACACCCAGCCGACTTTGTAACAGTTTCCCATGTATTGAGAGAACACCATGTACCTGCAGTAATATGCTTCTTTTTACCAGCCTTTACAATGTTGTGTATGTTCCCTGCAATTAAAGGCACTATCGCAGATCTCTAATAACTGCGTTGTCTTCTGTAGGTACTCTCCCTGCTGTCAGAAGTATCCCCCTCCCTAAAAGGATTACACATCTTTTTCCAAGCGCCTACGCACGAATCGTCGTGGAAAGAGTGAACACATCGCTTTAATGTCCTATCAGCTCTCACTTTAGGTTCTTTCTTCATCCTAAAATATTGCTCTGTTGAGCTTCATAAATAATTCATAGTCCATTATTTTATTCTTATTATTTCCTTTGGTTTACGTCTCATATTTCTATCAATTATACTTCCAGCTGATAAGCGGATGTAACAGGGCTGGCTTTATCATCGGCTCTTAGAGACAGCATTGCTGACAAATTATGAGTTAGCATGGGTTCACGTGAGGTCCTACGTAAAACCGTAGATGGCACATTGTAATATCAGTGTGAATTGCGCCAAATGATGCACTCAGCTCTGCGGCATCTTTAAAAAATAGCTTTAATAACAGTTTTGCATAGTAGCACGTTGACTTTCTGAATGTACCTTCTGGTTTTGTGCTAGATCAGGCTTTCAGGATAGTCCTTTACAAAATCTTAGAGGTACGTTCTCCTGTTTGTGTCATTGTTGAGATTAGATTTGATGTCATTATTGAGAAGCGGCTCATAGATGATTTGTCCTATATTACAGCCCTGACACATGACTCCTTAGATACAGGAAAACGGCATCAATAATACATTGTCTCCTTCTGCTTCAATTCACTGCAAATCAAGGACATGTTTTTACTGTAGAGACTCTCTGGGCAAAAGGAGGAAACCAGAAAAAGTGGAGAGTGGAGACGTGAATGGTGGAGGGGAAAAGCCCTGTTCAGTGGAACATACGGTACATAGGAAGGAATTACCGTGCATGCATAGGAGCTACAGGAAGAAGTAAGAGAGGAATAAGAGTGAGAAAATGACTAAATATACTAGTTACACAAGGAACGTTTCAGGCTTCACATCTTATACTGCGATGTTCATGTGTGCACCTTCAATAATGGTTATATAGTGCTATATTCTGCTGTTATAGGCAGGGCTTTAATGTGCAGAAATTGCAATATATTGAATTTCCTATCAATGGCGTATTGCATGCGGCTGTCATACACTGTAACAGCCCTCAGGATCCTCTGTAGACACTCCACCTCCTTACAATCTTATTATTCCAATTGTCCCTGACATGATGGCGTTAATAATATTATATTAGGGAATCCTAATGTATGGGTGGGTGACTGTTACAGTCATCTGCACTGTATTTATAGAAAAACCCATTGACAAGGGTAGGTTCACAGTGCATTTTATGCCTCTGTTTGACATATACGTTATTGAAAATAAATGGATAAAAAAAATGCAGCAACACCATTTTTTTGTATCCTGCAGAGTCTGGTAAAAAATATGTATACTTTGTTTTTACAATGGAAAAAGTATACTTTTTATTTTACAATAGAGCGGATGCCGCTGTATGACATCTGTCTGAGGCATCTGTTTAACGTATACCATGTGAAAAAACGCAATGTGAACCAACCCATACACTTACTTGATATTTTCTGCTCATACTGTAGGTCTAAATGGATTGGACAAGATGATTCTCCAGGGGGCCCAGGCTCTAACAGATAGCTCAGTTTGGCTTTGGAAACGATCACTTGCCACTAGGGACTGTTTGTTATAAGGTGTTTCTAGGATAACCTGTTAGAACATACAGTGGGATGTCAGCCCGGTGACTTGCCTTGATGGCTAATGTCAGGGAAAAGAAAGGATAAGGCTGTTTGATTTCAACATGTCTAATCCTTCTGCAGCAGCTTACCCTCCTTCCCCGTTACATTGGCAGTTCATGGTTTCCCGCTGTTCTGTGCCCACGGGTGTGGTCTTCCTGTACGTAAATTAGGGCCATTGTTCTTGCATATCTCCTCTTAACCTCCTCTTGCTCTGTGAGCTGCTACGTGGCTGTTCTCAATTGCTACTCAGCTTCTGCAATATAGCTGTGTTACTGACCTCACTTCCTTTCCTGAGCAATTGGTCTCCACAGATAATGATAGGTCTCTCTATCTTGCCAGAGCCTGTGGAAAAGCTATAATTAATTTGTCTGCCTGTTTTCTGGTCCTCTTCTGCCTGATCTGTTCACCATACTGATCCTGTGCCACCTGTCCTGACCTTTGGATTGTTTCACGGATTCGCACAAACTCTGCCAGCCTTGAACTCTTCCTGTTTCCTGACTATATGTATTTTCTGATCCTGTAGTGCCATGTATCAGTGTCTATAATCCCAGTAGGTAAGCTGCCAACTACACCAGGACAATTCAAAGAGGTAACAACGTGGTATCTCCCATGTAACAAAGACCATATTTATGTACAGGAGTTAAAGGTTAAAAAGCAGGGGACCTCTATGTCAACGCCCTGAGGAATAGCCCAAAGTCAAACCAATTAGTTGGCACAGGGGCTCCACAATCACTGCCCGTAACATCCCCATTCAAGACACTCAACCAAGCTAAACATGCATGTGTCGGCTGAATGAGCTTGAACAGTCAACAGCTATCTAAGGGCTCTTTCACACCTGCGTTCTTGTCTTCCGGCATAGAGTTCCGTCGTCGGGACTCTATGCCGGAAGAATCCTGATCAGTATTATCCCCATGCATTCTGAATGGAGTGAAATCCGTTCAGGATGCATCAGGATGTCTTCAGTTCCGGAACGGAAAGTTTTTTGGCCGGAGAAAATACCGCAGCATGCTGCGCTTTTTGCTCCGGCCAAAAATCCTGAAGACTTGCCGCAAGGCCGGATCCGGAATGAATGCCCATTGAAAGGCATTAATCCGGATCCGGCCTTAAGCTAAACGTCGTTTCGGCGCATTGACGGATCCGACGTTTAGCTTTTTTAGAGTGGTTACCATGGCTGCCGGGACGCTAAAGTCCTGGCAGCCATGGTAAAGTGTAGCGGGAAGCGGGGGAGCAGTATACTTACCGTCCGTGCGGCTCCCGGGGCGCTCCAGAGTGACGTCAGGGCGCCCCACGCACATGGATGACGTGATCACATGGCACATCATCCATGCGCATGGGGCGCTCTGACGTCACTCTGGAGCGCCCCGGGAGCCGCGCGGACTGTAAGTATACCGCTCCCCCGCTCCCTGCTCCTACTATGGCAACCAGGACTTTAATAGCGTCCTGGGTGCCATAGTAACACTGAAAGCATTTTGAAGACGGATCCGTCTTCAAATGCTTTCAGTACACTTGCGTTTTTCCGGCGTTTGCGTGTAATTCCGGCAAGTGGAGTACACACCGGATCCGGACAACGCAAGTGTGAAAGAGGCCTAAAGTGTAAGGTCAGCATTACTGACTATATACAGTGTATGCAGTGAAAACTGTGAATATTATGATCTGTATAAATAGAAGATGGGCGGTCAAGATAATTTTCCCTAGTGAGCCTCAGGAACCCCAATACTACAATGGCAATACATGTCATACATTTATTAACGGTCTTAGCTAGTTTTCTTATAAGGATTGAGTAAACTGTTGGAAAATTCTAGATTTACAGAACTAATTAAATCCTTTATATGTGACCTACACAGAGAACACCCCCCTTCATAGCACTGACATTGCCTACCCAGAGAACACCCCCTCCATAGCACTCACATTACCTACACAGAGACCACCCCCTTCCATAGCACTGGTATTACCGACACAAAGAACACCCCCCTCCATAGCACTGACATCACTTACAAAGAGGACAGTCCCTGTATAACACTGACATTACCTACAGAGAATAGTCCCCTTCTATAGCACTGACATCACCTACACAGAGATCAATCCCCTTCTATCCCTTCTATAGCACTGACATCACCTACACAGAGTACAGTCCCCCCTATAACACTGACATTACCTACACAGAGAACAGTCCCGCCTATAGCACTAACATCACCTACACAGTGAACAGTCCTCTTCTGTAGCACTGGCATCATCTACACAGTCAACAGTCCTCTTCTATAGCACTGACATCACCTACACGGAGAACAGTCCCCTTTTATAGCACTGACATCATCTACACAGTCAACAGTGCTCTTCTATAGCACTGACATCACATACACAGTCAACAGTCCTCTTCTATAGCACTGACATCACATACACAGTCAACAGTCCTCTTCTATAGCACTGACATCACATACACAGAGAACAGTCCCCTTTTATAGCACTGACATCACCTACACAGTGAACAGTCCTCTTCTATAGCACTGACATCACCTACACAGAGAACAGTCCTCTTCTATAGAACTGACATCATCTACACAGAGAACAGTCCTCTTTTATAGTACTGACACCACCTACCCAGAGAACAGTCCCCTTCTATCCCTTCTATAGCGCTGACATCACCTACTCAGTGAACAGTCCTCTTCTATAGCACTGACATCACATACACAGTCAACAGTCCTCTTCTATAGCACTGACATCACATACACAGAGAACAGTCCCCTTTTATAGCACTGACATCACCTACACAGTGAACAGTCCTCTTCTATAGCACTGACATCACCTACACAGAGAACAGTCCTCTTCTATAGAACTGACATCATCTACACAGAGAACAGTCCTCTTTTATAGTACTGACACCACCTACCCAGAGAACAGTCCCCTTCTATCCCTTCTATAGCGCTGACATCACCTACTCAGTGAACAGTCCTCTTCTATAGCACTGAAATCACCTACACAGTGAACAGTCCCCTTCTATCCCTTCTATAGCACTGACATCACCTACACAGAGGACAGTCCCCTTCTATCCCTTCTATAGCACTGACATCACCTACACAATGGACAGTCCCCTTTTTGGCGGTCATTGCACTGACATCACCTACAAAGAGGACAGTACCCTCTATAGCACTGATATCACCTACACATAGCTCAGTCCCCCTTTTGCACTGACCACCACATATAGGAGTGACAGTTCAGTAGGTCTTATCTACCAAGGATCCCTTTACTCTGGGAACCCTACTTCAATATAATAATAAATCATTATATTAGGCTCCTATGCACCAATGCAAAATATTGGTTTTGTATGTGGTTGTGAGGGCACTGCAACTGCTCTGCTACCTCTTCACTAAACTGTTCTCTTTAGCTGGAGAAATATAAGTACTAGAAGAGCAGGCATGGGGAAAACTGTGCAGAATTGTGGTAGAAAAAGCGTTATGTATTAGTGAAGAGTATGTACTAATACATAAGCAGACGTTCAGTGACATTGACCCTTGACTTCAAAACTTTTTTTTAGAACATTTATGGTAAAACTTTTATAATTGCAGCTGTGGGAATCTCACATCAGTTCTGCAGGAAACGGCAGATTTTTTTTAGTAAGTTTCCACCAGCAATCCAAAAAATGTTTTGCTGTGTTTTTTTTTTTTGCTTCCATGGAGTTGGTCTATGAGCATCCCATGAACAGATGTGAATGGAACATTTTCAGCAATAGAATCTATTCCCTTCATATAATATATCATAATTAATTTTATTTTTTTCTTGGAGACAAATATCTGCTATTACATGTTCATTTTGGCCCCGATAACCTCAGACTGGATACAGAATTAAATTGCCCGTTGCTATCTGTTTCATCTCTCACATTTACTGGAAGCTCAAAGACTCTGTGATCTGATTGAGGTGAAGCCCTTTGAATGCTTTACGGCGCAGCTTCACAGACACGGGAATAACCTGTACAAAACACCATTAGGCCTGTCCAGAATACTCAAGATCCAATGGAAAAAATAGGAGCTGGATGACATTTTTCTCTGTCTGATCATGCCCTGATTTCTATCCAAGGATGAACAAACTGTGGGATGAGTAAAAAACAAAGGATCTGGAAGCTTTGAACACAGCCGGCCTCGCAAATCAGCAATGCTATTAAATATTGAAGACTCTCTGACTCAGATCTGCTCTGTACAATCAATAGCTCTTAGATTTAATGCTCCTGGACACAGGGCCGGGGAATACGCATGTGTTTGGGAAGCCTGCGGCAGACTAAGGTGGTCGGGTATTGTCCCCTGCAGCCTCAGCAGCAGGTGACTTATACTACACAGTTGTGTGCAGGTACTATTGAGTAAGGCCAGGTTGGAAATGTGATATTTTGTAGATAGAAAGGGTTAATGAGCTGTTTTCATGATAAAAATGTATAAAACAGCAGTGTCTCACAACAGGAGCACAACGCCTCTGCACTGTCTAAACGAATGGAAGCAATCAGTGTCTAAAAGAAGCAAACCATGGTCAATAAATCAAATAAGTCCAGGACAACTTTAGGCTTGGCCTAGATGCCTCATTTAGCAATTCCATCATGACAATTTCTGCCCTCTTATCCTGCAGTGACAAGTGCGAATGTAAAAGGATTCTACGGATCCACATACTTTACAAAAATATTTAGCCTAAAAACTAAAAACAAACAAACAAACAAAAAAAACGTATGTCCTTGTATTTTGGGAAAAGTTGGGATATCAAAAGTTTTGATTGGTGAGGGTCTGAGTGCTGAGACCCCTGCCAATCGCTAGAACAAGCAGAGAGAAGCGCTAACATAACGTTTTACTGTATGCAAATGAGCCTCTAGGAGCATCAGGGGCATAGCCATTACTCCTAGAGGCTCTGCTCTCTCTGCAACTGTGCGCAATCTGCATTTTGATTGACTTTAGGAGAAGTCAGGGCCAGACATGATTATGTTTTCACTGCCTGGCCCTGTCAATCAAAGGCAAGAGGGTGCGGCAATTGCAGAGAGAGCAGAGCCTCTAGGTGTAATGGCAACGCCTCCGTTGTTCCTAGAGGCTCATTTGCATATATTAAAACATCACTTTTCTCAGCAATGTGGGCACATATCAACATGGGACCAACACAGATGCCTTCAGCCACGAAGCGCACATGGAACAGGTCAGCCACTGTCATAGGTACAAATCTGCTGACAGATGAAAAACTGTAAATATAAATTGTTCCGTTATATTGTTAAAAAATCTGTTCTTGTCAGGAACTTTGGGTGACGACACCAATGTTGTCCCTACAGCAATGACAAAGCAACATTATAAAATACTAATGTAAATTGTACAGATAGATATATTTTTTGCATTACATAAAACAGTTTAGTATTAGTGTTGATTGTGAATATTCTAATCGCTAATTTTTATCGCGAATATCTGCACTTTGAGAATTTGCGAAGATATAGAATATAGTGCTATATATTCGTAATCGCCAATATTCTAGATTTTTTTTCATCAGTAACCTCCCTTCTTGCTTGTGGGCCAATGAGAAGGCTGCAATGACTTTGTCTGAGCTTAGCAACATCCCTAGCAACCAATAGGAAAGTAGCCTACCCCTTACTACATAAGAACCTCCCCAGCAGCCATTTTCTGCAGTTTTTTGCAGTTCTGAGAGAGAGAGCAGAGACATTGCTGAGCTCTGTGCTTTCATCTGGATCCTATTCCTTATCCAATTACATTAGATAGTTAGTTAGCTGATATATATAATACAGATAGTTAGTGGGAGATAGTCAGTGTAGGTTATATCCTGATATAGTGTAGCTAATGCAGGGTGTTAGGTAGTGTGATAGGAATTACTGTTTCTCTGCTGTCCATACATACATGCTACAGACATAGTGCTGCGATGTCACAACAATACTTAGTGCACCAATCAGTAATATCTACTCAGACCTGATAAAATGTGAAGTTGCGCAAAAAAGCGCATCATTAGTGCCAATTGCACAATCGCGAAAATAATGATGGAAATAGCAAATTCTAGAATTTGAGAATTTATTGCAAATATTATGTAAAAAATGTGCAAATTATCGCAAAAACAAATATTGTCTATGCCGCTCATCACTATTTAGTATATAATTTGGTACATCTGCCGCACAAGTGCAGGCTTCTCAACCAATGGTATATAATGCAGGCTCATATCATTAGATAATAGGCCTGGTCTGTATTTCATAAGAAGGACTATGCAGGGTGAAATAAGCCTGCAACAATGTGGAATGGGCTTGTGTCTGGGCAGAGATGGAGCATGTGCTGAGCAATATGGGGTAATTAGTACTCTATGGCACTGCACAGCATATACTGCTGGACGATGCTTGCACTTTTCTATGGACGCTGTATGCACACTTTATCTGGGCAATATATGGCACCACCTGTGCACAGTATAGATTCATATATTAATCTCTGTATGTTCAGCTATGTTTTTTGTGAAGGGTAGAGGGCCCATTTACTGTGCCAAAATGGATGAGGGTACAGAGTATACGGGGTATCCAATCTGTAGAACTTTAAAAAAGCTGACCTGTACTAATGCAAAATAACAAAAAAGTGTAAATGACTAAAACATTATTCATTTTGTTTCTTTTTTCATAATTTGCCGTTTTTATATGAAACAGGTTCCTAGAATAAAAAAAACAACAACAAAAAAAACTATATTCATATAACTTTATATGCAATATATGGTACATAGGGGCTACATCAATGAATGCATTCTTGTTGTCAAAAGGATGGACAGTCACCATGGCAGACCAATGGGGTCTGTCGGGCAACATAGGGATTCATTGCATGTTGTTGCCACTGTAACATGGCTTCTCTGCCTATAGGCAAAGCCAAACCCATATAGGAATAATAGAAAATATTTACAAGCAGCATCAGACTGGCCCACCAGAGTACAGTACCAGAGGATCTTTTGGTAGGCCCAGGCTCTAATATCATAGTGGACTCCAAAGGTCGAGGAGAAAAACAAACATTTGGCCTATCTTTTGCCGCTAGTGTCACAAACTTACCTGTCCGGGCTCCAGCATTGAGACCTTTAGCTTCAGCGCGACCAGGTCGGGAGAGATGCACTGCAAAGCCATGCCCCGTGGTGATGCAACAGCATCCCTGGCAACAGGATGCAATGCTCTGTTTCTCTCCACAGCGGGCGTGTGCTGGAGGAGACCAGCAATGCTTGATTATTCAGCTGTTCTGTTCCTGTGTGCTGTGTCATGGACCTATCAAGTTCTGGTCCTGGGACTCTGTGCTCTATTTAAACCCCTTCCTGACCAAACACCTTTGTCAGTGATAGCTTCAGACTCCCTAGCTGTGCTCCTGGTTTGGTGTGCATGTGGATTGCTATTAGTGTTATTGACCTCAGCTTGCCTTTGACCACTCTCTTTCTCGCGTTTTGTTACTGTGCTTCCTGTCTGGTTCTGACTTTGGCTTGGCTTTGTGACTACCCTCTGTGTTGCGATTTTGTACTATTTTGTCTTTCCAGTTCTGACCAATTCCCATACGATGCCATCTCTCTGTTGTTCTGTCTCTGTCTGTCTTGGACTGTAGAAGAGTAGGGAACGTCGACTAGTTGCAGACTTGCCGTCTAGGGCTTGCACTGCAAGTAGGCAGGAAAAGCGGGCAGGGTTCCAGTTAGGGCTCATTGTCTGTGTGTTCCTGCCTTCTGTAGTAACATCTATGGTCCATTTATTTTATTAAAAACCTATTAGACTTTATTGATTATATAGGGTTTAGGACTCAAGAATAATTCCCTCTGGTGGGCCCGATGAACCCCAGTCTGATGCTGCTTAAAAGTTAATTAATTATTCATCAGTTTTGGTGGATTCAGTGTGACACCGCTCTCCAAATTTAACCTATAGTCTATTAGTGTGGCACCACTAATCCCTATATTTAGATAATGTCATCACTCTCTAAAGTATAATGGCACAAGTACTCTTTTTATTTAGCTGATGTCATGATATCACTTATATTCAGACTTTGCAGATGACATCACTACTGTGCCAACAAACAAATAGGTGTGACATCACTATTCTGTTAATTGAATAAATGACATCACTGTTCCTACAATATATGTTATTATTATATTATTATTTATAGGAGAAGGAACATTGTCTCTGTCCAGAGTTTTCTATTATACTTAATACTGCCTTTTCCCAGACTATACTTTATGCACTGTGACACAGTGAAGGGTATGGTCTGGGAAAACAGGTATTGTGCGTGTGTGTGCTTGGATCTGAGGCTTGGGCCGTGTTGGAGGGCTGAGACCCGTGTTTAGGGGAAACAGGCCCCCTAAAAGCCTGCTATGGACTGCTGGAGATAGAACTGCCAACAAGGTGATTTTTGCTATGTGGACTTTCCATTGTGTGTGAACTAGCACCAAGACTGCAATGTGACGTTTTGTTTTTGCCTTATGTGTGAATAAACACGGAAGATTGATTTAAGAACTGGTAATTTGCCTCTGTACTGCGTCTGCATACCCTGTCTGCCAGAGCGAATCCCCACAGCATACATGAAGCAGTATCCATAGGAAATATATATGTGAATGGGGACAGGAAGCAAAGGTGTTCTGCCCACTCACTACAGGTCTCCCTCCATCTCCCCCAGACTATTGCATGAAAATGAGATGTAAAGTGACGTACTACCGTAGTTTGCTTAAGAAGATTGTGAACCTATTTTAGTCTATGAATAAAGGTTTGGGAGCCATTTCACAGGATGCAGGACTTAATGTAGTTAATGATGAAAGGCTAAGCAATCAATAGTACATTAATAAATAATTCAGTGGTCTAGTGCTAAATGTTTCAAGAACACGTGGTTTGGTGGTTGCTGTACTGTCTCCGCGAAGAACAGACTTGATCAAAAGAATTAATCTATAAATATAGATGAGAATAAAAGGTCTACTAATACAGGCGGGAAGTGCTGGATTTTGTTTGCCAACCATTACAAAATAGCCTTCCCTTATATTATATCATTTGGAAAGTCTTTGGACCCATTTATTGTTTTCACATTTTGTTAATTTGCGGCCTTATGATAAATAATAAAAAAATATATATATTTTCCCCATCATTCTGCACTCACTACCCCATAATGACAAAGTGAAAACTGAATGTTAGAAATCTTAGCTAAATTATTGAAAAGGAAAAACTAAAATCTTGTACTGACATACGCAAGTATTCACATGCTTTACTTAGTACTTAGTTAAAGCACCTTTAACAGCCATCACAGCCTCCAGTCCTCTTGGGTATTATGTCACAAGGTTTGCACATCTGGATTTGAGGATTTTCTTCCATTCTTTGCAGATCCTCTAAAGCTCTATCAGGTTGGATGGAAGCTAGAGTTGGACAGCCATTTTTAGGTCTCTCCAGAGATGTTCAATTAAGTTTAAGTCAGGTCTCTGGCTGGGCCACTCAAGGAAGTTTAAAGAGTTGACCCGAGTGTGATGTCTAGCAGTGTGCTTAGGGTCATTGTCTTTGGAAGGGAACTTTTGGCCCAGTCTGAGGTCCAGAGAACTTTGGATCAGATTTGAATTAAGAATATCTCTGTACCCTCTCTGTGACCGGGACCGTGTGATCAGCGCTGCTGCCTTTTGCCCAAAGCCTGCCACGCTGCTGATATCGGCTGTTAGGTTCAGGCTGCCTCCGGCTCTTTCTTGATTGTGCCGTGCTTGATGCTGCCGCTCCTGCCTCCTTTCCTGCTCTCCATTTTACTGTGAACAGTTTTGCCGTCTGGAGGTTTTCTCTCCTTTACCTCCGTGGAGTGTGCCTCCGGTTCCTGCCTGATCCGCTACCCCCCCTTGCTCTGATGTCAGTGAGTAACCTTGTGTTCCCTCATATCTGATGATTTTTTGAAGAAGCTATAAGCTTCTCTCCTCTAGTGACTAACCTCCCTATAAACTGCTGACTCCAACTAACCTTGAATGGACTTTGAATAAGTTGTGTATGATTGCATATGATTATAAGCTGCATTTGATCATAAGATCACAAGAAAGCCAACTTTAAAGTCTAAAATATAAGCTGGAGAAGGGGGGAAAAAAAAAAAAAAAAGGAAATAAGAGGAGAAAGAGTATAAAGAAGAGTGGACATAAAAAAATAAAAAAAAAAAGGAAGAGTGAAAAAAAAAAAAAGGGAAAATAAACAAGAACTAAGAAGAAGGCACTGAAAAAAAAAAAAGGAAAAAAAAAAAAAGGAAAAGGGGGATAAGGAAAAAAAAAAGGAAAAAAAAAAAAGGAAAAAAAAGAAAAAGAAAAGGAACAAAAAAAAAAAAAAAAAAAAAAAAGAGAAAGAAGGAGAGCAAAAAAAAAAAAAAAAAAAAAAAAAGGTATATATTTAAAAGAGAGAAAGGAGGCGGAATAAGGGGAAAAAAAAAATCAAATAAATATCTAAAAAAAATATATTTAAAAAAAAAAAAAAAAATTAAAAAATAAAGAGGAATAAGATATGGGCCCAAAAGCCCCAAGGCGTTCGACCGATCTATCAGGTCAGAAACATGGGTCTAGAACGGCTGAACCAACAAAACTTGACCAGTTTCTGAAATCCCCAAGGGTCAATACGAGGGGCGGACAAAAGGAATTCTCTGAAAAAAAAAATTATGAATTAGAGGTAACTGAGCGAGAAATACAAAAAGGCGCTAGATACCCTGAGGAGGAGGATGGAATAATGGGGGAAGTTATCCCTGATGACAATTCGTCCCCGCTGGAAGAAATACTCCTAGCGGTTAAACAGAACGGAGATTTAATACAGGTGGTTACAACCCAACTTGGATCTATTCAAGTTGATGTGGGACTAATAAAAGATGAATTGACCAAAATGCGAGACAGACTCAACACCCTTGAAAGTTCTGTCACCCTTATACAGAAGGAATCCAAAAAAATAAATACGGAAGTTTCTATACTTAAAGTGGAAAATAATCTCCTGAAGAAAAAGGTAGTGGACCTTGAAGATAGGTCACGAAGATATAACGTGAGAATAATAGGGATTCCAGAGGGTGAGGAAGGAAAAAATCCAACCGAATTTGTACAGAAACTAATTCTTGAGAACTTTGGTAAAGAGTCATTTTCTCCTCTTTTCATGATTGAAAGAGCTCATCGGGTCCCAGGAGGAAAACCAATTCCAGGGAGACAACCTCGGACAATCCTTGCTAAGTCACTGACTTCAGGGGACAGAGATGTCCTCCTGAGAAGGGCGAGGGAATCCTCACCGGTTGTGTATAACGGGATTAGACTGGCCTTTTTTCCTGACTTTTCGAAAGAAATACAAGAAAAGAGACGCACATTCATGATTGTTAAAAAGAAGCTAAGAGAGAGGGATATTAAATATTCTCTTATATTCCCGGCCAAACTGCGGATTATTTTTGAAGATAAAACTTTTTTTTTTTTTTTTTTGATACCTCAGAAGAAGCTGCGGACTGGATTGAGCGAAACAATCGATGACTCAATTGGGTTATGAATTGACGGGAATAATTAGTAATATAAGGGGCTCATACCCCTAAATGTAGTCTTCCTTGCTTCAAAATGGCGGTGTGGGGGTGGTTGACTGGGGGGAGGGTCGAGGGTTGGTCATAGGAAAGAAATCTACTACAATATGTGGTGGGTTGCCTGTGGGAGGGGGGTGAGGGGGGGGGTTGGGTTGTGGTGCGTCAAAGTAGGTGTGGTTCCCTTTTTTTTCAGTTTATTATTCTCTTTTTCCATCTTGTTTTCTCCTTTTTCCCTCTCTCCTAATCTTCCATTTAACCATTGTTGATGACGATGATTAGAATTTTTTCTTGGAATGTACGTGGTTTGGGGGAAAGAGGTAAGAGACAAGCGGTTTTTGACTTGACTCAGGCCCATCTACCAGCAATAGTATGTTTGCTCGAGACCCATCTTACTGAGGAGACCACTAGAGTGGTCGACAGGGGATGGGCTGTGCATACGTATCATTCTACCCTCTCCAATTACTCGAGAGGTGTTACGGTGTTGATACATAGACTTATTGACTTCGTTTGTGAGGCATCCTCTGTCGACCAACAGGGAAGATTTATTTTTCTATATTGCAGGTTAGGGGGAGAGTTATGTATTTTGGCCTTTGTCTATATCCCTCCGCCATTTTCTCATCTGGTTCTTAACTCTCTTCTATTATTCATGGATAAATGGCCAGAATGTCCAACATTGATTATTGGTGATTTTAATTGTGTCATCGATCCTTTACGTGATAGGGTCTCTATGAGTGCTAGGGGTGACAGTACGGTCCAGGGGTCCCCCCTCGCACGGTTCTGCCTGGAGGCTGGATTTGAGGACGCTTGGGAATATCTGGGACAGGGGAAAAGGGTTTTTTCATGTTTTAGTAAAGCAGGTAAATCATTGTCTAGAATTGACCTAGTACTGATAAATAGCAAATATATGAAATTGATAAAACGAATGAAATATGAAACAAGGTCAATATCTGATCACTCCCCGTTAGTACTTGAATTATGCTTCTCTCAGGATAGATATATATCAAAACCTCCCTTTAGACTAAACCCTTACTGGCTATCAGTCATAAAGACACATGAAATAATTCGAAATGAAATAGGCCGATTCTGGGATATCAACGACGGCTCAGCAAAAATTCAAGTGGTATGGGATACCTTTAAGGCGTACATGAGGGGATTGATGGTTAGTAATATCACGAATCTTAGAAGAGAATATGGAAAAAAACAGAAAAATCTAGAGAAACAGGTGATCTTAGCGACAGAATCCTTCCATATAAATAAGACGGAGAAAAATAGGGAAAATATGCAAAAAGCCACACAAATATATGCTAATTTTTTACTGGATAAAGCTCAACAGAATCTTTTCTTTAAAGGGCAAAAATACTTTACTGATTCTGGGCGACCCGGTAGGCTACTCTCCAGAGTAATCTCCAATCAACAACCTAAAAAACATATAGAGAAGGTTCGAGTGAGGGATGGTAGAACAGTTACTGGTCAGGGTCCGGTGGAGAAGGCCTTTTTTGATTATTTTCTTGATATGTATAAGGCTGATTCTAATATTACAGACGATAAGATAGATCTCTACCTAGATAGGATTAACTTTTCAACTATTACTGAGAACCAAAAGAAAGCATTAGAACTGGAGGTCTCAATTAAGGAACTTGAGGGAGCTATTAAATTATGTTCACCTAATTCTACTCCTGGTTCAGACGGGCTTCCATATGAATTTTATAGCAAATATGGGGACTGTATTTTTCCTAGATTACTGGAGGTCTTTACTGAATCAATGGAGGATGGGAGGTTGCCAGATTCAATGATGGAGGCTACAGTGATACTAATTCCAAAAAAAGGCAAGGACCCTCTAGATTTAGAATCTTACAGACCAATTTCACTGCTTAATGCAGATGTAAAGCTTTTGGCGAGGGTCCTTGCTACAAGGCTCTCTGGGGTCATCTCCTCCATAGTCCATCCGGATCAGAGCGGTTTCATTAAAAATAAGGGTACACATTATAATCTACACCGGCTCTTTTCTAATATCCAGGCCCCTGGGGGGACCGCCCGCTCCATCCTGTCATTAGATGCCTCTAAGGCCTTTGACAGGGTGGAGTGGCGTTTCCTCTGGAAGGTTCTTGCTAGGATGGGCTTTGGAGAGAGGTTTATACGTACTCTTAGGCTATTGTATGGATCTCCAAGGGCTAAATTGAGTCTTAATGGAATTTTGAGTAGCACTATCGAGTTAAACAGAGGCACCCGTCAGGGTTGCCCACTATCTCCCTTATTATTTGATATATATATCGAACCCCTTGCGATGGCCATTAGGCAGGACGATCAGATCAAAGGATTTGGTACGCTAGGAACACAAGATCGTATCTCACTATATGCAGACGATGTTCTGTTTTTTATAGATCATACGGAAACCACTCTCCCTAGGATTATTCAAATGGTTAAATTATTTGGTGAGGTTTCTGGTCTTCTTATAAACTGGACCAAGACTAGTCTGCTTCCAATAGACCCCCTACCACAGAAAGAGATTCCTGTTACACAGTTGGATATTGTTGATACTTTTCAATATTTGGGTTTGACGATATCGCCTCGGGTCGAAAATTTTGTAGAACTTAATTTGATCCCCATAATAGTAAAGATCAGAGCTAAAATAGGAATTTGGCTGAAACTTCCCCTATCTAGAGCTGATCGAGTTTCACTAGTCAAAATGGTGATATTACCACAATTGCTCTATGTGCTCAGGAATACACCTATTTGGATACAAGACAAACATTTTAAACTTATAGAGAGACTAATTAATGATTTAATATGGGGAAGAAAGCGAGTTCGAATTAAGTTGGAGTATTTGTATAGATCAGTGGAGTGCGGGGGTTTAAATCTCCCCTACTTTAAGGGATACTTTATTGCAGCCCAGCTATTGAGGTGCTATGAATCAGAGCATAGCGCACTACTGGGGAAGTTGGTAAATAGTCATGCCCACAATAATATTTTTTCCTTGTTGGAATCTGGCCTATTGAAGAGCTATGAGCAAGGCTACAGAGAGACTATAAAACTACTCCTTAAGGTGTGGGCTACAACTAGGACATGGTTGAAAGTTAAGGGTTCACTTACATTTACGCCTCTTTGGCATAATTTGTATTTACAAAGGCTGGATGAAACTGCAGCTGACACATTTTGGCAGAAGAATAAAATTTTATATATCTCACAGGTAGTTAAAGATAGAGAAATTAAATCCTATATAGAAATGATACAAAATTTAAAAAATCTTTCATGGTTTAGGTATTTCCAATTGCGTTCTGTGTTATCCAGCTTGGATGATAAGCGGCTGTTGGATATAGATAATGTATCCTTTCTGAATGATTGGGTAGGAGGTACACATTCCAGAATAAAAATTTCAAATATATAAGTTATTACTTAAAGCACGGTTTAGTGACATACACTCTCCAGGACAAAAAGCGTGGGAGGTGGACTGTCCGAATGTACAAATAGAAGGGTGGGATAATATTTTTGGGAATCTATCTTCACTATCCCAGAACTTTAACCATGTCCTGATACAATTTTATATCTGCCACAGATTATATATTACTCCATTGTGGATGAACAAATGTGGGTTAAGAGACACGTCCAACTGTCCCAAATGTGACACTGTAGGAGCAGACTTTCTCCATATGATATGGACCTGTCCAGAACTTATAAACTACTGGAACGGTATCAATAACTATATTATGTGTAAACTAAAAATTCGAATTCCTTTTGAACCACAAGTATTTATTCTCAATGATCTCTCCAAATTAAAAAATCATAAGTATCAAAAGATTCTTTTGAGTAGAGTATTGATGTTGGCTAGAGTTTTGATCAGCCGCACCTGGTTTGCCCGATCTACTCCAAACAAAAACACATGGATAAATTTAATTGATAAGGTAATGAACTACGAAAAATTTTTATACAGACGGAGGGAAAATGAATATCAATGGACCAGGATATGGGGTGGTTGGAGGTCTGGTTAGCTGAGATCAAGTTGTTTTATATATAAGGGTCCTACTTTGATGCACCACAAACTGGGAGGGAGGGAGGGGAGGGTTTTCTAAATATTTTGAAAAGATGAGTGGAATATACGCACATATAATCACTTGGGTTACTAAGAATTGAGAGACTGTAATACATTTTTTATTGTAAATGTTTTGTAGTTTTCCCAATAAAATAAAAGAAAAAAAAAAAAAGAGATGTGTAATAAAGTTGGTTTTGCCCTAAAAAAAAAAAAAAAAAAAAAAAAAAAAAGAATATCTCTGTACTTTACTACATTCATGTTTCCCTCAACATTGACCAGTCTTCCCTGTGCCAGCCACTAACAAACAACCCCAGAGCATGAGGCTGCCACCACAGTGTTTCATTGTATGGATGGTATTGGGGAGGTGATGGGCATTGCCTATTTTCCTACAGACATGATCCTTAGAATTGAGGCCAAAAAGTTCAATGTTGGTTTCATAAGACCGGAGAATCTTGTTTTTCATAGTTTTGAGTCTTTTAGGTGCTGTTTTGAAAACTCCAGGCAGCTTTCATGTGTCTTTTACTGAGGCGAGGCATCTTCTGTCATAAAGTTCAGATTGGTGGAGTGCTGAAGTAATGTTTGACCTTCTGGAAGTTTTCCCCATCTGCACACAGGATCTTTGGAGCTCAGCCAGAGTGACCTTAGTGTTCCTGGTCATTTCTCTTACCAAGGCTCTTCTCCCCTGATTGCTTAGTTTGTGGGGAGGCCAGCTTTTGAAAGAGTCCTGGCTGTTCTTCTTCCATCTAAGAATTATGGAGGCCACTGTGCTCTTAGGACCTTTCAGTGTAGAAGAAATTGTTTGTACCCTTCTCCGAGTTTGTACCTCCACACAATCCTGTCTCTGAGCTCTACATGCAAGTCTTTCCTCCTCAAGGCTTGGTTTTTGCTCTGATATGTATTGTCATCTGTGAGATTGTACACACACAGGGATGTGTCTTTCCAAATTATGTCCAATAAACTGAATTTGACACAGGTGGACTCCAATCAGAGATAATCAAGAGAAATAGAAGGCCCACAGAGCTACATTTCAAATGTCATAGAAAGGGGTCTGAATACTAACATCCATGCAAAATTTAAGTTTTTCTTTTTTAGTAAATTTGCTAAAATTTCTAAAATTCTAGTTTTGCCTTCTCATCATGGGGTATTGAGTGCAGAATGATGAAAGAAAATTATTATTATTATATTTTTATTTATTTATTTTCATTTTAATAGAAGGCCACAAGATATCAAAAAGTGAACGGGTCTTAAGACTTTCTGAATGCACAATATTTAAGGTATTTCAGGATACAATCCCAAGAGATTATTAACACAATTATTATTAACTTCAGTTTTGGGAAACTTTTGGAAACATTTTTGAGAAGCCAAAAAAGGCATTTTGTTATATACACTTTTTATTGTCATTACTCTGCTGTCATCTCCTCTTGGACTAGTTGATTCACCAGCAGGGAATAAGGAGTTCTTCATGGTACAAGGTTCTGTAAAGGAGTTGTCTGGTCTCCACCCTCTGCATGTGCTTTATGCTCAGAAGGTTGGATGCTGTGTGATTGCTTTGGCTTGAAGTTTACTGCACCAGCACTACACATGAGGATGTTTATGAAAATGTTGCTATATGGTGATTAATGGGTCTCAAACCAAACTCAATGGAGCCTTTTCTAATGCGCATTCCATGTTGTAAGGCTGCCCCATATGCAGTCAAGTGCTATGCTTAGTATAAACCATCTGTGTGTTATCTGCTCACTGAACGGTCACATCTTACACACATATTTCTGGAAAGTGTGACTATTGGTACACACAGGAAAGTAAATGCGGACCTCCCAAGTGTCCCTCTTTTGGAGGGACAGTCCCTATTTTGGGACCAAGTCCCTCTTTTCTCCTAAAATGTCCCTCTTTTTTATCTAAAGTATAGATTTGAATCATTATTACATTTACAATATTGATCCAGAATGTATATTAGACCCCACCTGGCATATTATTTCATTATTTGCTGCAATTTTGATTTTAGAAATGTCTTTCACATAATGAACCATAAGTGTCCCTCTTTAACCGACCAAAAAGTTGGGAGGTATGTAAATGTGTGAAGTGTCTGCCCTGCCAGGACCTTGGTAGCCTGCCCCCTACATGCTGTGCACTGGACAGATCCTTCCCAGTAATTCCAGTTGCCTATTATAACTAGGTACGTTCAGGCAGCAAGGCTGTCCCTAATAATGATAGAGCTCTGTGGCTGATATAGTCAGGGGGCACTCTGGCTGGGGCACTTTAGCTGTCACTGTCAAGGGGCACTGTGGCTGGCAATGATATGAGGCTTTTGCTTCAGTACTGTGCCTGTACCATATCAGTGATGGCTAACCTCTGACACTCCCGCTGTGGTGAAACTACAACTCCCAGCATATCAACTATTCTATTTATCACTCATTGGATATAAACAGTAAAAGTAATAATTGCTATTTTTTATGCTTTCAATTATAGGTGTGTCTTATGGTCCGACAAATATGGTAAATTGCTTTCAATAAGCACTATAGTAACTGGTTTAGGCGTAAAAAGTGGTCTAAATGTAACATAGCTGTCTTACATTTAGAACCGGCAGTGGATCCGCCGAAGTTTTGAAGAGGCACGTGCCTCTTCATAACTCCGACGGATCCACCACCAGTGCAGGGCCTTTTTAAGATTAGCATCTAAAACGCCTATGTCCCTATATTTTTCACTGTATAGGAAATCAACTACTATGCTTTTCTATGCAGATGGTAAATTATAAATATACATACTTTTTTTTTATATGCAGGGTCAGTGACTGACAGGTACAGTCTACATAGACATGCCTATACAGTGACATACAGTTAGAGATGAGCGAATGGATTCTAACGAATTGATTTGTCTCGTCAGCGGGACTTCTTCACCTGTGGGGGGCTGTCCCTGCAGGGGAAGAAGTGTCCACCTGCCGCAAAATTCACAGAGCAGGAGATTTAGACTGGTCTTGACAAATTCCTACCTGCACTGCTGCACCGATTAGCAGAGCAAGGGCACAGGCCTTCTCCAAAGCCGGAGCAGAACCTTTTTGTTAGCTCTGCTAATCAAAGCATCAGTGCAGGCAGGGAGTTGTTGGGTCCAGGCTAAATGCCCGGCCCATTCAATGTATCAGCAGGTAGGTGCTTCTTCATCTGCAGGGACAGCCCCCCACACAGGGGAAAAAGTCCTGCTGATGAGACAAATCAATTTGTAAGAGTTTATATTCTCATCTCTAATACATGTGTCCACCCTTTGCTTAGGTCAACTTTGGTTAAAGGGGTTTTCCAGTTTGCATTAGCTTCCTTTAAAATAATCATTTATGAAGGAAGCTCTAATTTTGCAATGTATTCATTTTACCTGTATTCCTCCTATCATTCTTACTTCCTGTGCTGTTATGTCCTTGGTTGTGCCAAAGCAGCAACACGAGCAGCAATAGGGGAGAGTCTATGTAATTAGCTGGGTGGGAGGAGCTATAAACTAGCCAGGAGTTGTTAGGGGCGGTGCTGGAGGTGTGGTAGAGAAATGAGAAATGCATCATGGGTTTGGTTGAATACAGCAACAGGAAATGCTACCTACAAGGATTGAGACTGTGATAAACCCCTTTAAGGACAATATCTCATGAAACAAACTCAATACAATATTGTGAAATGCTAGAAAAACTCTTGACAGACTGGAAATCACAACACAACCACTGGGTGGCTACACATAGAATCATACAGAATAGACATCTTGTGACACAGTATTTAAAAGTATTTTTTTTTTTTTAAGTTGGTCATCTTTTCACACATATCGGGATATGTTAAAGCAAGAGCAGAGGTAAGGAAGGAAACATCTATATGCTGGAGGTACAGTATATGTCAGGGAATAGACTTGAAATATTACTCTGACATAGACATAAACGAGCCAAGAACAGTAATTAAAATCAAATCAAAATATAAACTATAAATTCAGCTTCCTTCAGTGTACAATTAGATGTCCATATTCATTGATTTACCCCTATAGCAGTGAAGGTGTGGCAGACAGATAGATGTTACACTGTATAATACATTTCAAGCAGGTGTCAAGGTTGTAGAAGATGACACATTGAGAAATGCATTCAAGGCTAAGTGACCAACTCCCGGAAACCAGGTTGCAATCACTACCTTAAAAGGGAGTTTGTCACCATGCAATTCAATGTAAAACCAGACACAATGCCCTGTGTCTGTGATGGCTAACCTCCGGCACTCCAGCTGTGGTGAAACGATGACTCCCAGCATGCTCCATTCATTTCTATGGAGTTCTGAGAACAGCCAAGCAAGTGTACATCTTGGGAGTTGTAATTTTACCACAGCTGGAGTGCCATAGGTTAGCCATCACAGCCCTGTGTTCTCACGCCAGAATGCTCACCAGATCCACTGCGCAGGTGCCGAGTCACTAAGCCGACTTAGGGCCTGTGCAATGGATCTTCTGCTTCTTCCCAAGCTCAGGAAGCAGCATCGAATTAACTGCGCAAGCACCAAGTCACTGAGACTTGGTGCTGCTGTCAGGACACAGGCTAGAGGAGACGTCTATCCTTGTCACTAAAAGTGGAGAACAGAGAGCATAGGGGTGTTGTGCCAACGGTGCTCCTAGCACTGTGGTCAGCCCCTGGTGCCCAATTAGCTAATTTACATAAATAAAAAAATTAACATATATTTAGCAACTATTAACCCTATAGAGAAAAGAAATGTATCGTTTTAGTGATTGGCATTCTGTGGCCTGCTATGTATTGAGATGTATGCTGCTGAAGCCAAGAAATCCAAACTTTTTAATAAGCCCTGTTACACAAAATGTTTTCAGCCCAAAATACATGCAATTAAAAAAATGATGTGAAGGTGTCCATTGCGTTTGAACTATTTGATGTTCTTATTTTCATCCGTCCACAGGGAGTGCAAGCAAAATCTTGAGCAATAGGAGCTACTGTATCTACATTTTGGGTACTCTGAATCCTGTGAAGGCCAAGGGCGAAGATAATTAGTCCTCACAATCAGCAACAACACAACAATCACTGATTCATTCCATATCTGACTGTGAATGCAGTTTTAGGCGTTTTCCTACTGAGATAAAAAGGAAGCAAATGGACCAAAAAGAGAAACTGCAACTAATAGAAAAAGAAAAAAAAAATTAATTCCTTCAGCCACCAAGAAATGAATAAAATCAGGTTCTCCACACCCTCTACTCTTTTCACCCAAATACTACAATTATAATGTTACACTGTTAAAGTGGACATATCGATGACCTTTTTTCTAACTTTGTGTGGTATCATTCCTATGTTATTCCAATCAGAAATTAGAGAACAGAGACAAAAAAGTTCATTGCGCCCCTATAGTGCCATATTACAGTTGTATACAACCCCAATTCCCAAAAAGTTGGGACATTGTATAAAATGTAAATGTAATTAGAATGCAGTGATTTGCAAAGCTCATAGACCTATATTTTATTCACAATAGATCAGAGAGCACATATCAGATGCTGAAAGTGAGACATTTTACCATATTATTAAAAGAATTAAAGGGGTTTTCAAGACTTTTCAAGGGGTCCGACACCGATCAGCTGTTAGAGATGGCAGCAGTGCTCGCAGTAGTGTTGCAGCCTTTTCTGAGCATTTCCACTGACGAAACGTTCATCAACCAAATGGCCTAGGCGCAGGTCAGCCCCAGAGAAGTGTATGGAGCTGAGCTGCAACCCCAAGCACAGACTCTATAAAATGTACGGCGCTGTGCTTGGTGAGCTGAGGGAAGACCGTGGCGCTCACAGGAGCCACTGATCAGTTACTAATGACCTATCCAGAGGATAGGTCCTCAATATTCAAGTCTTTGAAAAACACTTTTAACTTATTTAGAACTTGATGGCAGGAACAAAAGCTGGGACAAGGGCAACAAAAGGCTGAAAAGTAAGTGGTACTAATAAAAAATCGCTTGAGGAGCAATTTTCAACTAGCTCACTTAAAAAGAGCATGTTAGAGAGGCAGAGTCTCTCAGACGCAAAAAAGGCAGAGGTTCACCTATCTGTGAAGATTGTCTCTAAAAATTCAGTTCCAGGGATCAGCTGATCGTGAGGTTACCAGAGTCACCAATCAGATATTACTGTCATCAATATCAGGAGCCTGACCTCTTTGATATTTTATGGATGCCACTGCTTTGAATAAACTTGCTACATGGAGAATAAAAGAAAATAATGAACAGACATTTCAGGTCTTCTATGAAAAGGAAGAAACACAAAGAATGCAGCTGGGGACAAATACACAAGACAGGACAGAACAAGATCAAGAATGGATATTTTTAAAAGACCTATCTTATGATAAATATTGGTAGCATTTAACTAGGGTCTGCCACCACTCTCCAATCTTGGGGTCCAACCAATGTTAGTTCCGCTTATGTTTTCAAAGGGAGTCACATGGACGGCCTTTATCTTAAATAATAGTCAACCATACGTCAGCCCGATAGAACATGAGTGTTGCCAATAGAAGACACATGGGCCCAGCACTTTCTTAGACCTGATGATATTTGATTCCTGAGGTTGCAGCAGTTGGACACCAACTAAACATTGATGACATATCCTCAATGATATGCCATCAATGCGACTCTTCAAATTTAATGTCAAGTCAATAATGCTTATATTTTCCCGTATAGTCTGAATGGTATAAAGTCCTCACTATACATTGTGAAGCTGTTGTCCACAACCTTTTTTGGCTAAAAATATTTATTTCAGTTGGCCTTCATAAAAAATATTGAGCCATTCTGTCACAAAGGGTTAACTGTTTTTCTAAGTGTGTGTCTGGTGCTTTCACTTTCACTTTCTGCCAGTGATCTAATAATTATATGCATTATTTATTATTAAAATAACATTTTCTTCTATATGTTTTTCTATTTTGATGGGGCTCAGTTATTCATTTAGTATCAGTTTTTGTCTTACCAGTCATCTAATAACCCTTATCTCTAAACTACTAAGAAGTCATAAACACTTATTTAAGCCACATTCTTATCAGTAAGATAAGAACTGAGCTATAATCAGTGTATATAAGTTCAGAGAGCAGAGATAAGGAGCCCGACTGCTCCCAAGATGACGGAAAAGACAGAAAATCCACAGGCTGCTACTAGAGCATGTCAGCTCTGTACAGAAAAAAGGAGTACGATGCAATAATAAAAAAAGAATTGTCCCCAAAGGTGTACATAGCCTTCCATTATCTTCAATTAGGCACCACTGATCCCTGTGTAATCCTTTTTCTGTTCTGACATCTACTGACAGAATAATAGACTTATTTGGCCATATAAGTGTAAATGACATCTAATGGAGTTTATCTGGGCAGCATTATTTCTTCTGGCTTTATAGGGACTGGTGATGCAATTGAGTAAGGAGTGAGCACAGAGCATAAGTGATTATTTGCTGACATGATGCACTTTGGTAAGATTACGATTGTTGAGGGACCTTTCATTCTGCGTGGATCATCTGTCCAATCCTATCTACAAATATTCTTTTTTTAACCATTCAAGAGACAGAGGGGAAGCTGGTATAATAAAGGTTCTATACAAGTTCTATAAAAGTTGAACACTGATTAATCCTGACACTTCATCTAAGAGGCAAGCGTCAAGAATGATTAAAGTCTAATTTGGCTATGCACATGGGCCGTCAGATCAGACAAGTGTATCCACTGCAGGTTGTACTGTAGGGCCAACAGAGGCTGTTGATGGCCATAGTCCAGCAGCATTTGCCAGTGCATCTGATAGAGATTACCTTCATTTCGAAAAGATCATTACTTGGCATCATTCATGATTATTATGAGGCGCTCCACAACTTGGGCCTACCTGTTGATAAGCAGTTATGATAATGTGCTATTTCAAACAATATATAACCAAATAATAAAAAAGTGAGCTCAATGCAACATCTGCAACAGGCCCCCCACCTAAAATATGCCATTTATAATTTTTTATATAATGCAATAAAAAAAGAAGTCTCTCAAAATGTTGTGGGGTACTTATCAGCGCTGCAAGTTCATATAAAGTTCAAGCGGATAGATAATGGTGGTCGCGCTGCCCACTACACAGAGGTACATCAGGTATATAGGATATCCAAGCTCTTCACAATGCAGCCACACAATAGAGTGGAATGGAAATTAGGCGCAAAATAGTGAAGTTCCACAAGGATCAAATTCCCAAGGATTTTTATTTATACTCAAAAGAAAGTGAATTATAAAAGCCCCTGACAAAACTGACCGGCGAAACCTAGGTCGGGTGCTAATCAAGGAACTATTATCTGGTTTTATGCTTTTATAATTCACTTTCTTGTGAGTATAAATAAAAAATCCTTGGGAATTTGATCCTTGTGGAAATTCACTATTTTGCGCCTAATTTCCATTACAGCGGTTTGGATGTCCTCTGGTGCATCGACCCATGAACTCTATGGTGTGGCTGCATTGTGAAGAGCTTGGATATCCTATATACCTTTACCTGACAGACCTCTGTGTATTGGGCAGCGCGACCACCATTATCTATCCACTTATAATTTTTTATATGACAGAGGGGCCTTTCAGTTTTTGGGGGAACCAGGACTGGGTGCCACCCTTACCCAGAGATGCACCACCAATAGGGCCAGGTGAGGCGATCGCGTCATGACTGTAGTCACAAGAAACACTGATATGACTTATGAAGAGTTGAAGAGAAAGAAAAAAAGAAGACACGAAAGTGAAGATTTTATAAAAAATAAATAAATTTGGAAGACCTAAACAAAATATAGGAAAATCTGGAGAGACATTATCCATATGAACATTAGGACATCCATCTGTAGACTGTTCCGGGGTTGATTGCCTATTATCAATGTAGAGAAGAGTGGTAATATTGGAGGGTCTTTAATTGAAAGCATGGAGCATTGCTGGTACCTGGGGATTTTATGGGCACCCAACAGAGATGAGATAATAAATTCTAAACAAATCAGATGAATTGGCTTGATTTTTTTAAAAATTGTAGGCGGAATAAAACATTAATTTTTGGTGTTTCGATTCAAGCGAATTTTGGAAAGAGCGAGACAAATAAAAATAATAAAATATAAAAAGAAAGTGAGTTAGGAGACCTCAGAGTGTCATGCACAAATTTTTAGGCTTCTTTCAATTCACAACAGAATTGAATCAGTCGACCAATTCAGCCGAGTGTCATGCACAAATTTTTAGGCTTCTTTCAATTCACAACAGAATTGAATCAGTCGACCAATTCAGCCGAATTGAACCCAAATCTAATTTAGAGCAATACGCTCATTTCTAGTGTCCATTGATCTAAACACATGCCAGGTAATACTTCTTTCTCTCTGTTTTTACTGTAATAAATGCTCATGATCAGATAGGGATCCTGAGTTTGAGTTAAGAGCCTCCCTAATTGAAAGCGGCTTTAGTCTAGGACGACGACATTTGTCGCGTGACATTTTGTCACACCAATGTCGCGTGACAGTTTTTATAATGATAGTCTATGGTGTTGCACTGCGACATGCTGCGACTGCGACGCGACAGTCGCAAAAAATCCATCCAAGATGGATTTTTCGGCGACTGTCATTGCGACACCATAGACAATTATATTATAAAAATTGTCGCACGGCATGTGTCGCAGTGTAGTTGTGCCCTATCTGTCGCGCAACACATGTCGTCGTGTATACCTAGCCTTAAATACAGTTGCAAGAAAAAGTATGTGAACCCTTTGGAATGATATGGATTTCTGCACAAATTGGTCATAAAATGTGATCTGATCTTCATCTAAGTCCCAACAATAGACAATCACAGTCTGCTTAAACTAATAACACACAAAGAATTAAATGTTACCATGTTTTTATTGAACACACCATGTAAACATTTACAGTGCAGGTGGAAAAAGTATGTGAACCCCTAGACTAATGACATCTCCAAGAGCTAATTGGAGTAAGGTGTCAGCCAACTGGAGTCCAATCAATGAGATGAGATTGGATGTGTTGGTTACAGCTGTCCTGTCCTATAAAAAACACACACCAGTTCTGGGTTTGCTTTTCACAAGAAGCATTGCCTGATGTGAATGATGCCTTGCACAAAAGACCTACGATTAAGAATTGTTGACTTGCATAAAGCTGGAAAGGGTTATAAAAGTATCTCCAAAAGCCTTGCTGTTCATTAGTCCACGGTAAGACAAATTGTCTATAAATGGAGAAAGTTCAGCACTGCTGCTACCCTCCCTAGGAGTGGCTTTCCTGTAAAGATGACTGCAAGAGAACAGTGCAGACTGCTCAATGAGGTGAAGAAGAATCCTAGAGTGTCAGCTAAAGACTTACAAAAGTCTCTGGCATATGCTAACATCCCTATTCGCGAATCTACAAAACACTAAACAAGAATGGATTTCATGGGAGGATACCACAGAGGAAGCCACTGCTGTCCAAAAAAACATTGCTGCACGTTTACAGTTTGCACAAGAGCACCTGGATGTACCACAGCAGTACTGGCAAAATATTCTGTGGACAGATAAAACCAAAGTTGAGTTGTTTGGAAGAAACACACAACACTATGTGTGGAGAAAAAGAGGCGCACCAACATGAAAACCTAATCCCAACTGTGAAGTATGGTGGTGGGGGCATCATGGTTTAGGGCTGCTTTTCTGCATCACGGCCTGGACGGATTGCTATCATCGAAGGACAAATGAATTCCCAAGTTTATCAAGACATTTTGCAAGAGAACTTAAGGCCATCTGTCCACCAGCTGAAGCTCAACAGAAGATGGGTGTTGCAACAGGACAACGACCCAAAGCATAGAAGTAAATCAACAACAGAATGGCTTAAACAGAAGAAAATACACCTTCTGGAGTGGCCCAGTCAGAGTCCTGACCTCAACCCGATTGAGATGCTGTGACAGGACCTCAAGAAAGCGATTCACACCAGACAAGAATATTGCTGAACTGAAACAGTTCTGTAAAGAGGAATGGTCAAGAATTACTCCTTACTGTTGTGCACGTCTGATCTGCAACTACAGGAAACTTTTGGTTGAAGTTATTGCTGCCAAAGGAGGTTCAACCAGTTATTAAATCCAAGGGTTCGCATACTTTTTCCACCTGCACTGTGAATGTTTACATGGTGTGTTCAATAAATACATGGTAACATTTAATTCTTTGTGTGTTATTAGTTTAAGCAGACTGTGATTGTCTATTGTTGTGACTTAGATGAGGATCAGATCACATTTTATGACCAATTTGTGCAGAAATCCATATCATTCCAAAGGGATCACATACTTTATCATGCAACTGTAGTTTTGTGCGAGCATGCTTGGCCGAACACCAGTTCAGCTCCAGCATCAGCTATGCTCGGCACATCAACACCAGTTCAGCTCCAGCATCAGCTATGCTCGGCACATCGTGATGCTCGAGTTAATGTATTTAAATGTAATTTAGCATCTATATTTGAAAAGATGCTGCCAGGATTTGAACTCCCAACATTGTACATTAGAGGCAAGGGCCTCATCCACTCAGCTATAAAGCTGAATGCTAAACTGTATCAGAAAAACCTTATAGTAATTTATGATTTAGTGAGTATTCCTTTTCAGCAGAAGACTTATTTTAGCCGTAATATATTTACATATATTATTATATGTTTTGAATATATAATATATTATAATATATGTAAATATATTATGGCTAAAAACATCTGTAGTAGTTTCTTACTTATGAATTCATATATATTAGAAGTATGATTTTATCTAAATATATATATATATATATATATATATATATATATAAAACATTTTTTTAAATTACTGAACAAAAAAAATATATATATAATAAAAAATCTCTATTTCTGCCGGGATTCAAACTCCCAAGCTTATACATTAGCAGCAAGGATGTTAAACACTACACTATACAGCTATATGTTAACCTGCACAGAAATATAAAATAAGTCTTCTGCTGAATAGGAATACTCACTAAATCAGAAACTACCATGAGTTTTTTCTGACACAGTTTAGCATTCAGCTTTATAGCTGAGTGGATAAGGTCCTTGCCTCTAATCTACAAGCTTGAGAGTTTTAATCCTAACCAAAAAAAAATCTGAAATTAGATTTAAATACACTGGGGGTGTCCCCAAGCACTGACTCCATATATGGATATAGCTATATATGGAGTCAGAGCAGGGACTTTTAAGCAGAACTAGAGTTGTGACACCCTCCCCTCTTCAGAGCAGGGGGTGCCTGGGATTCTCCTATTGACTTCCATTGTGCTCAGGTGCTCGGTAGAACACCAAAGCATCATGAAGTGTTCTACACGAGCACTTTGGTGCTCGCTCAACGCTAGTTTTAAATGTGAACAGTTCATTTCAAAATAAGATAAAGTGATGGCATAAACCGATGGAATCCATATACCTTCTCATCTATTCATCAGAGGAAGCAAATACAGTTCCTTAGGTTGAAATGACTTTAATTCATGGTTTACAATCATAATTTTATCTCACGTCTAAACCTGCGAGCTGTACAATACATCAAGACAAAATGTATATGGATTCTTTTCATCTTGGAAGCAGGTTTATTAGGAATGTTATGTAAATCACGACGAGCCTGAGAGTCTGCCTCGTTAATGTAATATGATGAAGAGAATTGAAGGGCCAGACTCCTCTGGTTTATAACCATGTACTTTCTGGCTTTATATGACAGTTGAAAATTCACAGCAAAGCAGATTTAAAGACGCCATACGTCTATTCTTGGGCATATTTTGGCTGATAAATCATTCATTGGGATTTTATGAATTTAGAAAAAATAAACATTGTGTACAGTAAATGTAATGACAGTAAAATTCATTTATAAATGATGTACACAATAATTGCAGAAAACAGAAACACTTAGTAGAATATATATTATGGACAGTGTACAACTTGTTTCTAAGAGATATTTAGAACTGAACTCTGGTTTAAATAACCACAATATACCTTGGCCACAATGATGTGGAGCCAAACCATTCTACCAGCGCTCAACTGTTATAACCTGCAGGGTTTTGTGATATGCATCAAACTGCATTATGAATTTAGGAAGTTATTTAAATGGGCACTAACTTTTTGAGCAAGTTTCATAAATAAATACTAAAAGCGACCACAAGAAACTTTGTAATGTGTTTTATCAGTGAGAAATGTCTAGTTATCCTGTTATCAGCTGTTTACAAGCCCTTTACCCCCTCCCACCCCATTAAAAGGGTTCTCTGGGCTCCTCAGGATTGGTCATCAATATCAGATCGGTGGGGTGCCAGGTGTCAGAACCCCGCTGATCAATTGGATGAGGAGATGGCATCTCTTCCTGCTGCTGCTATGTTTATGGCAAAAAAGCGGCGAGCAGGAGAGGGAAGGGAGATGGCTCGTGGGCTGTCTCCTCATACAGCTGATGGGCAGGGGTGTCAGACCACCGATCTGATTCAATAGTCCAATAGTAAAATCCTGAAAAACCCAATTGCTTTTTCCCATCCAGGATAATCTCCGCAGAAGGATCATATTACACATGTCAATAAAAGTCTATGCAGAGGGGAAGGGGCAGGGGTGAGCAGGAGCTGAGGTGACTAAGCAGACAGGCACAGACAAATAGAGCCTGCACAGCTACATAGACAGATTATAGCTCAGCACAAGTGCTTCATTCACAAAAATACAGGCCAGTACTTCTCTGTAATGTCATCCAATATCCTAAGGCTGCTTCTGAGCGAGTAAGAGAAGGTTAAGAAGGAGATTCTGCTCAACTTTCTGTTTTCTGTGTGCAGAAGATGGCAGCTAGACTCAACCCACCATGTCTGAGAGAACTGCAAACCAACTATTCAGCAAGCACAGAGGAAAACTTCAAAAAAATGGCAGTATAAATGATATAATGGCCAGAAATAGATTCCTCAGGTATACACTGTACTACTGATTAATACAAAGTTTGTTAAAAGCTCAGTGAAGCTTTAATATGGCCTCCTCTGCTAGCCAAAACACAAGAGACATTTCAAGAAGTTGGCTACATCCAGCAGACTGACTAAGAACAGATGCAAAAAATCTCCAGCATTGCCTATATGTAGATACCCCAAACATTAACGTGTGACCATTTTTTTTTATATTTTTTTTCTCCTTCTCTCCAATCCAGTGGGGGTGGGGTGGGATGGAGGCTAGGGTTTAGGATACATATGTTCGTATTATGGCCTGACTTATGAATGATTGATTTATGTTTGATAAAGGACCCCATATGTCCCTATGTTACCCCCAGTTGAGGATATCAGTCCCAGGTACCTGCTGTTTAAAGGGGTTCTCCGTGAATTATGAAAATAAAATTACTTAAATATTACTTTATTGTAAAAATATTCCCAAATACCTTTCATTGGTAATAATGGCTAATATTACCTAGGGAGCAATCATCAGGAGAAATATAATGGCCGCAGTCCTATTAGTACACACAGAACCTGTCCTAATCATACAGCAAGGACAAGTTACTTCTAAACACTGAGCAAAAGAGCTGCATCATCCTCCTCTCTGCTCTACTTGTCAGGGATTATCGTCCTGAATAGACTTTAATAAGATCTTCAGCTGAATCTTGGTAGGAATGGACTTCATGTGGAGACATGAAGTACAGAGAGGAGGGTGGGAATGTGCTAATGAGCAGCAGTTCTTGTATGGAGTCTCCATTACCACAGCCTGTCCTGTCCGTCCTCTCTGAACTTCATGTCTCCTCATGAGCTCCATTCCTACAGAGATTCAGCTGGAGATTTTATCATCTGTATTCAGGATCATAATCCCTGACAAGAAGAGCAGAGACGAGCATGAGGCAGCTCTTTAGCTCAGTGTTGTGAAGTAACTTGTCCTCCTGTGTGATTAGGATAGGTTTTGTGTGTACTAATAGGACGGCAGCCATCTTGTTTCCCCTGATGATTTCTCCCTAGGCAAAACAAGACATTCTAACTAATGAAAGGTATTTGGAAATATATTTATAATAAAGTAATATTTAAGTATTTTCATTTTCTTAATTTCCGGAGAACTCCTTTAAAGCCTATGAATACCTGTGCAGCTGTGAGGCCTGTAATATCTGGAGTTTATTTAGAGAAGAAAACAGCACTACTCACTGGATGTATTCAAAAAATCTGTCCCAATGGTGGCAGTGCCAGCGGTGTCAGGTTCAAGCCTGACGGGTCCCCAGCAATCCATAGAAGAGAATAATTACAGCAGCACTCTCTGTCTTCAGTCATATGCTTGAAAAAGACTCTGTGAATTCGAAACATCGCACGGTTGGTGAATAAACCATATATGACTGAAGACAGAGAGTGCTGCGGTAATTATTCTCTTCTATCGCCTGTAATATTTGAGGATACTGCATTTCTATATAACACCAGACGGTTAATTGAAAGTAAGACTTGTCCTGACCTGTTTGCATTTGAGTTCTCCAGTAAAGAAACCATTCTGCTGCACAACTGGCTCCTCGTTGCTTTCTGCACTACGTTTTCATGACGATGCACTAATTTCACGACAACAGGGACCCTGCCTCGCACCATGAAAGCATCAATACCAAGGGCAGAGAGGATCCTAAGAACCAGAATTTGCCTGAAGAGAAAAACCGGTGCTCCTTTCCCTTCCTGTCACTGCACAACCTAGGGATCTTCAGAACCATTACACGCCCCTGAGGCACCCTTCAGTTGCACTCTATTGCCCTATACTCTATATTATTGTATACTCTATGAGGCCGATTTATAAATCCGTCCAAGGCCCCGTTCACACAGCATAGTGCCACCATGCCGGTGTTGTGGTCCACAAACCGCAGGTCTGCCAAACAAGGGCATTGGTTGTGTGAACTCCACACAGCGGAAGGGCTTCCAAGTGTATCCAAAGGCTTTGGGTCCACTCTGCAACACTGGATGGCGGCACAGTCGTATCAATGGGGCCTAAAAGAAGAACTGTTCTTGTTGTCCATAGCAACCAATCACATGGCGGCTTTCGTTTCATCCAAGCACAGAATATAAAATGAAAGCTGTTTAATAAATCTCCCCCACACTTTTTCTATTAAATTGTTTCATAAATCGCTCCAATGGGTAGGACGGCTCGTTGAATTTACTATAATTTACACTAGATTGTAAGTAGATACACCAATTTTATAAAGAGACTACATCGGAAATGTCAGTCTTAGGAAATCTCACCCCAATATCTTTTCCCTCCATGGATTTAGACTGAAGGAAGCTTTCCAGTCTGTATCTGAAGTGAATAAGTAGATGTATGGAGAGCACTCTGCTGTCAAGAGTTGGGCACCTCGAGGTGTACGGATCACTGTCAGGCATGTCACGTTACAGAGAGCTGTATCTTTCACATTAAAGCCCAATCTCTCCCTGCAGATCCCAGGCACGTTTTCTGCTCTCCATAACACATGAATAACCAGCCTTCAGATTTCCAAACACAATTCACTGCCTCTATTAGACTTTCCATGTCCCCACAGAGAAGAGAATAATAGGAGCTTGTCAAGATATCATGACAACTCAATAAGAGGAGGCAGGGAAGACAAAGACGCACAGCTCTCTCTGATAACCCGCTGGCTGTTTTTTTCTGAAGGTGTTTGGCTGGAACATTAACTAAAATCTACAGAGACCCACACACAAGGCTTATTTTTAGAAAACCTGACAGAATTGTATTCAATAGTGTTGAACGAGCACTGTTGCTCGTGTAGAACACTTCATGATGCTCGGGTGTTCTACTGAGCACCCGACCACAATGGAAGTCAATAGGAGAACCACAGGCACCCCCTGCTCTGAAGAGGGGGGGTGTCGGGAATCTAGTTCGGCTTAGGAGTCCCTGCGCTGACTCCAGATATTCTGTAGATATATCCATATATGGAGTCAGTGCTTGGGGACACCCCAGTGTATTTAAATCTAATTTTCTGAAAAGGTTCTGCCAGGATTTAAACTCCCAAGTTTGTACATTAGAGGCAAGGACCTTATCCAATCAGCTATAAAGCTGAATGCTAAACTATGTCAGAAAAACCTCATAGTAGTTTCTGATTTAGTGAGTATTCCTATTCAGCAGAATACTTATTTTATATTTCTGTGCAGGTCAGCATGTAGCTGTATAGTGTAGTGGTTAATGTCCTTGTCTCTAATGTGCAAGCTTGGGAGTTTGAATCCCAGCAGAAATATTTCTGAAAATAGAGATTAAGTTTATATATTTTATATATTTTTTTATTTATTTATTCACCAGTTGCAACATTTCGGTCCACACACTGGAACCTTTCTCAAGCAGTGATACAACATTGGGTGCTCCAAGCATATAAATAGGGTGATCAATATCAATCAATTATCAACATAATTATACAAAAAAAACAATATATAGTGTATAAAAAAATATATAAAAAATTCATGATTATCCCTGGAATACAATATCAATTAGTGCAGATACATGATTGTGAATTTGAATAAATATACAAGTGCATATAGTCCATATAAATTCTAAATACATAAATTAGTGAACCTAATTTCATAAGTGCATACCCAGGTGCTGAATAAAATAGTAATTAAAAATTATATAAAAATATAATTGAACAACAATAATAACCTGGTCGTGATCGCTCGCTCACATGAGGTGCTGGCGAGGTATACAGACGTGGACAAAATTGTTGGTACCCTTTGGTCAATGAAAGAAAAAGTCACAATGGTCACAGAAATAACTTTAATCTGACAAAAGTAATAATAAATTAAAATTCTATAAATGTTAACCAATGAAAGTCAGACATTGTTTTTCAACCATGCTTCAACAGAATTATGTAAAAAAATAAACTCATGAAACAGGCATGGACAAAAATGATGGTACCCCTAGAAAACACAGAACATAATGTGACCAAAGGGACATGTTAATTCAAGGTGTGTCCACTAATTAGCATCACAGGTGTCTACAACCTTGTAATCAGCCATTGGGCCTATATATATGGCTCCAGGTAATCACTGTGTTGTTTGGTGATATGGTGTGTACCACACTCGACATGGACCAGAGGAAGCAAAGGAAAGAGCTGTCTCAAGAGATCAGAAAGAAAATTATAGACAAGCATGTTAAAGGTAAAGGCTATAAGACCATCTCCAAGCAACTAGATGTTCCTGTGAGTACAGTTGCACATATTATTCATAAGTTTAAGATCCATGGGACTGTAGCCAACCTCCCTGGACGTGGCCGCAGGAGGAAAATTGATGACAAATCTAAGAGACGGATAATCCGAATGGTAACAAAAGAGCCTAGAAAGACTTCTAAAGAGATTCAAGGTGAACTTCATGCTCAAGGAACATCAGTGTCAGATCGCACCATCCGTCGTTGTTTGAGCCAAAGTGGACTACATGGGAGACGACCAAGGAGGACACCATTGTTGAAAACGAATCATAAAAAAGCAAGACTGGAATATGCCAAACTACATGTTGACAAGCCACAAAGCTTCTGGGAGAATGTCCTGTGGACAGATGAGACAAAAATCGAAGTTTTTGCCAAGGCACATCAGCTGTATGTTCACAGACGAAAAAATGAAGCATATCAAGAAAAGAACACTGTCCCTACTGTGAAACATGGAGGAGGCTCTGTTATGTTCTGGGGCTGCTTTGCTGCGTCTGGCACAGGGTGTCTTGAATCTGTGCAGGGTACAATGAAATCTCAAGACTATCAAGGAATTCTAGAGAGAAATGTACTAGCCAGTGTCAGAAAGCTTGGTCTCAGTCGCAGGTCATGGGTCTTGCAACAGGACAATGACCCAAAACACACCGCTAAAAACACCCAAGAATGGCTAAGAGGAAAAATTGGACTATTCTAAAGTGGCCTTCTATGAGCCCTGACCTCAATCCTATTGAGCATCTTTGGAAGGAGCTGAAACATGCAGTCTGGAAAAGGCACCCTTCAAACCGGACACAACTGGAGCAGTTTGCTCATGAGGAGTGGGCCAAAATACCTGCTGAGAGGTGCAGATGTCTCATTGACAGTTACAGGAAGCGTTTGATTGCAGTGATTGCCTCAAAAGGTTGCGCAACAAAATATTAAGTTAGGGGTACCATCATTTTTGTCCATGCCTGTTTCATGAGTTTATTTTTTTACATAATTCTGTTGAAGCATGGTTGAAAAACAATGTCTGACTTTCATTGGTTAACATTTATAGAATTTTAATTTATTATTACTTTTGTCAGATTAAAGTTATTTCTGTGACCATTGTGACTTTTTCTTTCATTGACCAAAGGGTACCAACAATTTTGTCCACGTCTGTATGTTTCACTGCGCAAGTACATTATGCGTTGTCACATCCGCTCAAAGGAATGCATCACTGGAACGGTCGCATGATGCATCAAGTTCCGTTCCCATGTCTGAGCAGTCACATGCAGCAAAACATCGCGATCATGTTGTGACTAACCCAAATCCAGATCGCCACGCTTGGTCACTTGATCCCCTCATATCAAGGCCGCTCTAGCGATCTCTGGGCAAACAAGCCGCTGGAATAATTGATAATTGATTATCCCTATTAGTAAAATCTGTATATTTTTGGAGTAAGGATAGCTCCATCAGCCGCTGGCACCCGATTACTGAATTTTCTGCTGTGCTGTTCACACTTTTTTGACTATATATATATATATATATATATATATATATATACAGTGGGATGTGAAAGTTTGGGCAACCTTGTTAATCGTCATGATTTTCCTGTATAAATTGTTGGTTGTTACGATAAAAAATGTCAGTTAAATATATCATATAGGAGACACAGTGATATTTGAGAAGTGAAATGAAGTTTATTGGATTTACAGAAAGTGTGCTATAATTGTTTAAACACAATTAGGCAGGTGCATAAATTTGGGCACCACAAAAAAGAAATGAAATCAATATTTAGTAGATCCTCCTTTTGCAGAAATTACAGCCTCTAAACGCTTCCTGTAGGTTCCAATGAGAGTCTGGATTCTGGTTGAAGGTATTTTGGACCATTCCTCTTTACAAAACATCTTTAGTTCATTCAGGTTTGATGGCTTCCGAGCATGGACAGCTCTCTTTAAGTCACACCACAGATTTTCAATTATATTCAGGTCTGGGGACTGAGATGGCCATTCCAGAACGTTGCACTTGTTCCTCTGCATAAATGCCTTAGTGGATTTTGAGCAGTGTTTAGGGTCGTTGTCTTCTTGAAAGATACAGCCCCGGCGCAGCTTCAGCTTTGTCACTGATTCCTGGACATTGGTCTCCAGAATCTGCTGATACTGAGTGGAATCCATGCGTCCCTCAACTTTGACAAGATTCCCAGTCCCTGCACTGGCCACACAGCCCCACAGCATGATGGAACCACCACCATATTTTACTGTAGGTACCAGGTGTTTTTCTTGGAATGCTGTGTTCTTTTTCCTCCATGCATAACGCCCCTTGTTATGGCCAAATAACTAAATTTTTGTTTCATCAGTCCACAGCACCTTATTCCAAAATGAAGCTGGCTTGTCCAAATGTGCTTTAGCCCACCTCAAGCGGCACTTTTTGTCCTGTGGGTGGAGAAAAGGCTTCCTCTGCATCACTCTCGCTTACTGCATCTCCTTGTGTAAAGTGCGCCGAATGGCTGAACGATGCACAGTGACTCCGTCTGCCCCAAGATGATGTTGTAGGTCTTTGGTGCTGGTCTGTGGGTTGACTCTGACTGTTCTCACCATTCGTCGCTTCTGTCTATCCGAGATTTTTCTTGGTCTGCCACTTCGAGCCTTAACTTGAACTGAGCCCGTGGTCTTCCATTTTCTCAATATGTTCCTAACTGTGGAAACCGACAGCTGAAATCTCTGAGACAGCTTTCTGTATCCTTCCCCTAAACCATGATGGTGAACAATCTTTGTCTTCAGGTAATTTGAGAGTTGTTTTGAGACCCCCATGTTGCTACTCTTCAGAGAAAATTAAAAGAGGAGGGAAACTTACAATTGACCCCCTTAAATACTCTTTCTCATAATTGGATTCACCTGTGTATGTAGGTCAGGGGTCACTGAGCTTACCAAGCCAATTTGAGTTCCAATAATTAGTTCTCAAGGTTTTGGAATCAATAAAATGACAACAGTGCACAAATTTATGCACCTGCCAAATTTAGTTTAAACAATTATAGCACACTTTCTGTAAATCCAATAAACTTAATTTCACTTCTCAGATATCACTGTGTGTGTCTCCTATATGATAGATTTAACTGATATTTTTTATCGTAACAACCAACGATTTATACAGGAAAATCATGACGATTAACAAGGTTGCCCAAACTTTCGCATCCCACTGTATATATATATATATATATATATATATATATACAGTCAGGTCCAAAAATATAGGGACATCAACACAATAGTAGAAATTACAACAGTTTGCATACGTTAAGGAACCAAAAGTAATGGGACAAGTAATGGGACAATTGGCTTCTCAGCTGTTCCATGGCCAGGTGTGTGTTATTCCCTCACTATCCCAATTACAATGAGCAGATAAAAGGTCCAGAGTTCATTTCAAGTGTGCTATTTGCATTTGGAATCTGTTGCTGTTAACTCTCAAGATGAGATCCAAAGAGCTGTCACTATCAGTGAAGCAAGCCATCATTAGGATGAAAAAAACAAAGCAAATACATCAGAGAGATAGCAAAAACATTAGGTGTGGCCAAAACAACAGTTTGGAACATTCTTAAATAGAAGCAACGCACCGGTGAGCTCAGCAACACCAAAAGACCCGGAAGACCACGGAAAACAACTGTGGCGGATGACCGAAGAATTCTTTCCCTGGTGAAGAAAACACCCTTTATAACAGTTGGCCAGATCAAGAACACTCTCCAGGAGGTAGGTGTATGTGCGTCAAAGTCAACAATCAAGAGAAGACTTCACCAGAATGAATACAGAGGGTTCACCACAAGATATAAACAATTGGTGAGCCTCAAATACAGGAAGGCCAGATTAGAGTTTGCCAAACAACATCTAAAAAAGCCTTCACAGTTCTGGAACAACATCATATGAACAGATGAGGTGAAGATCAACTTGTACCAGAGTGATGGGAAGAGAAGAGTATAGAGAAGGAAAGGAACTGCTCATGATCCTAAGCATACCACCTCATCAGTTAAGCATGGTGGTGGTAGTGTCATGGCGTGGGCATGTATAGTTGCCAATGGAACTGGTTCTCTTGTATTTATTGATGATGTCACTGCTGACAAAAGCAGCAGGATAAATTCTGAAGTGTTTCGGGCAATATTATCTGCTCATATTCAGCCAAATGCTTCAGAACTCATTGGACGGCGCTTCACAGTGCAGATGGACAATGACCCAAAGCATACTGCATAAGTAACCAAGGGAAAGAAGTGGAATGCTATGCAATGGCCAAGTCAATCACCTGACCTGAATCCGATTGAGCATGCATTTCACTTGCTGAAGACAAAACTGAAGGGAAAATGCCCCAAGAACAAGCAGGAACTGAAGACAGTTGCAGTAGAGGCCTGGCAGAGCATTACCAGGGATGAAAGCCAGCGTCTGGTGATGTCTATGCATTCCAGACTTCAGGCTGTAATTGACTGCAAAGTATTTGCAACCAAGTATTAAAAAGTGAAAGTTTGAGTTATGATTATTATTCTGTCCCATTACTTTTAGTCCCTTAACAAGTGGGAGGCACATATGCAAACTTGTAATTCCTACACCGTTCACCTGATTTGGATGTAAATACCCTCAAATTAAAGCTGACAGTGTGCAGTTATAGCACATCTTGTTCATTTATTTCCAAATCCATTGTGGTGTTGTATAGAGCCAAAAATGTTAGAATTGTGTCGATGTCCCAATATTTATGGACCTGACTGTATATATTTCTTTTTTTCTTTTGTAATTACCATGTCAGAACCTCATCAGCCCTAAATGTCAGACCCCATCAGACCTTATATCAGCCCTTTATTTCAGACCACCATAAGACCTCATATCAGCACTCAATGTAAGACCCCATCAGACCTCAGATCAGCCCTCAATGTGAGACCCCCATCAGACTTCAGATAAGCCCTTTATTTGAGACTCCTATCAGACCTCAAATCAGCCCTCATTGTCAGATCCCCAATCAGATTTCTCATAATGGAAGTGCTCGCTAGTATTCGCTTTATAAGATGCACAGCCATTCTCCCCCAATTTTGGTGGGGAGGGGAAGTGCACCTTATAAAAAGAAAAATACAGTACATTTTACTCATTTTGGGCAAAAAAAATATTCAATTCACCTTTATTAACCACTTCCAGGCCAGGCTATTTATTACCCCCTTCCTGACGAGACATAATTTTGCAAATCTGACATGTTTCACTTTATGTGGTAATAACTTTGGAATGCTTTTACTTATCCAAGCCATTCAGAGATTGTTTTTTCGTGACACATTGTACTTCATGTTAATGGTAAATTTGAGTCAATATGTTTTATCTTTATTTATAAAAAAATACAAAAGTTAACAAAAATGTAATGAATATTTCTAAATTTGAATCTCTCTGCTTTTAAGACAGATAGTGATGCCTCATTAAATTATCATTAATTAACATTCCCCATATGTCTACTTTATGTTGGAATCACTTCGGTAATGAAATTTTATTCTTTTAGGACGTTAGAAGGTTTAGAATTTTAGAAGCAATTTTGAAAAAAATTGGGAAAATTTCCAAAGTCTACTTTTTTAAGGCTTACATAATAGAACCAACCCATAAATGACCCCATTTTAGAAGCGTCACCCCTTAAACTATTCAAAACTGGTTTTAGAAATGTTGTTAACCATTTAGGTATTCCATGGGAATTAAAGCAAAATAGATGTGAAATTTCAAAATTTCACTTTTTTGGGCTGATTTTTTTCTGGAACACAGCAAGGGTTAATAACAAAACAAACCTCAATATTTATTACCCTGATTCTGCAGTTTGCAGAAACACCCCATATGTGGTCGTATACCGCTGTTTGGGCACACAACAGGGCACAGAAGGCAAGGAGTGCCATCTGGTTTTTGTAGGGCAGATTTTGCTGGAATGGTCTTTGGGCACCATGTTCCCCACAGTCAAAACCCCAAAAAAGTTACCACATTTTATAAACTACACCACCCAAGGAATTTTTAAGGGGTGTGGCTAGTACTTCACTCAACAGGTGCCTCAAAGAATTTTTAATACCTGGGTGTGAAAATGAAAATTAATTTTTTTTATTTTACAAGAAAATGGTGCTTTAAGCCCAAACTTTCTTTTTCACTAAAGATAACAAAAGAATATCCCCCCACAATTTGCTATCCACTTTCTCCTGAATACAGTAATACCCCAACTGTGGTTGTAAACTGTTATTTGGGGATACGCCAGGGCTCAGAAGGGAGGGAGCGGCATCTGGATTTTCACACATGAATGAGCTGTGTGAGGGCTTATTTTTTGTAGGAAACGCTGTATTTTTTCTTGGCACCATTTGGGTACATTTGGCTTTCTGGTTGCTTTTCATCTCATTTTTTGGGAGGTGAAGTCACAAAAAAACTGTTTGGTGTAATTTTTCTATTTATTTAGAATGTTTGATGGGGTAGATCATGTGATATTTTATAGATCCAGTCATTACAGATACAACAATTTCAAATATGTCTATTCTTTTTATTTTATTTATTTTTTAGAAAAAAAATAATGTTTTTATGTTGGCATTTTCTTAGAGCCATATTTTTTTTTTTTCTAGCTATAGTCTCGTGTGAGAGCTTGTTTTTTGCGTGACAAGGTGTGTTATTATTACTACCAATTTGGGGTACATACGACTTTTTGATTGATTGATATTATGTTTTTTGTGAGGTGAGGGGACAAAAAAAAAGCTGTTTTGGCATCATTTTTATGTTTTTTTTTATACCGTTCAGCTTGATCATGTGATATTTTTGTAGAGCCAATTGTTACGGACTCGGCAATTCCAATTCCAATATTTTTTATTTATTTTTTTACGTTTTTGCACAATAAGAGCATTTTTTGAAAAAAAATATAAATTTTGTGTTGCAATTTTCTTAGAGCCATACTTTTTTTTTTCTAGCTATGGTCTGGTCTGGGATCTCATTTTTTGTGGGATGAGGTGACGTTTTTATTGCTACCATTTTGGGGTACATACAACTGATTAACATTATTTTTTTGGGAGGTAAGCTAAATAAAAAATCTGTTTTGGCGTAATGTTTCTTTTTTTTTTATGGTGTTGACCTGATGGGGTAGATCATATGATATTATTATAAAGCTGGTCGTTGCGAATGTGGTGATACCAAATATGTCAATTTATTTTTATTTTTAACATTTTTAACATTTTTTAAATAACGGATTTGGGTGGAATTTTTTTTTAAATGTGAAACTTTTTTTCTAAATACTTTATTTTTTTAAATTTTATTTTACATATTGTGATATCCATAAGGACATACAAGACCTCTGGGGAGCATATAACTTCATTTTTTTTTTACTATAGATTTCTCCTGTAACTGGGACTGACATAGTATCCCCATTAACAGTGGAAATACTAAAGACTCTGCAGAGATATTTGGGTATATGCAGGTCCGGGATTCTGAGCTACTGAATCATTTTTTAGGGGCACTAACCCATCATGATGTCAAAACCTGGCTAACCCATTCGGACTTGTAAAGTCACTGCCCAATTTTCCCTTGTGCATGTCCCTACAAAGAATGACACTGTCCAATCAGTGCTGGCAGAGTCGGAGTATGTTGGGTCATGCCCCATTGACAAGGGAAATGGTAACACCCAGTTGTCCAGTTGTTATTAATAACATTTCCAGGAAGAATAAGAGAGGAAAGGTATACAGAGTTGTAATGAAAGGTGCTCCTGCCCTGTTATTTTTTGAACATGTCATTTGAGCTGATGGGCCTCTTCAATAACTTCAAGCATATATCTTCTTGGTCACATCTGAAATGTTTTGGGTTAATTAAGGCCCAATATGAATCAAGTATAAATTACATATTGATTCAGAATGAATACATACATTTTGTAGTAAGGCAAAGTGCCGATGATCACAACTATAGGCTTCAAACATTATCTGCTGCACTATGAAATGTCTACTGTAGTCAAAAGATGGATGGTTTTCTGGAGACCCTGTATGCTCTGATCACATTATGCTTCCTCACCGGTCACTTTTTTCAGCTTTTGCTTTATCCTTAAATAGATTAATACGAAATAAATGCAAAAGTCACTGAATGGGAGCCTGTGTTGTTACCATTGCAGTGAGATGTGAAGATCTGAAGTCTTTGAAGGTCTCTATGCCTCGGTCCTCGCCCATTAATCAATTGCCAAGTCATTTTCTTGTTAAGATAATGGAAGCTGAGGTTCAATACAACATGACTTGGAATTACTTTCTGGCTGTTCCAGTAGTTTTCTGATATCTTGTGGATATCGCTATAGAATTACTTTGATAGATTGCGAGACAGTTACTGTAACCATTATAAGATATAGCTGGACATTAGTGTACAGTAGTGGGATGTATGAACAGACTGGAGATACTCCAGCCATCTTCTTCCTGTAATCGTACAATTCGTGCAGGGTGATTTATGCCTCGTGTGCTGCACAAGTCTGGTTTCACAAAAGCATAACCTATGGGATCTATGATGCGGTTATTGTTGTGTATCAGAACTGTGGTCAGGTCGGAATTTGAGTAAAGTTGGTGCAAAAATTAGCAAAATGTTTACACTTGTGTAAACACGGTCTAACTGCCAGTGTGAACTGATTGGAAAACTACATATTTTATTGCTGGTTACTCAGTTTAGTACCATAAATGAAGCTTTAATAAAGCAGAGAATGTTCTTACATAGATGATTTGTTTTCTGTCAGTGATTTTCATGGACTATTGGTAGGAGATGATGCTCTGGAAACTCTTTTTCGGAGGATAACACACATAGAACAAAAAAACTAACACAAAGACCAAACACAGATCCTTCACAAACATCTTCACAATGATCCACTGACCATCTTATTATGGATGTCATCATAGACACTGACGTGTCAAAAAAGAGGCATTAAACATGAGAAGAGCATGCTGGGAGTTGTAGTTTCACAACAGCTGGAGTGCTAAATGTTGCTGATCTCTGCTCTTTACATTACATGGGATATGTCACTAGCAGTGATGGCCAGTTCGCAGTGTTCGCCAGCGAACACATGTGGGCTGCCATCTTAACTCACAAGTCCGGCGATGCACAGGTAAGCCCTTACCTGTGCCTGTGCCGGGAGCCGGTCTGAAACAAATGCGGTCACCGGGAGCAGGCAGTTCCGAGAACAGCCGCCGGGGGCCTTCATCGGGCTGTTCTCGGAACTGCCTGCTCCCGGTGACGGCATTTGTTTCATACCGGCTCGCGGCACAGGTAAGGGCTTACACGTGCATTGCTGGACTTGTGAGTTAAGATGGCAGCCTGCATGTGTTCGCTGGCGAACACTGCGAACTGGCCATCACTGGTCACTAGGTAGACAGGGGTTGTCTACCTAGTAAAGGGGTTGTCTGGTGTGGTGAAACTAACCTCGCCACTGGGTTTTGGAGGGGCCTGTTTGCTAGCCTCTTGCCCCAGGATTATGGGCCCTCTCATCAGCCAGGCTTCCTTTGTTCACAAAGGACTTGTACTAACTTGAACCCCTGGTCTAATTCGTGCCATTTTGGGATGTTAAATGTCTATGTGTATTGTAAAGGGTGGGACATTGTATACGTTGAGTAGTGAGGTCTGTTCCATTGTCTCTGTGTGTATTGGTGATGTCCCTTTGTCCTGAGAGATAATTGAATTACGTCTCGGTTGTCTCCAGGAGGATTTTGTGTGGGAGTGTCTGAGTGTATTGTACCTGGTTATTGGCTGTTTTTACAAAACCCTGTGGGTGGTAACCTTGTTGGAAGATGTGTATAAATCAATGTTGTGTGTTCAAATAAAGAGTTCCTGTTTTTAAATTCAACATAGAGCCTTGTCTCATGTGTGTGGGGATTGCTATATGTGTATACTCCCCTGGCTATTACTTCTAGCTCTTGTAAGAGCTGTTCCTGTTCCTGGTTCCTGTGGTGGTATCGGTGTCGAGTGGAGTGCTTGGAGTCCTCGTGAGGCACTGGGAGCATTCATTAACGGAGGTACCCGGTCGGGGTGCAAGGAGATCCTTTACATCTGGTTTCCAATATTGATGACTCCTGGCAGAAATCAGTGGGCCTCATAGCAAGAATCTAAATTGGGCCCCCATGCCCCATTTATAGCCCCTCCCACTACCAATTTCTAGAAACTCCCCTTGCTCCATGAACTGTGCTTGCTGCTGCATGTTTTATAGTGTGCCTTCAGGGCCGGACTGGCATTACAGAACATCCCTGACACAAAAACCTTGCAAGCCCACATATGATAATGCAAAAAAATAATGGTGTGCCATGCACACTGCAGAAGTGAATACTTGGTTTTATTTGGTTATGCCCCTGTGTAAACCATCAATACAAAAAAGGAAATAAAAGAGGAACACAAAAATGACTAATCATGTGGTCAGGGGACAAACATTATCCCCCCCAACAGCAACACATACCATGATAAAGCTCAAATTACCTCTGAGTAGCATCTGATACCAGTATGCATTGCCAAATTACCTCCCCAACTTTACCATACAAATACAATATTGTAGCACAAAGAATCTCCTCAACAGCACCGAATAAATACCCTCATGAAGTACAAAATACCCAGCATTATTGCATACTTGCCAACTGTCGAGAATTTGCCAGGCCTGTCCCTGATTTTCAGAGACAGTCCCGGGCAGGGCTAACACAAACCCTGTACATCAGAGGGTGTTCTCGCCATGTCTGGGGCATTTCCTCGGGCGGGGCTTATATGGCCCGATTTTACCTACTGAGATGTTGGTAAATATGTTATTATCCTCTGCTATCCACTGGTATAAGCATTGTCCCCATTTAAATGTCTTTAGTACTTGCAGAATAGCAGCAGTGAGTCTGGAGTTGGAGGGAGAGAGTTCTGGTAGAATGGAGTGGGAAAAATAAGTTGTGATGTCACTGGTCACATGTTGCAGATGGTCAGATAGTAAGAGGTATAATAGATGCAATGTGTACAGATATATAGTATATACAACAGTGTACTGATATGTGAGATATAAGGTATAATAGATGCAGTGTGTACAGATATATAGTATATACTACAGTATACTGATATGTGAGGTATGAGGTATAATAGATGCAATGTGTACAGATACTTAGTATATACAGAATTGTACTTATATGTGAGGTACAGGGTCTAATAGATGCAGTGTGTACAGATATATAGTATATACAGCAGTGTACTGATATGTGAGATACAAGGTATAATAGATGCAATGTGTACAGATATATAGTATATACAGCAGTTTACTGATATGTGAGATACAAGGTATAATAGATGCAATGTGTACAAATATATAGTATATACAGCAGTGTACTGATATGTTAGGTACAAGGTATAATAGATGCAGTTTGTACAGATATATAGTATATACAGCAGTGTACTGATATGTGAGATATGAGATATAATAGCTGCAGTGTGTACAGATATATAGTATATACAGTAGTGTACTGATATGTGAGGTACGGGGTATAATAGATGCAGTGTGTACAGATATATAGTATATACAGCAGTCTACTGATATGTGAGGTACGAGGTATAATAGATGCAGTGTACAGATATATAGTATATTCATCAGGGTACTGATATGTGAGGTACAAGGTATAATAGATGCAATGTGTACAAATATATAGTATATACAGCAGTGTACTGATATGTGAGGTACAAGGTATAATAGATGCAATGTGTACAAATATATAGTATATACAGCAGTGTACTGATATGTGGGGTACAAGGTATAATAGATGCAGTGTGTACAGATATATAGTATATTCATCAGGGTACTGATATGTGAGGTATGGGGTATAAATTACACTTCGCATCTCACATATCAGTACACTGTTACATATACTATATATATTTACACACTGCATCTATTATACCTCGTTCCTGATATATCTGTACACTGTTGGGTATACTATATATCTGTACACACTGCATCTATTATACCCTATACCTCACATATCAGTACACTGCTTTATATACTATATATTTGTAGCCACTGCACCTCACATACAAGTACACTGCTGGATATACTATATAAGTGTTCCCACTGCATCTATTATACTGGATGGATAGATAGATAGATAGATAGATAGATAGATAGATATAGTATATTAAGCAGTGTACAGATGTGATAGGTACGAGGTATAATAGATGCAAGTGTGTACAGATATATGTGGTTAGTTATGCATTATAATCACTGTAGGAGGTACATGAGGTAGTGGTGGTTGTAACTGTCTGCAGTACTATATATATGAGTGACATGAGTAAAAAACGGGAATGGGGGGGCGTAAATGAAGACTCTAGTCTCAATAGAGAGCTTATCGTGCCGTTCTTTTCCATGCTTTTGGGGGTTTAAGGACCTGTGATGATGTCACCACAGGTCCTGGCAGATATACCTTTCTAACCTGGGAACTACACCATTCTCTGTGCTGTTCCTTTACTAGATGTACATGACCTATGATGACATCATCACAGGTCCTTAAAAGGGTCTTCTGATATTTTTTTTACTGATGACCTATCCTCTGATCAGTGGAGTTCCGACAACAGGGACCCAAGCCGACCAGCTGCTTTGAGAAGGCAGTGGCACTCTTGTTAGCGCCACGGTCTTCTCGTATCTAACCAAGCACAGCGCCGTACATTGTATAGTGCTGTGCTTGGTATCACACTCAAACCCATTCACAGCACTGCAGAGCTGTACTTTTAAAGCTGTCCATACACATTCAATAGCTGTTGGCTGAACAATCACATACATTCTGAACCTTCAAAACAGTCCACGTTCCAATCCCCATATTTCTACATATGGTGGCTGCTATATTTCACAATCCATAAAAACACCCAGTCATTCATTAGAAATAATAGATGCAGTGAGGCAGAATGGCTGCTATGATGAAACGGTAAGATTATGATTTAGTAATATAAATAAAGCAATGCTTGAAAAATAGCTGGCATCTCTACTCATCTTAATTATACTGTTTTTGTGCACAATATGGCACTATTTTATCTTTATTATATAGCAATATTATTTGGAAACTTTATAGCACTGTAAATGGACACTGTCAAAACCATTTGTCTCCTAAAAAACAAATGCACACAACACACCCTGATCTTGTCAGTATGAGTGTCACCTCACGTTCAGTGTCAATCCACCCTTGTTGAATGACCCTTGGCACAAAGCTCCTGTGTTTCTGCAAAATTCAGAATTCGCAGCACTCAACAATACCTGTTACTGGTGATTCTGTATGTTTAAATATCCATCACTTTCCTGTAAAGGCATGGGCGCCGATACACTACCCTCTGCTGCGTTCTCTGGTGGCATGGACCCACCGACCTTCCACAGCTTCCTTGGGGTTGTACATTGGGATTTTCTGTTGTCCCTGCAATACACAGCCTCTGCTTGTTGGCTAGGTCTCTCAAGTCTGCCCGTAGGGCGTGTGGACTAAATGGGAAGTGTGCATCCTAAATTTCTCCAGACTAGGCAGCTTTGGGTACTTAAGGCACCTTCTCCTGTGGGAAGGTGCCTGAGCAATAGGTTTACAAGCTTGCTAGATTCTGTGAAGGTGCCCATATACTGGCCACTGTCTGATTTCTGTATTTTGACTCTCTGCTGCCTGACCTGACTTGTGCTTGATCTCGATATTGACCCTAAGCTGTCTTCCCTGATCTCGCCATGACCCTGAACCCTCAGTGTTCCACACCCATGTCTTTGATCCCCGTGGTCAGCTGTCAATCACACAAAGATTACTCCAGTAAGTAGTGGCCTGGCGGCTCTGCTGCAAAAAAATTCAAGATCTCTGTATAGGAGTTAAAGGGAGAATACCAAGGGACTGCCAGGATAATGCCCTTAGCATTGGCCTAAAGTCAGATCTATTAGTTTCACACCCACCTCCATAACAGTGAGCTATGGTTAAATAAAGCAAGGGATCAGTATATAGTTTACTACACACCTTGCATACATATCTAAAAATACTTATATATTTTAGATATTACAACCTCTGAGACTTTATTAGTTAAGGTTGGTCAATTCTGCTTAAGTAATTTGGTAAATTAAGACCAAAATATACTTGGTTCTTAGAATCAGCACAAAAGCTAGTTACTGAGACATTGAATATTCTCACTGCTCAATACACTGCAATCAATGGGAACTATTCTTATTGTGGACTACAGGCTAGGCACCACTTCTACTTTCTGAACATGTCACATAGTCAACAAATCAATACTTTCACTGATTGATCTTCTTTCTATGTTACCTGAGCTGTGGTCAATAGTACTTCACATGGAGCAGATCATGGGGAAGACAGCCTATCCTTACATGAAGACACCGTAAGACCATGTCATCCCAGCTTCTTATCATTGATCACTTGTTTCCAATCCAGTATTGTATACTGATGAAATCTCATTGGTTTATCCTTACTGTACCGTACAATGAGGGAACAGAGCGTAAAAAGGATTTATAAATTCAGGAACATTAGTCTTCTTTTCAAGGGCCCATTACCGCAACTCTAGTTTGGAAGGCATTATGTGTAGTTTTATTTTGGCCTAAAATAGTTCTGAGCTTCTCAGGTCTCATTTTAACCATGACACGAGATATTTTACAGACTTAAAACTGTATGTCAGTTATCCCCTATCCACAGCGCTTGTACTCCGCTATCTCTGGCAGTCCAATAGAGATGAATGAGGCAAAAGTGGGATGCTCAATTTACTTCTCCATTCATTTAGGGGGGCCTCAAGGGTATGGGGTCAGTCTCACTTATCTTACAGTTATGCCATATTGTTAGATACAGCTAGAATACCCCTTTAGGCATGACCTGTGACTTTAAACATGACCTGTGAATATTATAATAAACTTATTACAGAGAAGCCCCTTAATATGGAGTGCCACAGCAAAAAAATATCTGCTTCTGCTGCAAGTCCAGGAGGTGCAGAGAGGAGAATAGGAGGGGCAGTGGCTCTGTCCGCAACAGTTATTCACATAAATCACAGTGGCAGTCCTAACGCTGATACTCCTAGGGCCGGCAGTGACAGCCCTTTTCTTCCCTCAGGTTACACCCTTATGTTTTGGCTCCTGCCTAATAGTAGTTGGGGTGCCCATGGTGTAGAGATGAGCAAATTTCCTAAAATACATTTTATGTCCTATTCGGAAAAAAAGAAAAATAATTTGATTTAAACTTTTGATCCTACACAAAACGAATAAGTTCCAATTGGCCTGAGAATTGGTATATGTAAGTACACTCTGACATCTCCTAGGATTGAGATTTTTTTTCAATGAAAATATTTATTTCTTTTTAATAATTTTCTTGTGCATTTTTGCTCTTTTTCTTCCCTCTCAACACTTTTAAGCTCTTGAACACAATGACAGCAATAGCAAATAATGTCAGAGCATTGATGGCATAATGGCATACATAGTTATGGATAAACGCAATGTTGATGGTTTTAACAAACAGCTTGTTTAAAAACACACTGCTCCATCATATGTGTTATGTTTTTTCTTATTAGAAAGCTTCCAAAAATTGTCCCTTATCGTGGGAAGATGGTGTTTAAACACACACAGTGTCCAAAAATAATGCCTCAATGGAGGCAGATCCCTGCACCCGTAAAATACACAAACATGTTAATCTCAGAAGAAAATGTGGCTTGTTCTGCACAAGCATCCATAAATGATACATTAACAGGGGCAGAATGCCTGCCTGTATGTATACATGCACAAGTGTTAATTGTCAGAAGAAACAGTGGCTTGTTCTGAACTCAGGAGCTCAGAGGTTAAAGCTACTCCTCTGAATCTTCTGTTATGTCTGACTAACATGCTTTCAGATACTTCTGCACTGGTTCTCAACAATCAAATCAACTCAAATCACTTACAATTGCCAACCTGTGATACACAATGACTGTACAATTTGATCACAAGTACTTGACCTTATTGAAAAATCAACAAAAATGAACTTTCTATTATTTTCGATTTTCAAAATCCATCTGAAAAACTTGCTGCAACCTTGCACGTACAGTAGTCGTCGTGTTTTGTTTTGATGCCTTTGGGAAGCTCTCTGTATATACAGTAGGGTAAACCTAATCTGCATGTGGCTCCCAGCATGTTCTTCTACTTAAGACCATACAGTGTATTTAATCCTGCAGTTTAAGTGCAGCGAGGCAAGCTTAATATCATCTGCTTTTAGCTTTAAGGTCACTGCTTCAGGCTTGAAGGTAGTGAAAGCCTAAGGGAATTCTACGGACTCAACTTGGGTTTGCAATCTCAGTAAATTATTCATGGTTCAGAATCGGGACAGAGAAGGCTGCAGTGTTAGCAGCTGATAGAGAAGGACGTCACCAGTCAGCCCTGAACAAACACCCTCCTCTTCATTTTCTCCATATACACATGGATGGTTCTTAACCAAGCATTTCAAGATTTTCATACTTGGACAGAGAAAGCAGGTGTGAATTCATCTGGATTTTCTGCCATAGAAATCCTACCATTTTTTTAAATTTATTATGGTGCCTGTGTAAATAGATTTCATTCCACCTTCAGATTTATCAGCAAATACAAAAAAAAAAAAAAATGCTATACTGCATACTGAACCAGAAAGAAGTTCACTTTGCTTGTACCTCCCCAAACAAAATCAACAAACGGCTCCTGGCACCACCCACTTACCTCCTTGGAGGCAAGTTAAAATCCTTTCTCTCCTGGGCTTCTTTCCTCAAACATAAGAATTTATGGGACTGTTGGGATGGGCCTGTACATTTTTAGTGGGTCTTATCGAAAGAACAAAAACTAATGCATATGGACAGATTTTTTTTTTTTATGATGAACGCAGAGTTTGAAGGGAATCAGTCCCCAGTTTTATGGTTTCCTTACTAAGGGCAACATAAACAAGTGACAGATCCACTTAGCAAAATGCTAGGTCACTTGTCCCCATATTCAGGAGCTCCTGGCTCTCCCTGTCCTCCTGCTGTAGATTCATAGGGAAAAAAATGTCAATCAGAGACAGGTGGGCGGGGAGAACCGTGAGCTCGTGAATATCAGGACTCATTGGCATGTGCTGGAGCTGTTAGAAACTAGCAGCATAAAACTGGTGACAGATTCCCTTTACGAAAAAATTACAAATGATTATATGCCCCACAAAATGAATGTTACATAATAAGATACATTTAATCTCCTCTTGCCCAAACAAGAAAGCCCTGCTCTTCAACTTTTGGGGCTACGTGCACCTTTATGTTACTTTTGTCATAATGTTGGTCTCGAAGATTACTGTTTTGCCTTGTGGAGTCACCGGCCAATAGTCTCTCTAAAGCCATGCATAGGTAGCTGAACTGTAAATCAAGTTCCAACATATTAAAGAACATGGAGTGCTATGGATTTTAGTCAAGCCAGAGCTTCTCACCAATCAAACCAGTATTCCGTTATTTTACTGATAAAGGGCAAGAATCCCCAAAAAGGTGTCTGGACTAAAAGGGCTTGTGTCATCTGGGACCTTGATAGCATATGCCCTAGGACTGTGATGGCTAACCTCCGACACTCCAGCTCTGGTAAAACTACAATTCCCAAGATATACACTTGCTTGGCTCTTCTCAGAGCTCCATAGAAATCAATGGAGCATGCTGGGAGTCGTAGTTTAACCACAACTGGAGTGCCGAAGGTCAGCCAGCCATCACTGCCCTATGATATGCCATTAAAGTCAGATAGATGTCAGATAAAACCAGGAGTATTTGTGACTCTTCTGAGTTTTGGACCAAGTGCTGGTTTGGCTTACAAATACTGATGCAAAAATACTGGCTAAATACTGACCATGTGAAAGAGGTTGACAGGTATCATTTTAATCAGCAGGATCAACCAGTATGGCTGGTTTAAAAGGGCCGATCCTGCTGACAGATGCTCTTTAAGCTGTGGTTATGATTCTTTTCCTGCCATTTCTGCATGTGTATACGGCATCGGATTGAATTCCCTTGGGCCCATCAGAGGAAATTATCCTGAAGGACCACACTCTATGAATGAAGGACATATGCATGTTCACATTTAAGAATTTTTTTTATCAATATGGTTTAATAGGATATCTTGGGGTTATTGCTTCCAAGGAAAGCTTCAAATTATCCTTTACTAGACTTTAGGAGCCCTGTTTTATAAAAAGCCCTATTTTATAAGCAGCCTATTATTTTGTCAGAGCTTGGTCTCACTGGAGGATCCTCTGGTACTATGGAGGGCCATTCTGACCCTGGTTGTATATATTGTTTATTTGGCCTTTTTGTGTATTCTTCTTGTCCTGCTCCTTCACACTTTCATAGCCCCCTGCCAGAAGTGTTTACCTATTGACTGTCCCAAGGCTACACATATTCTGTATTTTATGAAGGATCAAGGATTATATACCAAGTAAAGTTTGATGGCTATAGAAAGCAAAGTGGATTATTCCTAATGCCTGAAGTAGACCTCATTTCTCATATACATGGACACATCTCTAAAATACCATCTCTTTAAGTAGGTTACCCCTACTCTAGACTAGATTTTCTGTAAAAGATTTTCAGTTCTGTCATATGCTTAATATATTGTCCCTCTACTTTGAGAGGTCCACCCCTGTAGAAGACCATTTTTTGCAGCAATTTTGGTTGGCTGTCTCACGTAGGTATATGATTTTTTCAACAACCTCCAATATGTAATTTATATCATGTTATATCAAAATGCAGGGCTCTGATGATAGTTAGCGACTGACAAGGCTCACACTTGATAATTATTTCCAGACACATCTATTGAGGAAAAAATTCTATCACTTTTGTTTGCAAAATTATTCTTACCATATCAGTATATTTTCTAGCATACAGTTCGTGTACCCAAAGAAATCTGGTACAAACACTTCATTTTCATAAGAAACGCACTAATCCAGGCTATGGTAAATGATGCATAACCAAGGGAATTCTTAAGCCCAATACTTTCTTAAATATTCATTTTCCAGTCATGATAAGACTGATTCCTGCTCCATCTTTGAGTACTTCTTGAACTGTAGCGCTGAAGTGTGGATGCCTGGCCTCCATTCATTGCACATTATAATCTCTGGTAATGGATATGAGAATACAGCAACATTTAAAGTCAAATAAATCAATTGTTCCGAGTGCTTTTCCTAGCAGGTATCAATTACACCCTCTTTCTCAGCTAAGTTTAGTCTTCATTTTATCCAATTATTTACAGATTTTAGTGCATTTTCATGACAAAGATTTCAATCTGGGTACAATGTGGAGAGCATTTGAAATTAATGTGCCAGGGACTAATTGTTTAAATGGTCACTAATATATCACAATCAGATTATTTATATTTCTTAGGTCGTCTTGAACATACCAGTGCCAATAATGAGACAACGAAATGTCACAGAGAAAAACCCCAGGAGCCCTGTACTTGAGGTACCTAAAATAATGGGTTTTGGTATCTAAATTTTAGTACAGTATTTCTCTTCATTTCCTGGACCAACAATTTCCATCACATAAAAACTGACTGTCAAGGTACAAAATATTATGTTTACAGTATGTGCCTCTTTGATAAGAAATACCAGATTGTCCACAAAATCTCCTAAAGATCTGCATAAAAGACTAATTTTTTTTTCACATCTTATGTTTTTGACCTACTAGAATACATGTTAATATGCTTGTCAAAAATAGGAGATCTACCTGAGGATATGTATAAAGGCCCTGTAGTGAGCTTCAATATTCAAATCAAAATTTACGTTTATGTTTACACATATTCAAGCCACTGAGGATGTAGATATGGATGTACATGGTTATTTGAATCCACAAATGATTATAGTGCTGTACATTAAAAGAAATCAAAACCACAATCCCTGAGTAATGCAGCCACACAGTACGGCCACACGGTCAAGTTTCCTGGTGCAGTTTTGGAAGCCAAATTCAGGAGTGGATCATAAAAGGAGAGAAAGTATAAAGGACAGATATGACTTCTCTGTTTTGAATTCACTCCTGGTTCTGGGTAGATTCACACTACGTTTTTTGGAGGACGTTTTGAGGCAGATTTTCCTGTAGGTTTTTCAGCCAAAGCCAGAAGTGGATCCAGCAGGAAAGAGAAGTATAGGCATTCCCTTAATATTTCTGATTCCTTTCTAATCCACTTCCAGCTTTGACAAAAAAAAAAAATGCAGGAAAATCTGCCTCAAAACCTCCTCCAAAAACGTAGTGTGAACCTACCCTTTGGCTTCCAAAACTGCATCAGGAAACCTGAATGTGTGGCTGTACCTGTAGGATTTACATCTGTAACTTGAAGTTAATTTATCCCAGCATAGAAGATAGTCATGAACGGTCATTAGAATGCATATGAATTATTGTATACGGTTTTGGGCACTTGTGTATAAGAAAGATATAGCCGAATTGGAGTAAGCGAATAGAAGGGAGACCAAAGTAATACAAGGTATAGTATGAGTAAATTGGACAGCCAAAGAGGTTATCAAATGAAGAAGGCCTCATGCACACGAACATTCAGTTTTTTGCAGTCTGCAAATTGCAAATCCGCAAAACACGGAAGTCACCCGTGTGCCTTCCGCAATTTGCAGAATGGAATAGGAGACCCATTGTAGAAATGCCTATTCTTGTCCGCAAAATGGACAAGAATAGGACATGTTATATATTTTTTGCGGGGCCACGGAACGGAGCAACGGATGCGGACAGCACACTGAGTGCTGTCCACATCTTTTGCAGCCCCATTGAAGTGAATGGGTCCGCACTCAAGCCTTAAAAACTGCGGCTCGGATGCGGACCAGAACAACGGTCGTGTGCATGAGGCCGAAGGCTTAGGATCAATGTAATTACTATATACTGTGCAGATATACCAATGTTCAGGGCAAAGATCTATCTCATGATCTCTTTATAGCTAAGGATGTAACTATAATAAGGGGCGTCCTCTATGTCCCGAGGAAAGGTGGTTTCACTATCAACATTTTCTTTTTTTTAATAAGAAATGACAAATGAAACTCTTTACTCAAGATATTTTGGTCGTTAAGTCATTGAAATAATAAAGTGGCCATAGTCTTTAGATAGAAGCAGGTTGATGGTTGAACATTTTAGTATATATTGACGATTGCAATAATTGAAACTGGCCATACATGTCCAATGACAGCGACTATCAGACTAAATGTGGAAAAACATGGCTAACTTCTTTCCAAATGATGATGACATTCAAACTGTTTGCTTGTGGTTACATTTCATGAACAACTGCTTTGGCTATTTTGATCAACCGTAAACTTATGGGGGTTGCACACTTTAACAGGGATGCCTTTCTTAAACAGTGATAATAATGGTAGGTGCTAGATGTACTCGATTACTGGAGATAGGTTGTTATCCAGGAATATATTTGTATTGATATTTTCTAGCCAGAAGTGTATTAAAAAGGAGTAAAGGCCTTCCTGCTGGATCCACGGATCCTTGGCTGAAAAACGTGCAGGGACGATCTGCCTCAAAACCACGTCCAAAAATTCCATGTTAACCTATCCTCAAAAAAAAAAAAAAATCTAAAGATGCCACACATGGAAAATGGTCTGAAATATAATAAAAAGTTCATACCACAAACTCATTTTTAGGACCACGTAAGGCACAAACAGTGTAGATGGAAGTGTTGCATTACTTGCGATGCATGGTTTAGAAGACAAGTATATAAACAAATACAGTACACTTCATCACTCTAAACAGGGAAAGAGCAACAGATATACCAAAAAGATTCTCCTTGCTAAATCCCTGTTTCTAGCGTTTAATGAAAATCTTTGCGAGATAAATGTAAAACTAGATAGCAGCAGTTTAAAATCATACTTAAAACAATTTTTCCTGCATTCAAACAATACAATACTTTTACTTACGTTGACATCTATTCTTCTTCTCTTCATAGCCGAGCTTACAAAAACATCGGCCAATGGGCACCAGCCACCCTCCGTCAGCACTGCAGTACATCTTGGGTGCATCAAACTCCACTGAGTTATTCACACATGATCCTTTAACCTCCACCAGAGCTGAGTCTCCTCCAGTAACAGTGTCTGGAAACACGGCCAAATTGCGTATCGTAGTTGGACATTTCTTATAAAATACCCTGACTGATACCAGGGCAATGCAAGCTCCAACATCTTGGAAAGCTAAATAGAACCCCTTCTTGTACAAGTTACTTATGTCTCTAACCTCTGTATTTAGCTTCATGACCCTGTCTCCAACATCCACTTGGGTGAAACTTTCATCTGCAGCGATAGTGTCTATTTTAATGAACTGGTTCTCTGGGATGTGACGAAGATTGCTGTAGTTAGAGTCATAGTAATACATGTTGAAGGTCTCTTTGCAGGTGCCTGATACTCCAGGTAGGCTGTTACAGTCTCGTAGGGTAAACTTGATTTCGATGTAGACACGTTGAGCACTGCCTCTAGGGATCCAACTGGTTCTCAGCCAGTTATTTTGGTTGACCTCTAAGACATTGCAAACCTGGTACGTTCTCATTGGGGTGTTTCTTTCATCCATTACACTGATTTCTTCCCACTGTTGACAAAGAGAAACAGATTTAAGAAATTTTGAGAACATACTCAGAAACATCCTTACTCAATATTTGGACTGCTCTATGGACAAAATAATATAAGAGATGAAGGAACCAATACAGTTCGATGTATGGCTTAAATATTCTAGAGAAGTTAGAAATCCAGTCTTTGGTTTAAAAATGGACCAAATTATGAAGATTTAGGATTAGTAGAAGCCTCAAGACTTGGTCTACTGTAACTAATTAGAATCCAAATTTTCCTCCAATTTAATGCATACGACACAGTTTTTGCTTCAGAAACCATAATTACAGGGAAAAAATTTAAAATTTAGCATCATCTCATTAAGTCTGAAAATACTAACTAGGTTTTGGATTTAACTGAGTGCTTGTCACAAGCCTTTGTACGAGGAAATTTTATTCAAATTATATTTAAGCATACCAGATTATACTATTATTATTCTCTTCCCTTAGCTTGTTAACTTAAGGTACATAATAACATTCTAATTGGGTTCTCATCATCGTAATCTTAACCCATTTTAAAGGGGTTGTCCAGGTTCAGAGCTGAACTTGGATATATCCCCATTTTCTCCCAGGCAGCCCCCCTGACTTGAGCATCGGAGCAGTTTGTGCTAAATTGCGCAGGGCAAAAGCATTTTCTGGAGTTCCGGTGACATACGAGGCTCTCCATAGGGCTACCAGGTGGGGGCTTCCACCCACCAGTGAACCCTGTGACGTCACCGGCACTGATGGGTGGGCTTTAGCGCTGCCCTAGCCTGTTAAACAGCTAGGGCAGCGCTAAAGCCTGCCCATCAGAGCCAGTAATGTCACTGAACACACTGCTGAGCGGAAGCCTCCGCCCGGAAGTGTGTTATTGTAAATTAAAGAGCCCTTGCCCTGCGCAATCCAGCACAGGGCAAAGGAGAGCATCGGAGCATAAAATTCTCCGATGCTAAGATCAGGGGGCCGCCTGGGTGAAATTTTGGGTATGGCCGGGTTCAGCTCTGAACCCGGACAGCCCCTTTAACTCTCTGATCCAAGTGCTCCATGACTACACCCTAAAACTGCATGGTTCCCATACAATAGAATGCAGGTATTATCAACTTTGTTCTCATCCATGTATCTTGTGCTAAACAGTTGCATTCACGCCACTGTATTGTATACGAAAGAGTGTAGGCATTCAGATACTTACCCCTTCTTGTGGATATGCCACCCATCCCAGGTCTCCCAGGGCAGACATGGAATCGAGCAAGGTCACTATAACAAATAATGTAAAAATGTTAGTCCTTATATTAATGCATGTATTTACCTGTTAAATATACAATTTAGTACAGTTTTTATTTGAGTCAATAGAGAAAATTCCCCTTTCAGGACAAGTAGCGGATCCTCTGGTGGGCCAAGGTGCTAATATCTTATTGGGTCCCAAAAGTCCAGGAGAAAAAAGATTTAGAGCTCCCTTTTGAGACAATACATTTTCTGGTGGACCCAAGGAACCCCATGTCTAACCCTGCCCAGGATTAGCAAGAGCATAGAGTGAATAAAAGTTGTCTCTCTGTCTCAGGGAGACCAGGCATGATAGTGCATGTACAGCCCCTTGATTTCTCAAGTGGAGGCACTGCAGGGGGAATTATCACTTCTTGCAATAATCCCACACAAATTCCAGCTGATTACAAGATATTTTAGCAGCAGAACATCCTGTAAGCATAGTTAGAGCACACTTCTAACAAAGGAAGTATGGACATTGGGCACCACCTTTAATATAATCTACCCAAGTCATAATGCCAATAATACAACCAGATCTTTTCATGCAGCAGCAAGTTTAAAATGAATAGTCTCCCTGTATCACGTCTGTCCTTCACACGTTTTCCCTTTATGTTTAGGACAAAGAATGAAGTAAAAAAGTATGAAAAAATGTGTATTTTAAGACATCAGTGACAGAAGTTGTAAGATCTGCTCTCTTTGAAATTACCCTTCACATTGTAAAGCAAGTGCATGAGAAACAGTTGATGAGATGGTACAAAGACACCGGTTGCACAAACATCTGCTCTGAACTATCACTCAGGAGAGGCATGGTATAAGGCTATGTACATATCACCTTTGGTGCATCCATTCACTACAGATCTAGCAGGCATTAAAATAATTCCTGGCGCATTAACACACAAGCTTTATCATGCTGGTTTTCTTGAACAATGTATAAAGCTTCTAAAGTTTAAAGAGTCACTTTCACACAATTTCATTTAATAGATAATGGTGTGACTATCACATTTCTAAATCACTTCATTTAAAAAATATGCTTGCATCCACCCAAAAAATCTGTAAAGTCATATCCACTAGGGGTCTCCCTCACACAGAAAATGGCAGAGAGGCAGTTGGAGCGTGTCAGAGCTCGCTGAGAGCGCAAGCCTGATAGAAGAACTCATTTTGGTACAGAACAGGTTGCAAACTACTATTCTTTTGTTGTACGCACTTTCCTCAAAAAAGCGCCATACTGCGGAACACCTACCCCTTGGCAAGGGAGATTTCTGCAAGGGAGTGCTCTGTGGAACAGTTGTGGCCCTGTTTGGTGTGGCTCGCCTTTTCCCATTTGCCACCCCACTGCCTCTTCCAGCCTGTTGCGGTGCTGCAGATCCCCCCCCCCCCCCCCCCCTTGTACTGCTGTCCTCACTCAGCTTATCACCTTCCCAGTTTGGGTCAGTGACTTCATCGTCCACCACCTCCTCTTCCACTTCCTCACTCTGCTCATCCTCCTGACTTGTTAGCCTAACCACAACCTCAGTGATTGACAACTGTGTCTCATCCTCTTCATCAACCTCTTGAGTAATTGCTGTTCCCCACTGTCATCTTCTTGTGACTGTGGATGCTCAAGAGCTTGGGAATCAGGGCACAGGATCTGTCCCTCTTCAAGCATGCTTGGTGAGAGGGCCAAATCAAGGAGTGGCGCTGAAAAGAGCTCCTCGAAATATCCGAGTGTGGGATCACTTCTTTGCCCTGACTCTCCATGGTGGGAGGAAGGAGGATCAGGATGAGGATTGTGTTGACCAGACTCTTGGCTACTGAGACTGGACTTTGTGGAAGACAGGGTGGTGCTCAACTGACTGGAAGCATTATCTGCTGCAATCCAACCTACCACCTGGTCGCACTGGTCTGACTTCAAGAGTGGTGTCCTGCGCCGCCCTGCAAACTGGGACATGAAGCTAGGTATCATGGATGATTGTTTTTCTTGTGCTCTGGCAGCAGGCACAGTTTCAACGTGCCTAGGACCACGGCCTCTGCGTGCACCATCAGCATTACGGCCACTTCCCCATCCCTTACTGCTCGCCTTCTTCATATTAAATGTTATATATGCTTGAAAGTCTGTCACACATACAGTAGGATTTGGAAGTGTATGCGCAAAAAAATTTAAAAAGGTATTTGGGATGTGGAAACATCACACAGGAGATATCCCGCAGATAATGTCAATGCTGTCACCAGCGGCTAATAAAAAAATTACAGGGAATGTCACAGGTATTTGGGATGGGGAAACGTTATACAGGAGAGGTACCACCAGTAATGTCCCTGTCCAAAGCGTCTACGTAAAAAGTACACTGTATGTCACAGACAAAAATTTTATGCACACGCGTTACACTGCAGATGTGGCGCTGGTAATGTCACTGTCAGAAGTGGACACCGTCTATTGGAAAAGTACACTGTATGTCACAGATACATTTTTTCAGTGCACACGTTACACTGCAGATGTGGCGCTGGTAATGTCACTGTCAGAAGCGAAAAATACACTAGATGTCACAGATATTTTTTGAATGCGCACACTGTACACAGTAGATGTGGCGCAGCTTATGTCGCTGTCAAAAGCGGACACTGTTTATTGAAAAAGTACACTGCATGTCACAGATACATGTTTTAAGCGTACATGTTGCACTGCAGATGTGGCGCTGGTAATGTTACTGTCTGCAGCAACTATGGAAAAAGTACACTGTATTTCACAGATATTTTTTGGATGCACACACTTTACACTGGAGATGTGGCGCAGCTAATGTCACTGTCTGCAGCGGCCTAACTATTGCACGCTATTTAGCGCAGGATGCACTAAAAATAGATATTGCTGCCACACACAACAGTCCTTAAAAGGACTTTTGGGTCTATAAAGTTTTAGCAAACTGCGGACGTGTGAATGGACCCTAAGACTGAGCCGAACACACGTCATCAGGTGCTATATAGCATGCGATGACACGTTCCGGCCAGCCAATCACTGTAATGGCAGTAACCAACATGGCTACGGCATTACAGTGAGGGCAGTACTTACCTGCACGTTTATTGGCTGCATAGCAGCCAAGAAACATGCGGGGAGGAGATCCAAGCATTGCGCTCGAGCGCATGCTGTATTCGGCCGAATACCGCTCTGTGACGAGCATCGAGATGCTCGAGCCGAACTGGTGTTTGGCCGAGCATGCTCGATCAACACTAGTTTTTAAAAAGTCGCAAAAATTATCTCAATCTTTCTCCAGTAAAGGAGTGATGTAGAAAATGGGGTAATAACTCAAGACGGAAGCATTAGACTGACTTAAAACACCATGAAATTCTAGTGTTTTATAAAAATCTTTTTTTTCTATACAACAGTCCATACAGAGGTGTCTGAAAACATACTCCAGCCAGAGCATGCTGTAATTTACGTCTAGCAAACAACTGTCTTTAAATGCCCAACAAAAAAATCTGTGTTTGGCCTCATGCACACGGCCGATGTTGGCCAGTGCCCGTATTGCGGTCCGCAAACAGCGGGTCTGCAATATACAGGCCCCGCCATTTGTGCACCGTTTTCTGCCCCTGCCTCCACACCGCTTTCTTGCAGTGCGGACCGTCGGATGCAAATTCAAGTGAATGGGCCGTGCGCCCGCATTCGGCGGCCCTGTAGTCTGCAGCATGGGCACCGTCCAACAACGACCGTGTGCATGAGGCCTAAGTAGGATGTTTTACATGTAACATCTGGACACAGTGGTTTAGTTTAAAAAAGAAAATACGCCAACAGAAAAGTGTAGTGTGAAACCACCCTATGATGGTTTCATCTCCCCCGAGTAGCTCCTGGGTCACATGGCTCCCATTCTATTGAGACTGCAAGCACTTCTAGGTAGCATCCTCTCTTCTTTTGTCTCATTGTTTGTTCATTTGTTTCTCACCAAGTTGGTAAAGCGCCACCGAATATGTCAGTGCTATTTTCCCTCATCATTTCTCAGCACAAATAACAATAAGGATAATGGTTGGAGATGAAACATAGGAAACCCATCGAAACTGAATTTCAAAATGTTATCAGATGAAACACAAAAAAGGAAAAAAGTCATAGAAGCATTGCGGATATTTAAATAGATTTTAGCAAATCTAAATATCTACTGTACAAATGAGACTGGTCAAATTCTATCTGTTCAGGGTGAGATTATGGGATTTCGGAGAGGGTAAAATGGGCCAATAATATGTAAATCGTTCCTGAATCTTAATCTGTCGTATCTTCTAAAAACTAATATTCCTGGGCCAGCGATCTCCATCGTGCATAGCATCATTACATCCATTATGCGGTAAATAAAACAATGGGCATGGACAACATGGATGAACAGAATCTGTGGAGTGGAATAGCGCTCATCTTTTCTATGGCGAGCTCTATGACAGACGGATGACCACTATGTGATGTGGGGTCTCCACAAGTGCCTCTCACCTGTACATGATGTAAGAACACAGGGGTGCAGTGCATCAGACTTCATTACTGTATCAAGAAAAACAAAGAGATGTCATTTGCCTGTAAAGTGTCAGCAAGAGAAGACGATAGACACCTCGGTCACACATGTCCTAAAGAGGACAACAGTTTCCCCATGCCCGCTAGACCTAAAGTGAGGCCCAGGTCATTGTGCCCTAAGCAATGTTTGGAGACTTGTCTTTACATAGCATTGGTGAAACCATATGTGTAGCCACCATACAATGCTCGAGGTTCCAGATATGAGCTCCTACAATACATCATAGTCACGGTTCTGTTTTTTCTCTATTTAGCGTACTGATACCCATACATGTAGCAGGGTTAACACACAAACTCTTTAGTCTACTTTCACACTGGCGCTTTGGCTTTCCGTTTCAGAGATCCGTTCATTGCTCTCACAAGCCGCCCAAAACGGATCAGTTTTACCCTAATGTATTCTGAATGGAAAAGGATCCGCTCAGAATGCATCAGTTTGCCTCCGTTCCGTCTCCATTCCGCTTTAGAGACGGAGACACCAAAACCCTGCCTGCAGTGTTGTGGTGTCCGTCTGATGAAACTGAGCCAAACGGATCCGTCCTGGCACACAATGGAAGTCAATGGGGGCGGATCCGTTTTCACTGACACAATCTGGCACAATAGAAAATGGATCCATCCTCCATTGTTTTTCGGCTATGTTAAAGATAATACAAACGGACCCGTTCTGAGCGGATGCAGACGCCTGTATTATCTGAACGGATTCGTCCATGACGTGAAAGTAGCCTAACTCATCGCGTTATCTTGAAACAAAAGCTATTGAAAAGCAATTGAAGGTGTTTGCTTAACGCATTTAGTTTAGATAACACGTCTCATAAAGCATGAGTGTTAACTCTACTACATCTGTACATACTAATTAAGTCGTTTTCAGTTGTCTGATCACTTACAGTTATGTGCACGGATGCACTGAGCTCCTATGTTCTCAATTAGGAAATTAGTGAAGCAGTTAATGGATAAACTACAAAAAGGCAGTGTTAGCCCCGCGCGCCGTGCCTGAGTTGCTGCCCCTTCACACGGGCGCCGGGCTCCCTCTTTCCCTCCTGCTGACGGGCATTGTGCTGACAAGCGTGGGCAGGAGGTAGCTTAACTGTTGTATATGTATATTGGCCCTTGTCAGAAGCTTGTATGGCAGCACTCAAAGTCCTTATGGTTCTTTAGGGATTCATACACATACGGTACAATATTGTGTCACTCTTGAGTTTCCAGAACCAGTGCTTCTATGGGAGAACAGGGCTGTACTATGATGTGTAGTGGAGCATGCTATGTCCATTCAAGGGAACAGGCCTCATTGTGCTTCTGTATAAAACTGGAGACACAATGGAAGTCCGGTATGAATCCATGGTAGACTACTGATCCGTATATAAAATATCTATAAAACAGCTCTACGTATAACATAATAAGCATTTTTATAGGACAAGATAATTTAGAAACTTAATGATCTGATCAAATAGACGGGATTGTCTTTTGCTGGACTGTCATTTGCAAGAACATTTCTGGGAGATGGTTTATATGACTTTTCTTCTCCGTGGCTCATGCTGTGCTTTATTTTTTGCAGTAAGAGGTTCTTTGTAACCCATCCCTGACTGTAGACTATTAACATACTGGAGACATCCATGATAAGATGGGTCTTCATTGATGAGTATGTCTTAATTACTCTTGCTTAGTACACAACACATCATTAGGTTCATGACCCAAGGAGCAATAAAACTGTCCATCTATTTAGGCACATCTTCATTATCATTGCACTGTCCCGGTTCACTCTTCCTACACCTTGTCTGGCCGTGCACTTTTAGATACATTTTGGTCACACCCCCTGAACCAGATTGTCTTTTTCAAAAATCTTTTTGTTCTTAAAGGGGGGTTAAATAATCTCTTCGTGGAGGTATCTGACAGCAACCACACTACCCATTCAGACCATATGCATTGGCGTACATGTGTATGTGCGGTCGGGAGGGAGAGCGGTGGGGAAAACAATTGAACCAACCAACATGAAATGAGTATGGCCAGCTTTAAGGTGCCCATATACATTAGCGTATTATCGGACAAACCCTCTAAGAACTCCCCAGGTTCGGATGGCAGTCTAATTATATGGGGAGCTTCCAACACCATCTGTCTGGGGAGAGAAGGATTGGGTGAAGTAAATATTTTTGCCCAATCCTTTTCTTCTCTGAAAAGAAGCTTCCACCAGAAGTTTCTTGCAGTGGCTTTCTCTTTTGTCTGGCTGTACCAAACATGTATGTGTATGGGGGAGTATGGTATGTGTCTCCAAGTGGCACGTGACCCAGCCATGACATTGCCACTGAAGCCAGCCATAGGCTGCAGCAGTGCAGGAGATCATGTCCATATCCTAGCTGGAGGTAAACAAGCCAAAGACTGGAAGATGGGTGAACAGGAGCCAGTACGCTGGACCAGAGCTGTGGTCTACACACCCGAGGCCATAAATAAATAGTGAAGATTCACAGAAAACCCCTTTAAAGCTTTATAATCATTTACCGTGTATGCAATTTGGTCATATAAACACATTACTAATTGAGTTCCAATCTTTTACATTCAGAAGCACTACCCCCTTGTCAGCATATCCTTCTGCAGTGCTTGCACAACATCACTATTCCACATCCATCCATCAGCCTCCTACATTGAAAACCACTGTGCATCCAGTATCTGAGGAGGCTGATGGAGTGGTCTGCTCACAAGTCCTACCATGTTGAGAATGGGACTTGAGGAGGCAACTGGAGACTGCTGGATCTAAAAGCGCTGAACTGGTTATAAGTCCATACAAGTAAATTGCCTACATGAATGTTTGCATCACATTAGTTAATCATGTGCTCAGTCCGTTTAACTGGTTCCTAAGAAATTGACTCTAGTCAGATAAGGAAACTAAATTATGACCAATGACCCCACTGGAAAAGGGACTGATATGCACAATATGAAAGCATCTAGGATCTAATCACTGTGTAGTAAGGCCATTAACTAGTTTATTTGCTACTGAGCAATCTAGAAAACCTGATTTCTCTTTCCCTGAGGAATGGCCCTGGTCCTCTTGTTTAAAACTCAAGCCGCATATATGAAGTGTTATCCTTTCTCCATGCGGGTATTTAATTTGCTGTTTCATTCCAGCTGCCGCCTTGGATCCAGCACGTGCCTGGAGCCTCGCCACACTAAAGGTTACAAGTAATGGCAGACTACTGTCCGTCACAGCTTGTGTTTGCTTAAATAACAGGCTACTATTGACTCTTTCACTTCATACATGTACATTTCCCGCATGCAGCAATAGCATTTCTTCCTCGCCAGCGATGGTAATTTACACTTTCTCCTTGACCTTAAGCCTGAGATCCCCGGAGATCTCAGGGTTTAATAAGCTCCCCAGCTAGAGGCTAATTGCAGAACAAATCGTTTGTTCAACAAAGTGTGAATCAAGGCAGACCTGGAACTATATATGACTTGTGCAGAATACACAAGCTCTGTTCCTCTAGTGGTTTCCCCGGTACAATGCTGGGACGCTGCGAAAAAGAAATCTCATTTAGTAGATGGGAATTCGGCTTCATTTAGTCCCTGATCACACAGCTTTACTAAGACCAAATTAACCATATTGGGCAATTAAAATAGGAATATTATATTGCGCCAGTGGTTCAAAGGGCACTCGGCTGCTAAGCTGCGAACCAGTGTAAAGTTATCTTGACCAACCTTAAAGCCCAGTGCGTCATAACATCTTCAGAATTTAATGATCCCATTCTATGCTGATTTATTATTGCTACAGAATAATGGTAGATGGTAAGAGAACCGATTTGTCAATTAAGCGATGGTAGGAGAGCGGCTTTGTCAAATGATCTCTTGATTACTTGGGATCTGGCTCCAGAAACCAGTAAATCAACTATTATTCTCATGGAAGCTGGAGCCAGCATAGATTTGTAGAAATGTAGGTCTTAGACAATGGCCATCCAATGAATGGCTGGCGATATAATACATGAACACCCCAGGTCACCAAGAACAGCTATTTGTGATTCTATGCTCTGAGACATAGAAAGGGGCCTAAGTGGAGGACGCCCTATATAATAATGAGACATCTCCTTGAAATATATGAAGATGCAGCTATACAAATGGAACCCTGGTGTAGTTTTACATTTGGTATTCAACCATCACACCCTCCATCCACAAATAGGCAATATTAAGCCTACCGAGATATCTACAACAATACAAAAACATACACTATTAACCTGAAATCTAAATATGAACATTTCCTACTCTAATTAAAACATGATCTTTTGTGGATGGAGAGAGATTAGGGATGGACCTCAGTCATGGTGGTCAGGTTTTCTATCCAGAAATCTGTAAAAGTTGGATGTAATGGAGAACTTATTAGCTTATATTGGACCAGTACAGTATTGGAGCATATTTACTAATCCTGTAGATCAGTGTTCCTCAACTCCAGTCCTCAGGATCCACCATCATTTAAGAATTTCCCACAGAATGACTACCTGTGGTAAATCCTGATGCACTGACACTAATTATATCACCTGCTTAATACTAAGGGAATCCTGAAAATATGACCGGCAGGTGAGTCCTGAGGACTGGAGTTGAGAAACACTGCTGTAGATGGTGAAAGCTTAGAAATGCTGTATAGATCTTTACCAAATCTATTACAGTGGCTCACTTTTCCCTGACTCTATACCAACTATTGATTAGCTTAATTTGAGGCAGAATTTTATGCCAGAATTGTAGTGCAATTTTGGTGCAAAGCTCACACCTTAGACAATGTCCCTTCCAAATAAGCCACTCTTCCTCTTCAAGCAAGCTTGAAACAAGTTTAGAAAATTTAGTTGTGCCAAATTACCAAAATTCTGCCAATTTATTCTACTTTTTAAACAAATTCCAGTAGAAAAGACATCTGCCCCAATAGGATTATCATACCAACAATCCGGGGCAATTGTGAGGAAATTAATACTCTTGATTATTATAAGAATTCCATTTCTCTTAGGGTTACTGTACACTCACTTTTAAGCTACGATATGTTTGCTTTCAAAAATTGCAATGTGTTTCAACCATTATTTTGTGTTTTTCAAGTTTTAAAGAGAAGCCTATAAAAAAAATGCCAGAAAAGCCATACCTAGAGCCTGCTTCATTTTGCTGAAAATTCCACTGACCCCAAAAACAACCTCCCCATAAAGAAAACAAAATGCCATGTATGTAGCTATTCTCATATATCACTTTTGTAAGAAAAAAAAAAAAACACTATGAAAAGCGCTACCAGAATTGCAGATACATTTCGGGTCCTTTATCAGACAGCATCCTGAAAACTATTTTTTAGAAAAATCTCACACCAACGCACATGGTCGAAGAAAATGATTGACCCACTAAGCTGTGAACACAGGAAACTCCTGTACAATGTCAAGTTCTTGTTCTATCCCCTTCTCCACAATTACCCAACCGATCCTCATGAAATATAAAAATGTTCAGCGTTTGACTAGCATTTGAGAAAGAAGAATGTTTTAATGATTAAGAGCTGTGTGTCCAACCTTTCCTTCTCATGAAACAAATTCAACACTTTGCCAGTAAAACCATTGACAGGCTGCAATTGTCAAAACAACCACTGGGTGGTCTCATGTACAGTAGACACACATAGGATAGACATCTTGTGACAAAATATCACCATATCTATTTTGTAAGCACATCATCTCTCCCCACATATCTCAGGACATGTTGAACCAAGAAGAAAGGTTGGGAAGGAGACATCTGTATTTTATGCATCTCTAAGTTGCAACCACATACAGTATACTCAATCCATATACTATACGTCACCAGACAAGTCACATCTTGTTGCATACATGTCTGCATTTTAATGTACGCAAGTAATTTCGTCTTTCTCATTGTCTTGCCTTTACTTCCTGTATGTATTCGTTGTATATGAACTCTCCACACTGTAATGTGGGGAACGTCCTGACAATGTCTTTTTTGTGTGTGCTTTGGGAATAATCAAACATAATGCACATGGTGCCTGGGCTGGAGCCTGACATGCTTTACTCTTGTCTTACTTCCTTCTAGAATTATGGTCAGTACAGAAAGCTCTTGCACAGGACTTACTGTATGTACATAGAGGATTGTTATTAACCTAATACAGAAAATATTATTATTGTACAAAGGACTATTGCACAGGAAGTTCACTACTGTCAGCAGAACTGCTACCAGATTCTACTACTATCACTAAGGGCTCATGCACACGACCGTATGTATTTTGCGGTCCGCAAAACACGGATGGATGACGTCGGTGTGCATTCCATATTTTGTGGAACGTAACAGCTGGCCCCTAATAGAACAGTCCTATCCTTGTCTGTAATGTGGACAATAATAGGACATGTTCAATTTTTTTTAGCGGAACAGACATAGGGACATACGAAAATGGAATGCACACGGAGTACCCTCAGTTTTTTTGCGGACCCATTGAAATAAATAGTTCCGCATGCAGTCCACAAAAAAATAAATGGGACACAGAAATAAAATAATTTCATGTACTAATACTGAAAATAGCCTCAGGCTACATTCACATGAAATTGAAAAAAAAATGGCCATGAAAAACAGACACATTGTGGCCATTTTCAACCAATTTTTTGCATCCATGCCATCTGGACGTTTTTAATGGCCGTTTTGCATCCGTTTTTGACGATTATTAAAAATTGATGATTTTCGTTGGCCTTTTTTTAATAAAATTCAAACCCCTACAGTACACATAACAGGCCCCATAGTGGCCCCCAGCAGTAATATTCTCCCCCACAGTGGTATTCAGCAGTAATAATGTCCTCCATCCACTTGGACGCGGAGAGCCAGTAGCTCCTCTCTTGATGATGAAGGACCTGAACTTAAGCATCATGATGTCACCATGTGCTCCCCTGGTGATGGCATCACTCTTGAGCGCAAGTTTTTCAATGTCACTGCCTTTGCGAGTGCAAGTGGATGAAGTGAGTGATTTTCTTTTAACCCATAAAAGGTCATTTTGCACTAGTATACCCATTTTTAATGGCTGTTAGACGGGTGCACTCCTATCTAACTGCCATTAAAAACAGTCCCTTTGATTTCAGTGGGGTCCACCTGGCCGTGAAAACTGATATTCACTGGCTGTTAAAAAAGCGGCCATGTGAATGGCGTCATCGACTTCAATTACTTAAAAAAACGTGTAAATGTAGGCCGTAAAGGAGTTGTCTCATCTTGCCGTTACTAAGGCGAGATGAGACTCTTGATCACCTCCCGTCTGGGCAACAGCAGAATGCTCCAGCGCTCTGCTATGCTATATCCCTAACCCAGAAACAGTATAGCTTGCTGTGCTACGCTGTCTCCGTACCTCTCGTGCACGGCAATGAAAGCTACTGAAACAGCAGCGTGCCAGAGCGCCCTGCTGTTTCCCGGCCGGGAGGTGGTCACGACCGTGTCTCATCTCGCCCATGGCGTTTCAATTGTGACCTTTATGACATGGACTGTGGTCATGCTAGCATTGACATTGCAGGGTAAAAACATGATTGTACAAGATTGTCTCTTCTATATACTGATGGAATTGTATAGGCACATTTTGCCTGTCTACAGATACAGCAGATTTAGGTCTCATGCACGCAAATGCATTTTTGGTCCACATCCTATCTGGACCGATTCATTTCTATGGGGCAACAAAAAATGCAGATGACACACAGATATCATTCTTGTCTCTCCACATCCATTTGGCCATTCCGCAAACTATAAAACATGTCTTAGGCCTCATGCACACGACCGTTGTGTGTATTGCGGATATCACTGCCTATTCTTGTCCGCAAAACAGACAATAGGACAGGTTATATTTTTTGGGGCGGACCACGGAACGGAGCAACGAATGCGGAAAGCACACAGAGTGTTGTCCGCATCTATTGCGGCCCCATTGAAGTGAATGGGTCCGCATCCAAGCCGCAAATACTGCAGCTCGGATGCGGACCAAAACAACGGTCGTGTGCATGAGGCCTTACTCTTGTCTGTTTTGTGGACAGGAATAGCCATTTCTATAACAGAGACCGAGGAAAGTGAGGAATGCACATGGCAAGTATCCGTACTTTGTAGATCCGTGGTTTGTGGGCCGTATTTGAAGTTTGCGGACCACAAAATACATATGGTCGTGTGCATGCAGCCTTAACCTGTACGTTTCTATATGGTACAAATCTCTTTTAGTACAATAGCCAGACGAAGAAGCAGATTTGTAATTTTCTCCTCATAGATTGTAAGCTCTTGCGAGCAGGGCCCTCATTATTGACTTGTTTGTTGCTCTGTTATTTATGACTCTGTTTGTACATGAACCCCTGAATTGTAAAGCGCTGCGGAATATGTTGGCGCTATATAAATAAAGATTATTATTATTATTATTATTATTTCAAGCCATGGTCCTCAAATAGGCCTTCTGATCCTCCTTTCACAAGTCTTGATGTAACCAAAAAGACAAGCATTTCCCTAAATTACACAGTAAACTACCAAACTACTGTAACAGTGGATTTGTTTCATGTCTTTTGTAAACTAGGAGATTATCTGCATTAGAAGAACCTCTATTCATAGGCCGACAAAGCGCCACGGCCTGGTGAGTTCATTGCCATGGGTGGTCCCATCATTGACACTGCCAAGGTTTGAATCCAAGAGGGAAGAATTTCAATGAAATGTCCATGTCCCATAGATACAACAGTACAAGAGTTTTTTTTATTTTTTTTAAGTCATATCTCCAATAGCAGGTTGTGGGGCTTCTGGGTTGTCTGATCAAAAGATAAACAGCCTAGAATGAGCTGGAGCCAATACTACTGTGTGACACAGAGGGTTAAGTGAGCTGAACAGGTCCCTCAGAGACACTTTGGAATCATCCGCCTGCAGCCAACTCCACCGTACGTCAGCAGCAGCACTACCTCAATCCCCATTGCTCAGAACATTCCCAGAGAGGATGTCATGTACATGTGATGGAAAAGAGAAGGATGGCGAACTGTAAATACATGGTGTAATGTCCATTATTGGGGAGGCAAAACGCTATGTGAGCCATGATGAAATATGTGCGTAAGGTCAATCGTCAAATGTGTAGAAAAAACACTGATAGAAATAGGACGTGGTCAAAAAAGATAGACACAAAAAACTGGAAAAATGTCACCAGAAAAATCTAAAATGAGTAAATGATGGGCTAGGTATGAATGACTGCCTTATTATTAGTTCACTGCAGGCGGGAAGGGAATAAATAAGTAATAAGGGATAAGTAAGTGCTGACAGTATGTAGAGAGAATGATGACTACTATACTCGTTAAAGAATTGCCACTTCACACAGTTGTCAGCTCCTGCTGTACAGTAATGAGAAGTCCAATTAGAAAAGCAGGTTACCCGGAGAATAAAACTCCCTATTAGAGATGAGCTAATCGAATCTGTACAATCAAAATTGGAAACAACTTTTTCCCCAAAAAATTCTATAGAATCCGGAATTTTGCTAATTTGATTCAGGAGATTTTTTGACGAGAGAGAAAGAGAAGGAACACCAGAATGTCATCCACAGCTTTTTAGGGCATTAGATTTGACACTTGTGATTTGGGTCGAATCAATTCTGGTCCAAACTGAATAGGACGCTGATAAGGTAGAATCAGACCCAAATCCAATTTCTGGAGATTCGCACATTACTTTTCCCTCTAAATGAATCAGTGCTGGTATGTACAGTACTTAGTGGTTTATTAAGTTCTAAAATGTAATACATATTCAACTGTATTGCTCAGGTGACATGTGGATGAGAAGCCATCAGTCCTCAAAATGTCCATCCCTCAAAGTATTTCCAAGGAGAAAGAAAATCGTATTTTACAAAAACATTGACAACCTGGGATGCTGTGGGATTCTTGGTCCTTCTCATAAAGCCTCATGGTTGCTTTACAGCTGTACTTGAGTTTTTCTCTGTTGGATTCCATACTAATCTGCTTTTCCCCATCAGATGTCTTATTACAGAGGTTTCCTCTTACTGATCTGCTTCTAGGGAAGGACATTCAGACATGTCGCCTCATGGAGCGCTTCTTGTTGGAACTACAGTAAAAACTAAAGTCTAAGATTATCTCTAAGTGTTCTCCAATAAAAGCTTATCTGATGAGATATCACATTATACCATCATTAAAGGGCTTTCCTTTTTGCGTCAACATCCTTTAACCCCTTAGTGACCACCCATATGCCTTTTTACGGCGGTCACTAAGGGGCCTTAGGCTGGGCCGCCGCGTTTTTACGACGGCCCAGTCTAAGCCCTGCACGGCTCCCCCGTGCTGCGGGGAGCACGGACCCGGCTCTCACATGAGCCGGGGCCCTGCTCTAATAGCCCTGACCGGCAGAAGTGCCGATCCGGGCTGTTTAACCCTTTACATGCCGGGCGCAATGGCGCCCACTGCATGTAAAGTGATAACAGATTGAGCGGACTCCCTCTGTCTCCCATCAGCACCCCGAAAATAAGATTGCGGGGTGCTGATGTGTTGGGAAGCTTACCTTGCTTCCGTTCAGGGCTCCGAGCCTGTCTGCAGTTCTCTCCAGCAGGCTGTGCCTCTCTGATGCAGCCTGCTGGTCAATCTTTGAAAAGCATTGTTATTGAAATGTAATGCATTATAGAGATAATGCATTACATTTTAAAAGCAATCAAAATACTGTATATTATAGTCCCCTTGTGGGAATTTTAAGTAGTAAAAAAAAAATACACATTTATTAAATAAAAAAATTCCATAAAATGAAAAATATGCTTTTTTCCATTGAAAATACGCTTTTCAATGAAAAAAATTGCAAAAAGAAAATATCCCACATATGTTTGGTATTGCTGCGTCCGTAACGACCCGGACTACATAAATATTACATAAATTATCCCCTACGGTGAACGCCGTAAAAAACAAACAAACTGAATTTCTAATTTATTCTTAGTTTCCACCGAAAAAAACGTAACAAGCGATCAAAAAGCGGAATTTACTCCAAAATGATACCAATGAAAAATACAAGTTGTCTCTCAAAAATCAAGCCCTCACACAACTCCATATATATATTTAAAAAAAAAGTTATGGGTCTTGTGAAGTGGCAATGCAAAATCATTTTTTGGGTTAATAAAAAGGGTTTTATTGGAAAAAAAAGTAGTAAAAATTAAAAAAAGTTATAAGTATTTAGTATCACTGTAATCGTACTGTCCCAGAGAATAAAGATATTATGTTATTTGTACCGAAAAATGAACGCCGTAAAATTTATAATGTAAAAACGCAGTGGCAGTATTGCTATTTTTCCCCATCTCCCTCCCAGAAAGAGTTAAAAAAAATTAATCAGAAAGTTATGTGTACCCCAAAATGGTGCCATTAAAAACTACAACTTGTCCCGTAAAGCTATATAGACGGAAAAATAAAAAAGTTATAGCTCTTGGAACGAGACCATGAAAAAATGAAGAAAGACGCTTGGTCACTAAGGGGTTAAAATAATCATTTATGAAGATGGCTGTAATTTTTTAATGTATATCTTTTACCTTTAATGCTCCTATCTCCCATTATGGGCTGTGGTCACATGACAATGTCCATGCAGTTCTTTCTTACTTCCTGTAATGTCCATGGGCGTGTCAGTGATAGGGGAGTGTCTATGTAACTATGTGGGAGGGGCTATAAACTAGCTGGGCATTGTTAGGGGCAGTGATAGGGGAGTGTCTATGTAACTAGCTGGGTGGGAGGAGCTATAAACTACCTGGAGGTGCATCATGGGTTTGGTTGGATAGAGCAACAAGTGCTACATAAAGGATGGAAACAAACCAGAGTGATAGGTAAAAACTAGTTAGGAGAGTTCAAAAGAAAAACCATGGAGAAGATGTACATGAGGTAAGCAACTACATGAGCAAATACCATAATATTCCCGGAAAACCCCTTTAAGCCCACCTCATGGGGGCATTGTATTATATCACCACTATGTTCTTCATACAATTTTACCATATCAACTCAGAAACCTATGGCTGGAATTTTTCAGATGCCATCACCACATCTATCACATGGAGCAGATTAAATGAGTAAATGAAATCCATCTGTCATTCATATTGATAATTGTATTTTTGTTAGTGCAGACACAACCACAGCTGCTGCTGTTTGCCAACATTAAAATATCATTTCCAAGGACGCCGTGCTGCTATGTGCCACTGTCACAATCTGCGCATTTCAATAAGGAGCTCATAAGCAGACCAAGGCTAGCCGTACACATTCGATGAATGTCTGCTGAACCCCAACTAATCATTATGGGGGCCACATGAACCGCCGAATGGCAGATGACACAGAAGATATAAATCAGGCAGGTGGGCAGTGTCATCTGGCAGCAATATTCTCCCCTCTCCTCATTCAGGAACCATGCATGCTTGGCTCAGCCTGACATGCATGTGCACATAGGGGCCGGGGAGAGATAGCTGTCAGCTGAAGAAAAAATTTGTCTTATAGTGATCTAATGTGTATGGCCAGCTGTCTGCTAAACGCTTACTGCCCGACCAGGCAAAGTCTTATCTTATATAAATATTATTACTATAGATACATTCTACTATATTATTTGTGGTCGGGGCTACCCCTGTACCGGGACCCTAACTGGTAGTTAACTAAACGGTTTGATTTGTGCCGTAACCGCAACGTCGTAGGGATGACTGAAGGAGGCCATCCCCTGGTGAGATGATGAAAAGGAGGGTGGGAAGGGTGGGTGTGTTGAGCAGACGTAGGATGTAGGGGAGGGGGAATGGAACCTAAATAGCGTGGCAGAGCCCCTCCCACAAATACAGGCCAATGAATCGGCCTTAAAACATATTATTATATAATGCTATGTAACATAAATATATTAAGAAGCTCCAAATATAACCCCTTTTTCTATATCACCACAAAATAAGAGGCACCCCACACGTGTGCCCCAGCCTCGTGTAAGAGAAGATCTGGTAACTTTCATAAACTGAATATGTGATAAAACTTTCTTGCCCTTGTTTTGCAGTTCATGGCATGTTTAGTGTTAGTGATGACGCCTTCAGAGAATTATTTTTCCTCAGACACTGGCAATGAAGAAGTTAATAGTTTCCATCGCGTACACCTTGTAGAGGATATTCCCCTCAGACTGGAAGTCCCGCGTCCCTGGACGTGTTTCCATTTCACGTCATTCTGAGCTCAGCTGCTTGAGTCATTGTAGGCTTCGGTATAACACTTTCACCGCCAGACATTTCCGTACAGTGTGTCCGTATAGGTGTTTGCAAAATCTACAGCAAGTAAGCCTCTAACCCACAAGATGTGCCCATGATAAGACCGAGAGATTGAACAGATGAACCTTATACAGTACATGAAATGTCACATTTTGACCAGTATAAATGGGTAGTCCTGTAGGAGAAAGGGAGCAGTGTGCTTCCAAAAAATATACAAATCCTCTACATCAGGGTTCCCCAACTCCTGTCCATCAGGATTTGAGAGTATCCCACAGAATGAATGGTAAGTCCTGATGCATTGACAATAATTATATCACCTGCTCAATACTAAAGAAATCCTGAAAACATGACCGGCAGGTGGGTCCTGAGGACTGGAGTTGAGGAACACTGCTGTAGATAATCCCTGGGAAGTTCCTGGCATCCATGCAAAAACTGTGACAGGGTCCTCCACCTACTGTGCACCTTTCATAATTCTAGTGTTTTCTTAGGTGGGTTTTAGACCCCTGAGGCACCAGAGCCAGGTGCACCCCCTCTAGCTAGGCCCCTAGTAATAGAAGCAGCTTGATATGACATGAGAGAGGTCACGTATGTGCACTGGTGCTCTAATTAGCTCTACTGGGCTGTATCTGGCAGCCCTATAGAATTGAATGGTGCAGTGGACACGCATGTATTCAAATTGAGAGAACGGGCCCCCATTCTTATGATAGGTGGGGACCCCAGTGGACAGACCGCCACCTATTCTGTGGATAGGGATAAGGTGTCTTAATAAGAAAATCCCTTTAAATTCTTTCATGACATTCTGAATAGTCTTACAAAAGCAGTCTCATGTCACCGAGGTTACAGAATCCCCAACATGCAAAGGTTGCTTATTGCGTACATGCCAGCTAAGTGGAAAATGCAATCCCACAATGCCATTCACCTGCGGACTATGAAGTCATGGTGCTAAAAGAAGAGTTATATAAACTAGAATTGCTAAGTGATCCAAAGATGACAGTGGGGCATTAGGAACACAGACTGCAATCAATGTGCTTTTTATAATCTGTGCCTAAGTCCCGCAAGGACCAGGGGCCCTGCAATTAGAGGTCGCACGTGGGTACTAATTTGTCTCTGCAGATGATAATAGGGTGAGACGGCTAGAGACTTGGAATGGAAAGTTGTAAACCAGCAGTCTCAGATCCAATTGCCATATTAAGCATCACAACAAAAATGTTAACGCAATGATTTTCCTAACAGATATTTAGATGGAAATGGAGAGGAGAAAATCAATCGGCCTTGTCTGTCAGCCCAGAGCCATGAACTTCAATTCACCCGATGTGTCCCACCGGCCGACGAGTCAAGAATCGGGTGGATCAATGCACTCATTTCTACATGGGAACAGTTTATATGACATGACATAGAAGTAACTTCAGGAGGAAAGGCTTCTTCAGTCTATTTTCTGCAGTCCTACATATTGATAACCCCAGTGTCAAGATGGGTCTGGTGGTCCATTCATGACCCATGAGGGTAGATTGTTTTTTTTTTGTTTGTTTTTGTTTTTTGTTTTTTACAAAACACAACATGTTAAAGCAATGGAATTTTTTCAGCTATTTTACCAACCCCTACTTTATAGGGTAAAAAAGCCTCATAAAAAATCCAGCTGAGGTGGTTCAGGATAGACAATGTTGTCTACTGTGCCTGTAATCCAACTATTGGTTGGCTTACTTTGAGACAGAATTTTAAGACAGAATCGTGGTGCAAGGGACACATTTATTAAGACTGCCATTTTAGACGCCGGTCTTAATAAACCCCTAAACTGGCGTTGGTTCTGCCGAAGTTATGAAAAGGCGTGAGGCCTCTCCATAAATTCAGCGGATCCTCATCCAGTTCTAAATTTGACCCAGCTCCCTTGCTGTCTTACATTTAGACCTTTTTTTATGCCTAAAACAGGCGTAGAAAATGGTGAATAAGACAGGCCTGCCATGCAATCGGCCTCTTCTTCCCCAACCACTCCACACCCACAATTTTGGGAGCAGGAACAATGCCCCCCCCTGCGCCTAGAGGCTAATTAGCATATTATAAAAGTTATATTTCTGGCGTAACGGGGGCATAGATAAAAGTAGGAATAGGCTATTTAGGTTTAGCTATTAGCACATCGCTAATGTCAGCTAGCTTAATAGGGTTAAATCTGGTGACAGAAACCCTTTAAATGATATATTCAGTCTCCTACATCTGAACATGAGATTAAGCCACTGACTGACAAGAGCCGTGGTCATTAGATTCAGTCTGATTCGGAAAACCTGGCGTAAAAATGACATTTGTATCATCCATTGGTGTTACCACGTAAGATTGACATTATTTAAGCCTTTACCCTGTTTTCCCAGTGAGGTCTTTTCATTCTACATTATTGTGCTGCTTGTAACCAGGAGAGATAAAATGCAGACCACCAGCAGTGTGAGTAACCCTTTGGGAAGCCACAATGCATCTGCTTCCCCCTCATATTCCCCCTCCTGTTCGCACACTAAGGACATGTTTCTTAGAAGCAGCTGCTACCCGTGTTTCTACAGAGGACAAGATTTGAGAAATATATTTCCCGGCGGGCATAATGCTGCCCATAAAACAAGTTCATCTTTCAGGTGTTCGCTGCTGTTGAAGATGACAAGACATATGGCAACCCGGGCTGCACCAATCTGCATTTGAATGTTATCTAGGCATATGTTTGGGGTTGAACTCCTCGGGCATATTAATGAGAAATCTGCTTTGGTCTGATCTGAAATCTTATCACATTCAGAAATGTCAGAGGATTCGAAAAAACATCCACTTCCTATAAAATACTTTAAATCTGGACTACATTCTGAAGCGCTCCACGCATATTAATGCCCCAGACTTTTACCTAAAATATGATCAAATGTGTGATTAGAATATCTTGATATCATTGACAGAAATTTTAAAAGGGTCCAGGAACTCAGTAAGGCTACTTTCACACTTGCGTTCAGAGCAGATCCGTCTGGGGTCTGCCCAGACAGATCCACTCCTATAATGCAGACGATGGGATCCGTTCAGAACGGATCCGTCTGCATTATATTGTAGAAAAAATTCTAAGTGTGAAAGTAGCTTCAGACGGATCCGTCCAGAATTTACATTGAAAGTCAATGGGGGAGGGATCCGTTAGAAAATTGAGCCATATAGTGTCAAATTCAAACGGATCCGTCCCCATTGACTTACATTGTAAGTCTGGACGGATCCGTTTGCCTCCGCACGGCCAGGCGGTCACCCGAACGCTGCAAGCAGCTTTCAGGTGTCCGCCTGCTGAGCGGAGCGGAGGCCAAACGGTGCCAGACTGTTTGTCCAGCTGGCAGCGTTCGGGTGTCCGCCTGGCTGTGCGGAGAGGATCCCAAACGCTGCCAGACTGATGCATTCTGAGCAGATCCGCATCCACTCAGAATGCATTGGGGCCGTACGGATGCGTTCGGGGCCGCTTGTGAGAGCCTTTAAACGGAACTCGCAAGCGGAGCCCCGAACGCTAGTGTGAAAGTAGCCTAAACTGCAGGACATGTTCATGTGCACGTTCAATGAATGTGTGACCAATGGCCTTTTACTGCCCATCTCAACCTCTGGCCTGTGCTTTACATCTCTAACAGAACCGTGACACAGGGCTGACCCTGTCTTTTGAGGGATACCACCAAGGCCGAAGAACCCTACTGACATAATGGGCTCCATCAGGTTCCTTCAAGGTGTTCGATAATCTCCTCGGCGTAAATGTGAACTTAGCCTGAATGGGATGCAAAATAATTGGATCAAAACAACTTTTACAGGACTAAATATTTTACAGGACTGATATGAAGATATTTGTGTAGCATGCACTGCATATAAGTGTTAAAGAGATTTTCCGAAATTTTTAAACTGATGACCTATCCTCTGGATCGGTGGGGATCTGACACCCGGGATCCCTGCTGATCAGCTGTTTTAGAAGGCACTGGCGCTCGTAGTAACCCCGCAGCCTTCTCTCAGCTCACCAAGCACAACTCCATACATTGTATAGCGGCTGGGCTTGGTATCGCCCTCAGCCCCTTTACTTCTATGGTGCCTAAACCACGTGAACGATTAATGTAATATCACATGGTCTGGGCCAGTAAGCTTTGTAAGTAGTGGGTGCAATGACAGGGAACTATGATTGCTAAACCCCCCCAGTCATTTTACCCCTTAGATGCCACATTCATCGCTGATTGCGGCATCTGACATTAATATTAAGGTCTATAATAAAAATAAATTAATTAAATCGTACTTACCTCATCCATTTGATCGTGAAGAGCCCGCCACCGCCATCTGGATTCAAGATCTAGTGCAAAATCGTCATACGTTACTGCGCACGAGATTTCGCACGGGATCAAGACAGCAGCGGCGGGTTCTTCACGCTCAAACGGATGAGGTGAGTATGCTTTTTATTTACCTCATGTCAGGGAAAATAGATTTGTTACCACAAGCACAAGGAAATTCGGCTTTGCGGCCCTATGGCTGTTCCTACTACTGGCGGATACACCTGTCCTGTAGCAAGAACCGCCACATGACTGCCTTCATGCATTCCGCAAACAGACAATGTAAATTTCTTCTATTGCATTCTATTATGGTTTCCATTTATTTCAATAGGTCACAGAGGTCACAGCCTGGAATATATTAGCTTTACAATGTGGTATGTCTTACTGTAGGGCAGAGAAAAATCATTAAAAGAAAGCATGGGAAAAAAAGGGAAATATGTTGTGTCATGCTTCAACATGAAAGGCGTCAAGCTAAAGTTGAAATTCCACTTAGTAAATGGTTTTTCTATTAATTATGTAGCATTGCCAGAAATAACTGATACAATGTTCATTTTACTGTAAATATCAAAGCTAAAAACAAATGGAAATTTTTGACTGAAGACAAGCAGTAGCTGCATTTCAATTTAGTGACCTTAATTACAGACCGCTGATAAAGTGTAGACACCAGAGGTCACTCCTCCATGTCGATACCATCATAGACCTTCCCCATCTGCCCCAGCACTATTACCACTCGTCCCTCCTCTTTCCCTTCCAGTGTCTCACATCCCATGATCAATACCGTAAAACTGGATAACACTTGAAGCATTAACATCCCAAACTGAGAGCAAGTAAAGCTTCCACAGGTCAATGATCTTCAATTCCATGAACTAAACATGACCAGAAGGGATTCAGTAACCAGTTCCCATTACTCTACTCATTTCTTATCTATTACTGGATTTGTACATTTATTTTTATCAATTTTACACACTTTAACATATCCAAAAGAGCTATCCCCATGAAGCTAAATAATGATCTTTTTTATGCAACTAACCCACTGGGACTGTCCAACTGTCTCCATTAGGATGGTCTTCTATCATGTTTAATGGATATAGTCATCATGGGCTAAATGCTATTTCAAAATGTTGTGAAGAGGAGATTAGGTATGGACCCAACAAATGAGTGGTTATGGGCAAATGTTCAATTAGGTCAACCCTTATAGGACAGCGCTACTCCTTCTTAGACATTCCTAGAATTGCTTAGAATGGCTCAAAGCCCTGGTGAACTTAGGTTTTCAATGTATTAAATAGGCATCCATTAATTTGAATACTACATCCTTCTACCATTTGTTGGGTCTCAAGGGCCTGTTCATCTAGCTTGTTAAAACTAAATAATGACCTTTTTAGGCATCTAACCTTCAGAGACTGTCCAACTGTCTCCATTAGGATGGTCCTAAATGTTCAATAGATGAGGTCTTCATGAGCTAAATGTTATTTTCAAAAACAATGTCCTGAAGCGGAGAGTACAAATGGACCCAACAAATGAGCAATTATAGGTGAAGGTCCCATAAGGACAACCCTTCTTGGAACTCAAATGGCTCAAGAGCCTGGAGCCTGAGGCTGTCCATGTATTAAATGGACCTCCACTAATTTGAATACTAAGTTCCACTACCTCTATAGAAAAGATGAGCTGTCACATAGCAGTAATTGGGAGCTAATGTTTCTCATAAACAAGATTGAGAATTAAAGTGCCAAACCTGAACATATCCTGTCTTCCCCAGGCTAATCAAGGGCCAGTTCATCTATTCCTATGAAACGAAATAATTACTTTTTGGGCAACAAACCTTCTATGACTGTCCAACTGTCTCCATTAGTATGGTCTTCTATCATGTTCAATTGATTTGGTCTTCATGGGCTAAATTCTATTTAAAAAACAATGGTAAACAGTAAAGTAGGTATTGACGCAACCGATGAGCAGTTATGGGTGAATGTCCCATCAAGACAACCCTTATAGGGCAGAGGCACCCTTCTTTGAACCCTTCATGATGACTGAGAATGGCTCAAAGCCCAGGTGGCCTGAGTCTGTCCATAGACATCCACTGATTTGAATTCTGCATCCCTCTACTGATTGTTGGGTCTTAGTGGCCAGTTCTCATATTAAAGGGGTGCCTGTGATGATAACATCCCTTTAATTACTTTTAAAGAACTTGTGTTGGTGTATTATATAAAAAAGATGAGCTGTCCATACACATAACATTAGTTGGGAGCTAATGTTTCTCATAGACAAGACTGTGCATACAAAGGCTAAACCTGAGCAGATCCCAGGATCTAATGGACCTGTGGGAGGCCCATTACAATCAAAGTAAACTTGATCTATGCTGGTAACACCTTAAGTTGGGCCAAAACATGAGCAGATCCTGGGAAGTAATGGTCCACTTTGACTTTGTCATCCAAGAACCCACATAAACCTGCAGATGGCCATGATTTTAGCACTAATCAGACCAGACAGATATCCAGGTATTAAATCTGAGTTCTGCAGTGATTTTCTGCATGGACGGGAACAGGACACTCAGCTCCTGTCCTCCCCAGTCTATTCCTCATTCGATTTTCCTTTACAGACAACAATCATAGTGATGGTGGACACCAGATCTGGGATATTGTAATATAAGCCATCTAATGGCTAGATCTGATAGGAGTTATTATTATGACTTACAAGGAGGCTATTTCTAAGATCCAGTCATGTCAGATCAGATCACAGAGATAGCTGCTTCTTGTAATACCGCCTAAGAAGGCAACAAAGTGGCAACGCACAATAACTACCTTCTTTAAACCGTTGATGTAAAGTCAGAATCTGCTTTGGTTTGTGGTCATTGTGACCAGGTAATGAGAAGTTATTTGGAAGCAACTTAACTGTGGATCAGATAGACGGTAATGGAAGATATTGTCTCTGGTGGCCAAACATCATGGAAAGTGGCTTACATTTACGTTCAATACTGAGAGCTCCTCACACAGTACAGGCCCTCGATCGGTGCAGATGAAGTAGTTGTATTGTGGCAAGGCTTGCTGGCTTGATATTGGTCTGTATTTCCATCACTATATACATACAGTATATATAGTGTTGTAGCTTTTCTTAATTATACATTGATATATGAAAGCTGGGTTCGAGCTGCGGTTATTTTAACCCCGGGTCTCCCTGTAGACATTGCTTGGGCGTTAGGGAGACAGAAGTATAAACAAGACGATAAATTTAGTCTATTCCACGCAGCAATGACTCGGAATTCTTTCACATATTCATTAGTAACAAGACGCAATCTACACCTACAGTAATCCGAATAATGAATGGTAATTGCATTCACTCTGCAAACAGCAAAACAGCAAATGCACTTACACATCATAAAGTAGTGAAATACGCTGCAGCGGGGCCGCTACGAATATTTCTTCTTATAAGGCCTCATGCCCACGACCGTTGTGTGTTTTGCGGTCTGCAAATTGCGGATCCGCAAAACACGGAAGACGTCCGTGTGCGTTCCCCAATTTGCGGAACAGCACGGACAGCTATTGATATAACTGCCTATTCTTGTCCGCAAAACGGACAAGAATAGGACAGGTTATATTTTTTTTGCAGACCACAGAATGGAGCAACGGATGTGGACAGCACTGAATGGGACGTGAATGGGTCCGCATCCAAGCCACAAAAACTGCGGCTCGGATGTGGACCAAAAACAATGGCCGTGTGCATGAGGCCTAAACCAGATGTATTTCATGCCAGGTATGATTGATAATGAGTACGTTGTGCAAAATCTAATCCCAAAGCCGATAGAAGGCTGCTGGGAAATGTACTTAAAGGGGATGTCCAGGATTGGACAAACATGGCAGAGGGCAGGGTATAAGCCAGGGATCAGCAACCTTCGGCACTCTAATTGCTGTGAAACTACAACTCCCAACATGCACACTTACTCTGCAGCTATTGCAATTCTCATAGAAGTGAAAGGAGTATTCTGGGAGTTGTAGTTTCAGAACAGGTGGGGGTGCCGGAGGTTGCTGATCCCTGGTATACCCCCATCTCAAAAAATCCCCCCATGAATTGGATTGGACTAGGATGCTAGTCACAGACCACCAGGAACTGGAGGCAATCAAGGTCCCTCAATGAGGACTTGTCACCTCTCCTGCTTTAGTAACTACTTGCATTCCTCATCTAACATTCTTATGACTCTAACTTGTGTCTACTGGAAGTTTAGGAATAAACTGCCAGCGATAAAGGTCCAGCTGGGTGTTACTGTTTGATACTGACAGCACTGATTGGATAACGTAAGACTGTGCAGGGGACCCCCCCCCCCCCCAACTGGTAACACCCATCTGGACCTTTATTGCAGACTGCTAGTAATTAATTCATACCTTCTAGAAGGAACAATAGAGAAATGGCACAACATGAAGTCATAAGATTAGATACTCCAGAATTGTTATTACATGGGCAATGCAATTAGTTACTAAAACAGACATGTCAGGAGCGGTGACAGCTCCGTGCAATATGTGACTACTACTGTTTATCTTCAAGGGTAGCAAACTCCCCCATGCCAGCAGCTGGACAGGTTGCACATATGGCATGTTACCCATGCCAGGATAAGGAAAACGGGACTGTTTATTTCCGGTAATAGTGCCACTCTAGTCAGTGGCTGTGTCTGGTACTGCAACTCATCCAATTTTAGGTAACAGCTACAATACCAGGAATAGCCCTGGATCCTGAGTGGCACTTTTTCTGGAATAATATCAGACCCTTTTTTCCAATCTTAGACAATTCCTTTAAAGGTTCTGTAGACGTCTAAACTTTCTTACAAGCAGATCTCATAAGCAGAGCACTTAAGGTTCTTTAAAGGGAATGTACAGGATGAGAAAAATATGCCAGTTCTCTTTGGGAAACAGTGCCAGACCTGTCCATGGATTGTGTAACGTGTAATTGCAGCTCCATTTACGCTGACTGGCTGAGCTGCAGTACCACACACAACCTGCAAACAGGTATGGTGCTGTTTCTGGAAGAAAGCAGCCATTTTTTGTAACCCCTTTAAAGCAAATGTCTGGAATAAAAGGAGTTATCCCATGACTAATGTAAAAAATGAAAATCAGACATATAGCAAATGACAACCTCTTTCTAACAAAGCCAGAACCTGCCCCATACCTCACATGGATCCAGAGATCTCCTCATTCATTGCTCTGCTAGATTTATATCAAGCTGGCAGCTCAAGGGGAGTGTCTTTTCTGCTGACAGCTCAGGAGGTGTGTCTCAGCTCTCCCTATCACAGCTCAGGAGGCGTATCTCAGCTCTCCTTATCACAGCTCAGGGGGGAGGGGCATGTGTACTTTCTGCTGCAGCTCAGGGGGCGTGTCCATGCTCTCCCAATCACAAGTCAGGACAAAACTGAGCATGTGCGGCCTTTCCAGTGAGCAGGATAAAGAAATAAGAAAAAAAACACTAGGTGGCGCTATACAAATACATTTTATTTAATATCTCAACGGTTATGCAAAATTTTTAATTACTTGCAATTACAAAAGTATTCAGATCCAGATGCTGGTTTGAAAACTGTAGAACATTTTGTGTGGAACAACCCCTTTAAGAAAAAAACAACAGTGTCTCTCTTCCTCACAAGCTGCCTCTGGTATTACCCCATTTTCAATTCCAGGTGCAGTAAATGGACAAGTATGGTGCAGTTTTGTGGAATTAAGCAGATATTTTTTGTAAACTCAGAAACCCCCTTAAAATGACAATAGACTTGATATTATAGCTTTAGTTCCCCGGAGAGCAGAGCTGGTGCTGCATATGGTAGCCCGAGCACACGAGTATTATATCATTTTGCCATCTAGATACCTTCTTTCTCCGACCACTCATTACAGGAAGAATGACATGAGGGATCTGCACATTTTTGGGCACTTACTGTAGCAGGTAAATGTTAATTGGCTATTCTTCCTTTATTTATGGGTATTGCCGAACGCTACAATATGAATATGTTACTAAGAAAAAAGATGATTCCTGTAATGAAATCTCTTCTAGCGTCCATTGTGTGGGATATGGAAAAACGCATATTCTGGGTTTACTGGCAGCATGAAAAGTCCCACTGTAAGGTCAATGGCATCCATGTATTTATAGACAGCACTAGAAGTGGCGACTGACTATTGTACCGTATTATATGTGAAGTTTCCCGTGGGAGTGTGCATGCTGCGGGGATCGAGGCTCGTACAGCAAACGTTCTCATGCTGAATATTAAACAAGCTGCGTGAGGTTAGAAAACATGGCTGCTTCCTTCCAGAAACAGAGCCACCCCCGTCCTTCCGTTGTGTCTGGTATTACAGCTCAGCCCATTCAAGTGAATTGCCGCTTAGCTCTATAAGGCTACCTGCACGCGGGGGCGAGTGACCGCGCAGAAGATCCGCACTCATTTCTGCGTGGATTTCTGTGCATTGCTGCGCATGTGTTTCTTGTGTTTTTTTGCGAAGGATTTGATGCAATTTTAATGCAAATCTCACCCTCCCATTGAAAAGGGGTGAAATCTGCAGCAAAAATTGCAAACATAATCTCCGCATTGGAAGAAAGAAGGACCATGGACATAAGATCTATCTAGTCTCATACACTTTGCTGGTAACTGTATTTTGCTGCGTTTTTTTTTTTTTGCCTGTAAATCCGAACAGAAAAACTGCGCGTATTCCGCTGTGTGTGTGCAGGTAGCCTTAAGGGGGACAGGCTTGAGCTGAAACGCCAGACCCATGGGCATGAGTGACGCTGATTTTATAGAAAGAATACGCCATGTTTTCTACCCTCATACAATCGCATTAAGGGCTCATGCACACGCACATGCGGATCGCGGACCCATTCACTTGAATAAGGTCTTCGATACGCATCCGACGGTCCACACCACAAAAAAGTAGTGCAAGCGTTACGTTTTTTGCAGTGCAGAGGCACGGACAGAAAACCCATGGAAGCACACCGTAGTACTTCCATGGGCTTCTGATCCGTGCCTCCGTTCCGCACCTTATCTCCTGGATTGCGGACCCATTCAAGTGAATGGGTCCGCATCCGTAATGCGGGGTGTACCCGGCCGGTGCATGTGTATTGCGGACCCGCTGTATGCGGGCCCCAATACGACCACGGCCAGGCAAAAGCCGCGTGCATGAGCCCTAAATCATATTTTTAAAGAAGGGCTCTCCTGACTGGTGTGTTGTAGTAAATAATGGCATTTTCCATAATTCCGGAGCGTCTCACATTTTCTTAGAACTGTACATTGTGTCACTCCTCTGCTATTCCTCCTAGTAATTAATGAATTGGATGTTACCAGTTGTGGGAGGGGGGGTCTGACAGTGCACACCCCTTTGTCAAGGGGAATGAGAACTCCCAGCTGTCAATATATTTATATATTTCTAGGAGGAATACCAGAGGAATGGCACAATACAAAGTCATTATAAAAAGATGTCCCAGATTCCTTATTCCATTGGGGATACAAGTCCTTATAAATATATCTATATTAGGAGCGGTCATAGTTCCTCTGGTCAAGATTTTGTTCAATTAAGACCCGGACAACTTTCCCTTTCAAAATATAGAATTTTATCATATACGGACATGACTTGCCAGATTTATTGTTCTAGTCTTCAAACCACTGAAGGTGATTACAGGGTAGGGGGCTCAGTTATTCCCATCCATGTTAGTGACCAGATTGGTAATTGTACTTTTCTCCACAAGTGGGAATAACCTTTATCAGTCGGATCAATAGTGCTGTATGAGGCGGTATTATGATCTTCCATCCCGCTGCAGTCATATAGATATAGAGATGATGTCCTGTAGCCTCTGTGTGTCATATTGTATGTGAGAAGGTGTCTCTGACAGATCCGGCTAGGATCATTGTGTATAGAGAGAAACCTGCAGAAAGTTCTCCTTTGGGATCCAAATTAATGTTCCCTCTAATCCAGTGGTCTCCGACCTCAAATCCAACATGCCCGACTCTTCTCTTCCATGACAACTGCCATCATGGGAGAGCCAAGAGGCCCCCTACCAGGGGCATTGCTAGGGTCTGAAAACATCCGGGGAGCACAAGCCCACTGTGTTGAAATTGCACATTAAAGGCATGCTTAAAGGGAACCTGTCATCACCTTTGTGCTGCCCATACTAACGGCAGTATAAAGTAGAGACAGGTGAGTCGATTTCAGCGGTCTGTCATTTATAAGTTAAAAGTAAGTCGTTGCCAAGAACCAGCATCACAATCATTGCAGACTGGGCCTGGAAAAGAGTCTCGGCCACCTGAGAAGAGTCCTGGTTATTCATGAATTCCTGCTCTCCTGCCTACCTGCTGATGGCTGACAGTCTTCTACCTAGTTTTCTCCCTTTCTCTCTAGGAGAGAACTACCAATCATCAGCAGATGGACGAGGAGAGCAGGAGATTAGGAATAACCAGGACTCCTCTCAGGTAGATGTGACTCTTTTCCAGGCCTGGGCTGCAATGGTTATGATGCTGGTTCTCAGCAACCACTTACTTTTAGCTCATGAGTGACAGTCCGCTGACATCAGCATTTCTGTCACTATGTTATGCTGCCCTCAGTGAGATCAGCATAAAGTGGATGACAGGTTCCCTTTAAAGGGGTGTTCTGGTTTACGCAAATTAAGTGCAGTACTGCAGTCATTATATAGTAACTTTCCAATATCTGTTATGTTTAATTTCCTCACCACTGCTGAAATCTTTGCTTGGGCCCTTTAATATGGATGGGAGTGGACCCTGGGCAACCCCACAGACCATCCCCCCACCCACCTTGTACTTGTTCCGCTGATCCACTACGTGCGAGCTGTGCGGGCATGAGTTCAGTCACTTCCGTGTGCAATCCCGATCCCGCGAGACATGTGACCTCCCGTGTCGGGTTTTGCGGGATCATGCGCCGCAGGACAGGATTGCGCACTTATGTGACTGAGCTCATGCCCGCGCAGCCCGCAAGTAGCGGATCAGCGGAACAAGTACAAGGTGGGTGGGGGGATGATCTGTGGTGGGTTGCCCCGGTCCAATCAATATTAAAGGGCCCTGGAATAGCCAAATAAAAAGAAATGCTACCAGGCCAGCATAAAATTCGGGGCACTGGACAAAACATCGCCGAGACGCCTGCCCCCTACATTAGATGGTCAGCCCAAATCAGCAGGTTCAGCTGCTATACATCTAACGTACTAGGAAACGGACACTGCCTGAAGGTCACCTACCTCTACATGCGCAATTGATGCAAAGCAGCCCAGTTTCAATTCTGCATATCTTTATTTTAGCAAGTACAGCGACCAAAACCATGGGTCTAATTGACCAATGTTTTGCGCCTCCTGTCTGACTTCAGTTGGGCCAGAATTTTGGCATATTTTATATTGTACATTTATTAGTGCACGGCCACACAGCCAGGTTTCCGGATGCAGTTTTGGAAGCCAAAATCAGTGATGGCCAGTTCGCAGTGTTCGCCAGCGAACACATGCGGGCTGCCATCTTGACTTACCCGTCCGGCGATGCACAGGTAAGCCCTTACCTGTGCCTGCGCCGGGAGCCGGTCTGAAATCATATGCAGTCACCGGGAGCAGGCAGTTCCGAGAACAGCCGCCGGGGGCCTTCATCGGGCTGTTCTCGGAACTGCCTGCTCCCGGTGACCGCATTTGATTTTAGACCAGCTCCCGGCACATGTAAGGGCTTACCTGTGCATTGCCGGACTTGTGAGTCAAGATGGCAGCCCGCATGTGTTCGCTGGCGAACACTGCGCACTGACCATCACTGGCCAAAATCAGGATTGGATCATAAAAGGAGAGAAAGTATATAAGACACACACGACTTCTCCTCCTTTTTGAATTTACTACTGGTTTTAGCTTCCAAAACTGGATCAGGAAACCTGACCGTGTGGCCGCACCCAAAAATGAATAATAAAAATAGCAATTTGCGACATCTCCACCACATTGTCATGTACTTAGAATGTGGACATGCCACTGTTGTCATGAAATGCTACCGTTTTTTGCTGCTGGTGTAAAGTATACCAGCCAAGAGGTGGCACGAAGAAGGGAAGTGCATCTGACATGCGCCAAAGAGGAGCCAAAACAGCGCTTGCCTCTGTGATAAATTTGGCGCATCTTTATCCTAGCTTCTTTAGTCTTACACTAAATCTGCCCCAATCTGTTTACTCTACTCCTAAGGGCTCATGCACATGACCGGATGTTTTGCTTTTCCGGAAAGGCCAGACCCTAATCGAACAGTCCTATCCTTGTCCGTAACGCCGACAATAATACAACATGTTCTATTTTCTTGTGACACGGTCATGCGGACTTACGGACATGGAATGCAAACTGAGTAATTTCTGTTTATTTTTTTGTGTGGCCCCATTGATGTGAATGGTTCCGCATACAGGCAAAAAAAACAACTGAAACGGAAAAAAAAATATGTTTGTTAGCATGAGCCCTAACTCATCTCAAAGATGTTTACCTCTGCAGATGTAGCAGTGCTGTGTTTGTCATGCAGCTCTATGCACAATCTTTAAATTTATGGTGTAATTGCCTGAAGTCAAAGAGAAACCCCAGTCCACACAATAGGGCAATCATTTTACTAAATGACAATCTCAGCTCTGCTACATTGTGCTCACTTAGAATTATCAGGGTATTGAGTATCAGTGGACAAGCATGCGCAATTGTTTACCTGATGAAATGGAGTACTGGCAGATATACTGTCAGTGTTTTGTCAGTTTGGAGTGCATGGTGCTCGTGTAGTATCCAGGGGTGATCAATGAACACAGGATATTGAGGACATTGGGGGTTATTGTCATTTTGACATAAATCAGGACACCTTCTGCAGTTCTCATATTTTCACACCGTAGTATACAGTGTATACTATATTACTGTGTCCACATTGGAGGTTATAGTAGTTGTATATTCAAACCCTAAGGCTACATTCACACGACTGTATTAATGAGTCCGCATCAGTTCCGCAATTTTACTGAACGGGTGCGGAATCATTCATATCAATGGGCCGCAAATGATGTGGACTGCACACAGTGTGATGTCCGCATCCGTAGTTCCGTTCTGCAGCCCTGCAAAAAAAAAAAATAGAATATGTCCTTTTCTTATCCGCAATCATAGACAAGAATAAGCATTTCTATGAAAGCGGCGAATGTGCGGTCCGCAAATTGCAAAACGCCCATAGGCCGGTATCTGTGTTTTGTGGATCCGCAAAACACCACGGTCGTGTGAATGTAGCCTAAGGCTGTGGTCACACATGGCGTTAACGCTGTGGACTTGCATGTGGCGAATCCGCAGCATTGTAAAGCACCAGCCAAGTGGATGTGAAAAAAATCTGCAGAGTAAATTTAAATGTGCAGCATGTCAATCTGTGCTGCCGATATCCCCCGCAGATCTCACCCTTTGCAATGCATAGAGTCAGATCCGCACCTAAAATCCACGTTGGTATTCCTGCTGCAGAAATGTGGTAAAACATAGTAAAATGGAGAATATCTGCTCCGTGTGAACGTACCCTCAATCCACCCACAAGCAGCAAATACGCCTGTGACTGGTGTTAACCACAATGGCAAATATTTCATTTCCTCCAAAGATGTATCAAGATACCTTGGCCAAGGTAAAGCGACTTTTTGGCCTCCCCCCACCCACCCATAGCACGCAGCACCCAGGACACAGGCGCCATCAGTCACCCCTCTTTCCTTCTAACTATACTCCTGGATACAGGGATCCATGAGCTTGAGATATGGGGGCTATTTGCAGGGTCTTCACAATGTAAAATTATTGGTCGCTAGCACATTTTTTCCTCTAATAAAATCCTCTTGAAGAGTTAAAAATGTACTTTATAAATGACTTTTCATATGAATATAGGGTGACGATTACACATGGACCGTTTTATTCTTTACATCTCATATTTTACTACTTAGAAATAGGAGAAAAGTACTTCTGGCCACCAGCTCTTCACAGTGAGGACCAAAGAGCTGCCAGACCCCTGTGAGGGTCTCGTGAGAGGCAGAGTGGAATATTACCATCTGCAGTCACGTCCGATTGAATGGGGGTCACTTATGAGCAGACCCTTGCCCACGTGTGCTTTGTACTTAAAATTGTCTTAGACTTTCTTATTATCTCCTTGTATCCTGAAGTGTTGATGAGCCTATTATTTATATCAGTGCTTGTATCACATCACATTACTGACCGCGTCCTGGGGTTACAGGAAATCAGATGCTACAAATGGGCGCAGGGAGCGTTAACACCTACCCTGCCATTACAGACAAGACGCCTCACCCCTTTGTCATATGGGTTTATCAGACCAGAATCAGGCAGGGCATGCAGGTAAGGGCTCATGCACACCAACGTATTTTCTTTCCGTGTCCGTTCCGTATTTTTTGTGGACCATATGCAGAACCATTCATTTCAATGGGTCCGCAAAAAAAACTGAAGTTACTCCGCGTGCATTCCGTTTCCATATTTCCGTGTGTTCTTTCCGCCAAAAAATACAACATGTCCTGTTATTGTACGCATTACGGACAACGGTAGGACTGTTCTATTAGGGGCCATCTGTTCCGTTCCGCAAAATACGGAATGCACATGGACGTCATCCGTATTTTTTGCGGAACGCAAAATACATACGGTCGTGTGCATGAGCCCTTAATGATATAAATCAGTAATTAAGAACACGGGCTCCAGCTAAGATAAGGGCACGGCCACACGTTCAGGTTTCCTGATGCAGTTTTGGAATGGATTGTAAAAAAACAGATAGGACTTCTCTTTTTTTTTATATTGTCCTGGTTTTGGCTTCCAAAACGGCATTCAGAAACCTGACCGTGTAGCAGAAACCTGACCGTGCATCCGTACCCTGAGAGTCCATCAGACACATGCAATAAAGGCCTTACACTGGAATTTGTCAGTCTGTGGAGATACATTGTGTGAAAAGCCAGGTAAGGTAACGTAGTAGGTGTAAACCATACAAACACACCTCTACTACAGCTGGCAGATTCAGCTCTGCTATATCTATGGTTAGTAAGGTAAGACACTTCGGCATGCTTACTGACAAGGGACACAAACCTTTTCAATAGACATAAAAGACCAGATGACTATCACTTTAACGGTAAGCACAGAGTCAGGCAGCAGACAGAAAGGAGCAGGAATTAGTGTAATTCATGCTTCAACCCTTCTCTATAAGGCCTCATGCACACGACAGTATTTTTTCACTGTCCGCAAAACGGGGTTCCGTTGGTCCGTGATCCGTGACCGTTTTTTCGTCCGTGGGTCTTCCTTGTTTTTTGGAGGATTCACGGACATGAAAAATGAAAAAAAAATCTAAGTCAAGTTTGCCATTGAAATGATAGGAAAAAACGGACACGGATCACGGACACGGATCACGGACACGGATGACAATCTTGTGTGCATCCGTGATTTTCACGGACCCATTGACTTGAATGGGTCCGTGAACCGTTGGCCGTGAAAAAAATAGGACAGGTCATATTTTTTTCACGGCCAGGAAAAACGGATCACGGATGCGGCTGCCAAACGGTGCAGTTTCCGATTTTTCCACGGACCCATTGAAAGTCAATGGGTCCGCAAAAAAAAACGGAAAACGGCACAACGGCCACGGATGCACACAACGGTCGTGTGCATGAGGCCTAAGTAAGATAAACATATTATATTTTATATTCAGTATTTGTAAGTCTTCTTTGTAAATTGGGTTTTACATTGATTTTATTCTAAGGAACCATTGTTGGATAGAGTAAGAGAGAAATACAATAATGTATTATATTGTAGATGTAATTGACTCATTGGACCCATTAAGTCGTCACTGTTGAGAAGCTGTACGCGGAGATATTTTCAGCCTTGTTTTCCTATAAATGTCCAACTCTTCTGAAGGCACAACAATGACTCTTGCACTGCTTCCCGGAGCTTCTCGTAGACCGTTCAATGCCCTGTCATATAACCCCATACATAAGACTGGCAGTGCCTTTGTGTGTCTCCTCTGTCTGTCTCCAGCCGGTCACATTCAATAATGCATGTCACAGGGGGGCACTAAAACTTCCCTCCTCGTCCCATCCAGATGAAATCATATGAAGCCAGCCAAGTGTCCGTAGCGACCAGGAACAAAGCTGGCAAGGTGGCTAACCCATCTTCAAGACATAATATACTGTCCATATATAATAAAATTCATATCTATATTAGTATTGTGTGCAAGCCTTGATGCAACATAAAATATTCATAAAAGTCTGGCCAATATACCTCACTATTCAGAAAGCAACTGCGCTCCCTAGGCAGGACTCTTATCACTCAGCCACATGGACTAGGGACAGCATGAAGCATAGACAGAGCTTCTCTAAGAACATAAAACCATCACCAACACTCATCTGAGTATGGAAATGAGGTCAACATCACCCAACCTTCCATAAAAGAAACAGAATGTAGGTACAGTTCCAATTCTGTACATGTCGAGTCTCTTTAGCAGGTGTTTCCCAAGTGTATGGACCACCACCTGGTTCCCCCAGAGTTGGGTCAACACAAGGAGATACAAGAACATGAAACCAGAACACTCATCTCGTTTCATGATAAAAAAATGTGATCCAGAAACCTGTTATGCCTTAGCCTTGCTCAATAAGAGTTTGCACATGGTGTCTCTGCTATAGTTCTGAAGACCAACATGGGTCATGGTCAAAGCTCATGAACCTTAAGACAAATTCAGATACTTGTATCTTCTAAAGTAAACTAAAAGTTATCAGAATGAGAAAGATGATAGAGATAGATAGATAGATAGATAGCAGGTGTGCTCCGCATAATTCTATCCATCACTCTCAAACTGGTACCCAGTGAAGAAAGATATCTTAGAGCCTCCTACCTTCATTTGATGGGTAGGTCCTCAAAGCCTGGGAATAAAAAAGGGTGCAAAGAGTGACCAAGACAGGGTAAATCCACCAGAAAGACATATCGAGGCTATGTGCAGAAGAAGCAAAGTTACAGAGCTATAGAGAGAGAGAGAGAGAGAGAGAGCAAGCTAGAGAGAGGGAGGGAGGAGGGATGAGATACAGAGCAGTAAGGAGGGCAGGCATCAAAGCACAGCTTGGATGGGAATTCTGCTCCCATAACCCCTCCCTGTGTATTATCCTCCCATTGTATGAAGGCTGCTTGTATTTTATGGCTGAGCAGAGAGTCAGCGTGAAGAATCCTTCAATAGAGCTTGTATATTGTCTATGGTTACAAAGCAAAACTACTAAACATGATGAATAATATGTGGACCTTCTCCAGAACCTCCTGAGTACACCATCTTCTCCTGGGATGTCTACTATGCAGCGTGGATATGTGGACCCTGATACCCTCCTGTATTATGTGGTAACATACATGGTGCAGGTTTATGTCTAGAGCTCTTATGTAGAGCAGTAGTCCTGATTATTATTGCATAGGTGTGTATGTGTGCAGAATCCCAGCTCCTCAGCTGCACAACACATGACCGCCAGATACTATCAAGTGGCAGGCAGCAGCAGTGCTCATTAACCCTGTGTGTGCACTTGTAACGTTGGTCATAGAAATTGTACATCGTTTTGGTCATAGAAAAAGTATGACAAGCCATCTTACACGGATTTCAAGTAAAAAAATACGGAATAAATCCATGGATATTTTGTATCGCTAATATAAATGGACCTGTAATCATGTAAGGTAATAGATCTACAGTAGGTACATATTGTAATTATATGGAAACATAGCAATGGAATAAAAAAATTATAATATCTATCTCCTATCCATCCATCCATATACAAAGGTTGAGCTCTCTCTGTATAGACGTCAGATGTAGGGAAGGGATTTCTGTAAAGAGAAATATGCTGGATACAACTGAGGGTTATTCCAAAGCCAAAATGTATTCATGAACAAGTGTGTGCCCGCTGTGGGATGAAGCGAACACTCCACAGACATTACGTACAGCGGTACCCCATAGATATCACACTACAGTTTACATACCTCAACCTATCGACTGATGAAATGTTCATGAAGAAAGAAAGATTTCCCTTTAAGGGCATGTTTACATGGGATGTAATTAGAAGCAAAAAAGCCTATAGATTTTACTGCAGATCTGCCGATATGAAACAGATACATACAGTGTCAGACTGGGGTTCCTTGGGGTCACCAGAGGAGATTATTCTTGAGGTCCAACCCTTATACCATCAAAAAAGTTTAATAGGTTTGGAATAAAGAAATAGACCCTAGTGGCAAGTGATTGGCTCCAAAAGTTTTAGTTTTTTTTCCTACTGGAACTTTGTGGCCCATTATGGCATCAGAGCCGGGGACCACTGGAGGATCCTCTGGCATTGTGGTGGGCCAGTCTGAACCTGGATACATAGATGCAGCCCCAGAGGGTTAATTCATTCAAGTTTACTGCTGTAGTCCAATTTTTAGACTATGAGAGTGTGATGCACTGCTTCCACCACTGTACAGTGATCGCCAGTTGACTGATTACCGGTGTTTGTCTCCAGTGTAGATGTCATCAAGTCACAGATGACTGGTGCTCATATAGTGGGAGCTGCAATAACTGTCCACTTTACTGACCTTCTACAGTGGAGATGGTCCAACCACATGTTAGGCACTACAACAGTGTAGTCTCAGATAAGAGGCACAGTCCTTACAACCATACACAGTCCCACTTAGGGTCTTATTACACTGCATGATTTGTGGGCCAATTACCAGGAGCAGGCATTCATAGGAATGCAAAGATTAGTTTGTCGGCTGCTGGGAAACATTCATCAAGATAAAAGGTACACTATATCGGCAGCACATCTCCATGTGTAGTCAGGGACGTGCTGCCAATAATCATTAGAAAAATCTGTTTTAGTGTTGAGAGAGCATGCTCGGCCAAATACCAGTTCGGCTTGAGCATCGCTATGCTCGGCACATGGCGGTACTCGGCCGAGTACAGCATGTGTTTGACCGCAATACTCGAATCTCCTTCCCACACGTTTCGCAGCTGCTAAGCAGCTAATAAACGTGCAGATAAGTACTGCACTCACTGTAATGCCAGTAGCCATACAAAAAACTTTTCAGAGACCCAAAAGTCCTTTAAAGGACTATTGTGTGTGACAGCAGCAATATATATTTTTAGCGCATCCTGCGCTAAATACCATGTAATAGGCCGCTGCGGACAATTAAATTATCTGCGACACATCTCCTGTTTAAAGTGTGCGCATCCCTAAAATATCAGTGACACCTAGTACACTTTTTTCGTAGACAGTGTCCGCTGCAGACTGTTAAATTATCCACACCACATCTCCTGTTTAATATGGTCAGATCAGCAGGCCCTTGATCCAAATGTTTTTGAGGGTCACCAGCAGGCCATCAATCATACATTTTCAATGGTGTGTATGATGCCCTCCTTAATGTGTAATAAAAGGTGTATTGGAGTGCCGGTTCTTGTAATTGTTGCCAGCACTTGCACTTTATATACCGTACAGGTGAAACTACAAAAATTAGAATATCGTGCAAAGTTCATTTATTTCAGTAATGCATCTTAAAAGGTGAAACTAACATATGAGATAGACTCATTACAGATAATTTTGAGGTACCCTTTACTCAGGGAATATGGATTAATTAGCTGACTAGAGTGTGACACTTTGAGCCTAGAATATTGAACCTTTAAATATACAGGAAAGAATGTTTCCTATCAATTTTTCCTCTAAAATCAATTTTGTATTCGGTTTTGTGCGTATTATTGTCAGTCTGTAAAAGTGGCTTACTATTTGGACGACATCGTTCCCAGCAGCGACCTTGGAGACCTTGGAGTCCCATGGTATGGGAACAGCATCCTCCCCATGCTGTTCCCATACCATTTCAGTGGTGTTTCCATAAATTTCTGACATTGTCCTATGAACCAGGCACCCTCCCCTCTTCAGAGCAGGGGGTGCCCGGTTTAATGCTCGGGTTCTCCCGTTGACTTCCATTATACTCGGGTGCTCAGTCGAACATCCTGATGTGTTTGGCCCGAGCACCCGATCAACACTAATCAGTTTACATCGGCCTGTGTTCTGTCAACACTCGCACTATCTGGTCATCAGGCAGTGTAATCCAACCCTTACACTATAGCAGTGATGGCTCCAATGTTGTGTGATCTTACCCATGCCATGTAGGAAATAAAATGGTTGTTGGAGGTTTTGTTTACGTGTAGGGTGATGCTAAGGTCTTCCAAAGACCTGCCTGTAGACCAGGCTTTCACCGCTGCCTCCTATTCCAGCCTCTATGTAGCTGGATTTTCCACATGGACCATCATGGAGAGTCCTTTATGGTATCCTCTAAGGCTCTGTCCTAGTAAAAGAACCTGGTTCATCACAAGGGTGCAGCAATTACATGGGCATCCGCTTAACATGGCCTACAAAACTCCCTGAAGGTGGCATTTCCTTTTATCAGTCTGCCACTTGCCCACGTGAGGAGCACAGTGTAACTGCACCTTTCCACGCTCACAATGCAAGGAGCCAACACTGTGTGCTTCCCCATCACTCATGGAGACTGGAGCTGTGTGTTATCCCAGTGGCACATTGGAAAGGTTCCTGCCAATACAAATGTATTTACCATGACCATGGGAGAACCACGACACTTTACACAACCGATATACACAATGAACACAGGCATACTGTACTATAAATGTTAGAACTGAAACAGTCCCATTACAGTGAGCCAGTGCAGAGGATGGGAGTGGTAGTGGCCCTGGTGAAGTGTTGTGTCACAGTGTACTCTCTCAGGCCATTGCTCCCTGGGGATCGGTGCAGTGGAAAATAAGTTTTGAAGAATGAGGCCAGCCAGATGTGAACATATAGCATTCTCCTTTTACTAAGTGCAATATACACTGCCTGTCCAAAAAAAGGTCGCCACCTGGACTTAACTAAGCAAATAGTTATGAGCCTCCTATTGGATAATTACTGCATGGGCGATTATCTTTCAGCTGGCAATAAGTTATTTAACCCCAACTGGTTCAATTAGTTGCTTCTCATTTCTTAAATAATCATGTTGAAAGACACATCTCGTGGTCGTGGAAAAACTGTTAGTCTGTTTATGAAGGGTCAAATTATTGGCATGCATCAGAGAGAACATCTAAGGAGATTGAAGAAACTACTAAAACTGTAGTATAGTGGGGACCCATCGTATTTGAGGAAGAAATGTGGTGGTAAAAAAATCCTGAATGATAGTGATCGGTGATCACTTAAACGTTTGGTAAAACCAAATCAAAGAAAAACAACAGTAGAACTCAGGGCTATGTTTAATAGTGAAAGTAAGAGCATTTCCACACACACAATGCGAAGGGAACTCAAGGGATTGGGACTGAACAGCTGTGTAGCCGTAAGAAAACCACTAATCAGTGAGGCAAACCAAAAAAAAGGCTTCAATTTGCTAGGGAGCATAAAGATTGGACTCTGGAGCAATGGAAGAAGGTCATGTTGTCTGATGAGTCCAGATTTATCCTGTTCCAGAGTAATGGCTGCATCAGGTTAAGAAGAGAGGCAGATGAAGTGATGCACCCATCATGCCTAGTGCCTACTGTACAAGCCTGTGGGGGCAGTGCTATGATCTGGGTTTGCTGCAGTTGATCAGGTCTAGGCTCAGTAACAGTATGTGCTCCAAGAATGAGGTCAGCTGACTACCTGAACATACTGAATGACCAGATTATTCCATCAATGGATTTTTTCTTCCCTGATGGCACAGGCATATTCCAAGTTGACAATGCCAGGATTCATCAGACTCAAATTGTGAAAGAGTGGTTCAGGGAGTATGAGACTTCATTTTCACACATGGATTGGCCACCACAGAGTCCAGACCTTAACCCCATTGAGAATCTTTGCGATGTGCTGGAGAAGGCTTTGCGCAGCAGTCAGACACTACCACCATCGATGCAAGATCTTGGTGAAAATTGAATGCAACACTGGATGGAAATAAATCTTGTGACATTGCAGAAGCTTATCGAAACAATGCCAGAGCGAATGCTTGCCGTAATCAAAGCTAAAGGTGTTTCAACAAAATATTTTTGGTGGCTACCAGAAGGAAGTGGGGCAGTTCTGGTTTGTGCTGGTTGAGACTCCATGTTGCAGCTGCCAGGATTCTAACCTATTCCTTGGCTGAAGATAAGTCCTACTAAAAAGGTGAAGTGCAGCATAAAGAAGAAGCCAAGTTACCAAGTCAGCTTGTCAGTGCAGTAGAGTGAGAGAAGGATATAGCAGGGTTGAGTTTGCCTGCCAGTTTAATGCTAAAGCCTGCTGGAACCAAGACAAAGCCTGTAAACTGTTTGAAGAAACGTTTATTCAAAGTAAAGCTGCCATTGAACTTCATCTCAAGGTCTGGACTCGTTATTTCTTCAAATCCCTCAATTATTCCCCCTTTTTATTGCTTTGGAGCCAAAGCCTGGGGTCCAGCCGTATTCAGGTAGGAGCACTGTGACACACATAAAGAGACATTTTAGGCCGCAACATACCACGCGGCATTTCCTAAACCAGGGACGTGTGTTATAGAGAGGGCCCCGGGGGGAGGCCGCCGATTGCACATGCAGACAGCACATGGGTGGCACTGGCATGACACAGCTGGCAGTAAATCCAAGAATGAAACAATTTGGCCTAAGAGAGAGATTTGTCAAAGACCGTCATTTTACCTCGGTCTTTAAAATCTCCTGCGTGCCAGATGAAGCGTCAAATTTATGACAAGGCACAGGCCTCATCATATGTTAGGTGCGCCTTCTGGCAGTCCATGCGCCAGAATGAAATCAACAGCAGCTCAGGTCAAAACTTGTCGCAAGTGGCATTTAAAAGGCCGCAAATATGAGGTTTATGACTTTTTAAAGCCAAAAAAGCGGTGCAGGGAGATAATAAATCTCCCCCTAAGGCTGTGTGCACATGATTATATACCGTAAGTAGTCCATGTGCTAAACACTGGATGATCAGAGGAACGCTGCTGAGCCCTTCCAAAGGCTTCTAAATGAAGCCCAACTTCTCATGTAATCGTTATGTACATCCCGTTAGGCCTGGTGTGTGATTTCCACTTTAGAAGAAAACCCAAAAGGCGAAATTTCTTCTATTGCTAAAATGTTGCAAACAAATTCTAGATACAGCCACGTGTTCTTCACATATACGGAGGTCAGTAGGCACCATGTTAATGGACTGTGGTGCACAATGCTGCAGGAATCACCAGTCCTCTGTTCAGGGTTCGATGTTAAAATCGTCCATAGATGAGGTTTTAAACGGATCGCTCGCTGAATGTGTTCACGTGGTGCCCGTTTTTCTCGTAAACCTATTTGCTTGAGCAGCATGATATATGCTGCAATTTTCTCTGCATGGATTGATGGTCTGTATGAAAAATAGCTCATGTGAATTGACCGATTGGGGGATATTTATCAAACCAGTGTAAAGGAAAACTGGCTTAGTTGCCCATAGCAACCAATCAGATTTCACCTTTTATTTTCCAAAGGAGCTACAAAAAATTAAAGGTGGAATCTGATTGGTTTATATGGGTAACTAAGCCAATTTTTCTTGACACTAGCATCGATAAACTTCCCCATTGACTTTAATGGTCATTGCTCAGTCCAGACGCTGTCTGTTCTACACTACCTGGATGGGAAAATCTTTCATTTGATTGAGCCCTTCAATTTTTAATTTTTTTGTGGAGGGGGAGGGAGAATTTGCTTTAGCTTGTAAAACCTCATAAAAAATTCATTCCTTTTTTTTCCAAGCATTTTTTTGGGGTGATGTTTTATAGTCACACAATGTTTTATTTTCAGTTTTTTTTTTTTCTACATTAGTCTATGGAAAAGCAAATGAAAAAACGCTGCATCCACAGCATGCTGAAATTTGAAAAAATGCCAGGAACCTGTCCTAATCCTAAAATACATTATTTTTTTTTTAAGTCTTTTTAAGGGTATTTCATAATTTCCTACTGGTCAACATGTAACATCAGACCATGGCATTTCTCAAAAACAAAATAGTGACAAAAACAAAGCAACCACTTTCGCAGCCGTCCTTGTAGTGTTTGGGTCTTTTCAGCTGAAAAGCATTGGAGCCGGATTCTCGTCATCTTTAGAATTTTTTTTCTTCATTAAATTGCTGCTCAGTAAACTAGAAATCTTCTCTCCCTCTGTTCTCCTGCTCCATTCTTCCATGAGTTACCTTCTATCTAAAATCGGTCTAGTTTTACAATGATTATTGTAAGACTTGCTGCTTGGAAACAAACCATCTTGCTTCCGACATCAGCTACATAATGCCTGGAACACTTACATCCAATTCAGAACTCTTCTGCTGGTTTATGAGTCTATTGCAGAAGTTAACCATCTCAGTTTAGGTAGAACGGATCCGCATTCTTCAATGCCTCCACCTCCTCGTTCATTAACGCTTCCAATCCCTTTGCTTTCCGTTTTAACATGAACAAAGGTGGCCGCAGCACTGTACAGTGCAATAAATGAGGGCTCGTCCACATTTCCGTGTCAGTGATACGTCCGTGAAAAAAAACATATACGTGTTTTCATCCGTGAAGATGTCCGTGAAGGATTCGTGGTTGGTCCTTGTGTCCGTTTTTACGATCCGTGTGTCATCTGTAATTCACTGACGTTGCTCAGCTGAAAATTAACTTCCAAAGAATCTCCTATCAATCTTCAGTGAAAAACAGCCGCACCACGGACCCATAGATTTCTATGGGCGTGCACGGATCAAAGTAGAGCATGTCTCCATGATTTTTTTACTGACGCATAGTCAGTAAAAAAATACTAAATTGTGAACAGATACATTTAAATCAATGGATACGTGTGCTGTCCGTGGAAAATGCGGACAGCACACATTAGTGAAAAACGGAAATGTGGATGAGGCCTAAAGATAGCAGCAGCTAGAACATCGGGTTTACAAGCGTACAGTAGATGTTGTTGCCTATATGAAGATTTAGAGTACATTCACACGACCGTATATACATGAAAGACATCTCTGTGCTTTCCGAATCTGTATGTCCATTCCGCAAAAGACAAAACATGTCATATAATATTCATCACTGCAACGGGCCAAAAATATGACTGCAATAGGACCATGGACTCATTGAAGTCAACGGGTCCGCACAAACTGCAGATGTCACACGGACGGAATCCGTATTTTGCGGATCTGTGAATTGTTACTGTATGTGAATGTAGCCTTAATAATACTATCACACCACTGTAGTGTGGCAAACAAAGCAGTGCATTTCAAGATTCATTAGGTGGTAGAACACCATGTTTTAAGTTAGGCGGCGGGCATAAAGATCTACAGCATGTAGCAATCGTTTCATCAAAAGTCTTATGCTAGGGTAAACATTAAGTTATAGTGTGGCCATCCAAGAGGTGGCACTAAAGAGCCAAGTTTTGTCAGCATAAGACACATTTCCGTTTTTCACTGATGAGTGCTGTCCACATTTTCCACGGACAGCACACGTACCAATTGATGTAAATGTGTCTGTTCACATCAGTATTTTTTTACTGACGATAGGTCAGTAGAAAAATCATGGAGACATGCACTAGTTTAATCCGTAATGTGGATCAAATATGCCAATTGAAGTCTAAAGGTCTGTGAAAATCATGGACACAACCAGGATGGCATCCGTGGTGCATCCGTTTTTCACAGAAGACAGATAGGAAATGCTCTTGAAATTAATTTTCAGCTGAGCAGCGTCTGTGGGTTACAGATGATACATGGAGGCTAAAAATGGACATACAGACCATTCACAAATCCTTCACGGACATCTTCACGGATAAAATAAGGACGCTATTGTCACATATGTAATATTGACACGGAAATGAAAGAGGCCGAGGAGCTTACTTACATTCCCCTTTTCTGAGAGACCATTGTCCGGCCTATAAGGCTATCTATGCCCACTTGGTATTCTCCACAAGGAGAAAAGTAATTTACCCAGAGCCCATCATAGGCCTCTCACCCAGCCAAAACAGTACCCTACTCTGCACCAATGAGGAGCAAAAACTCCAAAACAGCTGCCTGCGGATGGGTGTCTTCTTTTTATGGAAAGGGTTCTGGTTTTAGGTTATATCTTAAGTAGAGATGAGCGAACTTGTGTTTTAAGTTCGGCGTCTAAAGTTCGGGGTCAGGTTAGCGGAGAATCCCGATATGGTTCCGGATATGGATTCCGACTTCCGTTGTGGTCCGTGGGAGCGGAATCAATAATCGGCCATTATTGATTCCGCTCCCACGGACCACAACGGAAGTCGGAATCCATATCCGGAACCATATCGGGATTCTCCGCTAACCTGACCCCGAACTTTAGACGCCGAACTTAAAACACAAGTTCGCTCATCTCTAATCTTAAGTTATGATCCAAGGCCTGTTTAAAGAGCCAGACATTGACTAATATAGTACAGTAGAGAGTCCTGAGGACAAGAGCTTTTTTTATATGTACTAGCTATTTAATATCATATAAAATGTCCCTGATAACCTGATAAATCAAATCTGTTAAAGCAGTTGTCCAGAAGTTAAAAAGTTATTGCCTGACTGTAAACTTCTCGTAATAATCATAGTCTTGATATTCGTGGTAAATAATGTTGAGCAAATTGAAGTATCCAAATGTGGGGGGGGGGGGAGGCGGTGCGATTGCCGTTCCCTGTCATTGAGCCCACTCCATAGAGTGGAAAGCGACTCGTGACAAAGTAATTCACAACAAATCAAATTTCTTGTTGAAGTTCGGCAAAGCAGCCGAATTTAAGTTTTCAAAACTTTGCTCATCTCTAGTGGTAAATTAACTCTCAACTATCACTATATGTGTTCAGAATGACCACAAAGTATTACAGTTGTGGACATGCTCCACTGGGCAGGTATCAGCACAAACATGCTTGACAGGGATCTCCTTTTTTCTTTTCTAGGCATTCTGGATCATTATATGTAAAACAATTTAAAACTCAAATTGCTTCACTGTCTGTTTCAGTTTTAGTACATGTTGTGGCTAGTAAAATCAGTGACAACATAACCAGGTCGCACTGAAGGATCCTTAAGTGTAGGGAGGCTCAACCTGCCGCCCTCCAGCTGTTGTAAAACTACAACTCCCACCATGCCCTGCTGTATGCTGATAGCTGTATGCCAGGGATGCCCAACCTGCGGCCCACCAGCTGTTGCAAAATGACATCTCCCAGCATGTCCGGACAGCCTACTGCCATTAGCCTACAGCTGGGCATGATGGGAGTTGTAGTTTTACAACAACTGGAGGGCCACAGGTTGGGCATCCCTGCTCTAGTGCATTAGCTTAACGTATCTTCTGAGTCTTTTTTTACAGTGCTCCACAAAAATGTACAATACCTTAAAATTCGCTCACAACTTTACATGCAGTTAATAGTATCTGTTTCCTCTTATGTGGAAAATAAATTATTAGGCCAAACTCAGGAGTGAATGCTGCTCGTGCTCTCTGCTCCTCAGATACTTAAACAACTTTTAGTTATAACTAGGAATTATTCTTAGAATTATGTCACAGAACACGGATAATGCACACAATGATATCCTACCACATAGATAATAAACAGTGATGTTATAGTACAAGGTGTAAGAAGGTACCTGGAATCATCGTGGATGGAAGGTTTGTGTCACCAAGGTTCCTGGCCTCGGTGAAGTAATAGCCAGTATTTTATGTGTCAGCAGCAGCTATTGCTATTTGACACCTTGAGATTTAGCATGGCTGTCATAGCTGATCCAGGACAGCTCTTACTGGGAGTAGTCAAAGTGCTGGTTGGGTGACTACTCCCCATGTTCCAGGCCGGGTTTTGCCAGGCATAAAAACCAGCCAGCACTGCCAGGTGTGGTAGATTTACCGGTACCTCCGTCTGACAGTGGAGCTCAGGAGTCTGTGTGCTGTGAACTGAGGGCTGTGCTGGGATTTGTGGTTTGAGCCGGGCTGGAGGACTCAGACCGCCTATGGACTTGATGAGGCTGAATTGCTAACAGGGTCTAAATTAATACCCAGAAGAAAAGGTGACTTTTTATTGTTTATGGACTTTCCTTGTGTGTGAACAAATACCAAGCCATCTGCGTTTTGTGATACATCAATGTGTGAATAAACACCGCTGTTTTATTCAAGAGCTGTGTACTTTGCCTCTTTACTGCATCCGCTAGTCCTAACTACCAGAGCGAATCCCCACAAAGGCTAATAAACACAATGATGTCACATCTAATGAGCGAAATGAAATAACAGCAGAGAAGTAACAGTATGATGTCAGTATATGGATAATAAATGCAGTGTCGTAACAGTTAGTGTTGATCGAATCAAAGTATCCTGAAGTAGACTTCGATCCGAATATCAGGAAAAATTTGATTCACCGCAAAGCTGAACTTCCTTTTGCTTTGTGGTAACGAATCAATTTTCACCTCATCCATTTGATCGCGATCAGTGCAGGGAGAATAAACACAGTGATGTCACAGTACAGGGAATAATAAACACAGTGATGTCACAGTATAGGGAATAATAAACACAGTGATGTCACAGTACAGGGAATAATAAAAAAAAAAGTGATGTCACAGTACAGGGAATAACAAACACAGTGATGTCACAGTGCAGGCATAATAAACAGAGTGATGTCACAGTACAGAGATAATCAACACAGTGATGTCACAGTGCAGGCATAATAAACACTGTGATGTCACAGTGCAGGCATAATAAACACAGTGATGTCACAGTACAGAGATAATTAACACAGTGATGTCACAGTGCAGACATAATAAACACAATGATGTCACAGCACAGAGATAATCAACACAGTGATGTCACAGAGCAGTGAGAATAAGCAGTGATGGCACAGTGCAGGGATAATGAAAACAATGGTGTCACAGTGCAGTTCAGAGGTTAATAAAAAGTGTCATGTCAAAATGCAGAAATAATAAACAAGGATTATATTGCAGTATAACTATAATAAACACTGGTTTTCCCATATGCAACATAGTGTCACGGTGGGGAGTGGGGGGACCTCCCCACCGTAAAACGTAGGACAACGGGGAAGCAGCTAGGCCAGGGAGATAGGATCAGGAAGCAGGTCACCTTCTATTGCTGTGCTAATCCTGGCCCTGACTCCTAACTGTATGAGCACAACCAGATGGTATGTGGGCTCATACACAGGAACCTCGGACCCTGAGTCACCCTGAAGATCCCTGCAATGAGGTTAGGAGCAAAAGATGACCTGTTTATCCAAGACATGGATGAACAGGAGTCTCCACTCACTTAGCTACAAGGAAAGGGACAGCCAGTGAACAGCCACAGGACTGGCAGATACGAGCCCAGAAACGTGCACTCACCTGTCGTGGCCACAACAACCACCGGACCCCCATGCAGACAGGAAGCATTGCGGCCCCAGGCAGAGCTGCTCACCAACTTGTGATTCCCCCTCCGGTGAACCCAGAAACTCCCTTCCGGAGGGACGACAGATAGGCATTTCCACTGTCTAGCAACCATGCTGGAATCCAACACCAAACATGCCAGACATGGAACACCAAACTAGACATAAACACACACCCAAAACACCAACCACACCAAACAATACAACAAGTGAGGATGGGAAAAGGACAGAGGGAACAAAGGGGAGACATCATGGTGACATCGATGTCTAGCTAGGGGGCCCTCCCACTGGACAGATGGTATATCCAGGAAAGGAGCCGGCGCGCCTCAGTCCGGATCAACCCCCCAGATTTTAGCGCCACATACGGATCCCCTCAAGGGACCCTTCTCGTCAGAAGGCGGGGGCCAGGCTTCTGCACGTGCGCCTCGGTGGGGAAGGAATCCACAGAGTAGGCAGGACTCATGGGGTGGCCGGGCCCGGTCACCCCTACCTTCTTCATTGGTGACAGGCAGCATTGGAGCAGGACCAGGAGCGGTGGGATCCCCTGTTCGGTCAGGTGGGGAGGGGACCCCTCTGCAGCACCAAGATTTCGGTCGGAATGGAGATGCTGCGGGGCATGTGGCAGGAGGTAGCAGGCTCTTCTTCCCCTGTGAGCCTCTTTCTTACAAGCAACTGGGAGCAACAGCTGTATCATTCCTGGCATGGGAGATGCTGGGGGACCTGGGAGAGAAGAGTCGTCGCCAGGATCTTCAGGGACTACACAGAGGAGGGATTGGCTGGACTCTGGATCTGCGGCTGATGGGATCACAGCACCCAGGAAGCCTGGTAAGATAAATTGGGGAACTGTATTGCCTTTTATGTCAGGTTCTGGGGGGGGGTGGGGGGTTGGGGGCCCCCCAGCGGAGTTAGGCAGGGGTTTAGGTCAGTTACTAGGTGGTCTGGTGGGGTTGTTAGGCGGGTGGGGAACGGCAGAGAGATTGGCAGAGGTTTTTATGGATCTGTGGGTGTTGGTGGGGCTGCATTGGGAGCACGTGGTGGCTCAGTGTCGGTGTAGATGCAAGTGGGGGGACCAGAGGAAGAGGAGACTGTTAGGTTGAATGATAGAGCCAAAGGGGAGGTTTACGTTTGTTTTGAGGGCCCATTGGGTGCACATCTGAAACAAGAGGTATGGGAGCGAATATGGAAAGGGGAGTATGTGGAAATATTTCCTTGCTTCCCTTGGAAAAATTTCATTTAGATAGGTCTAAGAAAGATGACATTAAAAAAGAAGACGAACTTTTCTGAATTGGTTGCTGGCATTTGTGATATTGGCAAGCGTGATAGAACAAAAGATGTCAAAGTATTGTTCAGCAGTGTTCTGTTACCTAGATGCCATTTGGGAAGCGTATTGTGTGTTTGGGGGCAGGCGTGGCTTTGCTACGACGAGCAATTTAGGCAACGGAAAGCAGATTGTCCTAATATTTGGTGAGATCATAGGGATATTGCCTCGTGGATAATTGTGGATAAAAGTTACGGCCCCGGTCAGGTCACGTAAGTCCTTTTGGGGGAAATCGGGGAGTGGGGCCAATCCAGTTTTGCAGCAGCGTCCGCTAAAGGATTGTGCTTCTTGTTTAATGAAGGGAGCTGTAAATTCGGAGCAAAATGCATGTTTAAGAGTGCTACACGTCTAGGGGGCTCACGGAGGCACACAGTGTTTTAAAGGGAGCAAACAAAAGGGGGGGGGGAATCCCATGGGAAAGGAGGAGACACCGGTTTGGCTGGAAAGGATGGAGCCATTTATAAAGAGATACCCGGATAGGGCGGTGGCAGATTTGTTGAGGGTGGAGTTTTTGTTTCTGTTTCGTCAGTCTGGGCCAGTTTTGGTTAAAAAGAATTTGAAATCAGTGTCCTGAGGTGGTTTCGGAGAAATTTGCCAAGGAGGTCAGGTTGGGTAGGATGGCGGGACCACTTTTGGAACCTCCTTTGTTTGATTTACGTTTGTCCCCATTGGGGGTGGTTCCAAAAAAGGAGGTGAATAGGTTTCGGCTTACTCACCACCTGTCGTTTCCATATAGGTCAATGATGTTATTGATCCGTGGTTTATACCTCATTTGACGTGGCAGTGGCATGGATTTGTAAGTTTGGAAACGGGGTGTTGTTAGCTAAGGCTACTTTCACACTAGCGTTAATATTTTCCGGTATTGAGATCCGTCATAAGGATCACAATACCAGAAAAAAACGCTTCTGTTTGTCCCCATTCATTGTCAATGAGGACAAAACGCAACTCAACAGAACGCTCCAAAATGCATTCTGTTCTGTTCTCATACCAGAGAGCAAACCGCAGCATGCTGCAGTTTGCTTTCCGTCCTGGGATGCAGAGAAAAACGGATCAATGCAATCATGACCCACAATGCAAGTCAATGGGGACGGATCCGTTTTCTCTGACACAATCTGACACAATAGAAAACGGATCTGTCCCTCATTGACTTTCAAAAGAGTTAATGATGGATCCGTCTTGGCTATGTTAAAGATAATACAACCGGATCTGTTCATAATGGATGCAGATAGTTGTATTATCAGTAACGGAAGCGTTTTTGCTAAACCCTGCCGGATCCAGCAAAAACGCTAATGTGAAAGTAGCCTAAGACGAATATTGAAGCAATGTTTCAGTTGTTGCCAGTACAGCCTGATAGCTTTCATATTTTGAGGTGTTTCTGGGAAGGTTTTTTTTTTCAAGGTGTTTGCCGATGGGATGTTCGCTATCGTGCACATATTTTGAGACGTTTAGCTCCTTTTTGGAATCGGCGGTGGCGGACACAGCGGTGTGTAAGTCTATCATCCATTACTTTGAAGACTTCCTGTGCATTGGTCCCCCGGATTTGCGGGATTGTTCTGTGTTGTGCACGCTGTTCCAACAAATATGTGCTTCCAACAAATATTGATAAGGGGTTCTATATACCTGCATCCACAAAATACAGATTGAGGGGTGCGATATACCTGCTTCCACGAAATACTGATTATGGGGTTTCATATACCTGCTTCCACAAAATACTGATTGAGGGGTGCGATATACCTGCTTCCACAAAATACTGAATTAGGAGTTGGATATACCTAAATCTACAAAATACAGCTTGAGGGTTGCGATATACCTGCTTCCAAAAAATATTGATTAAGGGGTTTTATATACCTTCTTCCACAAAATACTGATTAAAGGGATTAAAATTCCTGCTTCCACCAAATATTGATTATAGCCTGCGATACACCTGCTTCCACAAAATACTGATTAAGAGAATTGATATACCTGCTTCCACCAAATATTGATTGAGGCCTGCGATATACTTGCTTCCACAAAATACTGATTAAGGGGTTTGATATGTCTGCTTCCACAAAATACAGATTGAGGTGTGTGATATACCTGTATCCACCAAATATTGATTAAGGGGTTCTTTATACCTGCTTCCACAAAATACAACTTGAGGGTTGTGATATACCTGCTTCCAAAAAATATTGATTAGGGGTTTTATATACCTGCTTCCACAAAATACTGATTAAAGGGATTCATATTTCTGCTTCCAACAAATATTGATTATAGCCTGCGATATACCTGCTTCCACAAAATACTGATTAAGGTAATTGATATACCTGCTTCCACCAAATAATGATTGAGGCCTGCGATATACCTGCTTCCGCAAAATACTGATTAAGGGGTTTGATATGCCTGCTTCCACAAAATACAGATTGAGGGGTGCAGGTGCACCATACCTGAGCCTAAGGCTCCTTTCACATCATCGTTTCTCCTTTTCAATCTCCGGCTCCGTTAAGGAGCAGGAGAACGGAAAGGATGGATTCTGCAGATAACTGAGACCTAACTGAGCGTATTGGAGCCTAAAGTCCCCATAGACTATAATGGGGTCCGAATATGATTTTTGAGCAGAGACGCTCAGTTAGGTCTCAGTTATCTGCAGATTCCGTCCTTGCCATTCTCCTGCTCCTCAACGGAGCCGGAGAACAGAAAGGAGAAACGGTGATGTGAAAGGAGCCTAAGTAAGCAGTTGGATAAGGTGCGTGCGATTACTGTCAAAGGACGCACCAGAGTTTGTTGAGTGTCTCACTCAGCCTTCCGCTTCTGCACCTCCCTCATCCTCTGTATCTGCACCCTCCTCACTCTCTGCTGTGTGCACCCCACAAGGCAACACCACCATAGCCCCTCCACTCGAGTCAGAGGAATCATTTTCCCATCCATTCTCAGACCATACCAATGCGCAGCCATTCTTGACATTGGATGAGGAAGAGGAGGTAGCAATGGCCGCGACCCAGCTGTCTAAAGACAGTACACAGATCAGCCCAAGGAGGGTGGTCCCCGCTGTTACTGCCTACTCCGAGATTTCTAATGTCAGTGGTTGTGAAGATGACGATGATGACGTGTCGATGGAAGTCATGTGGGTTCCCACAAGAGAGAAAGAGAAGGGGAAAACAGAGGGAGAAAAATAAAAATTTTCTAGGCTCCAGCAGGGCACATTTTTGAGAGTTTCCCTTTAAGACGCATAAAAATGGCCCCTGATTAAAATACATATTTTTTGTGGGAATTTTTGCCATTGATCCGGAGGATGTCACTGTCCATGTTCTAGGACTATTTGTGCACTTCTCATAAGTATTTGGTGGCTGCAAATATGACCTGAAGGTTTTTCAGGTTCACCTGCCATTAAAGTCAATAGGGTCAGCCACGAACTCTCGGTTCACGAATATTTAATCGCGAATGTCCATTTGCGTATTGCCCCGGCTGATGTTTGTCCATCACTAATTAGGTATATTTGGTTTGGGTTAGTAAAGTTGGGTGCATATGGGTTCAGGAAAGTAATGGAGGGCCGAGCGGAGAATAGCCAATACCATCGTCAAGGCTCTTCTAAAGTTTTCATTTCTCAGTCTGTTTGTCAATTTACTGTAATCTGAGCTGATTAATCTTGGTATTTTCAGTTCACCTCTTCCTGTGCGAATGTGATATATTTATTATTAACATTCATGATAATACATTTCTAAAAAACAAATAAATCAACTTCTTTGGATCTTATGCTGTACCCTAACATGTTAAAGCTAGAATGTAAGGGAGTTTTCTAGTTGGAAATGTCCTGGAAGTATACAAAGTTTTCCACGTGCACACTCGTTATACACTTCTGCTTTCATTTCACTGTCCTCGTAGTCGAGCAATTCAGCAACTGCTTAGAATACAAGATAACATTAATTTCCTTTTCCTTTAGAGCATTGAAAATCCTTTACAACAGAAACCCGTCTACTCCCCTTATTGATTCTGTTCCTCAATTCAATTAGTTGTTCTTTTCATTACTTCTGAGCCTGACCTAATGTTTGGAGTATTTTTGAGGTTGGATTTCAGTATAAAATGAAAAATTTAATAAAGCAAATTACAAAACAACAGAATCCCTCACAGTTTTATTACAGCACAAGTATTTATTGGACAAGTTGTATCTTAAAGGGGTTATCCAACCCCTATAATTACCTCCCCCAATTCCCGGGCAGCTCATATAGATTATATACATATATATATATATATATATATATATATATATATACAGTACAGACCAAAAGTTTGGACACACCTTCTCATTCAAAGAGTTTTCTTTATTTTCATGACTATGAAAATTGTAGATTCACACTGAAGGCATCAAAACTATGAATTAACACATGTGGAATTATATACATAACAAAAAAGTGTGAAACAACTGAAAATATGTCATATTCTAGGTTCTTCAAAGTAGCCACCTTTTGCTTTGATTACTGCTTTGCACACTCTTGGCATTCTCTTGATGAGCTTCAAGAGGTAGTCACCTGAAATGGTTTTCACTTCACAGGTGTGCCCTGTCAGGTTTATTAAGTGGGATTTCTTGCCTTATAAATGGGGTTGGGACCATCAGTTGTGTTGTGGAGAAGTCAGGTGGATACACAGCTGATAGTCCTACTGAATAGACTGTTAGAATTTGTATTATGGCAAGAAAAAAGCAGCTAAGTAAAGAAAAACGAGTGGCCATCATTACTTTAAGAAATGAAGGTCAGTCAGTCCGAAAAATTTGGAAAACTTTGAAAGTGTCCCCAAGTGCAGTCACAAAAACTATCAAGCGCTACAAAGAAACTGGCTCACATGCGGACCGCCCCAGGAAAGGAAGACCAAGAGTCACCTCTGCTGCGGAGGATAAGTTCATCCGAGTCACCAGCCTCAGAAATCGCAGGTTAACAGCAGCTCAGATTAGAGACCAGGTCAATGCCACACAGAGTTCTAGCAGCAGACACATCTCTAGAACAACTGTTAAGAGGAGACTGTGTGAATCAGGCCTTCATGGTAGAATATCTGCTAGGAAACCACTGCTAAGGACAGGCAACAAGCAGAAGAGACTTGTTTGGGCTAAAGAACACAAGGAATGGACATTAGACCAGTGGAAATCTGTGCTTTTCGTCTGATGAGTCCAAATTTGAGATCTTTGGTTCCAACCACCGTGTCTTTGTGCGACGCAGAAAAGGTGAACGGATGGACTCTACATGCCTGGTTCCCACTGTGAAGCATGGAGGAGGAGGTGTGATGGTGTGGGGGTGCTTTGCTGGTGACACTGTTGGGGATTTATTCAAAATTGAAGGCATACTGAACCAGCATGGCTACCACAGCATCTTGCAGCGGCATGCTATTCCATCCAGTTTGCGTTTAGTTGGACCATCATTTATTTTTCAACAGGACAATGACCCCAAACACACCTCCAGGCTGTGTAAGGGCTAGTTGATGGGGTGCTGCGCCAGATGACCTGGCCTCCACAGTCACCGGACCTGAACCCAATCGAGATGGTTTGGGGTGAGCTGGACCGCAGAGTGAAGGCAAAAGGGCCAACAAGTGCTAAGCATCTCTGGGAACTCCTTCAAGACTGTTGGAAGACCATTTCAGGTGACTACCTCTTGAAGCTCATCAAGATAATGCCAAGAGTGTGCAAAGCAGTAATCAAAGCAAAAGGTGGCTACTTTGAAGAACCTAGAATATTACATATTTTCAGTTGTTTCACACTTTTTTGTTATGTATATAATTCCACATGTGTTAATTCATAGTTTTGATGCCTTCAGTGTGAATCTACAATTTTCATAGTCATGAAAATAAAGAAAACTCTTTGAATGAGAAGGTGTGTCCAAACTTTTGGTCTGTACTGTATATATATATATATATATATATATTGTAGGAGAGTCCCCAGGATAATAATGGATGGACTATACGTGCCACCAGAGGTCCTGGCCTCGGTGGAGTAAGAACCGGATAATTGCGGTTACAGCAGCGAATGCTGCTGGCGCAGCGTGTCCGGGCCGGTTCTTACTGGGAACAGGTAAAGAGCTGGGGGGGCCTGTTCCCCACGGCCAGCCCAGGTTTTTGGCGGAGCTAGGCCTTTAAAGAACCCAGCCTGCTGAAGATGGGGGTGGGGTGTGTCTTGCTGTGCTGGAGATTTCCACAGACAGAGTCAGTGCTGGTGAAGGAGAGTCTGAGCGCAGTACACATTGAAGGATAGCCCTGGGACCTGTGGTGCTACTAGCCGAAGGGGCTCTGGCCTGAGGGAGACAAAGGCAGGTAGCTTACAAGCCTGCAGAACCGCTGTGGTCTGTCCAAAACAAGGTGACTCAAACCTGCTGTTTATTTTCTATGGAAGGACTTTTGTTCTATGCACTATGTGGATATGCACCTGTGTGGTCTGCACATTGCCTGTTATGCCTTTGGTGTGAATAAAGTCACGGTGTATCACAAAGACTGTCTGTGATTGCCTCAATACTGCCGCCGCTACCGTAGCCTACCACGAGCACATCCCCACAATATACATTACGTCACTCCACACCACAAAAACGGAGCCCTATATGCAGCCAGCCAGTAGCGCAGGGGAAACACGTGAGGTGCACGGTGGACCGATGAGGGGCCAAATAATAACACACAGTTCATCAGTTTACTCACGGTTAGAGAAAGCCTGCCTGGGCTGGCAGCACAGTGTTGAGGTGGACAGTACGAAATCCTCCGGGGCACGCTCTGTGATAGGGAAGCATCAGCCAAGATGGTGGTTGAGGTGCCCTTGATGTTAGGGGTGCTTAGGGTGCTTGTTGCGGCTGAGTCCCTTGATGGTTTTTGTCGTGACGCCAGTACCGTTAATGGTGGTACAACCAATAGTGGTAATAATGAGGTAGACAGTGATAAGATGCAACTCACAACTTTTACTGTTGATGACTAAGGTTGCAGCAGTACAAAAATACAGTCTCTTGATGTTAACAGAGTAGATCTGCAAATCCACAGTTTCTAGGCTTTTTAGGCTTGTCTTGGAGCTGTGGGTTAGGTGTACCTTGTTCCTGTTGATGTGCTCAGTCCTATTCCTTGTCCTCTCCCTACAAGCTGAACATTAAGGACAGGTAAACTCATCTGTTTCCCAGAGTTATGGTGTAGCTGCCAGAAGCTATAAGTCCTCCACCATGCGCAAAGGTGTCTGTGGCCCTCAATAATGGCTCTTATCACTGATGATCCCTTAGGAAGCTTGTTTCTATTCCAGGGAGGCAAACTCTCTCCTACTGGTCAGGGATGTAAGTCTATAGTCCGGCCACAGAAGGAAAATGCTCTTCTGCGCCAAAACATCTTAGTATTACCTCATAGCGAAGTTGGCTCCACTCACTAATCTGTGTCATGGAGTCTTCACTTTACATTCTCTCCCACTAGTCTAATCTGACCTCCTCAAATCTGCTCTAATCTGAACTAATCTCTGTCCCACTAGGCCTGAACTAGGTATACAGTATATAGAACCTAAGTTATATCCCCATCTAGTGGTGGGATGTATAAATTACACCTAATCTGCCTGGTAACAGGGATTTTGAAGATACATTAATACAAAGTAGCACAATACCGCACAATACAATTGTTAAGATAAAAAGTGCTTTTAAGCAGTGCCCACACACATGTAGTGGGACGCTGCATATACAGTTGCAATTTGCACAAAAAAAGTGACACATTTTGCAAAAATAAAGTCCACTTTCAATGCTGCACTTGGCAAAAGTTGCAAAGGTGGGTGTGGTTTGCCATAGGGGCGTGGCCTAAAACTTTTAGCTTCAGCTGTTTTTATTTTTTAAATGCCCTGTTTTTTTTTGTTTTTTTTTGTTGAGCAAGATGTTACATGGAAAATTTAAAAAAGATCCTGAAACTGCTGTTTTTTCTTTTTGTAGTGCGGTTTTAAAACAGTTTCCTGGTGTTTTTTGGGTTAAGTGATCACATTTACTAAGTAAAGGGAATACAGACTTTCCAAAAAGGGACAGATAGGTCAAGTCTAAGGTTCTGCTTTGGTTGGCGGTCCCCCTTTCCACCAAAATATATAAATCTAGAGAAAAAAAAATATATATATATTTTTTCAAACTACTGTACATTAATTACACTAATGACTCTGTTCCTGCTGTAACAGTAGGTTATTTTACCTTAACCTATGATCTGCACCTCTCTGTGGGCCACAATAGGTTAATCTGGCACAGTACTATCGATCCTGACCCGGGGAAGGACAGTTCAGCTAATTACAGACTTTGTCACTGTCATCAGAACTGAAATCAATGGCTTATTCACAGTCAGCATCCCGCATTCCTTGGATACTTCAGCAGACAACATATTTTGGTTTCTCAATATATTTTTATAGGGGTTTTCCCACCACAATGTTTATGATCTGTTGACATGTCCTTACCATTTGGACCAATATCAGTTTCTAGAACGGGTCAATCTTAGTTAAGCTCGTAGTGGAGTGGACCCCAGGTTAATGTAAAGAAACCTATTTTTAAAGCACGGACAGTACCCCTAGTCTTTCTCCATCGAAAGTAATAGGAATTATGAGGATTGCTAAGTGCTGGTCCATTCTCAGGATCAGTCCAGTGGTCAATAAGTCATAATATGTTGAAGTAGGCAACATTAGCTTAGATTTCTGAGTTACAATTCATGCAGATTATGTATAGGGAATTCAAAGTAATGCATTTCTTATAGACAGAGGCTACTGAGAACTATCCGTGGGCATCTTACAACCCATTTTTACTAATTTACCTTTATGTAAAATTAGTTTCATTGCTATACTGCTTCCAGGAGGAGATATACAGTACTCTAAACTTAACTTCATAGTTTTAGGGTTTTTTAAACTGTTTTTAAAGCCAAAGCCAGGAGAGGATTCATAAGAGGAGAAGACTGCCTTTCCTTTATACATTGTCTCCTTTTATTATCTGTTCTAGCTTTGGCTTCAAAAACTGCATAAAAATCCTGAACATACAGATAAGGCAAGCGGCAAATGAATGCCAGACACAGTAAATCTGGATGTTTAAGGCACCGAATCCTATTGTTAAATGAGTCTATGCTACTAAAATAGCATAAGCGTGGTACAATAACTCCATAGTGTCTCATAACAGTCAAGTTGGTGCTTGCTACAACTGTAGAGAAGTTTTTTTTTGGGGGATTTTGATATTGATGGTCTGTCCTCAGGATATCTATCAATATCAGATCGGCAGTAGTCTGACATGCTGCTCCCCCACCAATCATCATGTAACTCCAGCTATACACAGCTCCATGCATTATATAGTGGCTGGTAACTGCAGCAATGTTCCCATTAAAGTCAATAGAGCAGTAATCAGCTCTGTCCACTATACAATAGACTGAGTTGTGTAGCGCTGGCCGGAACTACTGAAAGAACAGCTAATCAGGGTGCAGGGTGTTAAGCACCACTCATGTGATTGATGGCAATCCATATCAAAATCCTGGACAAGCCCTTTAAAGTTTTGTTTTATCACCTGGAATTAATTCCCTTTAAAGAGAAAATCTGTGTCTGCAGCGACCCAGAGGGGAGGCAAGGATGGTAGAAGTGGTGGTGGCTTGCTCTACTCTGGTGCTCCCTAGGACCATGCAGTGATTGGAGGGCACACCCTTTCTTCCCTCAGTTGGTAGTTGCGGTGCACTTGATGGTGAACAGTTTGAATGCAAGGCAGCAGATGCAGTGATGATCGAGTCAATTTTTAGGTCTTTTGGTGGAAATGAACAGTCTTTTTTTTACTGGTTTGAGGATAGGAGTAGTATCATATATGGTAGCAAAAGGCACGGTTACAAAGTGTAGATCACACTGTAGTCTCCTTTCAGGAGCGGTGTATGGGCAGTAACAATGATGGTATTTGTAGTACTCCCTAGGAGAGATCTATCAAAAATTGTTCAAAGTAGACATATGTGAACCACTCTAGATTCGGTTTAGTTCAAGTTTGGTTGGCTACTCTCTCCCAGGTCGATCAGCTCCAACACAGAGTGGCAACACTTGACACATGTGATAGGAAGGAGGAGTAGTGCGAGCGATCCTGTGGACTGCTGCTGTTGGGAGGAGGAGGCGAAGGAGGCAGATAAGTGTCTGGTATAGGAGCCAGACTAACACAATCATGGGGTCAAAAGGACCTGGCCTTTGTCTCTGCCCTTAAGAGCTGCTTCAAGTGTCCACCATGGCATGAACCTTGCCACACAGCGAGATTCGCAGGTAGTGGCCCATGTTTTCCACCATGTGAGAGTACAAGGCAGGGATGGCTTTTTGGGAGATATAATGGCAGCTAGATATCTTCCAGCAAGATACCGGAGCGGTAGTCCGGGGGCACGCGTGCACTAGCAGCAGCACGGATCCGAAAGGCTGTTCACCCACCGGAACAGCCTGCCGGAGTTCCTTGCCACTAGTGTGAAAGTAGCCTCAATAGTACAGCAGCAACTGCACCGCCAGCAACTTGGTCAGGTGGGAATTAAGCTTGCGCACAATCAGATTGCTGAGCAAGTAGATTTGTTTCCTGGCCATGCATTCCAATGTTGATGGCTGACGATGGACCGGAGGAGTCTGAGCGCGAGAAGCAGAAAGGGATGATAACGATGTGAAAGACACTGTGCTGCGCATTGATGTGGCCTTGCTGCCGTAAGGGGTACCCGGAGAAGGAGGAAACTCTTTTTGCGGTAGCTGGCTGCCACCTTTGCTTGCCAACGGAATGGGATGATGCCGCTTCATATGGTTCAATAGAGCTGTGGTGCCTACGGTTGTGTTTGCCTGCCAGCGTCTTATTTTGCTCTTGCACAAAAATAATGCCAGACGGGAGATACTTGCGCAGCAGAGGTAGAGACAGCTGAGCTCGTCTTTGCTCTGGCACATTTTGGACCTACCTCACCCACAGCGTTTGTGGTATCACCAGATCCCAAAGCAGACATTGCCCTGACTGCTCTTTGGGAGGTACGTGTCCTCTGCTCTTTATTTCTGCTGCCATCATTCTCCTCTGATGATGTTGCCTCCTCCTCAGCACCTTCTTCCGGTTCCCAGGTCCTGTCCAGCACTGTCATCAGAATTGTCATCAGAGTCCTCATCCTCCCTCCCGCTTCTATCTCACTGTGGAATATCATGGTGGGTTCTTTGGCCCACCTCCTCTGCTCTGCATTTTCCCAGCTGCCACTGTTGCTCTCCCTAACACCAATACCACATCTATGGGTGCCACTACTACCACCACCAACACAGCTATGCCTGGGGTCTGCAGCCTCCTTCTTCACCTGCTCCTCAGGGCAGTACAACCACTAACTGCTCTCATACAAGTCTTCAACAGGGAGACCCTCTTGACTATCTGCGGTAGGGCATGGTGGGGTTTTCTTGCCACTTCTTAGGAAAAAGGAAGGCACCCCACTAGGAAGTGGCAGTGAAGACTCAACTGAAAGCCTTCCCTGGGGCTGCAAGGAGGAGGAGCAGGAGACACCGTGGCCTCTGGCTCCACAGCACAGTGTCAGACTCCAAAGTCACTTCCACATTATCCTGCTGTGACTGAGAGGAGGAGTGAGCCATCCAATCCAAAATCTCATCCTCTTTCTTCTCAGCAATAATTTTGAGCCATCAGGGACAACTGTGGCCTACCACATTCTGGTGGAGTCTTTAATTTGGAACCCTTCCATAGAAATAATATTGTCTGTTACCCTGTGCATTGGTGTAGTAATCACGTATATGCTGGTTTGAATATATTTAACACCCCCCCCTCCCCAAAAAAAAAAAAAAAAAACATTTGACACCGTATGGATTTAGCCCTAATATTTTGTTATCGATCACTAGTGATGAGCGGGAGGTGCCATATTTGATTTTGCAATATTTAGCGAATATTCGATTGAATATTCGTCTTATATTCGTCAAAATTGAAAATTCTATTTATTGCGAATAATATGCCATTTAATTATTCGCGTATTGCGATTTTTCATTTAACTGTATAAGGCAACTTTCTTATTGGTTGGCTATGGCTATGGCTAATATGTGTATTTTACAAATATTCGCTATATTGCTATATATTCTTGTTTTGGAATATGACAAATATTCAAAAAAACGAAGTTTTAGCAATATAGCGAATATTCGTAAAATACACATATAGACTGCAATTTAGCTAATATAGTGCTATAATCTTTTTTTATATAGTCAAAAAAAAAATTCTCTTCTGAACTGATTTGGAAAAACTTTACACTATAAAAAAAAAATACTATAGCACTATATTAGCTAAATTGCAGTCTATATGTGTATTTTACAAATATTCGCTATATTGCTATAACTTCGTGTTTTAGAATATGCCGAATATTCTAAAAAACTAAGTTATAGCAATATAGCCAATATATTCGTTATTTAGAATATTTGTCATTTTTTTTTTTTTAAATCTGTACTGTTATTCCACTTTGGCATACTCCTCCCCGACAAGCGTCCCCGTCACCATGGGAACGCCAGTGGGTTAGAATATACCAGATCAGATCCGATGGTATTTTCTAACCCACAGGCGTTCCCATGGTGACGGGGATGCTTGTCGGGGAGGAGTATGCGTACAACTGTACAGATTGGAAAAAAAAGGCGAATATTCAAAATAACGAATATATTCCCTATATTGCTATATATTAGTTTTTTACAATATTCGCCATTTTTTTCCATATGAAAACATGATTCCTTTCTGCTTAAGTTGCTTGTGGGCCAATGACTCATTGACCCACAAGAAAGAAGCAGGGAGGAATAATTTTTTCTGATGTAAAAAAATGACGAATATTCGATATAGCAAATATATAGCACTATATTTGAAATATTTGCAAATTAGCGAAGTTGCGATATTCGCGATTAATATTCGCAATTCGAATATTCGAGCTCAACACTATCGATCACCGATTCAGGCCCGGCGCTATAATAAGGCAGACCAAGCAGCTGCCTTAGGGCGCAGAGACGGGGGGCGGAAAAAACTTTAATTTTTTTTAAATACCCTGTATTTTTTGCCCCTGGGTCTTATGGGGCGAATACTAATGAAGTGCTTCATTAGTACCGGAGGACCGATAAGCAGTGAAGGATCTGTACTCACCGCTTCCTCGTCCTCCGCTCGGCTGTCTGCTGTAAAGGGCTGTGCACCATGTGACCTCACTGTGCGCATCCTTCACGGCTGACAGCCGAGAACCAGGAAGAAGAGATAGAGCGCTGGTGGTGAGGAGCGGCGAATGATGGCTGACATGGGGGCATGGTGGCTGACATGGGGGCATGATGGCTGACATGGGGACATGGTGGCTGACATGGGGGCACGATGGCTGACATAGGGGCATGAAGACTGATATTTTTTTCTTAGTATCCTCTTCTAAAACCTAGATGTGTCTTATGGGCCGGTGCTTCTAAGGCTTCGTTCACACCAGCGTTCAGCCTTTCCGTTCTCCTGCTCCGTTATAGGAGCAGGAGAACGGAAAGGACGGATTGGGCACATAACTAAGCCGAGTGGAGCCTACGGACCCCATAGACTATAATGGGTTCCGTTAGGTTTACGCTCAGAAGATGATTTTGGAGCGGAGACAAAAGTCCTGCATGCAGTACTTTCGTCTCCGCTCCAAAATCATCTTCTGAGCGTAAACCTAACGGACTCCATTATAGTCTATGAGGTCCGTAGGCTCCGCTCGCCTCCGCTCGCCTCCGCTCGCCTCAGTTATATGTCCAATTCGTCCTTTCCGTTCTCCTGCTCCTATAACGGAGCAGGAGAACGGAAAGGCTGAACGCTGATGTGAACTCAGCCTTAGAGGGCGAAAAATACGGTCCTCAAATCAGTGATTGTCTGAAGCAGAGAGAAGATACCAGGACCACACAGAGGAGAAGCCAGCTGCTGCAGACGGGACCAGGGCCAGTTGAGCTTCGAGGAGGGGGGGCGCCAAAATGTAGCTTTGCTTGTGTTGGCAAAAATCCTTGCACCGGCCCTGCACTGATTTATACAGTTTTTCAAACTAAACACAAAAAAATGTAAATAAATATGTGAGATGACCTGACACAAAGTTCTCACTAGTATTTTCTATATGCTATGCTAGATTGATGGTAGAACACATATTATACAGTTTTCGCTTATTCCAACCCCCCCCCCCCCCCCCCCAAAAAAAAAGAAAAGAAAAAAAAAAAAAAAGAAATGAAAGGATTTCCTCTGCAGGTAGCTGCTTTTCAGGTTTGTAACAGTTATGGTTGTGCTAGTAGGCACAGCCAGCCTCAGCTCCTCACTTATCACTCCCTGACTGACAGCTTTCCTGACTCCTTATTCTATACACACAATTCTTCTTGTTCTTTGGAATCCTAGCCTTTTCCTTCGCTCTCTCTGACAGGAGAATACAAGCTTGATTGATTTTTTTACTGTCCCTGACTCCCTAAGATGGTTTTTCTAAAATGAAAATAAAAAACAGACAGCACTCCTGTTTAAGATAAGCAATAGGTGCACATCTCCATGGAAAGTGGCTTCCCTTTAAAGATTGGAAATCTGTGTATCCAAAGAATGAAGTATGGAGACAGCATGTCCTTCTTATGATGTTTATTCCGGATGTAACGTTTCGGCTGTAAAGGCTCGAAAAAGGCTGGAATAAACTTCACAAGAAGGATGTACTGTCTCCATACTTCATTTTTAAGATGGTTTTTCTGGCAGACATTACTACACCCAACCACCCTCATTCACAGTCCAGCACAGAATGGCGTTCTGCTAGTTTTGCTAGGGCACCTCTTGGCCTGGAAGCCAATCAGGGCAAGCCCTCCCTTCAACTTCCTTTCAGGGTCACGTGAGAACCCTTCTTCTTGCTCCCTAGTGTTTTTTTTCCCGCCAACATGTTCACTAAAATGTTTTAGTGGATTTGTCCAAAACAAGCCAGAAAAGATTCAGGTTTGCCTGCCATCCGAAAAAAAGCAAAGTTTGGTTCAAACTGGTTTGCTCATCCTTAGTGCAAAGAAATACTGGCTTAGCTGCTGATGGCAACCAATCAGATTGATCATTTCATTTTCCAAAATAGCTTGAAAATTTCAAGTTGGAATCTGGCTGGTTACTATAGGCAACTAAGCCAGTTTCCTTTTGCACCACTTTCTTAAATATATTACTGACGTTATCTTCTACAATCTGGTTGGTTCTGGACCTTCTATAAAGCATGGTCTCATTTCTTTGGGGTATTCTGGTAGTAGAGTTGCTCCATTGGCAGCTGTAGACAGAGGTTCTTTGGATTTGATCCTTGTTTGCAGGAACTCTCTCACATACACATCCTTTTTTTTAACTCTGCTCAGACTATACTCCTCCACCAGCCAAGGGGCAGACCAAGTCCATTACCCTGACAACCTTAACAGTCTGCCAATATTAACCCTATATTGCAGTACATTACTGTTAGGATCATACAGTGCATAAAGAAGCTCATGCTTCATCAATAAATCACAACATTTAACTTGATAATATTAACTTTACTTTTTTGGCAATAATTAACCTCTGCAGTGGTCCTCGGGGGGCTATACCTACAGGCAATTTCCATCATTTCTTCATGACCCTGAGTATGTTCAGCCGCTGCTTTGTATTTCCTGATGCAACCCATAAAAGAACTCTGGATATCCAGGGCACTGGTAGCATATATTAATAAGCACTAATTGCTCTAGTCACTCTCACTAAGAAGAGGACGATGACAGCTGGGACCCGTCAATGGGTTGTGGATTCCCAAGTAAGATTTTTTTTTTTTATGTTGCAGATTTGAATGAAGACAAATAGGGGTTATCTACCTTGTGATAAAATCCACATTGAAAATCCTCTATTATGTACAGGGCATGTGAATAGGGTTTGACAAAAATAAATAAAAAAACATGCAGATTTCTTACACTGTATCGTATGCAGTTAACTCTACACTAAAATCTTTCTGCAGATCTCCACGTTAATACTCACTGCCTCTAACCACTAGACTAGAAATGGCCACATGCACAACCTTCACCTCCAAATCAGCCCATTTAAATATTTTTCACGTTTTTGACACATTTTGGCAGCATCAGAAATTGACATGTGTTTTGTGAGGCTTTTAAAATTTCCATTCACAACATGGACGCCATCTGTGTTTTGCGAATGCGCGATTTGCGGACCGCAAAACACACCACGGTCGTGTGCATGTAGCCTAAGCAGAAAAGATGAGCACATTTTTCAAAAATTTGATTCGCCGGCTCGCCTATTTAAAAAATAAAAAATTGGTTGGATCCGAATATATTTGCGGTGAATCACGTTAAAAACAGCTTTTTCTTGACTGCCGAGAACCTTTATAGGGGTGTAGAACACTGTGCCTTGCAGTAACACACATAGAGAGTCTGCTGTGGTAGTGAAAAAATACTGTGAATCAGTATGACATGTAGATGACAGGGGTCGCTCTTAGAATCACTGCACACTTCACTTATTTGGGCAGTCACAGGGCTAAAACTGATCAAATAACTCAAGTATGAACTCAGCTTTAGGCCTGTATTTTGCTGTCCGCAAATTGGGGATTAGAAAAACACGGATGCCGCCTGTGTGCCTTCTGCAATTTGCGGAACGGAAGGCCCTTTATAGAAGTGCCTATTCTTGTCCGCAAAACAGACAAGAATAGGACTAGGCTCACTCATTAACGCGATTCGCCGCGAATATATTCGGATCAAACCACATTTTTTGGGGAAAATATTGGCGAGCCGGTGAATCGAATTTTTGACAATTTTCTCATCTCTACTGCTTAGGCTACATGCACACGACCGTGGTGTGTTTCGCGGTCTGCAAATCGTGGATCCGCAAAACACGGATGGCGTCCGTGAGCGTTCCGCTATTTGCGGAACGGCACAGACAGCCTTTAATATAACTGCCTATTCTTGTCCGCAAAGCGCAAACAAGAATAGGACAGGTTATATTTTTTTGCGGGGCCATGGAACGGAGCAAATGATGCGGACAGCACATGGAGTGCTGTCCGCATCTTTTGCGGCTCCATTGAAGTGAATGGGTCCACACCATTGGCAGAACCAAACCATGATCGAGTGAATGAGCCCTTACAGGTTGATTGCTAGCGTCAAGAAGAAGCGCACTCCTTTTACACCATTGTCAGCTGATTCCACATAGATGTCTACAGAACCTGTTCTATTAAACGCTTATACAAGTAGAGCCCCCTGACAGAGTGGAGAGAGTGTCAGCAGTAAGATTGTGTTGACGTCACTGATTATTTTGCCTTTCCTCTGATCCGTCAGAACAATAACCCGCAAAAAAACGGATCCTGTCTGTTGAGCATCTGCCTTCACTTGATCAGCATTTGGTCAGTAATCCATTAGTATTGCTAATGCCAAAAAAAACAGGAGTGGATCTAAAGTAGAGATGACCGAGTCAACCATTTAAGAACCGCTGGGTTGCTGGTCAAGACACGACCGCTAGATGACAGCAGGAGCTCAGGCCTCTCGCTGCGACCCCTGCTGCCACGGCCCCTTCTCTGCTGTGACCTCTGCCTGAGCCAGAAACATTTAGGTCTGTGCCACTCCCCTGTGCAGGGCCTGGCACTTCTCTGTCTGACATACTGTTAGATCAAATAAATAAAAAGGAAGTTAAAACACCCCAAAAAACTGTAATTCTCTCACTTCAGCACACAATGGTTAATAAGCCCTTTTTTTTTGTTTACCAATAATACACACAAAAAAGGGTTGTAATTTTCTCACTTTACCACACTACGGCAAATACTTTTTTGGGCCACTATTACATGCCAAAAAGGGCTTTAGAACAGATAACTGCACCGCTGAACGGCAAATCTATTCTTTCTTTTTCCACTAATACATGTCACAGGGGGCAAGGCCTGGCTCACATGGAATGAAGAAGCAGAGGCACAGTGCTCTGGCAAAATCCTGGCCATCATCCTTCTACACCCAGCTAACCACACTCCTGTGTGACAAATTCATGAGTCCCCAAGTCCCTGGACCCCGAAGGAGTAAGACATAGTGTCGGGGATCGGGTCCGCCAAGTATCATCAGCGAGACCTGCAGGCATAGGAAGAGCAGACAGGAGAGGAACAGTGCTACTGCGGGGGAGAAAGCGCCGACACCGGGATTCATATCTGTATACAGGGAGTGCAGAATTATTAGGCAAGTTGTATTTTTGAGGATTAATTTTATTATTGAACAACAACCATGTTCTCAATGAACCCAAAAAACTCATTAATATCAAAGCTGAATATTTTTGGAAGTAGTTTTTAGTTTGTTTTTAGTTTTAGCTATTTTAGGGGGATATCTGTTTGTGCAGGTGACTATTACTGTGCATAATTATTAGGCAACTTAACAAAAAACAAATATATACCCATTTCAATTATTTTTTTTTACCAGTGAAACCAATATAACATCTCAACATTCACAAATATGTGTAGTGTCCCACTAGGTAAAGGTGGGCACTGCACAGGTTAATGTGTTGCATTGCATTAAACGTTATGTGCATGTTTTTCCCTGTATTATCTGGGTGTCAGGCCTGTCAGGGTGTAGTTTAGCCTCCCAGACGTTAGAGGGAGCTGGAGAGCCCTAGTTACATATAGGAAGGCCCAGACAGGGAAGTGTTAGTTCATTCCAGGGGACTAGAGGAGTCACTTCGTCCACCTGAGGCTCCTGAGGCTAGGATTAGCTCAGTCGAGACACCCCAGTTGCAGGATCCAACCTCCTGGGAGAAACCTACAGTTATCCACCTTATAAGAGGAGGCAACCCAGGGTAAGCTAAGTAACCCTGATGGACAGTGCAGCAAGAATATAATACCTGAGGAGGAAAGTAACCAAGGATTTAAGCCACCCTTTTAGGCATCCGGGCCTTGGGAGATATAAAGCCAGAGCAGGAGTTCTAGAAAGGACACTGTACATTGATTCTGAGGAAAGGTACAACCTGCTGCTGAGTGCTTGTAAAGTTTACCCTCTGCGTATCTTGCATGACTATTGTCTGCCATGTTTGTGAATGAGCCCCTTGTGGAACTGTAATATAAAGACTGTACTACACCTGCTGTACAAAGTTGGATTGTCCAGTAAAGTTACGTTTGGTTCACCATATACTTGTGTACCTCCATCATTCCAACCACCAACCGGCGTGCCACCGTCCAAAGGCACTGGCGTCACGAATACCACAGGGACCTTGCCCCAGGCACACAAAATACCTGTAACATCCAGGGCACCTCATCCACCATCAGGCCTGGTCCCTATCTACAGAGCGTGCCCCAGAGGAACCGTGTCTACCTCTCCTTCACTGCCACGCGCCTGCCCAGGGTTCTTCAAGTATGGTGAGTGCCCTCGATTGCCCATAACCGTGACCTCACTTCGTCATCCCCTGCAGGTCTGGCGTGTTGCATATGCATTTCTGACATTCAAAAACAAAACAAAAACAAATCAGTGACCAATATAGCCACCTTTCTTTGCAAGGACACTCAAAAGCCTGCCATCCATGGATTCTGTCAGTGTTTTGATCTGTTCACCATCAACATTGCGTGCAGCAGCAACCCCAGCCTCCCAGACACTGTTCAGAGAGGTGTACTGTTTTCCCTCCTTGTAAATCTCACTCACATTTGATGATGGACCACAGGTTCTCAATGGGGTTCAGATCAGGTGAACAAGGAGGCCATGTCATTAGATTTTCTTCTTTTATACCCTTTCTTGCCAGCCACGCTGTGGAGTACTTGGACGCGTGTGATGGAGCATTGTCCTGCATGAAAATCATGTTTTTCTTGAAGGATGCAGACTTCTTCCTGTACCACTGCTTGAAGAAGGTGTCTTCCAGAAACTGGCAGTAGGACTGGGAGTTGAGCTTGACTCCATCCTCAACCCAAAAAGGCCCCACAAGCTCATCTTTGATGATACCAGCCCAAACCAGTACTCCACCTCCACCTTGCTGGCGTCTGAGTCGGACTGGAGCTCTCTGCCCTTTACCAATCCAGCCACAGGCCCATCCATCTGGCCCATCAAGACTCACTCTCATTTCATCAGTCCATAAAACCTTAGAAAAATCAGTCTTGAGATATTTCTTGGCCCAGTCTTGACGTTTCAGCTTGTGTGTCTTGTTCAGTTGTGGTCGTCTTTCAGCCTTTCTTACCTTGGCCATGTCTCTGAGTATTGCACACCTTGTGCTTTTGGGCACTCCAGTGATGTTGCAGCTCTGAAATATGGCCAAACTGGTGGCAAGTGGCATCTTGGCAGCTGCACGCTTGACTTTTCTCAGTTCATGGGCAGTTATTTTGCGCCTTGGTTTTTCCACACGCTTCTTGCGACCCTGTTGACTATTTTGAATGAAACGCTTGATTGTTCGATGATCACACTTCAGAAGCTTTGCAATTTTAAGAGTGCTGCATCCCTCTGCAAGATATCATACTATTTTTGACTTTTCTGAGCCTGTCAAGTCCTTCTTTTGACCCATTTTGCCAAAGGAAAGGAAGTTGCCTAATAATTATGCACACCTGATATAGGGTGTTGATGTCATTAGACCACACCCCTTCTCATTACAGAGATGCACATCACCTAATATGCTTAATTGGTAGTAGGCTTTCAAGCCTATACAGCTTGGAGTAAGACAACATGCATAAAGAGGATGATGTGGTCAAAATACTCATTTGCCTAATAATTCTGCACTCCCTGTATATTCATATCATGTATATATTCATATATACAGTCCTATCTAGTCAGCGGTGCCTCCCAGAGGATCTGTCGGCCACAGAGACATTTACTTGCAAAACTGAGATCCTGACAGCAAAAGCGACAATGGAGATACGTGGCAGGCGCCATCTTGAAATCAGGCAGCCACGTGCCAGCAGTGTAACTTCTTACAAAGGAAAGCAGCGTCATAAGAGACATCTCTGGAGCTATCCTATTTGTGTGGGGGCTTGAGATACCTCCTCTGACCCACTAATATCCGTGGGACCCTTCTCCTTGGTCATATCTAGTGATGAGCGGCATAGGCAATATTGGAATTCGCGATATTTCGTGAATTTTTGGCTAAATATTCGCCATAACTTAGCAAATTCGTGAATTTGTGATCTCCAGTCATTGTTTACTTGATTGTGAAAATCGGCAATGTAATATTTTTGCGATAAATTTGCAATAAATTCGCGATTAGAATATTCAACACTATTCGTAAATATGAATATATAGCACTATATTCTAAATATTCGCAAATTCTCGAAGTGGCGATATTCGTGATTCGAATATTTGCGCTCAACACTAGTCAGATCCCACATCTCTGAGGATACTACTGTTGGGGTCACAGAGATATCCCCTGGAAAATCAAGTGCCCTTTTATACTCTGTTACATTCCAGCCGAACCGCAGTGTCTGTTCATTGCTGATATTAACCAGGAGACTGTTCTATACCAGACTCCTGCTGTGATACAAGGGATTCTTCTACTTACCTCCTATTGAATAAGCAGCTGTACACATTGTATATGGATGTTTTTATCTTAGTTTTTTCTGTGGAATTTTTTTGTCTATGTAGTATTTGCTTGAGGGAGTGGCACCTTCAAGTATGAATGCGCACCTATTTTATCTTGGGAGTAGCATTCCTCTGCACTTTTGCCCTTCCTATCCAATAGAGCGCCTTAATTAGGTGGTACATATGGCTGTGCATGCTCCTCCTCCCATTGGTTGCTTGATGCACATGGAGCTGACTAGGAGCAGCAGCACACCATATGTGCGGGGTCTGCGCTCCTGAACATAGAAGCCCAACGGCTTAGGTAGGTTAAGCGTAGGACCCGCCTGACCTGAGACCACCTTGGCGTTCGGTAGGCGGGCTTAGATGTGTTTTGATCAAAATATATTGACTAAGTGTCTCAGATATTATCATATCAGAGTGAGGACTTTGTCCATATATAATGCTTGCATCTACTTTACTAAGTGCATTATTATCTTATTTCTGTGGTTTTCTTCACACATTGTATACTGGCCACAAAACCACTACCTAAAATATTTGCAGAGCAGATGATCAGAGATGTATTACAACCTATTACCCTATCTACAAACTGCTTTGTTATTGAGAGAGCACATAGGGTCCCTACTAAAGCCTTACCTGCGGGAGCCCCTCCCAGACCTTTCATTATGAAGATCTTGAATTACAGAGACAGAGACGCCATACTATTAGCGGCCCGACACATATGAAAATGCACTTCACAACGGAGGTCCAAAAGAAAAGGAAGCAGTTAAATGAAGTCCAAGCATGACTACAGGAGTGAAATATCAAATACGCAATGATTTATCCCTCTCGACTACGGGTCCAAGATGGCGACACTGCCCGCTTTTTTTAAACCCCGGAAGCAGCGGCAGATTGGATTGACAGGCACCTGAACAGGAGACCTCATTGCTGACGGGCCACGAACTGTGGAGTAACTATGAAATACTTTTTTGCACTAATGTATTTTATATTACAGAGCTTAACTTCTGTTCCTGTGTATTAACAGAGCTTATTTCTACAGGTGGTTGCTAGGTGGCAGTGCTTTGATAGTTATGCACTGGTTGTTGAGAAATTGTTCATTTCATTTGTTTATCGGTTAGCTTGTCAAACCATTGTGCCGATATGGTGTGAATGTGTGCCTAACTGGCTAGGATAGTACTCCTCTACCCGAGTGGTTTTGGTTAAGGGTTTAATGCTCAACCATGTTGGGACAGATTGGGCAGGGTGGATGGGAGGGAAGTGATGGGTTCTTGTTCTTTGACTGTCTACGTCTGTGTGTGTGGGTGTGAATGTTTACTCCTTCATGGGACCTAGAGACTTGGCATGTTTTTCTTAGTGGATATACACTCACCTAAAGAATTATTAGGAACACCTGTTCTATTTCTCATTAATGCGATTATCTAGTCAACCAATCACATGGCAGTTGCTTCAATGCATGTAGGGTTGTGGTCCTGGTCAAGACAATCTCCTGAACTCCAAACTTACTGTCAGAATGGGAAAGAAAGGTGGGCTACAACAGCAGAAGACCCCACCGGGTACCACTCATCTCCACTACAAATAGGAAAAAGAGGCTACAATTTGCACGAGCTCACCAAAATTGGACTGTTGAGGAAAAATGTTGCCTGGTCTGATGAGTCTCGATTTCTGTTGAGACATTCAAATGGTAGAGTCCGAATTTGGCGTAAACAGAATGAGAACATGTATCCATCATGCCTTGTTACCACTGTGCAGGCTGGTGGTGGTGGTGTAATGGTGTGGGGGATGTTTTCTGGGCACACTTTAGGCACCTTAGTGCCAATTGGCCATCGTTTAAATGCCACGGGCTACCTGAGCATTGTTTCTGACCATGCCCATCCCTTCATGACCACCATTTACCCATCCTCTGATGGCTACTTCCAGCAGGATAATGCACCATGTCACAAAGCTCGAATAATTTCAAATTGGTTTCTTGAACATGACAATGAGTTCACTGTACTAAAATGGCCCACACAGTCACCAGATCTCAACCCAATAGAGCATCTTTGGGATGTGGTGGAACGGGAGCTTCGTGCCCTGGATGTGCATCCCTCAAATCTCCATCAACTGCAAAATGCTATCCTATCAATATGGGCCAACATTTCTAAAGAATTCTATCAGCACCATGTTAAATCAATGGCACGTAGAATTAAGGCAGTTAATTAGGCAAAAGGAGGTCCAACACCGTATTAGTATGGTGTTCCTAATAATTCTTTAGGTGAGTGTATGTCTAATTTCTTGGAATGTTAGGGGTCTTAATGACAAGGTCAAACGATCTCTGGTCTTCAATTACTTAAAAAACTATACCCCAGATATAGTTATATTGCAAAAAAAACACACCTTAAGAGTCAGAAAGTGTTGGCTCTTAAGCGTCCCTGGGTGGGGTTTACATACCATGCAGTGTATTCCAATAATGCTAGACGGGTCTCTATTCTAGTGGCTAAGAACCTTCCTTTTCAGATAATCTCAATTCAATTAGATATCGTTGGAAGATATGTGATCTTGCATGTCAGTATTATAGGAATGAAATATCTGGTTATAGGTCTATATATACCACCCATGTTCAGCAGAGAAATTCTAGATACCATTATGTGCAAAGTTACGATGTTCCCAGCAATTCCTTTTATTATAATGGGCGATTGCAAAGCCACTTTAGACCCGCTGAAGGACAGACTAGTTCCTCAGGCCTTGCATAACAAGTCGCTTTTACACTGGGCCGATGCCCATGATTTAGTAGAGGCATGGCGTTATTTACATCCTACGGATACACAACTTTCAAGTTACTCAGCATCTATGGGTTCTCTGTCCTGTATTGATCTAGTCTTTATATGCAGAGACCTATTGCCATATGTCAGAACTAGTGAGTATCTACCTAGGGGAATTTCGGATCATGCCCCCCTCCTTCTCATTCTGTCCAAGCCACTGGCCCCCTCTGACAGGAGGTGGTGTTTAAATCCAATGTGGCTTGCTGTTTTGCCAGTGGAGAGTAGCAGTTATGAAGCTATGGAACACTACTGGGATGAGAATGAGGGATCTTCGAACCCCCTGACACAATGGGATGCTTTTAAGTCAGTTATGAGGGGGGCATTAATCCATGCAATAGCAACACATAGGAAGGAACAATGCATAAAACGAACTAAGTTAGACAGGGAGCGTGAATTTTCAATAGACCCGAGCAGTGAGAGGCAGAAGAGGTGGCTGGAGGCGCAGAGTCAATTTAACTTGCATTTAACTGAATATACTCAAAAGAAACTCCTAGCCCAGAGGCAAAACATTTTTTCAGATGGAGATAAGGATGGTAGGGCTTTGGCTTACTTGGCTAGCTTGGAGGCCCCTCAAACAGTAGTTGCAGGGGTTTTGAATGTCAGGGGATACTATTGATAGAGCCTAGAGATGTGTGCTGCCAATTTGCCTCTAACTATTCTCACTTATATGCATTCAAAACTACATATACCCAAAGAGATATAGCCTGTTTTTTTTATGGGGATTCATCTTCCCACTCTTACACGCGATGACAGAGAGGCTCTGGCAGCGCTCATAACAGAAGCTGAGATAGAAATTGCTATTGGTTCCTTGGCAACAAGGAAGACCCCGGGTCCAGATGGTTTCCCGGCTGAATGGTACAAGCTATTCTCTAAACAACACAGTACCAGACTTGGGAAGCTTTTTGGGTATGCGTTTGAGCAGGGATCTTTACCTCCTTCTTTCTCTGAGGCAACAATTGTGGTGATCCACAAACCAGGGAAACCTTCAGACCAATGCAGCTCTTACCGACCTATTTCGCTCCTGAATCTTGATGTTAAGATTCTTGCAAAAATACTAGCGTTGCGTGTAAGAGAGGTAATTCTCTCTTTAGTGGGGGTGGACCAGTAGGGCTTCATGCCAAGGAAAACCACGGATATAAACTTAGGACGGTTATACACCAATTTTCAGGTTAGTTATGACAATCGGTGTATGAGAGCCCTTGCCTCATTGGATAACGAGAAAGCTTTTGATTTGGTGGAGTGGGATTTTATGTGAACGACACTTAAGCAGATGGATTTCCCTAGGAATGTTTTGCTCTGGTTGCAAATGCTTTATAGATCCCCCACATAAGGGTTAAAGTCAATTGGTATGTTTCAGACTCCTTCCCTCTGGGCAGGGGCACCAGACAGGGCTGCCCTCTTTCCCCCTTGTTGTTTGCATTGATAATGGAGCCTTTATCTGTACTTGTTTCCTCCAACTCTAATATAGAAGGCTGGGAGGTGGCTGGCATCACAGAAAAGTTCTCTTTATATGCAGATGACATGTTGGTATACCTGGCAACCCTGGGAATTCCCTAGATGCGCTTCTAGACACCGCAGGCAGATTTGGCAGATTCTCGGGCCTCTGAGTAAATTGGGCCAAGTCGAGTCTTTGTTTAAAAGATAAATTCGACCCAGTTCACGTCTCTCACCAATCCAAACTTCAGATAGTGGAACAGTTTAAATACTTGGGGATTAACATTCGCAGAAACGCAATATTCTACCAATTTAATGTCATCCCAACCATGCAATATATCACTAGGAAAATAGAAGCATGGGAGAACTTACCATTAAATTTGATAGGGCGGATAAATGTTATAAAAATGATTCTCCTGCCTAAATTACTATACCTTTATAAAGCAGCCCCTATAATGCTACCTAAGAAACTTTTTGTTAATATAGATAGGGTGTTTACTCCCTTTTTGTGGAGTAAGTCATGTCCTAGAATAGAGAGACGAACCCTCCAGGCACCTTACGTGCGAGGGGGTCTAGCACTGCCTAACCTCTCCATGTATTATGCAGCGATACAGCTAAGCTATGTGGCATGGTGGATTACAGCGGAGGCGAATAATCCAGCAGTAGTGTTGGAGGTGGCTTTAGTGGGGTCCTATGAGGCTCTTACAAATCTAGCATACAGAAAAGGAGTTGTCTCTACGAAACACTATACACAGACGATGGCTGCCATGGTGGCAATTTGGGTTAAGTAGGTGAAGGTGCACATGCACAAAGAGACTGGGGAAAGCTGGTCGCCTTAACTACCACTATGGAGAAATAGAATTGTTTTCATTAACTGACTTTGAATTTTGGCCCCAGAAAAAGTTGTGATATCTCACACAACTTTACGGGGTTCATTCAGGTCCTTTAATAGCCTAAAACAGGAATTTAGATTGCCCCAGCATCGTCTATATAGATACTTGCAGCTTTGACAAAGATCCGGTGAAGCTGGAATGTATAGAGGCGGTAGTAAGGAGGGCTCAATTGACAAAACCAGTTTGGACTCTGTACGCGACATTGCTAGCTGAGCAGAACTCCCCTCTAGACAAGTCTTTTGTCAAATGAAGATGTGATATTGATGACCTAGAAGATTCACATATGAAAGAATTGAGTCATACGTGGAGATCCACAGTCAGTAGTGCTAGAGACCAACTTATTCAGGTGAAATGGTTACACAGGGTGTATTATACACCAAGGTGATTGTTTAAGATGTGTAAATTGCCCAGCCCTCAAAGTTTTCCAAATATTTGCACGGCGTCAACAAGTCTATTGGGACTAATTAATGAAGTTATTCCCACTAAATTTGGTAGGCAATTATGCAGACTCCTATTTTCTTTATGCTAGGAAAAGTGTACTCCTCAATTGGAAGCCCCCTAAAGCCTCATTCACACGTCAGTGTTCGGTCAGTGATTTCCATCAGTGATTGTGAGCCAAAACCTGGATTGGAGCCTCCACAGAGATAAGGTATAAAGGAAAGATCTGCACCTGTTCTGTGTTTAGAGCCGCACCTGGTTTTGGCTCAAAATCACTGATGGAAATCACTGACCGAACACTGACTGTGTGAATGAGGCCTAAGAGTCCTACTATGCAAAATAGGGTACAATTAATTAATTCAAATCTGGAGTTATACAAATTTGTGTACGAACATAGAGGAACCCCTGACCGTTTCCTGAAAATATGGGACCCTTGGATTAACGCCCAAATAATGTTACCTTAAAGATACAGAAGTCTTTGTCATGGTCTGATGGGGGAGTGGATGTATGTGTGTGTGAATGGAGTACTCTGGTGTGCCATTGAAATAGAGCGGATTCAGTGTTATGTATTCAGAATGATTTTATTTGCTTCATGCTTTCTCTTGCAAACATGATTTGATTCTGTGATATTGATGTTGCTTCAATAAGACACAACAGGCTGAATGTAATAATTTACATGTACATTTAATTGTTTTTGGAGCATATGTATGCTCTGAAAATTTCAATAAAAAGACACTATAAAAAATTAATAAATATACACCACAAAAGGCTTTACAACATATAACTGCACCGCTAAGCAGCAAATATATTTTTTATTTTTCCACTAATACACGCCACAAAAGGCTTTACAACATATAACTGCACCGCTGAATGGAAAATATATTTTACTTTTGCCACTAATAGACAACAAAAAGGGCTGTAATTTTAGCACTTCACCACACAACAGCTAATAAGCCCTAGGCTTTAAAACATATAACTGCAGCGCACAAGGGAAATAAGACGTAGAAATATTTATTTGTAATAAACCCTGTTAATGCCTGTATCAAACAGCACTTGCACCCTAATAAAAATGGTTTGCTGGAATTACAGAGCTGTATAATGGCAATTTGGGTGCCCAGTCAGTGCAGCAAGGTGTAATATTAATGTTCCTATTACCCAGGCTGTAACCTCTCCTACTGAATCCTGTTCTACATAAATGCTGTGGAATGATTCCTCCCTACATTTCCCTACAGCCCTCTGTGATGCTGGTAACCTGTCCACCATTTTGTGTTTGTACCGGGGGTCTAAGTACGTTGCCACCCAGTACAGGTCCTTGCCCTTTATGCTTTTTATACAGAGGTCCCTCTTCAAACACTGAAGCATGAAGGCCCCCATTTGCACTAAATTGGAAGCGGTGGAGCGCCCTGGCTCCTGCTCATCGCCCAGGAGAATGTCGTCCTTGGTCTCCTCCCTCCATCCACGAACAACACCAGGGATCCCCGAAAAGTTTAATGTCCCCCTCAAAGCCTGCTCTTCTTGCTCCTCCTCCTCTCCCCAGCCACCATCCTCCTCTGACCCCTCTTCAGACTCCTGCTGACTTGTCTCAGATGGAGAAGCCCCCCTGGGAATTTATTCAGCATTGCGACTTCCTCATCTTCCAGCTCCTGCTCTTTGACGGCTTGATCAATGACACAGCACAATGCACGCTCCAGAAAGAAGGCATAAGGTACGATCTCACTGATGGTGCCCTGGCTGCAACTGACCAGTTTGTTGATCTCATCAAATGGCCCGCAGAAGTCTGCATGCATCGCGCATGAGCAGCCACTGGCGCAGTGAAAAGAAACCAAGCTCCCCAGAATCTTTCCTGCTGCAGAGTTTGTACAGTTAGTCGTTAACATCACGTTGCTGTTGAAGCAGCCTATCAAGCATATACAAATCAGACATCTGACGGGCAGGTGGTGTCGCCCCTGAAGGTCAGCAAGGCGAGCCATGGCCATGCAAGATCTTCTAAAATGGCCAGAGATTTACCTGGCCTGCCACAAGACATCCTGGACTCCTGGGTATTTGGTAACGAACCACTGCATGACTAAGTTCAGGACGTGTGTCATTTTGCCCTGTTTCAGCGCGCTCAGCAGATTGGCATAGTTGTCGCACACCACTCTACCAACTGTCAAATTGAGCAGGGCACAAAAGCCAAAGCACAGCATGGCAATGTCTAACCTGCCACGTCGAATAGGTTCTGGGGAGCTTGGGGGTGCAGCGGAAGAGGCAGTAGCAGTGGAAAAGGAGGAGTCGGCTGAGGAGGAGATGGAGGATGGAGTAGGAGGAGGAGAAGAAGAGCCAGGCCTGCATGCAGGCAGCAACACCAAATCCACACGGGTGCCACGGGTTACATGCTTGACGGCTGTCAGAAGGTTCACCCAGTGGGCAGTAAAAATTATATACCGTCCCTGCCCGTGTTTGCTAGACCAAATGTCTGTGGTCAGATGTATCTTGGCACCGACACTGTGTGCCAGAGATATATTCACTTGCCACTGAACGTCGACATATAGCTCTGGGATGCCCTTCTGGGAGAAATATTTCCTTCCGGGGAATTTCCATTGCAGTGTGCCAATGGCCACAAATTTTCTAAAGGCCTCCAAGTCCACCAGCTTATATGGCAGTAGTTAGAGGGCTAGCAGTTCCAACAAGCAAGTGGTCAGCCGTTGGGTAAGAGGGTTATCCGGCGTCATCAACTTTTTACGGAAGCCTGTCTTCTGCCAGATGAACGCGACGATGGCACGGTGGAAGGTGAATTGGAGGACAAATAGGAGAAGAGGCAGGACGTGGAGCGCCGGGAGTGTACCTTTGCGGGTTCTGACGGCGTTGCTCCCGTTGTGCTCGGTGATGGGAGGCCAGGTGCCTTCTTAGGGCGGTCGTACCTAGGTGAGTGTCACATTTCTCCCCCCATTTCACATTTCTCCCCCTCCATGTCACATTTCACCCCCTCCATGTCACATTTCTCCCCCTCCATGGCACATGGAGGGGGAGAAATAGCTTCTCTGGTTAGGAATGAAAAAGAGGGAGACTTGCGGATGTCTTGGAGGCAGGCCCGGTGCTATAATAAGGCAGACCAAGCGTCCGCCTTAGGGCGCCCCCCCTTCTCAGCGCCCTAAGGTGGACGCTTGGTCTGCCTTATTATAGCAAGTCTCCCTCTTTTTCATTCCTAACCAGAGAAGCTATTCTCCTCAGTATTTTTGCATTTATCTCTTCTAACACTTAATATTACAGGGATCCGGCGCGATGGACTTTCATGTTGCCCCTGTCTCTGAAGTCACTTGGAGAGATGCAGGTGCCCTTTTAAATCCCTAGCCTCCTTCCATCTGACACACTTTTTATTAGGGGCTTGATTGGCCCCAATTGTTTATCTAATTGTTTGCAGTTCAAGTTTACGTTATGTTTATTTCTAAGTTATGCTTTATCTCAGGGGTACTATTCAGAAGGTGGCACAACAGATTGCGGGCAATGGTTGAAGGCAGTTAGCGATTTGGTCTCGGAGGACGGCATTGGTAAAAGCCTCATCACCGCTAAACATGGCTTTAAAACCATCATTCAATGTATAAAATACTCACCCATAATGTAAGGGGTTTCAACTCCCCACATAAACGCAAAACAGCGTTCGTCTCCTACCTCAAACATGAACCTGACATTCTTTGCATACAGGAGTCATATTTCACTCCTGCATCTCACACCAAACACTTCCATCAGCAATATACCAGGACCTTCTCCTCAATGTATCGCACCAAAAGTAGAGGGGTGGTCACCCTTCTTAAGAACTCATTCTCCTTCACAGTCTCTCAATCCATTGTTGACCCAAAAGGTCGATATGTTGTACTATTAGGAACACATAGGGATAAAGTACTGTACTGTATTGTTAATGTGTATGCACCTACAGACGATCCCATCCCCTTTTTCTCAAAGGTTGGACGGATTATTAAGCCCCTCACTTACCATGACCGCCTATGGTGTGGGGACTTCAACTTCGTTCTCAACCCGCAACGGGTTCCACTCAGCTAAAATTCGCAAAGGACTGGAGGCCTTGTCCTTAGTTGACACGTGGAGGGAACACAACGGCTCACAAAGGGGTTACACATACTATTCCCCTGCACATCAGTTGTACAACCGTATAGATATGATCCTTGCCTCTACATCTCAATTACCAGACCTACTCTACTCTAGACATGTTTTAACCCCCTTGTTAGATCATTATATGGTCCTAGCAGAATTCACCCTCAACCAACCTAGTTTCACTCCTTACTCTTGGAGATTAAATGAATCTCTGCTAACCCGCCTGGTGGTTTTTAACCGCCTCAATGCCGAGCTACAGAACTTATTCTCAGAAAACACCTCACCTGACATTAACCCTATGCTACTGTGGCTTACCCACAAAGCTTATTTTCGGGGATAACTGATTAAATCAGCTTCATCCCTGAAAAAAGAAAGGGAATCAACTCAGATTGACCTAGAAACCAAATTAAGCAGGTTAATACGAGCACACCAACAAAACCCCACTTTATACTTGCTTAAAGCAATAAAAGATGTCAAGCTCCAGCTAAAAATGCTGCTGTCTAACATTACTGACAGCGGACAGCGTCCTACTACTACAAACACGCAAACAAGCCTGATAGAATGCTTGCTAAACAACTGAAAAGCAAGCAGAAAATTAACAGTGTATTTCAGATCCATACCCGAACTGGGCATAATACCTCTAACCCCAACACTATTTATGACATATTCCAGACCTTCTATCAACAACTATATGCCAGACCGGCGGGGGGACGGGGACCTGGGACCACCCCCCTCCCACGAATCACCCCTGAGATGTCCGGCACCTTAGGCAGGGATGTTTCCTTTGAAGATGTAGAAGCGACCATTAAAAACATGAAAATAGAAAAAGCCCCGGGACCAGACGGGATAACTGCACTATAACTGACTCCACGCATCACTAATTATTGCAATCACTTACTGAAGGGTAACAACCCCCTTCCCCCCAAGTTTCTCTCAGCGCCAGAATCACAGTTATTCCCAAGAGTGGCAGGGACCCCCTGTTACCCTCCAATTATAGACCTATATCTCTCAACCTCGATAATAAACTTTTCACCTCTATTTTAGCATCCCGTGTTAATACACTGCTCCCAGATATCATACACAGAGACCAGGTAGGATTCATACCAGGCCGAGAAGTCCCCGATAATGTAAGGAAAATTATGAGCATTATTCAAGAAGAAAACAGAGGTCGCACACCTCTGGCTGTTCTAGCTCTTGACATTGAAAAATCCTTTGATACAGTATCTTGGGACTACCTTTTTAAAGTCCTAGAGATCATGGGCATGGGGGGGCCTTTCCTACGAGCTATTCAGTTGCTATATTCAACCCCATAAGCTTATTTAAAATTACCTGCAACTAATTTCTCCCCCATTTCAATACAGAGAGGTACACGACAGGGATGCCCCTCTCACCAGCCCTATTTGCCCTAGCCATGGAACCCATGGCAATCCATATCAGATCCCACCCAAACATCACTGGGCCCACTATAGGAGGTCAAGACTTCAAGTTAAGTCTCTTCACTGACTTCTTTCCATCACCAACCCTATCATATCCTTCCCATGCTTGTTGGGGGTGTTGGACTTGTTCTCCGCGGCCTCAGGGCTCACTATGAATAGTGCCAAGTTTGGACTCCTCCTCTCTAATGTATCAACCCAAATCACATCTGTATTATCACAACATTTTCCATTCCAACTGAAGCACAATTATATCCCATACCTGGGAATATCTCTCCCCACCCAATTGAATAAAGTGTACAACTATAACTACCCACCATTCTATCACAAAATTAGAGAGGACCTGAAGAGCTGGGGGTCCCTTCCTGTCTCTTGGATGGGCAGAATCAGCATTATCAGAATGGCAGTCCTTCCCAGACTACTATACTGTCACGGAAGGTGTACAGGAAACAAGACAATACAAAATGAATATATGACTCACTGGATCCAAAACTAAGGTACAAAAGGGAGACCCCTGCATAAGACCTGGCACTCTCCCTGACTGCTCAGCCTATGTGAAGATCCCAATGGTAGATGATCGCATATCCTCGCACCTCGACTGTATAACACCTGAACACCCTATAATAGTGAGGGGACACAACCACCGGCTCCCTACACTAGACACGGAGGGAGTCAGGGTCACCTGGGATCCAGCAAACATAAAATCACAAATGAATGTAACACTTATCTTGTAGAAGAGTGGGAAATAGGATCAGCATGCACACACACTCCAGGAAGTTGTATAAGCCGCACACTAATGCATTATGGGGAGGAATTTAAAGGGATGCAATCAGTCCAACTACAAGACAGCTGAGAGAGGCTAACGAGATGAGGAACTGAAAACCAACACAAAGAAAGCTCAAGGAGGAGGTTCTGAAAGGCATCTGTCAGAGCTTCTCAGATGTCTGGTTGTGACAGTACCCCTCCCTCTACGAGTGGACTCCGGACACTCAGAGCCCACCTTCTCAGGATGGGACCTATGGAAAGCCCTGATGAGACGAGTGGCCTTAATGTCCGTCACTGGGACCCACATCCTCTCCTCAGGACCATAACCCTCCCAATGAACGAGGTACTGGAGAGAACCGCGGACAACACGAGAATCCACAATCCTAGAGACCTGAAATTCAAGATTACCATCAACCATAATCGGAGGAGGAGGCAAAGGCGAGGGTACAATGGGTTGAACATAAGGTTTTAATAAGGACTTATGAAAAACATTATGGATCTTCCAAGTCTGAGGAAGATCAAGACGGTAGGCAACAGGATTGATGACAGACAGGATTTTGTAAGGCCCAATAAACTTAGGACCCAACTTCCAGGAGGGAACCTTCAATTTGATATTCTTGGTAGACAACCACACCAGATCACCAACATTCAGGTCCGGACCAGGCACACGTCTCTTATCTGCCACACGCTTATATCTCTCACTCATGCTCTTTAGATTATCCTGAATCTTTTGCCAAATCGATGACAAAGATGAGGAGAATCTGTCCTCATCAGGTAAACCAGAAGAACCCTCTCCCGAGAATGTCCCAAACTGCGGATGAAACCCATATGCACCAAGAAATGGTGACTTATCAGAGGACTCCCGACGACAGTTATTTAAAGCAAACTCAGCAAGGCATATAAAAGAACACCAATCCTCCTGATTCTCCGCCACAAAACAGTGCAGATATGTCTCCAGATTCTGATTGACGCACTCTGTCTGGTCATTCGACTGCGGGTGGAAAGCAGAAGAGAATGACAACCGAACCCCCAAGCGAGAACAGAAAGCCTTCCAGAATCTGGAAACAAACTGCGTGCCCCTATCAGAGACTATGTCTGAAGGAATACCATGCAATTTGACAATGTGATCAATAAATGCCTGCGCCAGTGTCTTAGCATTGGGCAAACCAGGAAAAGGGATGAAATGCACCATTTTGCTAAAACGGTCCACCACCACCAGAATCACAGTCTTCCCCGAGGAACGAGGCAGGTCCGTTATGAAGTCCATGGACAGATGTGTCCAAGGACGGGAAGGAATGGGTAAGGGAAGGAGAGGACCTGATGGCCGTGAATGAGGGACTTTGGCACGAGCGCAAGTCTCGCAAGCAGACACAAAACCCTCAACCGACTTACGAAGCGCAGGCCACCAGAATCTCCGAGCGATGAGATCCACTGTGGCTCTTGCCCCCGGGTGCCCAGCAAGGACAGTATCGTGGTGTTCCTTAAAAATCTTGTGTCTTAAAGCGAGAGGCACAAACAACCTCCCAGGAGGACAAAGATCAGGAGCCTCTGACTGGGCTACCTTCACCTCTGCCTCCAATTCAGGAAAAAGAGCAGAGACCACCACACCTTCAGCCAAAATGGGACCCGGGTCTTCAAAATTCCCACCTCCCGGGAAACAACGTGACAGGGCATCTGCCTTCACATTCTTAACCCCAGGGCGGAACGTGACAACAAAATTAAACCTTGAAAAGAACAAAGACCATCTGGCCTGTCTCGGGTTCAGACGCTTGGCTGACTCCAAGTAGGCCAGATTTTTATGGTCAGTAAACACGGTAATAGGGTGTCTGGCTCCCTCTAGCCAATGGTGCCATTCCTTAAAAGCCAGGTTGATGGCCAACAATTCCCTATCTCCCACATCATAATTTCTCTCTGCGGAGGAGAGTTTCTTTGAGAAAAAGGCACACGGTCGCCATTTGGCAGGAGAGGAACCCTGAGACAAGACCGCACCCACACCCACCTCAGAAGCATCAACCTCAACTATGAAGGGTAGAGAAATATCAGGTTGTGCCAAGATGGCAGCGGAAGCAAAACTCTCCTTGATATTAGAAAAGGCCTTACGCGCCTCTACCGACCAGGACGAAAAATCTACCCCCTTTCTGGTCATATCAGTGAGTGGTTTAACAACAGAGGAATAATTCAAAATAAACTTCCTGTAATAATTGGCAAAGCCCAAAAAACGCATCAGCGCCTTCTGATTCTCAGGAAGCTCCCACTTAAGCACAGCGCGGACCTTCTCGGGGTCCATGCGAAAACCAGAAGCGGAGAGAAGAAACCCCAGAAATAGAATTTCTGGAACCGCAAACACACATTTTTCCAGTTTCGCGTATAATTTATTCTCCCGCAGGATGAGCAAGACCTGACGTAAGTGTTCCTTATGAGTTTTGAAATCAGGAGAAAAAATCAAAATGTCATCCAAATACACTAATACAAATTTTCCCATTAAATGATAAAAAATGCTGTTCACGAAATGCTGAAAAACGGCTGGGGCATTCATCAAACCAAAAGGCATAACCAAATTCTCAAAATGGCCCTCAGGGTGTCACGGCTGTTTGAGGGTAACAAGAGCAAACACAGTGAAAAGAGCTACTGACCGGACCCAAACTAGGGAAGATAAGGGGTGACCCCTGTCAGACCCTCAAAGCTCTCCCTATGCTGCTAAAGCACATGCCTGGATCCAAATGGTGGAAGGAGGCATGCCCGCGTACCTCAGACTGATGGCCACTGTAACCCCTACAATAGTGGAAGGGGCACGGCCACCGGTGCCCTACTCAGTATATGGAGGGAACCGTGGCCACCTCAGATCCAGTCAGAAAATAATCAGGTAAACAACAATATCTGCACACTTAGCTGAAGGAGATGCAGCCGCAGAGAAGACGGATCCAAGGACAGCTGGCAATATCCGGAGTGCTTGCTGCAGCAGAAACCAGGTCCAGTGAACTGATAGCTTACAAGTGAAGTTACTCAAGCCAGAGCTACAACTGAAATGAGAAATATAATCCACGCCCTGCAACAGGAGGAGGGGTGATTTAAAGGCAGGAAAATCAACTGCAGGAGAAACAGCTGAGAGTAAAGACCTCATCACAGGGGCGGAGAAACAGAACAGTGAGAACACCTCCAAGCTCTAAGTGACATCATCGCAGGGGTGGAGACACAGAGCTGTGAGAACTTCTCAAAGCTCTGGTAGTGACAGTACCCCCCCCTCTACGGGTGGACTCCGGACACCCAGGACTCACCTTCCCAGGATGAGCCCTATGAAATGCCCTGATGAGGCGAGTGGCTTTAATGTCCGACACCGGAACCCACATCCTCTCCTCAGGACCATAACCCTTCCAATGAACGAGGTACTGAAGAGAACCGCGGACAATGCGAGAGTCCACAATTCTGGAAACCTCAAACTCCAGATTGCCATCAACCAAAATCGGAGGAGGAGGCAAAGAGGAGGGTACCGGGGGCTGGACATATGGTTTTAAGAGAGATCTGTGAAATACATTATGTATCTTCCAAACCCGTGGAAGATCAAGACGGAAGGCAACCGGATTGATGACTGACAAAATTTTATAAGGCCCAATAAACTTGGGACCCAATTTCCAGGAGGGAACCTTCAGTTTAATATTTTTAGTAGACAACCACACCAGATCACCCACATTCAGGTCCGGACCAGGCACACGTCTCTTATCAGCCACACGCTTATACTTCTCACTCATCTTTCTAAGATTACTCTGAATCTTTTGCCAAATGGTAGACAAAGACGAGGAAAATCTCTCCTCCTCAGGTAAACCCGAAAGAGCCCCTCCCGAGAATGTCCCAAACTGCGGATGGAACCCATATGCACCAAAGAATGGTGACTTATCAGAAGATTCCTGACGACGGTTGTTCAAAGCAAACTCAGCAAGAGGGAGAAAAGAACACCAATCCTCCTGGTTCTCTGCCACAAAACAGCGCAAATATGTCTCCAGATTCTGTTTGAGGCGCTCAGTCTGACCATTCGACTGCGGGTGAAAAGCAGAAGAGAAGGACAGCCGAACCCCCAGGCGAGAACAGAAAGCCTTCCAGAACCTGGACACAAACTGCGAGCCTCTATCGGAAACAATATCAGAGGGAATGCCATGCAATTTAACAATATGGTCGATAAAAGCTTGCGCCAACGTTTTAGCATTGGGTAAACCAGGGAAAGGAACGAAATGAGCCATCTTGCTAAAACGGTCCACGACCACCAGGATCACCGACTTCCCCGAGGAACGAGGAAGATCCGTGATAAAGTCCATGGACAGGTGTGTCCAAGGACGGGAAGGTATGGGTAACGGGAGAAGGGAACCTGAAGGTCGTGAACGAGGGACCTTAGCGCGAGCGCACGTCTCACAAGCAGCCACAAAACCCTCCACCGACTTACGAAGAGCCGGCCACCAAAATCTCCGAGCAATGAGATCAACCGTGGCTCTACTCCCGGGGTGACCAGCAAGAACCGTATCATGATGCTCCTTAAAGAGTTTGTGACGTAGCTCAGGAGGCACAAACAACTTCCCGGAAGGACAACGGGCAGGTGCCTCAGTCTGGGCAGCCTGGACCTCGGCCTCCAAATCGGAATAAAGAGCAGAAACAACTACCCCCTCCGCCAAAATGGGACCCGGGTCCTCGGAGTTTCCTCCTCCCGGAAAACAGCGAGAGAGAGCATCAGCCTTCACATTTTTGATCCCAGGGCGGAATGTAACGACAAAATTGAATCTGGAGAAGAACAGAGACCATCTGGCCTGTCTCGGATTCATACGCCTGGCCGACTCCAAGTATGCCAGATTCTTATGGTCGGTAAAAACGGTGACAGGGTGCCTGGCCCCCTCCAACCAATGACGCCATTCCTCGAAAGCCAACTTGATGGCCAACAACTCCCTATCTCCCACATCATAGTTTCTCTCTGCCGGGGAGAGTTTTTTAGAGAAAAAGGCACAGGGTCGCCATTTGGCAGGAGAAGGGCCCTGGGACAAAACTGCACCCACACCCACCTCGGAAGCATCCACCTCAACAATAAAAGGTAAGGAAACATCGGGATGCACCAAGATGGGAGCAGACGCAAAACTCTCTTTAATCTTAGAAAAGGCTGCAAGCGCCTCCTCCGACCAAGAGGAAAAATCCGCCCCCTTTTTTGTCATGTCAGTAAGGGGTTTGACAACAGAGGAATAATTCAAAATGAACTTTCTGTAGTAGTTAGCAAAACCCAGAAAGCGCATCAATGCCTTCTGATTCTCAGGAAGCTCCCACTCAAGTACAGCACGGACCTTCTCAGGATCCATGCGAAAACCAGAAGCAGAGAGGAGAAAACCAAGAAATTGAATCTCCGATACCATAAAAAGACATTTCTCTAGCTTGGCATACAGTTTATTCTCCCGCAGTATCTGCAGAACCTGAAAAAGATGATCCTGATGGGTCTGAACATCAGGGGAAAAAATCAAAATATCGTCAAGATACACCAAAACAAATTTCCCCATTAAGTGGTAGAAAATACTATTAACAAAATGCTGAAAGACGGCCGGAGCATTCATCAGGCCGAAAGGCATAACGAGATTCTCGAAATGCCCGTTAGGGGTATTAAAAGCCGTTTTCCATTCATCCCCCTCTCTGACCCTGACCAGGTTGTACGCGCCTCTCAGATCCAATTTGGAAAACACCTTGGCTCCAACAATTTGGTTGAAGAGGTCCGGGATCAGAGGAAGGGGATAGGGATCGCGAATCGTGATACGGTTCAGCTCCCTAAAATCTAAGCAAGGTCTCAGAGAGCCATCTTTTTTTTTAACAAAAAAAAAAACCCGCGGCAACAGGTGACTTTGAGGGACGAATATGCCCCTTCTCGAGACTCTCGGAGATATAGGTTCGCATTGCGATTCTTTCCGGTTGTGAGAGATTGTAGAGGCGTGCTTTTGGCAGCTTGGCGCCGGGAATGAGGTTAATGGGACAGTCAAACTCCCGGTGAGGAGGTAGCTCCTGAACACCGCTCTCGGAAAACACGTCCGAGAAATCAGAGAGAAATGATGGCACAGTTTTAGTAGACACCTCTGCAAAAGTCGCTGTGAGACAATTCTCTCTACAAAAGTCACTCCACTCATTTATTTGCCTTCCTTGCCAATCAATGGTGGGGTTATGTCTAGTGAGCCAGGGTAACCCCAAAACTAGAGGAGAAGGCAATCCGTTAAGGACAAAACAAGATATCTCCTCCACATGAGTGTCACCTACAGCTAGCCGGATATTGTGAACAATGCCTTTCAGAGATCTCTGCGAGAGTGGAGCAGAGTCAATGGCAAAAACAGGTATATCCTTTTCCAATGTGCAAACCTGAAAACCATGCATGGCTACAAATTGAGTGTCAATAAGATTGACGGCCGCTCCACTATCGACAAAAATCTCACAAGAAATGACTTTGCTCTCTAGCGCCACCCTGGCAGACAGGAGAAAACGGGAACTGCAGGTCAGAGGAAAAGCATCAATTCCCACATCAAGTTTGCCCAAAGTAGCAGATGAAGTAGAACTTGATGATCTACCTCTTGAGGTTTTTCTCTTATTATCGCTCTTAGTACAGTTCAGGAATCTCCTAGACGGACAAACATTTGCCAAATGACCTATGCCCCCACAACAAAAACACACCATATTCTGAGGACTAAATCCTCTTTTATCAGGGGCAAGTCGGCCTAGCTGCATGGGCTCCTCCTCAGAGGGGAGCGAGACAGGATGAGGCCCCTGCACACTGAATGAGTCCGCACCATTGCCCCAAGACTGACAATGGCTGGACAGAGAGGTCTTGTTTCTTTCTCTTAGACGTCTGTCAAGGCGTATCGCCAATGACATGGCAGACTCTAAGGACGTTGGTCTCTCATGGAAAGCAAATGCATCTTTCAATCTCTCTGAGAGACCATGACAGAACTGACTCCGGAGTGCAGCATCATTCCAACCTGAATCAGCTGCCCATCTCCGAAATTCAGAACAATAAAGCTCCGCAGACAGTTTGTTCTGGCATAAAGCACGTAAGTTCGATTCGGCCAGAGCAACACGATCCGGGTCATCATATATTTGCCCCAGGGCCACAAAAAATCTTTCCACGGATCGAAGGGAGGGATCCCCTGATGGCAGCGAAAAAGCCCAAGTCTGAGCATTGCCCCTGAGCAGGGAGATGACAATCCTCACCCTCTGTTCCTCATTACCAGAGGAAAGGGGACACAAGCAAAAATGGAGTTTGCATGCCTCTCTGAAGCGAACAAAATTCTCACTGCCCCCGGAGAACGTCTCCGGAAGTGAGACCTTTGGCTCGCAACAGACTCCATGAGCCGGAGCAGAGCCTAATGCTTGTAACTGAGTCATAGATTGACGGAGATCCGCTACTTCCAAAGAAAGACCCTGCATGCGGTCAACCAGGCCAGAAAGCGGATCCATGTCAAAAAAGGACGGTTTTGGTGGATTATAATGTCACGGCTGTTTGAGGGTAACAAGAGCAAACACAGTGAAAAGAGCTACTGACCGGACCCAAACTAGGGAAGATAAGGGGTGACCCCTGTCAGACCCTCAAAGCTCTCCCTATGCTGCTAAAGCACATGCCTGGATCCAAATGGTGGAAGGAGGCATGCCCGCGTACCTCAGACTGATGGCCACTGTAACCCCTACAATAGTGGAAGGGGCACGGCCACCGGTGCCCTACTCAGTATATGGAGGGAACCGTGGCCACCTCAGATCCAGTCAGAAAATAATCAGGTAAACAACAATATCTGCACACTTAGCTGAAGGAGATGCAGCCACAGAGAAGACGGATCCAAGGACAGCTGGCAATATCCGGAGTGCTTGCTGCAGCAGAAACCAGGTCCAGTGAACTGATAGCTTACAAGTGAAGTTACTCAAGCCAGAGCTACAACTGAAATGAGAAATATAATCCACGCCCTGCAACAGGAGGAGGGGTGATTTAAAGGCAGGAAAATCAACTGCAGGAGAAACAGCTGAGAGTAAAGACCTCATCACAGGGGCGGAGAAACAGAACAGTGAGAACACCTCCAAGCTCTAAGTGACATCATCGCAGGGGTGGAGACACAGAGCTGTGAGAACTTCTCAAAGCTCTGGTAGTGACACAGGGGTATTGAAGGCCGTCTTCCATTCGTCTCCTTCTCTGACCCTGACCAGGTTGTATGCCCCTCTTAGATCTAATTTAGAAAAGACTTTAGCCCCAACAATCTGGTTAAACAGGTCCGGGATCAGAGGAAGCGGATAAGGGTCACGAATAGTGATACTGTTCAGCTCCCTAAAATCCAGACAAGGTCTTAAAGAACCATCTTTTTTCTTAACAAAGAAAAAACCAGCGGCAACAGGTGACTTCGAGAGTCGTATGTGTCCTTTTCTCAGACTCTCAGAGATATAAGCACGCATAGCGACCCTTTCAGGTTGGGAAAGATTGTATAAACGAGATTTAGGCAGCTTGGCGCCAGGGATGAGATTAATAGGGCAATCGTACTCCCTGTGCGGGGGCAAATCCTGAACTCCACTCTCAGAGAAGACATCCGAAAATTCAGAGAGAAAAGGTGGTACAGTCTTAGTAGAAACCTCAGATACAGATGTCGTGAGGCAATTCTCTCTGCAAAAGTCACTCCAACCATTTATTTGCCTCGCTTGCCAATCAATGGTGGGGTTATGTTTAGTGAGCCAGGGTAGCCCCAACACAAGAGGAGTAGGTAATCCGCAAAGGACGAAACATGACACATCCTCAACATGAGCATCACTCACAATTAAACTGATATTGTGAACTATGCCCTTTAATGATTTCTGAGAAAGTGGAGCGGAATCAATAGCAAAAACAGGAATATCCTTTCCCAAAGTGCATACCTGGAAACCATGAGTTATCGCAAATTGATTATCAATGAGATTGACAGCTGCTCCACTATCTACAAAAATCTCACAAAAAAATGTTCTTGCTCTCTAGCGCCACCCTGGCAGGCAGGACAAAACAGAAACTACAAGCAAACGGAAAACCTTCAATCTCCGCCTCAACCCTGCCAATAGTAACAGATGGAACATTTTTAAAAGATTTTTTCCTTTTTGTTTCTTTATTACTCCCAAAAAACTGCCTGAATCTCCTAGAGGGACAAACATTTGCCAAATGATTTATACCTCCACAACAAAAACAAACTTTCCCATGTGGGCTGAATCTTCTATTGTCAGAGGTTCTGAAAGGCATCTGTCAGAGCTTCTCAGATGTCTGGTTGTGACATATACATGTTCAGAGTCCTGCCTATACCGGTTACGAGGTCGGATCTGAGAGCTCTGCAAGCTGAGGTCCAGAGGTTTATATGGGCAGATAAACGCCCACGCATAGCAAAGCAGATAATGTTTCACCACAAATCCCAGGGAGGTCTGTCAGTCCCTGACTTCTTTAGATATTATAAGGCGGCACATTTAGCCCAATTTTTCTAACCCACCTCTCACCCAAAGAACAGCCACTATGGGCTACCTTAGAACAGGCACTGTTCAACCCTTTCACTTGGAAGGCCCTGATTTGGTCAGATTCATAGATACCATCCTCTTTATGCCTGGGGTCCTCTCCTACTATTCCCTTCTTCTCTGGCATTTAGTCAGGTTCAAGCAATCCCTACAGTCCAAAGCTCATCTTTTGACTATATATTTGGAAATCCAGCCTTTAAACCAGGACTTAGTCCTCACGCCTTTAAATGGTGGAGATCTAATAAACTATGTACTCTACACACCTTCTTAGTCAGAGGCAAACTTATGTCATTAACTGATTTTCGAAGTAGGTTTAATCTCCCTAGAGAGGAAATATTCAACACAAACCAGATATTTTCCTACCTACAGTCCATACAAGCGTCAAGAGGTACTTCCGACTTTACGCCTTTTAAACGCTTTATCACACACTCCTTTTATAAATGAGGGTTACTATCTAGAATATATAGGACTCTTAATTCTCCAAAGGAAGTATCTAAATTGCCCTACATGCGGGCATGGGAGGAGGACTTGGGGGAAGAGTTCCCAACTATTAAATGGCACCAATGCTCCCAGGATGTCACTAGAGGTTCCTGGCAGGTTACCTTGGCAGAAATATCAATGAAGATTCTCCACAGGACTTACATGGTCCCAGCCAAATTGCCCGGAGGTCTCATTGAAGTGCTTTCATGGCTGTGATGCAGAGGGCACCATGCTACATACATGGTGGTCCTGCCCCATCGTGAAAAATGTCTAGGGTAGAGTATGTGCTTTGACATCTTCAATAGTAGGCTCCCACTGCCTTGTCTCACTACCTTTCTGTTTACTAGGGGATAAACCCCCTAGATTAACTTATGCCAATTTCAAACTTTCACAGTTTATACTAATGGCGGCCAAGATCCATATCGCCTTTTAATGGCGGAAAACCACGCTCAATTTCCAAGCAGTCTTAGATAGAATTAACAAGATACTACTTTTTGAACGATTTAGTGCTATTCGCTCTGACTCATACGAGGCCTTTGAGAAGCTCTGGGAGCCTTGGTTGTCCTCTTCCCACTCCTTCAATCATAATCTATGTATCAACCTATAAATCTGTCCTATCGGTATCCAGCCATGATGACACTTGTGTACTTACAATATCTCTGTGCAACTTGATATATTTAAGTACTTCTCTTTATATACCCGCATCTGTAACAATTTAGAAATGCTACCCAATAATGTTAATTCTTTTTACTGTACTCATTATTTTTACATTTTTATTTCTATTTTTCTTTTCAATTTATTGTTACCACATATTTGCAATATGTAATATCAACATAAGTTGAACTGTTATGAGAAAAACCACAATAAAATCTTTGAAACATATAGAACCCCTTAATCAATATTTGGTGGAAGCAGGTATATCGCACTCCTCAATCTGTATTTTGATGAAGCAGGTATATCAAACCCCATAATCAGTATTTTGTGGAAGCAGGTATATCGCACCCCTCAATTAGTATTTTGTGGAAGCAGGTGTATTGCAGGCCTCAATCAGTATTTGGTGGAAACAGGTATATCGCAACCCTCAATCAGTATTTTGTAGCTAATACCCCAAACCACTGACGAAGCCGCATCGCGGCGAAACATGTCGGGCGGGGACTAGTGTTAGGCGCATTTGTTTTAGACAGACGGTAGCACTGTGAAAGCTTTACCTAGTTATAGGGCTCAAAAACAGTATTTTCTGAGTGTATGTGTGTATCGTGGGTGACAGTGAAGAGTGACACACAGTTTGTTTGAACAGGAATTATTAGCCAGGACCTGGGCCCAGGTCCTAGGACTCCCAAAAATTAGGGCTATATCCCCAGTGTGTGTTAAACTGTACACCACCAACTTGCACAATTATTTTCTCTTCTCCAATTGAGAGAAAAAGTATCAACTTCTATACAAGCCAGTACTATCGTCTGATAGTTTTAAGTGTGTGGACATTGGGGCATCTATAACCCCCCTTTTTAACAAGATTAAATAAAGTGTATGTTTTAATCTTCAAAATTAGTAGACCCCTACAGGGATTTCTTTTGGTCCTGGGACCAGTGGTGTATTTGAGGTTTACCTCCCGAGGGTCTTTACTAGGGCTCATTTTTTAGATATATCGCACCCCTCAATCTGTATTTTGTGGAAGCAGATATATCAAACCCCATAATCAGTATTTTGCGGAAGCAGGTATATCGCAGGCCTCAATCAATATTTGGTGGAAGCAGGTATATCAATCCCCTTAATCAGTATTTTGTGGAAGCAGGTATATCAATCCCCTTAATCAGTATTTTGTGGAAGCAGGTATATAGAACCCCTTAATCAATATTTGGTGGAAGCAGGTATATCGCACCCCTCAATTTGTATTTTGTGGAAGCAGGTATATCAAACCCCTTAATCAGTATTTTGTGGACACAGGTATATCGCACCCATTAATCTGAATTTTGTGGAAGCAGATATATAGAACCCCTTAATCGATATTTGGTGGAAGCAGGTATATCAAACCCCTTAATCAGTATTTTGTGAAAGCAGGTATATTGCACCCCTCAATCAGTTTTTTTGGGGAACAGGTATATCACACCCGTTGAAAATAGTTGTTCCAATGGCGCTTGTCCCTCTCTATACCTGCGGTATTGCAGCAGAACTGCACACAACTGCTGCACAATACAAATGCACTATATATTTTCTATGTTAGAAAGCATATTATAGTTATATCACACCCTCAATCAGTTTTTTTGGGGGCAACAGGTATATCACAACAGTTGCAATTAGTTATTCCAAAAGTGTTTGTCCCTCTATATAGCTGCAGTATCGCAGCAGAACCGCACACAACTGTTGCACAATACAAATGCACTATAATATACTTTCTATGTTAGAAAGTGTATTATAAGTATATCACACCCTCAGTGTATCACACCCCTCAGTATATCACACCTATCGATAGCACACCTATACCAGTCTTTAAAAAGACTTTAGTGGCCCTTTTAGCTAGCGTTTGGTGTCACTAACAGTCTGTCCCTGCTCCACAAAGCAACCACTCCGTACAATGGCAAAACACAGAATGTAAAATGGCTGCCAGATGAGGTTCTGTAGGAGTAGGAGTGTGTCCATGTGCTGAAACATCTCAATTGGCTGTTCTGTCCCACCTAATGGGTGTGTCATGGATCAAAGTTCGGCGCAATGCAAAAGAATATGGCGCATGCGAACATCGCCATATGTTCGCATGTTCTGCTAATCACAAATGCGCAAAGTTCACCGCGAAACAACCGCTGGGCGAACCGCAAGGCCATCTCTATTCACCTGTACCCGTGTGGGCCAGTCCGAGCCTGAGTACAAATGTTTTTTTGGGGGGAGGGGATATGTCTATTTGCTTTTTTTTTTTGAAAAAATATAGTTGGTGCTAAAAACGTACTATAAATGACCCTATCACTTCTTGTGTATAATACGGTATATAAATATATCTATATATAAATATTTATACACTTAAATTGTAGCACTTTACCATTAGCAGTATAAAGTCTTCATATTAGGCTACAGACACACGACGGTTGTGTGTTTTGCAGTCTGCAAATTGCACATCCGCAAAACACGGATGGCGTCCGTGTGCATTCCGCCATTTGCGGAACGGCACGGACAGCCATTGTTATAACTGCCTATTCTTGTCCACAAAACAGACAAGAATGGGACAGGTTATATTTTTTTTGCGGACCATGGAACGGAGCAACGGATGCGAACAGCACACAGAGTGCTGTCCGCATGTTTTGAGGCCCCATACAAGTTAATGGGTCCGCATCCAAGCATCAAAAACTGCGGCTCGGATGTGGACCAAAACAAACGGTTGTGTGCTTGTAGTCTTAATCTGTTGTTACAATGTTTCATCAGGGAAGTTTTTGTCCACGTGGTTTTCTGCTAGCGTTCTGATGCCACCTACTGGATTTCTGATGAATTACATCTTGTGATAAGTATAAAAACTTACTAAGGATATAGAAACATAGAAACATAGAATGTGTCGGCAGATAAGAACCATTTGGCCCATCTAGTCTGCCCAATATACTGAATACTATGGATAGCCCTTGGCCCTATCTTATATGAAGGATGGCCTTATGCCTATCCCATGCATGCTTAAACTCCTTCACTGTATTTGCAGCTACCACTTCTGCAGGAAGGCTATTCCATGCATCCACTACTCTCTCAGTAAAGTAATAGTTCCTGATATTACTTTTAAACCTTTGCCCCTCTAATTTAAAACTATGTTCTCTTATAGCAGTTTTTCTTCTTTTAAATATTCTCTCCTCTTTTACCTTGTTGATTCCCTTTATGTATTTAAAAGTTTCTATCATATCCCCTCTGTCTCGTCTTTCTTCCAAGCTATACATGTTAAGGTCCTTTAATCTTTCCTGGTAAGTTTTATCCTGCAATCCATGTACCAGTTTAGTAGCTCTTCTCTGAACTCTGAAAAAACAAATAACAAACATAATTTGAACGGGCCCTTACACGTTAAATTTAAAGGGGAATTTCCAATACTTTACATCATTGATGATCTTTCCTCAAGATAAACCATGATTGTTTAATCCCCCACAAACACCCACCCGCTAGAAAATGCCTGGAGTTCCTATAATTTTTTTTAACCCCTTAAGTACCCTGCCATTTTTCACCTTAAGGACCAGGCCATTTTTTGCTAATCTGACATGTGTCACTTTATGTGGTGATAACTTTAAAACGTTTTTACTTATCCAGGCCATTCTGATATTGTTTACTCGTCACATTTACATTTCTCTGCTTTTAAAACAGATAGTGATACCTCCTAAAATAGTTATTACTTTACATTTCCCATATGTCTAATTCATGTTTGGATCAATTTGTAAATTACATTTAATTTTTTTGGGATGTTAGAAGGCTTAGAAGTTCAGAAGCAAATCTTGATATTTTTCAGAAAATTTCCAAAACTTACTTTTTAAGGACCAGTTCGGGTCTGAAGTCACTTTGTGAGGCTTACATAATAGAAACCACCCATAAATGGCTACATTTTAGAAACTACACCTCTCAAGGTATTTAAAACTGATTTTTACAAACTTTCTTAACTTTGTAGGTGTTCCACAAGATTTAAAGGAAAATGTAGATGGAATTTGCGAATCTCACTTTTTGGGCAGATTTTTCATTTTAATATATTTTTCCCAGTAACAAAGCAAGGATTAAAAGCCAAATAAAACTCAATATTTATTGCCCTGATTCTGTAGTTTACAGAAACACCCCATATGTGGTCATAAACTGCTGTACGGGCACACGGCAGGGCGCAGAAGGAAAGGAATGCCATACGGTTTTTGGAAGGCAGGTTTCACTGGGATAATTTTAAGTTGCCATGTAACATTTGAAGACCCCCTGATGCACACCTAAATTTGAAACTCCCAAAAAGTTACCTCATTTTGGAAACTACACCCCTCAAGGTAATTAAAACTGATTTTACAAACTTTGGTAACCCTTTAGGTGTTCCACAAGAATTAAAGGTAAATGTAGATTACATTTAAGAATTTCTTTTTTTGGCAGAATTTCCATTTTAATAAATTTTTCCAGTAACAAAGCAAGGATTAACAGCCAAACAAAACTCTATATTTATTGCACTGATTCTGTAGGTTACAGAAACACCCCATATGTGGTCGTAAACTGCTGTATAGGCACACAGCAGGGCGCAGAAGGAAAGTAATGCCATATGGTTTTTGGAGGGCAGATTTCAATGGAATAATTTTAAGTTGCCATGTCACATTTAAAGACCCCCTGATGCACCCCTAAAAAAGAAACTCCCCAAAAAATTACCTTATTTTGGAAACTACAGGATAAGGATGCAGTTATGTTAGTACTATTTTAGGGTACATATGATTTTTGGTTGCTCTATATTGCACTTTTTGTGAGGCTAGGTAACAAAAAATTGCTGTTTTGGCACCGTTTTTATTTTTTGTTATTTACAATGTTCATCTGACAGGTTAGATCATGTGGTATTTTTATAGAGCAGGTTGTTACGGACGCGACAATACCAAATATATATATATATTATGTTTTTGGTTGTTTGTTTCAGTTTTACATAATAAAGCATTTTAAAAAAAAAAAAAAGATTTTTTTGAGTCTCCATATTCTGAAAGCCATTATGTAGGGGCTAATTTTTTCAGTATGAGATGGCAGTTTATTTGGTACTATTTTAGGGTGCATATGACTTTTTGATCGCTTGGTATTACACTTTTTGTGATCTAAGGTGACAAAAAATTGCTTTTTTGACAGACTTTTCTTTTTTTTTTACAGTGTCCACCTGAGGGTTTCGGTCATGTGATATTTTTATACAGCAGGTTCTTATGGATGCGGTAATACCTAATATGTATAACTTTTATTTATTTATTTAAGTTTTACCCAATAACAGCATTTTTGAAGCAAAAAAAATATCATGTTTTAGTGTCTCCATATTCTGGGAGCCATAGTTATTATATTTTTGGGGCGTTTGTCCTAGGTAGGGTCTCATTTTCTGAGGTATGAGATGATGGTTTAATTGGTACGATTTTGGGGTGCGTATGACTTTTGGATTGCTTGCTATTACACTTTTTGTGATGTAAGGTGACAAAAAATTGCTTTTTTTTTTACGGTGTTCACCTGAGGGGTTAGGTCATGTGGTATTTTTATAGAGCAGGTTGTGAAGGTTGTGGTGATACCTAATATGTCTATTTATTTACATTTGAGGTGAAGGTTAGATTGGTACTATTTTGGAGGGCATATGCCTTTTTGATCGCTTGGTGTTGCACTTTTAGTGATGTAAGGTGACCAAACATTTTTTTTTTAGCACAGTTTTAGGTCATGTGATATTTTTATAGAGCAGATTCGGCAATACCTAATATGTCAACTTTTCTTTTTTTTTCCCTATTTTTTTAATTTTTTTTTACTTTATATTTTTTTTTACTTGAAACTTGTAATTTTTGGGGGAAAACTTAATTTTTTGTAACTTTATTTTTTCTCTTTATTTTTTGTCCTACTTTTGTCAACTTTTGGGGGTCTAATCCCCTTTACAATGCATTACAATACTACTGTATTGGCTGTAAGTGTATTACACAATGTAATACACTTCAGTCAGCTTGCCTGTGAGATCCAGGGGGCTGGATCTCACAGGCAGTCAGGGAGGGCAGCCACGATGCCTAAGGAAGACATCGGGCTGCCTTCCCTGCCATCGGGTCCCAGTCACAAAAGCGCAGGAACCCGATGGCCAACCCGCACGATCCTGCACGTGCCGCGGTCAGCGCGAGGCAGTGCGATGGTTAATGCGCCAGCACATGTGTTTTGACTGATGGCGGTGCATACAGCAGGGGTCAGGCTATAAGTGACTGCCAGACCCCTGTGCTGATTGGGCGGGCGCAGCTCCTGCATCCGCTCGCCGTACATGTACGGCGCTAGTCCTTAAGGGGTTAAACTGAATGCTACAAATAAATATAAAACAAAACTCTTTGCAAATAATCAGTGATGTGCCTTTAATAAAGGCAGACCGTGCAACTGCTATGAGGCCCAGAGGGGAAGGTGGCCCAGTGCTGAACATCTTCTCTTCCCGATGTGAAAACACTGCCTTTTCATGTAGCCACCACTAGGGAACTAGGGGGAGCTCAGTGCAAACAGATGATCACACCTTTTAATTCAGCCAACTGCAACTGCATAAATTGTATGCAGTGAGCTCCCCCTAGTGGTGGCTGAATACAGCCAGCTTTGTGATAGAAGATTTACCAGTGTATTTAGGTGGTAGGTGGTCAGAATCAGCATCATATTTATTAAGCACCTGTTTCACTGACATAAAAATCTGATAAAGTGGGTGAGACCAGATGTGACTTTTTTATTAAAATTTATTAAAATGTATTTCGCTTAATAAAAAAAAGTCAATGCTTCATGAATTTATCAGAATTCATCTGATCAGTTGTGCTTTGCATTCTACATTTCCTGGGAGAGAAACTGGGTGGGCCTTGGGGCCCATTCTAAGTTTTGCTATAGGGCCCTATGAGATCTGTGTTTGCTCCTATACTCAATTAAGGTTGAAATACAATTTTTTTTACTTTAGTTCAACTTTACTGTCCTACTATATATGGGCAGAATACAGTTCCATAATAACAGATTATGGGAGATTTGATGCCAGCAACACAATGAACAAGAAGAAATGAAACATTTATAGAAAAATATGGTGTGAAACTGCCAAGTGGTGGGAAGTCTAGCTCTAGAGACTAGGGGGGTCATTTATTAAGATTAGCGTTTTAGACACCGGTCTTAATAAGCCCCTGCGCTGGTGGTGGATCCGCTGAAGTTATGTAGAGGCACCAGCCTCTACATAACTTCTGAAGATCCACGCCGCTTCTAAATCTACGCCAGCTCTGTTGCTGGTGTAGATTTAGACCATTTTCTACACCTAAGGCTACATGCACACGACCATATATGTTTTGCGGTCAGCATATTGACGATCCGCAAAAAAAAGGATGATGTCCGTATGGCATCCGTTTTTTTTTTGTGGATCTATTGTAACAATACCTATCCTTGGGACAAGAATAGGACATGTTATATTTTTTTAGTGAGGCTACGGACAGACATACAGATGTGGAAAGCACATGTTGACACGGAAACAAAATATGTTCGTGTGCATGAGGCCTAAAACAGGTGTAGAAAATAGCTCAAGTAAGTATAAAGGGGGAACAGGCACTCTATCACCTGAAGCTGTGGAGAGATATTTCTATAGGTAAGTATCGTGTTTGGATATAGTGTACACTGAGACAGTATATCGTATGGAAAATATTTACACTGCTCAAAAAAATAAAGGGAACACTTAAACAACACAATGTAACTCCAAGTCAATCACACTTCTGTGAAATCAAACTGTCCACTTAGGAAGCAACACTGAGTGACAATCCATTTCACATTCTGTTGTGCAAATGGGATAGACAACAGGTGGAAATTATAGGCAATTAGCAAGACACCCCCAATAAAGGAGTGGTTCTGCAGGTGGTGACCACAGACCACTTCTCAGTTCCTATGCTTCCTGGCTGATGTTTTGGTCACTTTTGAATGCTGGCGATACTTTCACTCTAGTGGTAGCATGAGACGGAGTCTAGAACCCACACAAGTGGCTCAGGTAGTGCAGCTTATCCAGGATGGCACATCAATGCGAGCTGTGGCAAGAAGGTTTGCTGTGTCTGTCAGCGTAGTGTCCAGAGCATGGAGGCACTACCAGGAGACAGGCCAGTACATCAGGAGACGTGGAGGAGGCCGTAGGAGGGCAACAACCCAGCATCAGGACCACTACCTCCGCCTTTGTGCAAGGAGGAACAGGAGGAGCACTGCCAGAGCCCTGCAAAATGACCTCCAGCAGGCCACAAATGTGCATGTGTCTGCTCAAACGGTCAGAAACAGACTCCATGAGGGTGATATGAGGGCCCGACGTCCACAGGTGGGGGTTGTGCTTACAGCCCAATACCATGCAGGACGTTTGGCATTTGCCAGAGAACACCAAGATTGGCAAATTTGCCACTGGCGCCCTGTGCTCTTCACAGATGAAAGCAGGTTCACACTGAGCACATGACAGACGTGACAGAGTCTGGAGACGCCGTGGAGAACGTTCTGCTGCCTGCAACATCCTCCAGCATGACCGGTTTGGCATTGGGTCAGTAATGGTGTGGGGTGGCATTTCTTTGGAGGGCCGCACAGCCCTCCATGTGCTCGCCAGAGGTAGCCTGACTGCCATTAGGTACCGAGATGAGATCCTCAGACTCCTTGTGAGACCATATGCTGGTGCGGTTGGCCCTGGGTTCCTCCTAATGCAAGACAATGCTAGACCTCATGTGGCTGGAGTGTGTCAGCAGTTCCTGCAAGACGAAGGCATTGATGCTATGGACTGGCCCGCCCGTTCCCCAGACCTAAATCCAATTGAGCACATCTGGGACATCATGTCTCGCTCCATCCACCAACGTCACGTTGCACCACAGACTGTCCAGGAGTTGGCAGATGCTTTAGTCCAGGTCTGGGAGGAGATCCCTCAGGAGACCATCCGCCACCTCATCAGGAGCATGCACAGGCATTGTAGGGAGGTCATACAGGCACGTGGAGGCCACACACACTACTGAGCCTCATTTTGACTTGTTTTAAGGACATTACATCAAAGTTGGATCAGCCTGTAGTGTGTTTTTCCACTTTACTTTTGAGTGTGACTCCAAATCCAGACCTCCATGGGTTGAAAAATTTAATTTCCATTTTTTTATTTTTGTGTGATTTTGTTGTCAGCACATTCAACTATGTAAAGAACAAAGTATTTCAGAAGAATATTTAATAAATTCAGATCTAGGATGTGTTATTTTTGTGTTTCCTTTATTTTTTTGAGCAGTGTATTTATTTCATTTAGGATATCCAATTCATATACTGCAGTAAAAAAATGGTAGATAAAAAAGGTTAGTGAGGTGATCGGGTAAAAATGGTGATCAAAAATAATGATTAGAAATATAACAGGGTCCTAAAAAGTTGCAATAAGATCCTAGGAGTAGTTCATGCAAGGTTGTAATAAAATCTTTAAAAATAATTCATGTAAAAATAGTTCATGCGAAAATAGTAGATGCGAAAATAGTATTTCATGCGAAGGTAATAATAGTTCATGTGTAAAAATTCGAGAATGATGTATATAATCTAAAAAATAATCGAAAGATATGAATACGAAAAATATATATTCGATAAAATGTTTGAAAATAATAATAATCCCAAAAAGATATATTCGAAAAAATATATGGGTATACCAACCGGTGCCAGTTCGTGGGGAGAGGGGTGTCGTTCTAACGGTGTAGATATGGTTCACCTTGTTAGTTTGATAAATCCTCAGCATCTCTCCCTGGCGTGTTCGAGTGACGTGTCTCCCGGCGTATGGTTGCTGGTATGCGATACTTTCGGGTAGATCACGTGACTGCCGGCAGGTCGCGTGGCGTCCCACGTGACCGGAGTGCGGCCGGAGTTTTCTTAGCGCGCTGTTTGATGGATACCGCTGTTTTTCCAGTCTCTGCGGTATGACCTGATATGGTGCGATTTTGCGGGGATGATGCTACAGGCCAGACGTGTTTCGAAGCTGAACTGCTTCTTCCTTAGTGGCTTGGCATTATCCCTGATGCATGCGTCTTCCATATCTGCCCTTGGGGTGTGGCTAGATAATTGGTTGGGGTTAATTGAAAAATTGGTTAGGGTTAATTGAAAAAGGTGGGCTGGATTTCCATCTTGCTGCATAGAAATGAATGAATGAATGAATAAATAAATACATTTTCTAGTAACAAGAACTTATAGTGTGTCAGTTATGTACATATTCAACCTTGGAGAGGTTTTGCAGTCCACTTCAGTCGTTGAACTATGTCTCTATATGATGTTGGGAATGTCTATGTTCATTATTTGAAAAAAAAACACAATGTGTAGGAAAAAACGCATGTGCGTTTTGGTTGCGTTTTTGGTGCGATTTGTGTACCAGTTTGTGTCTTTTTGTGCGAGTTGGTTAGGGCGCGGTGAACTGTCTTATTAGATTTGTGTTTACGGTGTTTTTGTGGTTTTGTGATTTTAGTAGTCGTTTGGGTGCATCATGTCTGTAAAGGAGGTGGTGGTGGGGGGGCTGGGGGGAGTGTTTAGGCGTTGTTACTTCTTTTCTTATTGATGTTAGGGCTCCTTCACACTTGCGGCAGGACGGATCCGGCAGGCTGGTCTCCCTGTCGGATTCGTCCTTCCGCTGTTTCGCCAAGCCGCCGGACCGCCGCTCCGTCCCCATTGACTATAATGGGGACGGGGGCTGAGCTCCGGCGCAGCACGGCGGTGCACGGCAAAAGCCGCCGGACTAAAAAGTCCTGCATGTGAAAAAAAAAAAGTCCTGCACGGCGAAACAGCGGAAGGACGGATCCGACAGGGAGACCAGCCTGCCGGATCCGTCCTGCCACAAGTGTGAAGGAGCCCTTAGTTGTTTAATAACCTTGAGGAGGTTTTGTGGTCCACTTTAGTCATGAAAGTGTGTCTCTATAAAGTGTTGGGAATGTCTATGTTCATTATTAAAAAAAAACGCAATATGTAGAAAAACGCATGTGCGTTTTCATTGCGTTTTTGGTGCGTTTTGTGTGCCAATTTGTGTATTTTTATTTGAATTGATTAGGGCATGGTGTATTAGTCTATTGGATTAGTTTTTTTATGTTTTTGTGGTTATCTTGATTTTTTATTTTATGATTATTTGATTTCTCTAGTGGCTTAAGTGCATCATGTCTGTGAAGAAGGTGGTGGTTTTGTGGTTTGTCTTCATATCGGTGTGGGAGGGGGGTGTTTAGCCATTGTTAATTCTTTTCTTATTGTTTTCTTATTGTTATGATTCTTTAGGTATGGGAGTGGGTGTCTACCTACTAGGAGACATGGAGGTGCTGGTAAGCAGCCGGACACTCCATGTCCCGTCGCCTGAGGATACCACACACCGGTTACAGGAACCCAAATATTTATATTTCTGCGTTTAGACCCTTGGGGATTAGGGTGTCAAATTCATAGATTCTTCTGGATTCTAATCTTGACATTGCTGCTATGTGATTGCCTCCCCTCCAGGATTACTTGACTTTCTCTATGGCTGTGAATTTAAGTGAGGAGTGATCTTGGTTGTGGATATCTTTATAGTGTTTGGATAGAGAGTGTTGTTCGAAGCCCTTTTGGATGTTGCTGATGTGTTCGGATATTTTTTTCTTGAGAGTGCGTTTGATATATTGTTTGTTGCATGGACATTGTAGTATGTATATGACATCAGTTGAGTTTCATGTGAGGTGGTCTTTAATATCTAAATAGAATTGGGTATTGGTGGATTGGACATTAGTGTTTTTTTGGGGGAGTTTTGTCATTTTGCAATTGTTGCATGTGTCGCATGTAAAAAAGCCTTTGAGATTTTGCCAATTATTCTGTACTTTCATCTTAGTTTTTTTTGCATGTGGGGGCAATTCTGAAGGCCCAAATTCTGAGCTTTTGTATAAGTAATTTGGGGTTTTATACTTAGTAATGGTCCTATGGTCTTGTCTCCCAAAAGGTGGGGCCAGAGTGTATTGATCTAGCGTCTAAGTTGGATGATTTTGTAACAAAAAAGGATTTCCTTTCCATTTTCTTGACTTTTTGGAGGGAAGTGTTGATTATTTCTGTGGGGTACTGTTTGATCTGTAGTTGTTTGCTTAATTGTTGTGCTTCAAATTCAAATTGGTCGTTGTCAGGGCAGTTTCTTTTTAGACGTTTAAATTGGCTAGTGGGTATGTTGGTCAACCATCTGGGAAGGTGGCAACTGGAAAATAATATATAGCTGTTTTTGGCGGTTGGTTTATGATATGTTTTGCAAGTGAGGTTCTGATCTTTTTTCTTAATTGTGATGTCCAGGAAGTCAACGGTTTCTTTACTGGTATGTGTGGTGAAGTGTAGGTTCTTGTTATTGTTATTGATCTCTTGTATGAAAGTGTTTAGTTCTTCTTCTGATCTATTCCAGATGAAAATGATATCATCGATGTATCTTCGCCAGAGCACCAGGCTTGCCCCCTTTATTTTACCCCAAGTCCACCAGAAATTATTTTGCCCCAAGTCCACCAGGCTTTTTTTAGACCGGACCCCACCACACCACCAGACACGAAATCGACCGATCCAACCACAACAAAGAACAACGAGAACAGAGAGACTATAACCAAGAATGCATAAAACAATTATCTGATCACGACACCTACAAAATTTTAAAAACAGATCCCACAAACGACTTCTTAGAGGAACTAACAAGACTTTGCAAAAAAAGGCCTAGAGGAAGGGATTCTAAATAAACAAGAACATGCATTCATAACAAAAAAAAACAAAAAGAATACCCATTTTCTATTGCCTTCCCAAGATCCACAAAAACCCCAACAACTCCCCAGGTAGACCCATCATTTCGGGCATCGGATCAATTTCCTCCAACCTATCCCAATCCGTAGACAGAAGTCTCTCCAACCAATTGTAACCCGCTCACCATCATACATTAAAGACACCACAGACATAATCAAAACATTAGAAGAGATACAATGGGAAGACCACTGGATCCTAGGGACAATGGACATGAGTTCATTATATACAATAATAGATCACAAACAAGGGATTGACGCGATGAGAGACAGACTACAACAGAACAGCAACATACACACAGAACAAATAGAGTTCATAACACAACAACCTCTTAATGGCCCAATGAGAGGAGGAGGTTGTATCGCCAAGACTGGGTGTAAGCCTGGTGCTCTGGCGAAGATACATCGGTGATATCATTTTCATCTGGAATAGATCAGAAGAAGAACTAAACACTTTCATACAAGAGATCAATAACAATAACAAGAACCTACACTTCACCACACATACCAGTAAAGAAACCGTTGACTTCCTTGACATCACAATTAAGAAAAAAGATCAGAACCTCACTTGCAAAACATATCATAAACAAACCGCCAAAAACAGCTATATATTATTTTCCAGTTGCCACCTTCCCAGATGGTTGACCAACATACCCACTAGCCAATTTAAAAGTCTTAAAAGAAACTGCACTGACAACAACCAAATTGAATTTGAAGCACAACATTTAAGCAAACAACTACAGATCAAACAGTACCCCACAGAAATAATCAACACTTCCTTCCAAAAAGTCAAGAAAATGGAAAGGAAATCCTTTTTTGCTACAAAATCATCCAACTTAGACGCTGACGGGACACTACGCATCATCTTACCCTTCAATAGTAATTTCAAAAACATAGAAAAAATAATCAATACACACTGGCCCCACCTATTGGGAGACAAGACCATAGGATAGGTCATCACTTAATAGGAGGTGGATAATCCCTTATTTTTTTTACAACAGTGAGCTCTTTCCTGGAAGTGAACACCTGTACAGCGGGGTTCTAGGTATAAGATATCATGCCTCCCAAGTGTCCCTCTTTTGGAGGGACAGTCCCTCTTTTTGACCCAAGTCCCTCTGTCCCTCTTTGAGCTATCCATGTCCCTCTTTTTGACCTGGGGAATGAATGCATAAATGTGCATTAATAAATTTACTAAAGTACTCCTTACTAAAGAGTCTGTATGGTTTCTACCTGTATATTAGACCATAACGTCATTATTTTGTGCAATTTCTACCCTAAAATATCTATAATTTGATGATTTATGTGCTAATATTTTAATGGGAATCGAAGTGCAAGAAAAAAATTGTCCCAGGTGCTCCACATGCTGTAAAAAATTAAAGGAACTTACACTCACCTAACTGATCCCCAGCTGCTGCAGTTGTAATGGGGGTCAGTAATTATGATTTTGGCGGAGTTAGAGGCATGGCCTAGTATGAAAATATTGTCATGATGCATATCGGCATATATTGTCCCTCTTTGAGATTTTCAAAAGTTGGGACGTATGTGATATATACATAGGGTTCTAGGTATATGATATATGCATGTATCCTGAGGACTATGGTTAATGCTGTCACAAATACCACCAGCCCTGATACAATCTGATTCTCCATGTTTTTGAAACAATTTGTGCCTCTTTAGCCATTTCAGATAGATGGATTGATTTGCCAGTTACGAAGCTCAAAGTTGGTGACATGAGTCTCTAAACTGAGAAATCGATTCATCTGCTCTGTTCATACAAATATCCCTAACAGTGTTAACATTAAAAAGAAAAACAAAAAACAAAGGGAGGTCTCCTAGAGGGGAGGGTACCAGGACCGCCCAGCATCCATGGCTTAATGAAACAGATGAACTCTCAGCCCAAGTTCTATGTGGCTATAGGGATAGAGGTCCGACGTCCAGACATCCACCAAGCAATGAGCGCCACTCGCGCACGCCCTCACCTAGACACAGAAAAATACAAGCCAAGAGGTTGGCACCAGTGTGACCCATCGCTTGATATTCCCATACTACCTGTAGGCGAAACTTGCAGCGATCTTTAGTCGCAAACCTTTAATAAAGCAAACCAAGAAGAGGGGGTCCAGCAGTCTCACCACAGTGGTCGAGAACCCACTCACATATTTCACTGCCTCATCCCCGTATGATTAATCATATCAGAGCCGTAGTTCGCCATACCTTACATACATTCACATAGATATTTCATGCAGCAGGGAACTCAAATCGAATGTCAGATACTGGCAGCTGAAAAAGGAACTATAAACAGAGAACAGAGCCTGAAATCAGCTCTGTCTCCTTAAAAGGGCACACAATAGCGTGCTCGTCACATATGATCCATCCCTGCCTGCGCTCGAACTCCGTATCCAGCGGGAAGAGCCGTACCCCGAGCCGCGCCCAGCACCCGGGGACCCCCGGACTCCAAGCCGCGACCCCCCACCCACATATCGCTCGGTATTTTAAATAGCTGAGAGCTCCCAACATCATTTAATGCCGGGAAGTCCCCCCTCCACCATCCTGGAGACCCACCCGTGCTCGGATATACCTTCACATTCTTCATCAATAAAGTACATAAGGAAACACCGGACAGATTGAATTTTCCCCAACTCACCCCTCCCACCCACCCCCCACCTTGCAGGAAACAACAAAACAAAACAAAAAAAAAAAAAAAGGGAAAAAGTCCTAATTAGTTAGCCATGTCCCAATCTTTCCATAAGCTATTCCACTTTGAATAAGATCCTCTTTGTCTGTGTAGGATCCTCTCATAGCTTTTCACTTTTTCCACCAGGCTCAGCCAATTATTACAGTCTGGGGCGGGAGAGCAGAACCACGATCTTGAAATCAGGAGCCTAGCCAAGAACAGCACCTTAACCAACAAGTGACTTTTTATAGGTTGATGGTTAACCTCAGATAAGTCTCCCAGGACCCAGATCCTGGGGGACAAGGGAACAACAATTTTAAGTTTGCGCGCCAAATTCTTTTGGACCAAACTCCAGTACCTGCTCACCATTGGGCAGTCCCAGAACAGATGTAAATGATCTGCCTCGGGATCGCCACAGCGTGGGCAATCAGAGGAGGCCCGGAATCCTCTTCTATATAACCATACAGGTGTCACATACATTTTGTGCAAAATATTGAATTGTACCACGATGTGGTTAAAATTATGTGAAACCAATTTTAAACTTTCCCCTATATTCTCCCAGTTTGGAGAGCCCCCCTCTAAAAGAAGAGAGGACCAGGCTCTCTGTCCTGGAGAGAGAACACCAAAAAAGAAATTATGCATTAAATGTCTATAACAGTGCGATAATTTAATTCTCGTGACAATTTTCTTACGAATTAAATCCTGTAAAAAAACAGGAGTATCTATAATAAAAAAATTACTATTCAAGGTGCTAGAGAGTGCTAACCTCAATTGAAAGTATGCAAACCAAGCCACCTCACCTAAATTTGCCCTTAGTTCCATCAGGGACAAAATTTGTCCACCACTGACTACTTGGTGTAAGTACTGCACATTTTTGGTCCTCCAATACTGGCGGCAGCTTGAGTCGTTTAATTTAAGAAGTTTTGAGTTATGCCATAATGGAGTGCAAATAAGCGAAGCCTTAACTCCACACCAACTCCTTATGAGAGACCAAGTCTTCATAGCCATTCTGCAGAAAAACGTGTATCCGCTCAGTGTGTTTAGTAAATAATCTGATTCCAGTACGGTGAAAAAATCGGAGAAACCTGCATCTTTCACCACTTTTCTGCAGAAGGGACTATTTTGCCAATCATTAAAAAGGCATAGTTGGGAGGCCACAAAATAGCCCCTAAAGTAAGGGAGGTTAAGACCTCCCTGACTATAGGGCATAGAAAAATAAAGTGCCTTCAGTCTCACGCGCTTCCTCCCCCATAATAAATCATTGAGTATACGCTCTATCAGTCTAAAATACTTGTCTGGAATCCATATAGGCGAGTTGCGTAGGACATAAAGAACCTGGGGAAGCACTACCATTTTTATCAATGAGATTCTGTCCGCTCTTGCTAGCAGAATTTTTTGCCATATCTTAATTTTCGCTCTTAACTTCGTCAACAAGGGGATCAAATTAAGTTGTAAATATTCCTGAGGTTTAGCGGAAACTGTTATCCCCAGGTACTTTATTGAATCAGAGATCATTAATCGGTTATTAAATTCGCCTCGCAATTCGTCTATAGGGAGGAGGACGGTCTTATCCCAGTTGATCTCAAGTCCGGATAAATCGGAGAAGTGATTAACCAGGTCCATTATACGAGGGAGAGTAGTATCTGTTTGATGAATAAAAACCAGAATATCATCTGCATAGAGGGATACTCGGTCATGCTTCCCCATTATGCCAAAACCAGCCACCTCCGGATCTTGTCTTATCATAACCGCTAGAGGTTCAATATAAATATTGAATAAAAGGGGGGAAAGGGGACAACCTTGGCGAGTGCCTCTTCCCAAAGTAAAGCTCTCTGTCATTGAATCATTGATCCTAATCCTGGCAACTGGGGAATTGTAAAGTAACTGGACCATCGCAATAAATCTTGGGCTAAAGCCCATTTTTTTCATTATCTCCCAGAGAAAAATCCACTCCACCCTGTCGAAGGCTTTCGTGGCATCCAGCGACAGGATGGAGCGGACACCACGCTCCGGGGATTGAATATTAGTAAATAACCTATGCAAATTGTGATGGGTGCCCCTATTTGGCATAAAGCCATTTTGATCTGGGTGAATAATCGTGGGCATAACCCGCGAGAGCCTCCTAGCCAGAACTTTTGATAATAGCTTAGCGTCAGTATTTAATAAGGATATTGGTCTGTAGGAGCTCAGTTCTACCGGATCTTTATCCTTTTTTAGAATTAAAACAATAAGAGCCTCCATCATAGAATGTGGGAGTTTCCCTCCCTGGGCCGCTTGGGAGAAAACCTCCGACAGGTGGGGAAGAATCACATCGCTATACTTGCGATAGACCTCATATGGGAGGCCATCTGCCCCTGGCGATGAGTTCCCCGAGACAGACCCAAGGGCCTCCTGCAACTCCATAAGAGACAGCTCCTCCTCCAGATATCCCCTCTGAGCTTCATTTAACGTTGAAAGTGGAATTCTCTCTAGGAACCGCATCGCCAGCCCAGATGACAAACCAGGAGAAGATCTATATATCTGAGCAAAGTATTGTAAAAAAGTATTCCCAATTCCATCTAAATCTGTTATGATTTCACCCTCTGCATTACGGATGGAAGTAATGGGTTGTTGTTTTTTATCTTGTTGTGTAATTATTCTGGCTAAGAGCTTACCCGGGCGTCCAGATTCGATAAAATAATTGAGCCCCTTAAAGAATACCCTATGGTTTGCTTTCTCTGTTACATATTTCTCCAAAGAACAGCTAGCCTTCTGCATTCCTTCCCTATTGTACTCAGTGGGGTGGCTAGCGTATCGCTCGGCTGTAAGTGCGGCTGTCTTAACCAACTCCTCCTCTTTCTTCCTAAATGTTCTTTTTACTGCGGCAATCTCACTTATAAAGGTCCCCCTCAGATATGCTTTAAAAGCATCCCACACTGTGTTGAGATTGGCAGAAGGAAGATTCACCTCCCAAAAGGAGGACATCACTAATTTCATTGACTGTAGATTATCCATGATAGTGAGCCAATATGGATTCAACTTAAATCCTAGCCCCCTAGTATCCTTATTCTTCCCGCTGCGGACCTCAACCAGTACGGGTGAGTGATCAGAGACTGTTCTTACTCCATATCGCATCTTACAGATGTTACTCAAGTTGCTCTCATTGGTAAGTGCTAGATCGATCCTTGACATTGCTCTACCCCCCCTGCTCACACAGGAGTAAACTCTCTTTCCTCCGCCAAAATATTCCCATATATCCACCACTCCAAGCTCTGTGCAAAATTGAAGCAGCGGGGAATTACAAGGATTCCTCCCCCTTTCCGCATCCAGTGAGAATCTATCTTTTTTAGGGTCAATGACCGCATTAAAATCCCCCATCAGGATTAAGCGACATTCTGGTCTCTTTTCATAAAAGAGCATTAACTGAAGCAATGGATACATTGAGAATGGCGGGGGTATATAGAAAAAAGCTAAAATATAACTATCACCATACAGCATGCCATGCAAGAAAATAAATCTACCCTGAGTATCTATATAAGATTTTGTGAGGGTAAAATCTATAGAGTTATGAATAAGAACCGAAACACCCCTAGAGGAGCCACTAAAGGTAGAATGATACGATTGGGAGTGCCATCCCATTGTCAAGCGGAACACGGTTTCTTTGGTTAAATGAGTTTCTACTATACAGATAATCGCTGGAAGGTATTTTTTTAATGCATCCATGATCGCTTGTCTTTTAACTCTTTCCCCAAGTCCTCTGACATTCCAAGCTACAATTCTAGTGGACATCCCTCAAAGAGAAAAAAAAAAAAAAAAAGAAACACCCTGCAAGGTGGGTTCCCTCTCCCCCCCCCCCCCCTCTCTTGATCCGCTCGAACTAGTCAGCGAACCTCTAACCTCCGGCCGTTCGCCCCCCAGCCTGCCCCCCCCCTCCCCCTCATCCCTATAATCATAGTGATGCACAATTTCAGATGCCCATTTGATCCATCCAGTCTGATGCTTGTTGTGATGTCTCAAAAAAAAGAGAAGTCCCGTTATGAATTACTCTTAATTTCGCTGGATACTGTAGAGAGTATTTAATCTCCTTGACCGCCAGACGTTTCTTTATCTCTACAAAGTTTCTTCTTCTCTCCTGGGTCTGCCGCGCAAAATCAGGAAAGAAGAGCAGCCTTGTGCCCTGGTGTTCAATAGGTGTACATTCTCTTGCTCTTCTCAAGATCATATCTCTATCCGCGGATAATAGTAATTTAATCAAGATTGCACGCGGGGGTCTCCCTGGGGTAGGTTTCCCCCCTGGAATTCGATGGGCTCTTTCTATATGAAACATGGAAGAGAAATTGTCACTGCCAAGATTTTTCAAGATCACATCTTTAAGGCTACTTTCACACTAGCGTTCGGGCGGATCCGTTCTGAACGGATCCGCCCATAATAATGCAGACGGAGGCTCCGTTCAGAACGGATCCGTCTGCATTATATTAGCTAAAAAAAGCTAAGTGTGAAAATAGCCTGGGACGGATCCGTCCAGACTTTCAATGTAAAGTCAATGGGGGACGGATCCGCTTGAAGATTGAGCCACATTGTGGCATCTTCAAACGGATCCGTCCCCATTGACTTACATTGTAAGTCTGGACGGATCCGCACGCCTCCGCACGGCCAGGCGGACACCCGAACGCTGCAAGCAGCGTTCAGCTGTCCGCCTGTCCGTGCGGAGGCGAGCGGAGCGGAGGCTGAACGCCGCCAGACTGATGCAGTCTGAGCGGATCCGCCTCCATTCAGACTGCATCAGGGCTGGACGGCTGCGTTCGGGTCCGCTCGTGAGCTCCTTCAAACGGAGCTCACGAACGGAAACCCGAACGCTAGTGTGAAAGCAGCCTAAGTTGTTCCTCTAGCTGTCGGCCTTCAGCTCCTTCTGGAAAACCAATTATCCAAACGTTATTACGCCTTGACCTATTTTCTAAATCCTCTAACTTATTTTGAAGTGCTAGGTTTTCTGAGGCAAAAAGCAGAGTTTTTGATTTTAACATGCCCATTTCAGTTTGCAAAGAATCAGCAATTTTCTCCACATTCAACACTCGATCCCGAATCTTTACTAAATCGTCTCTTATTAGTGAAACATCACTCTGCACTGACCCCAATTGAGTGGACATTCCTTGCACTAAAGTGCCGTTATTTTCCACAGCGCATAAGATTTTGTCCAAAACTAATGGGTCATATTCGGTTCGTATTTGTGCAGAGAGACATTCCTCACCTACCTCCTGGTCTGCCTCCTCCATTCCATCCTCTGAAAGTTCCTCGTTTTGGGAAATTTTAGCAAATTTTTTCACCTTGGCGGGAGGTTTAGTTTTACCTGTGTTCTTTTCATTTAAAAAGGGCGATTTCAAAAACTTATCGATTTTTATTCTCTGGGGTCTTAGCCCCAGGCTTGATTCCGGAAGAGTCAACTGAGCGTCGCTTTGGGGCCATTCTCCCTTGAAGATTATTATTTGTATATATTTCTTTTCCCTTTTTTTTTCCTCCCCACTTTTTCCTTCTCTTATCTTTTTTTTCCTCTTATCTTTTTCCCTTTTTTCTTTTTTTTTTTCCTCTTTATTTCCTTTCTTTTTTCCTTCCCCCTTTTCTTTTTTTTTTTCCTTTTTTTTTTCCCTGCTTAAATTTCAGCTGAGTTTTCACCACCGCTTTTTTTTTTTTTTTATAACACCCCCGTCTTTATCCCCTTTTTTTTTTTGTACTTTTATACTATCCTTTGTTTCTTTTCTTTCTTATCTCCCCTCCTATTTTCCCCCCCTTTTAACCCTTTTCCTACCCTTTCTTTTTCCCTCTTTTCTCCTGTAACACAAAATTTCAGCAAAAAAGAAAAAGAAACAGGAACTATGTCCTCACTGCAGCTATATACACCGCTAGCCCTTCTTTTACAACGGTATAGCAGAAAAGACAACAATGCAGTGGGTAAAAAATAAATAAAAAATAGATGAAATAGGGTCTATGTTCTCACGTGTCCAATGTCTCATATCAGGAACCTTGATCCCAGCGTAGTCCGTAGCTGTAACGATGAGTCCAAACCAAGGGGAAAGGGAACAAAAGTATCCACGAAGTGGCAACAGGGCATCCAGCAGGTGGCAGCAGAGCGGCAGTCCAGCAGCAGGAAGAGGCAGAAGAGTGGAACCAAGCGAAACAAGCGGCCCGACGGCGAGGAGACCAAGAGGACAGCAGGCAGGGCAGACACCCAAAAAGGCCCAACGATCAGAAGGCAGCAGCGGAGCAGAAGGCGACAGACCGCAGACAGAGGAGCGAGGCAACCAGGCAGCGAAGAAGCCAAATCCAGGGCAGTCCAGGAGTAGAGCACACCCACAGACCAGACCAGGTATGATGGAGACTCGCAGATCACGCTCGCGGCATCAACTTGTTTCGGCCGCAGCTACTCAGCATCAGCTGTTCGGCATAAACCTGGAGGGGGAGAGGCAAGCGCGGGGGGAATCGAGACGCGACGCACTCACGTCATCCCGCCGTCCCCGATGATCCAAAGTGCCTGCAATGCATGCGCCTCTTTGAGATTTTCAAAAGTTGGGACGTATGTGATATATACATAGGGTTCTAGGTATATGATATATACATGTATCCTGAGGACTATGGTTAATGCTGTCACAAATACCACCAGCCCTGATACAATCTGATTCTCCATGTTTTTGAAACAATTTGTGCCTCTTTAGCCATTTCAGATAGATGGATTGATTTGCCAGTTACGAAGCTCAAAGTTGGTGACATGAGTCTCTAAACGGAGAAATCGATTCATCTGCGCTCTTCAAAGCTTATAGATCCCAACTCCTGGATAAAGTTTCTCATATTGATTTATATATTTCAAGTTTCAAAGTTAGCAAATTGGTTTGGACATTTTGTGTAGTGCTGACTATAGATACTAAACTTCTAATTATGGCCATAGCTGGAAGAGGGATATCAGCTTTAGGTTAAACATTTCTTTCCAAATTATAAAATAGCTACATATGTGTAATAGTATAGCAGCAGTCAAATGTGGCTCTCATGCCCCCTTTATTGGGGTGTTTGAGTTGAGTGTTTCAAAGCGGTTGTTTACTGGTATCTCATAATGTATTTTTGAGTATTCAGTTGTGTTTTTGTCTATGTTGTTTGTCTGAACAGTGGAGTGATTTCTTTGTTTCTGTTCTATGTCTGTGATGTTTTGTCTTTGATCAGTTCTAGATGGTCGAAATTTCCATTTTTTTTGTGAAAAATATATATTCGATAAAATGTTCAAAAAATAATAATAATAATAGAAAAAATATATGGGTATACCAACCGGTGCCAGTTCGTGTAGAAAATAATGAATGAGACCGGCCTGCCAGCCCGCCCCCTTGCCCTGCCCACGCCATGTCCATTTTTGTAGACCCATTGTGAGCGGGGAAAAGTCACAGATTGCGGTGCAAAGAACCTTTGTGCCGCAATCTGCACCAGAAATACGCCTAATATAGATGTATATCTGTAAAGAATAAATCAAGGCAACTGGACTTACTGTAGATTTCTTGAAAACGTTTCACTCGTTCTTCCAAACGAGCTTTCTCAATTATGCTTGTTGGAAGAACGAGCCTTGATTTATTCTTTACAGATATACCATGACCTGGATAAATGAGAACCTTCACTCACTAATATAGATGTATTTCTGTTAGTAAATAATCTTCTAGTTGTTGTAGTTGCTTTAGTTCCTACCCAGGTAATTCCTGGTGGACTTGGGGCATATATAAATTAATATGAGAAACTTTATCCAGGAGTTGGGATCTATAAGCTTTGAAGAGAGCAGATGAATCGATTTCTCAGTTTAGAGACTCATGTCACCAACTTTGAGCTTCGTAACTGGCAAATCAATCCATCTATCTGAAATGGCTAAAGAGGCACAAATTGTTTCAAAAACATGGAGAATCAGATTGTATCAGGGCTGGTGGTATTTGTGACAGCATTAACCATAGTCCTCAGGATACATGCATATATCATATACCTAGAACCCTATGTATATATCACATACGTCCCAACTTTTGAAAATCTCAAAGAGGGACAATATATGCCGACATGCATCATGACAATATTTTCATACTAGGCCCCGCCTCTAACTCCGCCCAAATCATAATTACTGACCCCCATTACAACTGCAGCAGCTGGGGATCAGTAGGTGAGTGTAAGTTCCTTTAATTTTTTTACAGCATGTGGAGCACCTGGGACAATTTTTTTCTTGCACTTCGATTCCCATTAAAATATTAGCATATAAATCATCAAATTATAGATATTTTAGGGTAGAAATTGCACAAAATAATGATGTTATGGTCTAATATACAGGTAGAAACCATACAGACTCTTTAGTAAGTAAAAAATAAGGGATTATCCACCTCCTATTAAGTGATGACCTATCCTCTGGATAGGCCATCACCAGCTGATTGTGTAACAACCCAGAGTGGTGTTACTACACGCCTCTATCCCGCTACTATCTTCTAAGAGCTTTTATACTGTCATCTGATGTAATTTGCTTATGTCCTTCACAAATGTGCTTGTAAAACCATGTTAAATAGAATTGTTTCCTTGTAATTTTCCAGGTTTATCAGCAGGTGCCAGCAATGCATTGGCCAGTTACTAGTCTTAGTTTAGTGTATCTAGGCTGGAATGGTTTATTCCAGCTTAGCTCCCCCTCTGTGGAGGTGTGGACTGTTCCCACATCCTGCAGCTTGGGTGGAGAAGGAAGTTAGAGTCAGTGTAGCCCACCCCCTGCTAGGGGTAGGGTGTGTGTGTGTGTGTGTGTGTGTGTGAGGAGTTCCCCTGCATAGGGAAGAAAGCCAGGATCATGTCTCGGATGAGACATTGATCATATTCCCAGTCTGAGACCTGCAGCCTCAGTTGGAAGAAAAAAGCAGACAACCTCCAGAGTTCCAGGAAGAAAGCATCCCCTGAGAAACTATCTGTGAGTAAAGTCCAAAGACCTAGGAGAAGCCATTCCTCCTCAGCTAGTCTGTCCCCACAAAGCAGAAGCTACAGAAAAGTGCAGAAGATTAGTTCCTGCCACAATTACAGAGCTACCAAGCAGATGTCCTATCCTGCAAGCTCACATTTAAAGAGCAGAAGCATTTATTCCTGCCAATGATTGCTAAAACCTGCTGGGACCAGAGACCAAAGCTGCATACTGCTTGGATACAAGTTATCTTCAGTAAAGAAACGTTTGAACTTCATCTAAAAGTCTGGACATCATTTCTGCTGCAAAATTCCTCTATTACTCCTACTATCACTACACTCAAATTTATTGCAAGTGAGCCAGGAGCCAGGAGTCCAGCCGTACCCAGGTAGGAGACACCGTTGACACAATTACCACTACCCTATAGAGACATTATAGGCCATTACACAACTCTGGCATTCCTAATCTGGGACGTGCGTTATAACACCTTGGAAGGGCCCTGGGGTAGTAACCTGCACACGCTGCAATTGGCGTCACAAACAAATACAGACTATTATTCACCCGTATCCAGGCCCACTGCATGCAAGTGGTGTCAGCGTACCCGTTCCTGGTCACTGCAATTGCACCCCTGCTGATCAGCTATTCAGCAGTAGCTCCAGCAGCAGAAGTGCAACAACAGCGGCCCGCAAGGGGTCCCTTTAAGATGAGATAAGTGTTTTGTGACACCAGTTGCAATGAAGCAACAACGGGACAGAGTACCTTTAAGAAATGGTGTTTGTACCCAGGTGTAGGAATGGCCGAATGATATAGGCCTATAATGTCCCTTAATGTTTTGTGCACGTTTCACGGTGCTCCTTCCTGGATATGCTGGAACCCCAGGCATTGGCTATAAAGCAGACAAATAGGGTGAACAATTGAGGGATTTGAAGAAATATTTGAGTCCAGACCTTGTGATGAAGTTCAAAGGCAACTTTTCTTTGCATAAACGTTTCTCCAAATGGTTTACAGACTTTATCTTGGTTCCAGCAGGCTTTAGCATTAAAGGAAACCTGTCACCATGATTTTGCGCATAGAGCTGGGGACATGGGCTGCTAGATGGCCACTAGAACATCTGCAGTACCCAGGTCCCATAGCTCTCTGCGCTTTTATTGAGTTAAAAAACAGTTTTGAGTGATATGCAAATTACCTGATATGTGTCCTGTATCCGGAGATGAGTCCAGCGGAAAGGAGCCCAGCACCGCCCCGCGTCCTCCGAATCTCCTCCTTGCTGGCTGACGTCACTGAGCTGGAGCACCGAAATCTCGCGATGCGCGAGCTAGCGCATGCGCAGTGTCGGCATCATGTTCATTCCCTGTGCTGGCATCAGCACAGGGAACGAACTGCGCATGCGCTAGCTCACGCATCGCGAGATTTCAGCGCTCCAGCTCAGTGACATCAGCCAGCAAGGAGGAGATTCGGAGGACGCGGGGCGGTGCTGGGCTCCTTTCCACTGGACTCATCTCCGGATACAGGACACATATCAGGTAATTTGCATATCACTCAAAACTGTTTTTTAACTCAATAAAAGCGCAGAGAGCTATGGGACCTGGGTACTGCAGATGTGCTAGTGGCCATCTAGCAGCCCATGTCCCCAGCTCTATGCGCAAAATCATGGTGACAGGTTTCCTTTAACTCTGGCAGGCAAACGATCTCAACTATGCTACATCAGTTTCTCTTTGGCTCTGCTGTACTAACAGACTTAAATAGAATATCTGCTTCTGCAGGATGCTGCAACTTCTCTCTGTAGTCTGACTCTGGATTATGCCAGGGAATAAGTTAGAATCCAGGCAGCTCCAACATGGAGTCTCAACCAGAACACACCAGAACTCCCTACCTCCTTCTGGTAGCAAACAGGACTGGCCCACTTTTGACCAATAAAGGAGGGAAGAATGAAATGGTGAGTTCCATTCTCTCTAAGTGTAGCTCTGCCATAGTTGCTGCCACCTGCTGGTGAACCAGGCATATTACACAAACAATTTAATAACATTATTATAAATGCACAGTGTCTAGGGACCTGGAAATAAATGCATAAGATAGCATTTAGGTTAGACCATTAAAGACAATAGCATTGTAGGAGTAGTAACATAAACAGACAGCTCCGTCTGTTTTGTAGCTCACCACTGCAGCGCTGCTCCCACTGACTTCACTCAGGAAAGGCCAATCACTGACTGAGGTATGTCACCGCTGTGGCCATTGTGTTGATAGTCACCAGGCAGTAGATACCAGCAGGAACCGGAGAAGTGCTGTATCGGCAGTTGTGGAAAATTGACGAGGTGTAACGGGGCGCCGAAGGCACACTCAGTCTCCCATCAGCTGCAGACCTCTCATTGGCTGTCCGCTTCCCTGCTGCCTCTATCTCTCTCCTTGCACTTAATCAGGTCAGGGACTGTCGCCCAGTTGCGCCCCGTCACCTAGGGCGGGTGGTGCAAGTAGGAAGGGGCAGGGGATCGGGTGGCAGCTCAGGGGGTGCACCTCCGCTCTATCTTTATACCCGTGACGCTACCCCGTGACAGAATCACTGGCCTTAATTTAGCATGGACCCTCTACAGAGCCCTCTACTTGACTGAGAAGATAAAAGACATGTTGGTTTGTTATCCCTGTCCTGACTCTTTAGAGGAGATCATGACGCTAGCAATCAGACTAGATAGACGGATCAGAGAGAGACAGCGAGAGCATTTGTTTTCTCCTCATACCCTTTTTCAACCTGAGGTTTCCCCCATTGAACCCAAGATGGAGGCCCACTCAGACGAGCCCATGCAACTCGGGATGACGTGAAGAGAGCTACGCCGTCATCGGGGCTCTTGTTTTTATTGTTGGGATCCCGACCACTGTGTCCTAAAGCTCCGCCTACTGGAAAGTCATCCAACTCTGAAGGATCCAAGGACAAGGTACTCCCGGAGGTGGTAAGAAGTAAATTATTGTTGCCGGTTTCTAATGCTTTTGGAGTCTTAAAGGGGTCAGGAAATGCCTTTGTGGATTCAGGGTCAGCTTTTAGTTTTATTGATTGCAAATTTATTGATTGCAAATCAGATATTATTCCTCATTTTATTTCTGATTATTCAGATGTTTTTATCCACCACTGAGACAGAGTAGCGTATAACCTAGTTCGTATTAAGGAGGGAGATGAGTGGAAAACTGCCTTTAATACTCCAGAGGGACAGTTTGAGTATCTTCTTATGCCATTCGGTCTTTACAATGCTCCAGCTGTGTTTCAGAATTTCATGAATGACATTTTTAGAGAACTCATCGGCAAAGTTATGATTGTTTATCTTGATGATATTCTTGTCTTTTCACCTGACTGGGATTCTCATGTGTCTCACATCAGATTGGTTCTTAAAATCCTCAGGGAGAATCATCTGTCCGTTAAATTAGAGAAATGTTTGTTTGGAGTTCAAAAGATTCCTTATCTCGGCTATATTCGTACTCCTCGTTCATTTAAAATGGATCCCAGTAAGGTTCAGGCTATCCAAGACTAGGTAAGACCATCCTCCTTAAAGGCACTCCAATGCTTTTTAGGATTCGCCAATTTTTACCGTAAATTCATTTAAAAAAAATCTGTTATTGCCAAGCCCCTCACTGACTTAACTAAAGGTTCTGATCTGGTTAACTGGTCGTTGGAGGCCTGTCAGGACTTTGATACCCTTAAAAATTGTTTTCAGATGGCTCCAGTCTTGGTTCAGCCCGATACCGAGGAACCTTTTGTGGTGGAGGTTGATGCCTCAGAGGATGGTGTGGGGGCCATCCTTTCTCAGGGGTCTTCTAACCTCACTAATTTAAGGCCATGCGCCTTCTTCTCTCGTAAGTTCTCTCCTTCGGAGAGAAATTACGATATTGGAAACCGCAAATTACTGGCCATAAAATGGGCATTTGAGGAATGGAGGCATTTTTTTTAAGGGGCTAGACACCGTATTACTGTCCTCACCGATCATAAGAACTTAGTGTTTCTTGAGGCGGCCAAAAGCCTTAATCCTAGACAAGCCAGATGGGCCCTGTTTTTTACTTGTTTTAATTTTTCTTTTACTTTCAGACCAGGAAGTAAAAATATTAAGGCAGATGCCTTATCCCGGAGTTTTAATGCCGTCCAACCTCCTGACACCCCCCCCCCCCTCCCCCCCGGAACCCATCTTGCCGGCAAGCATCTTTGTGGCAGCAATTTCTGCGGATCTTTCCTCTGAGATTCAACGGGCTCAGCAACTTGCTCCTCCACAAACACCGGCAGATAAGTTACTTGTTCCTGAGTGCCTTCGTTTTCAATTATTGGGTGAATGTCATGACTCCGTGCTCTCTGGTCATCCAGGTATTGCTGCCACTAAGGAATTGCTGCTGAGGTCTTTCTGGTGGCCCACTTTGTCTAAGGATGTACGGTCTTATGTTTTGGCTTGCGATGTTTGTGCCAGGTCTAAGACCCCGAGAACACTTCCCGCTGGTGAACTACAACCACTACCCATTCCCTGCAAGCCATGGTGTCACATTTCCATGGATTATATTTCTGATCTGCCCCCTTCTGAAGGGAAATCAGTGGTGTGGGTAGTGGTTGACCGTTTTAGCAAGATGGTGCACTTTGTTCCTTTAAGTAAGGTCCCTGATGCAAAGACCTTAGCATCCTTGTTCATTGAACATGTGGTTACGTCTGCATGGTGTCCCTGAGAATATCGTCTCTGATAGAGGCGTTCAGTTTGTTTCTGGTTTCTGGAGGGCTTTTTGTCGAAGATGCAACATCTCTTTATCCTTTTTGTCTGCTTTCCCTCCACAGACCAATGGGCAGACAGAACTAGTTAAATCAGGCAGTGGAGCTTTTTCTAAGGTGCTATGTATCACATAATCAACTGTTATGGGTGAGATACCTCCCGTTGGCAGAATTCGCTATTAACAATCGAGTTAATTCTTCCACGGGGGTGTCTCCTTTTTTTTGTAACAGTGGTTTGCATCCTCGCTTTTGTTCTAGTCCCTCTGTATCCTCACTCAACCCGCAGGCAGATTCTTTTACCTCTAGACTGTGCACAGTCTGGGCACAAGTTCAAACGAACCTGGAAAAGCCCCAGAAAACCCAGTGTAAGCATGCTAATAAGAGACGTTCCAAAGGGGTAAATTTTGTACTCGGCGATAAAGTGTGGTTGTCGACTAAGAATCTTGCTTTGAAACAGTGTTCTAGGAAATTCTCTCCGCGTTTCATTGGACCATACAATATTATTAAAGTTGTTAACCCAGTGTCCTTTAGACTTAAGCTACCCGACTCCTTTCGTATTCATGATGTGTTTTATAAGTCGTTGCTTAAGAGATATGTGTCACCAGTGGTTCCGGTTAAAAAAAACCTCCTCCACCTGTGGAGGTTGAAGGTCAGGAGGAATTCATCATCTCTAGAATTATTGATTTTAGAAAGGTTAGGAACTCCTTTCAATACCTGGTCCACTGGAAGGGCTATGGACCCGAGGAGAGGTCTTGGGTCCCAGCTACTAAGATCCATGCCCAAGGCTCATCAAGAAATTTCATGATGAGCATCCTGGGAGATTTGTACCCAAGGGCTTGGGTCCGGTGGCCCCCCTTAGCTTCGGGAGCAAGGATCTGTATTCAGCCTCGTTCCCAGGGTGGCTTTTGCTAGCTGGGAGGCTCCCTGCTCCTAGGTCTGCCTTGAGCGCCGAGCTGATCACTCGGTGCTCGACTTGTTTGTCTATCGGTCATGTGACGCTGGCCACATCACATGACCCTCACTCCCAAATATAAATACAGGCAACCTGCTGGCTACAGGTTGCCTGTGATTTTGGTCCCTTAGGCTGTGTATTATTATTATTGTTATTTAGCTTACCTTTGGATTTGACCCTTGATCTGCTTCCTGACACCTCTTCTGCCTGCTCCCTGAACCTTGACGCTACCTCTCGGATTTTGACCTCGGCTTGCTTTTGGATTTTGTCTTTGCCTCTTCTCTTGTACTGATGTGACTTCCTGGACTGACCCCGGCTAGTTGACCCACCTCGCCCTTCCGTTTTTGGTGGTACCTTGCTTGTTCCACCTCTCTGCCTGCTTGAGTGCTACCTCTCATTGGCTGTCCGCTTCCCTGCTGTCTCTATCTCTCTGCTTGCACTTACTCAGGTCAGGGACTGTAGCCCAGTTGCGCCCCATCACCTAGGGCGGGTGGTGCAAGTAGGCAGGGACAGGGGACCGGGTGGCAGCTCAGGGGGTGCACCTCCGCTCTCTTTATACCCGTGACGCTACCCCGTGACACCAGGTATGATTTAAAAAAAAACATTTTTACATCCATAGTTTTGGTCCGTGTCCAATCTGCAATTTCTCTGGATCACACATGGACCTTTTCAGGGGCGGACTGGGCATATACCCTGAAGGTAAACTTCCCAGTGGGCCACTGCCCCGGGGGCCACCTGAGCCCTCTTCATTGCCATTAGCTGTATGTATAATGATCGCATGCTCTCTGTATTTACATCAGCCACATGTGCCCTCCTGAATTCAGCTGTATTGCCATCCTCAGGACTGTGATACAGTTTAAAATTGCAGCGGGGTCAGCAGTATTTTATGCTGCACTGTTATATTTTGTTCTGCTGGGGTGGTATTTTATGCTGCATTATAGTATTGCTGATCCCATCTACTTGTATTGCTCCACCTTCTGTCAGTTTGGTCCCGTCTACAGCATGGGGCCACTTTAAGTTCCCAGTCCACCCCTGGACCCATTCATTTCCATGGGTCAGTAAAAAATATATTTCACTGCTGGTTTATGGGAGCACAGTGTCAGAATGCAATAAAAATTTAATAATTGGGCTCAGCATCACTTACACTATACACCACCTACTCCAGTTTTGGGGGTGTTTCGGAGCTGACAAATTACTTTTATTAGATATGGTTGTATCAATATCAGATATATTATCTACAATCTATTTATTCATTGTAGTTTTTTTTTTCTAAATTGATAGAGTTGTAATACAGTTATACTATATATATTGGTTCCCCTACTGTATGCACAAATAATTATATGATGAACATAGAACAATCTCAAAAACCGTATAAAGAACAGTCCGTGGATTTCCTCACACAGAATATGCAGTACGTTACTGTAAGCTGCTAACAAGACTGTGGTTGTATGTGATTTGCCGGGTTGAGGGGAGATCTAATAACTATGTATAAATATATCAAGGGTCAGTACAGAGATCTATCCCATCATCTGTTTATCCCCAGGACTGTGATGAGGGGACATCCTCTGCGTCTGGAGGAAAGAAGGTTTGTACACAAACATAGAAGAGGATTCTTTACGGTAAGAGCAGTGAGACTATGGAACTCTCTGCCTGAGGAGGTGGTGATGGTGAGTACAATAAAGGAATTCAAGAGGGGCCTGGATGTATTTCTGGAGTGTAATAATATTACAGGCTATAGCTACTAGAGAGGGGTCGTTGATCCAGTAAGTTATTCTGATTGCCTGATTGGAGTCGGGAAGGAATTATTTTCCCTTTACATTGGCTTCTACCTCACAGTTTTTTTTTTTTTTGCCTTCCTCTGGATCAACTTGCAGGATAACAGGCCGAACTGGATGGACAAATGTCTTTTTTCAGCCTTATATACTATAGTACTATTGCAGCCAGCCAGAACCGCAGGGGCAACACGTGAGTTGCACGGTGGGCTGATGAGGGGCCAAACAATAACACAGTTCATCAGTTTACTCACGGTTAGCAGAAAGCCTCCCTGGGCCAGCAGCACAGGAAGACAGCGCGAAATCCTCCGGGGCACGTTCTGTGGTAGGGAAGCACCAGCCTAGATGGAGGTTGAGGTGACCTTGGTAGCAGTGGTGTTTAGGGTGCTTGTGGCGGCTGGGTCCCTTGGTGGTATTTGTTGTGACGCCAGTACCGTTATTGGTGGTACAACGAGTTGTAAGAATGAAGTAGACAGTGGTAGGATACAACTCACAGCTTTTACTGATGTCGGTTCCAGTTGCGGCATATACATCCAGACAGAATACAGTCTTTTGCAATTTAGAGGAATTCTGTTGATCCACAGTTAATAGGTTAATAGGTTTGGCTAGGTTTAGCTTAGCTTGAAGGTTCTGTATAGGTATTTCTGGTAGGTGACTTTGCTTCAGGTCCCTAGTAAACCAGAGTTATTTGGTGAGGTTGCCTGTAATGCTTCAGGTCCCTAGTAAACCAGAGTTATTTGGTGAGGTTGCCTGTAATGCTTATTTGGCATGCTTAGTCCTTCTCGTTTCTGTATCTTCCAAGCCCTTGAACAGGTAGCTAGTCTGTATTCTTCAATGTATGGTGAGGCTACCTGTAGCTAGATTGTCCTCCACCATGTGCAAAGGTGCCCATTAAGCCTTTAAGTAACAGCTGTTATCACCGATGTCTCTCTTCTTCCAGGTTATCTGGTTATCTTCTTCCAGGGAAGCAAACACTATCCTCTGGTTGTAGGATCTAGGATCTAAGAGGGTCACAGGAGGAAAACGCTCTCCTGCGCCTCATACCTTGGCTCTACCTCATTTCTGCATCTGGCTTCACCCACTAATCTGTGGTGTGTAGCCTCAGTTTAACAACTGGCTCTGCTCCTCTCATCTCCTCACTTTCCTCTACCTCAACTAATCTGCTCCACTCCCACTAATCTGTCTCACTAGGCCTGACCTATGTATTTATATAATAGTGTTATCCCCATCTAGTAGTGGGATGTATAAATTACACCAGACCAGCCTATTAACAGGGATACAACAGGTGTTGTAATACAAAATGACATGCAATATGACAATGCCGTTTCACAGTAATTTTGCAGTTCCCGACGTGTCCTGAGTGGGACGCTGCACTATGTTTCTCTTTCACCTCCTCCTTACCATATGAATAGTGTCTCTCCAGGATTTACTGTCTTTTTTTTTATCTTGAGAATGGCATGTTAATAATCTTAATGATGTTATCTTAAAGGGGATGTCTGATCTTTAATAGAGAATTATATAGGCTTATTTACATATGCAGATAATCAGGAGAATATAGAAGTCCTATTTACACATGTGCAATAGAGCAGGATACAGGATTTACACGCTGACGCCAAATTATGCAATGACTGGGTCAGGATATGGGTAGATAACAGTTTGTAGTTTTGTTCGTGATGCCAATTGCAGCGTGTGCAGGGTACTATCACAGGGCCCTCCCAAGGTGTTATAACTCACATCCCAGGTTATGAATGCCAGAGTGGTGTAATGGCCTATAATGTCTCTGTATGGTGATGATGATGTTGTCAACGGTGTCTCATACCTGGGTACGGTTGGACTCCTGGCTCACTTGCAATAAATTGAGTGTAGTGATAGTATGAGTAATAGAGGAATTTTGCTGCAGAAATTCATGTCCAGACCTTTAGGTGAAATTCAAACTCGTCGTTACTGAAGATAACTTTCATTCAAGCAAGGTACAGCTTTGGTCTTGGGTCCCAGCAGGTTTTGGCAATAATTGGCAGGAATAAATCTTCTGCTCTATAAATCTGAAGCTTGCAGGAAAAGACGTCTGCTTAGTAGCTCTGAAACTGTGGCAAGAATTTATCTTCTGCTTTAAGGGGACTGACTAGCTGAGGAGGAATATGGTTTCTCCTAGGTCTCTGGACTTTACTCACAGATAGTCTCTCAGGGAATGCTTTCGTCCTGGAACTCTGGAGATTGTCTGCTTTCTTTATCTTCCAGCTGAGGCTGCAGGGCTCAGGCTGGGGATTTGATCAATGTCTCAGCCGAGACAAGATCCTGGCTTTCTTCCCTATACAGGGGGACTCCTGACACACACACCTCTAGTAGGGGGTTGGCTACACTGAATCTAACTTCCCTTCTCTCCCAAGCTACAGGATGTGGGAACAGTCCACACCTCCACAGAGGAAGAGCTAAGCTGGAATGAACCATTCCAGCTTAGAAATACTAAACTGTAGCTAACTCCTTACCAATCCATTGCTGTCACCTGCTGGTGAACATGGAAAATTACAACAATAATTGTATTTAACATGGTTTATGAACATTTGTAAATGACATAATGTAAAATCATATCAGATGACAAATGTAAAGGCTCTTAACAGACAGTAGAAGGGTATAGGCGTGTAGTAACACAACTCTGGGGTGTTACACATGCAGATAATCAGGATGATATTGGGGAATAAATGCTTGTAAGGGTACTTTCACACTAGCGTTATTCTTTTTTGGTATAGAAAGAAGGTTCATTTCTAATAAATGGCCAGTGTCAATGTGCTGCTCATCACCCAATGAACAAGTAAAGCCCGGGTACAGGCTAGTGAACTGTTGTGTACCACCAATGTCAGATAGGTATAGCTCCCACCTCTGGGACCCGCACCTATCTCTAGATCGGGGCCACCAAAGAAGATCGTCTATTTTCAGAAGTCCCATAGAAGTAAATGGAGAAAGCACTGCACGGCCTCCTCTCCATTCATCTCTATGGGCCACTGCCAAAAAAATACCAGCAATCAGCTATTTTCGGAACTCCTATTGAACAGAATGGAAGCTGGTTGCGTTTGCACAATGTGCTCTTCTTCACATGGGGGAAACCATTCTGGAGATAGGAGTGGGTCCCAGAGGTGCGACCTGCACCTATCTGACATGACTTCCCTTCTATACTACAATATGCCACCAATGTCTGAGAAAAGACAACCCTTTTAAGATCTAGTCTCCAACTCAAGCCCTCTAATTCTAGAAGAATAATACGACTACCCATTAAACCAAATGTAATATTTTTTTTTAACCTTAAAAAGGGTTGTGCTGGATTAGATAAACACAGTTTTCTTCCATAAACAGCGCCACTCCTGCCCCTGGTATTGCAGCTCAGCTCTATTGTAGTGAATGGGGCTGAACTGTATTACCACTTACCACCTCTGGACAGGCATGGCACTGTTTATGGAAGAAATCAGCTATGTTTTATCCAATCACGGAGAACCCCATTAAAATCCAGCCTCCATAGACAGGTTTATGTGTATTTGGGCCTCATACACATGCACACTGTCCGATCATAAGCTTAACCTTTAGTAGCATTTATTCCTGTTCATCCATCTACATTAAGCCCTTATTGAACTCGCCCATCAGACGCTCTTTGAAGACGCAGCCGGTAGGCTTTGCATGCAATAACTAATGGAGCCTCACTTAGCGGAAGCAACTTTAATCAAGTATTTCCCATATTTGTTAATCGATGGTTTACAGGTAGCTGAAGATGTAATAAATCACTCCTATGTCATTAATAATTAGGTTTCTAGCCTGGATTTCTCCTCAGTCATCCTTAAAAGCAATTTTCTTCTGCTTATTCAGCCGAACATTATCACATAAGACTACAAGGGGTCGTCCAGCTTTACTGTAAGCCTTACTTTCTACAGGTTCAGTTCTCTGAAGATTATGTCTACAGACCAAGGAGATTGCAAGAAGCTGAGAACCAGTTTCCCCTGTGACCAATAGATCCTGTTTGCATTGACTCAATTTCTCCTGTTCATCGATCATCATCAATTTGCCTTCACTCTCTCCACAATCTGCACTACATCACACACAACATGTCAGGGAGACCTCTGGACAGTATTCTGAGGTCAGCATCTGTCTTCTCCGCCTCTGGTTTCCTTCAAACTCTAACTACTAGAAGGTGAAGTCTTCTGTGGGAATGAGAGAGGAGCAAATGTCATTGGACTTGAGATATATAATCTGTTATAGATTTTCAAGAATAAGGGCTCATCCACATGACCGTTGCTTTTGTCCACATTTAATCCACATTTTTTGCGGGTCGGAGGCTGACCCATTCACATCAATAGGGCTGCAAAAGATGCGGAGAGCACACTGTGTGCGCCGCATCCATATGTTCATTCTGTGGCCCTTCAAGAAAGGTAGAACATGTCCTATTCTTGTCCATGTTGCGGAAAAGGATAGGACACTTCTACAGAAGGCAGGACGTACCCTCGTGGATCCGTATTTTATGGACCGCAAAAACGGCTAATGCCGTGTGCATGAGCCATGAGCCAGGAGTCATATATAGGTTCATTTTAGAGATATTCAAAGATCATCTGTCAGTAGAATCCACCCTGTTAAACCAGGTAGGGCTAGCTCTGCTGAATGTAATGCTACCATTGTCTTGGCGATCCATCACTTCATTCTGGAGAAAAGTACTTTTAAACCATATGCAAATGAACAGTTAAGTGCATTGAGGGTGGACCCAAAACACTCTGTGCACCCTTGTTCTCCCTGTTTCCTCTGCCAGCCCCTCCTTCTTCTTCCTGATTCACAGGGCATGTGGGGTGAGTATGCAGGAATCTTCTAGAAAGAGAGGGAGGGAATGGAAAAGGAAGCAGGAGGTGCACAGAATGGCTGCTTGGGCCTGCCCTCAGTGCACTTAAAGAGGACCTTTCATGGGTCCAGACATTATGACATACCTAGCAGGTTATGTAGGGCAGGGATGTAATATCGCTTACTATGTTTTTTACTATGTTTTCTGGGTGCTGCTTTGTTCGTCCGCTGTGCCCCCCGTTCACTTTTCCTGCATGGTATGCTAATGAATAGCATTGGTACAGGGAGGAGGAGTCTGCACTGTTTCTCAATAGGCATCTCCTTGTCCCTGGCTGTAGCGCAGTCCAATCACAGCAGAGATCGTCACAGCCAGGGAGAAAAAAAAGCTCACCTTCTCCCTGAGCTGTGATGCTCTCCACTGTGATTGGACAGCTCAGAGCCCGGGAGAAGGAGACGTCCATTTAGAAACAGTGCAGTCTCCTCCTCCCTGTACCGATGCTATTCATTAGCATACTAGGCGGGAAAAGTGAACAGGGGTACAGTGGGCGAACAGAGCGGCGCCCCGAAAAAATAGTAAGCGATATTACATCCCTGTACTATGACCTACATAACCTGCTAGGCATTTCCTCTTTAACTACTAATTTGCGAATAGGTTAAAAGTGCGTTTTCTCCAGAATGAAGCGATAGATAAAGTGAAATGTGTCATTACATTCAACTGAGCTAGTCTGACAAGAATATCGTGCCTGTAGTATAGGGTTGATCCTGCTGATAGATGCTCTTTAAAGGATTCACTTTTCATAGCAAAGTTGGAGGATAACGTAACTAAAATAATGGCCCCAAACTAATAAAAGTTTAGTTTATTACTTTCTTCTTCCCTTACTATTCTCTGTACACAGGCTACATTATTATATATGAAACCATCACCATTAAGCTTTTCATTCTTCTAAGCAGAGAAAAATAAAAATTAAATAAACCATGGAACCATTATTTTCAGCATCAGTTCTCCTTTTGAGCATCAGTTATGATCAGTTTGTGTCCGTGAAAAATAACTCATCTCTGACGGAAGTGACACAAATTAATGCAAACTGATCATAACTGATGCTCAAAATAACTGATTTGTTTTTGTTTTTTTTCTGTTCTGACAGATCAGAAGAACGGAAAGCTAAACGGTGATGTGAACGCAGCCTAAACTCTGAGGATATATCATATCATGTACTTTCCAGCCTTTCACTTACTTTGAGCTCCCAGTGCCATCTACTGGGCAATAAAAAATATTACCACACATTACAGGATTATACACTGAGCAGCACACAGCTTTCATTAAAGGGGTTAGCCAAGACTTTAAACATGCCGGGCCCCTCACAATGAATGTACTTACCTGGCTCTCCGCTACCTGCACTGCTCCTGGTCCGCGTAACGCCGCTGCTGTTTCTCCCCGTGCGCAGATGAAAACATCCGGTGTCAGGGGGGAGCAGCCAATGGCAGGCAGTCACGAGACAAGCCTCGTCCTTGTCCCCGTCTGCCATTTGTGCTCCCCCCGATACCGGATGTTTTCATCTGTGTACAGGGAGAAGCAGCGGCGGCGGTGCGGGGACCAGGAGCGGCGCGGGGAGCCAGGTAAGGCTACTTTCACACTCGCATTTTGTGCGGTTCAGATAATACGACCGTCTGCATCCGTTCATAACAGATCCGTTTGTATTATCTTTAACATTGCCAAGACGGATCCGTTTTCTATTGTACCAGATTGTGTCAGTGAAAACAGATCCGTCCCCATTGTGTGTCTGGACGGATCCATTTGGCGAGCAGCGTTTTGGTGTCCGTCTCCAAAGCAGAATGGAGACGGAACGGAGGCAAACTGATGCATTCTGAGCGGATCCTTTTCCATTCGGAATGCATTAGGGCAAAGCTGATCTGTTTGGACCGCCTGTGAGAGCCCTGAACGGATCCCACAAACGGAAAGCCAAAACGCCAGTGTGAAAGTAGCCTAAGTATATTCAGTGTGAGGGGCCTGGCATATGGGGGGCATTTTCTAGTCTTGGATAACTCTTTAATGACAATGTAGGTTTGGTGTAGATTTGCAGCTTGATTGTCTTATCAGCACAATGTGCCAAATGATGTTTTGCTATATATTATAATAATAGAGTGATGAATTACAGACTTCATGGAAAACGCATTATATTTTGTGAAATATCTATTACAACCACATGGTGTTTAATGTGTAATGTTTTTTCTATTACTTTATGCTGTCATAGATAAGAAGGAGAAAGGAAGTAAACGCCTGTATTTATCAGTACCTTAAAGTGACTCTCCAATCTCCATATTTATCCATTTATGTCCAACAATCTCTGTTGTTCAGTGAGGCTGAGTTCACACCTCACTTCTTTGGTCAGTTATTTCACCAGAAGTGAAGCCTACTCAGAGATCAGGTATAATGATTTGATTTGCACCTATTCTGTGTTTTTGACCCACACACTAACCAAATAACTGAAGTGTGAACTCAGCCTTAGGACATATGTACACAGCCTTTGCCCAACCGTGCCCATACGGCGGCCCGCAAACAGCGGGTCCACAATATACTTCCATGGGGTTTCTATGCATGCCTCCGCACCGTAAAAATGTGGTGCATGCACAACTTTTTTGCGGTGCGGATGGAGACGGAGCACGGACGCATTCAAGCTAAATGGGTCTGGATCCATCTATGGAATCTGTATGGATGTTGCCCCTGCACTGGGGACCGCAAATTGCAGTCCCCAATGCACGGAACAGCCGATCAACGGACGTGTGCATGAGCCCTTACTTAACATATACGTACATAGATTGGAGATCTTCTGTTCTGATACAAAACTGGCTGGCTACATACTGCTGGGCGTTTATTCCATATTGTATTATTACTGGGTATAACAGTTAGCTCCAGGCTCCCTCTAGTGGTAGCTGCTCAAGATCACAGCTCAGATCACAGTGGTAAATATACATTCGAAAATTAATCAGAGCAAAATTTTGATTAAAAAAAACTGATAAATAAGTAAATACATAAAATTAGAATCATGTGCATCAGATCAGTAAATGATTAAAACTCTGTTAGGGTTGGACCACATCAAGCATTGGCCGCCCTGGTTTTCTGATAGATGGTCAAACATTGATTAATTCTTGTTAATGGCTCAACACCAGGGATGCTCAACCTGCGGCCCTCCAGCTGTTGTAAAACTACAACTCCCACCATGCCCTGCTGTAGGCTGATAGATGTAGGCTCTCCGGGAATGATAAGAGTTGTAGTTTTGCAACAGCTGGAGGGCCGCAGGTTGAGCATGCCTGCTCTACACTATTATGGGTATGATTTCTGGAATAGATATTCAGAAAGAAAACAAAAGAGAAAATATATTAAAATTTTTGGAGATGACATTATCTGGAAAAAGAAAGGAACGGAGGAATAAAGAAAAGGAAGGAGAGAGAAAAGGTGGGATAGAGGGGAAATAACATAGGGAAGGGAGGAAGTATGGAGGGAGGGAGAGGAAGGAAGTAGGGAGGAAGGAATGAAGGTAAGTAGGAGGAAGGTAGAGAAGGAAGGAAAGAGAGAAAAGGAAGGGAGGAATGAGGGGAGAGAATTAGGGAAGGAGGGAAAGAAGGAAGAAAGAAAGCAGTCAAGGAAGGACAATGACTGGAAGTGAAAAAAAAGAAAGAAACTCTAACAAATGTATTGTGTGAAGATGTTATATTTGGTATAGCCTCTCAATTAGATTAATTAAAATGCCCATCCTTATTTTAAGGGTCCATTCAGACGTCCATAGTGTATTGCGGATCCGCAATACACTGGGCCGGAACCCCTATAAAAATGCGGACAAGAATAGGACATGTTCTATTTTTTTCGGGAGCCGCGAACTAAAAGTATGGAGCCGCGGACAGGGAATGCCGATGCGGACAGCACAATGTGTGCTGTCTGCATCCTTTCTATCCCCATTGAGAATGAATGGGTCCGCACCTGTTCCACAGAATTGCAGATCTGATAGAGACCCATTATATGGACATGTGAATGACTCTAAGGATTTGTATTTCGGCACCCGTATAGGCACATTCTGGGTTCCACTAGCATGCCTCCCAAGTGTCCCTCTTTTGGAGGGACAGTCCCTCTTTTTGACCCAGGTCCCTCTGTCCCTCTTTGATCCTTAAATGTCCCTCTTTTTGACCTGGAGAACTACTGTCTAAATGTGCATTATAATATTTACTAAATTGCTCCTTACTAAAGTGACTGTATGGTTTCTTCCTGTATATTAGACCAGAACATTATTATTTTGTTCAATTTGGACCTTAAAATATCTATAATCTGATGATTTATGAGCTGATATTTAAATGGATACTGAACGCAAGAAAAATATTTTCCCAGGGGCTCCACATGCTGTAAAAAAAAATGAAGGAACTTATACTTTCCTAACCGATCCCCAGCTGCTATAGTTGTGACGCAGTCAGTAATTATGCTTTGGGCAGAGTTAGAGGCGTGGCCTAGTATGAAAAAAACTGCTGTGTTAACCGCCACACATATTGTCCCTCTTTGCTATTTTGAAAAGTTGGGAGGTATGCACTAGACAGCAGCACATGAAGCGTCCACAGGCATGTAATGTGCAGCAGGCCCCTCCCCACAGGGCCCTTTAAGAGTACTAGTACTTGTTTTGTGACGCCAGTTGCAATGAAGCAACAAGGGCACAGGGCCACTTTTAGTGATAATGTGGATGGTACCCAGGTGTTGGATTGCCAGAGTGGTGTAGGGTGACCTAAATGTCCCTTAATGTTCGTGCACATCTCACGGTGCTCCTACTGGATACACTAGACCCCAGGCGTTGGCTCCGAAGCAATAAAAAGAGGGTAGTTGAATTAGGGGGTGAAGAATAAATTGAGTCCAGACCTTGTGATGAAGTTCAATAACAGCTTTACTTGAATAAACGTTTCTCCAACAGTTTCAGGCTTTGTCTTGGTTCCCAGCAGGCTTTAGCATTAACTGGCAGGCAAATATACACAACTCTGATACATCGGTTGCTCTCTGGCTCTGCTGTGCTGACAAGATGACTGAATGACTTTGCTTTAGATGTATGCTGCAACTTTTCTCTTTGAAGTCTGACTCCAGTGAACTCTGCTCCTGGCTTCAGAGGGTCCAGGCTCTGGCCTCCACATCCAGCAGAGCTGAAGGTGCTCTAGCTGGCTTGGGCTTAGCACATCCAACAGGGACGTGCACCTGATGCACACCTAACCCCTAGGAGGGGGTAAGCTGAACCTTCCCCTAGCAGGGGGTAAGGTAGACTGACCTCTAACTAAGACTCTCCCCTCCTTAGATGGAGAATTAGAATGGAAAGAAGGGTTCCATCCTCTGTAAATGTAGCTCTGCAATGCTTGCTGCCACCTTCTGGTGAACCAGGTAAATTACATGAACAATAACAGTTACAAGAAATAAATATGCAAAATGATTAGGACCTGAAATAAATGCATAAGATGACACTATATTAGCCCATAGGAGACAGAAGCGGAGTGCAAAAGTGGTAATGCCACTCTGGAGCGTTACAGATGCTTTACCAAAAGTACTCTGTGTGCCACCATATCGGCCTGTGAAGTCAGCCCTTAGTTTAGATCTACACTGAACCCTTTATAGCTCTGTAAAGAAATGTACTGACTTTCCCTCATATTGTACTGAGTGGTAGTGATGGCCTTGTGGTTCGCCCAGAGGTCGGTTTGCGGCAAACTTTGAGCGTTCGCGATCTGCCGAACATGCGAACATATGGCGATGTCCGCACGTGCCATATTCTTTTGCATTGCGCCGAACTTTGACGTATGACACATCCATCAGGTGGGACAGGACAACCAATTGAGATGTTTCAGCACATGGACACACTCCCAACCCTATAACAGAACCCGATCTGGCAGCCATTGTACATTATGTGTTTTGCCAGTGTAGGGAGAGGTTGCATTTTGGAGCAGGGACAGGCTGTTAGGAACTTAGGGACACCAAATGCTAGCTAATAGGGCCACAAAAGTCCTTTTTAAGGTCTGATAACGTTGTGCTATCGATAGGTGTGATACACAGAGGGGTGTGAAATACTTATAATATACTTTCTAACATAGAAAGTATATTATAGTGCATTTGTATGCTTCCAGAAAATACTGATTGACGGCTGTGATATATCAGCTTCCACAAAATAGTGACTGAGATGTCTGCAATATGTGGTAAAGTTGGATTCAATTCTTGGGACCCTGACCTTTAGTTTAGAGTCTTGTCTCAAGGATCTATTACCTAATTATATGACTATAAGACATTGCCAATATGTATAACGTGCAATTATATAACCTAAATTGTCCAATAATATGCAGTGTAACCGCCCTGAAACCCCTATGTTACTCCCATATGCTAAGGGTATATAATAAAGAGTTTCGGGCAGTCTCAATAGAGATCTCCACAGACACATCAAACCTGATTGTCTCTGTGTCGACTGGTTGATTTAATTTTTTACTATTGATTACCTGCACCTGAAAAATTGAACTACTCTGTCACTGTGTCCACAAAATTACTGCTTGAGGGTGATATACCAGCTTCAACTAACAACTGATTGTGGCCTGCCATATATCAGCTTCCACAAAATAGTGATAAAGGTTTTCCATATACCTGCGTCCACAAAATTACTGCTTGACGGTGATATACCAGCTTCAACTAAAAAAATGATTGAGGCCTTCCATATATTAGAAGAAGAAAATCCCTTTATTGTCCCTCAGTGGGGAAATTATTAGCTTCCACAAAATAGTGATAGAGGTTTTCCATATATCAGCTTCCACAAAATTGTGATAGAGGTTTTCCATATACCTGCGTCCAGAAAATACAGATCGCGGGTTTTAATATACCAGCTTCAACTAGCAACTGATTGAGGCCTTCCATATATCAGCTTCCACAAAATAGTAATAGAGGTTTTCCATATACCTGGGTCCACAAAATTACTGCTTGAGAGTGATATACCAGCTTCAACTAACAACTGACTGAGGCCTTCCATATATTAGAAGAAGAAGAAGAAGAAGAAGAAAATCCCTTTATTGTCCCTCAGGGGGGAAATTATCAGCTTCCACAAAATAGTGATAGAGGTTTTCCAAATACCTGCATCCACAAAATTACTGCTTGAAGGTTATATACCAGCTTCATATAAATATCTTGTTGCACAGGAAGGATTAGGGATGACAGCAGTTACAGTCCATTAATAGAGAGAGACTCAGCACATATATATTGTATATCAAGCATATGGAGTAGGAACCAAGTTTTACAAGACAGAAATAATACTGGTATAGTTGGAGGAGTAAAATTGGGTATGGTAAGTCGCACACTGGAAGCTAAATCCCTAACATCAAATTGTAAGGGGTGTATGCAGGGGCCGAGAAAGAGAGGAGGACCATCCCCATTGACCTCCAGTCATTAGGCTAACCCAGTCATATTTTATTTGCGGAACTTCCCAGGCAGGGCCCAAGGTGAAGAAAGAGTGGCGCGAGGTGGGTTAGTGCTGGAGAAATCTATATTTTGTCCAGGGGGCCCACTTTTTCAAAAATGTCGGGTGTGTTCGTGATTCCCAAGAGGCCATTTCTTCAAAACGGTGGATTTGATCTACACTGGGTGAACCTTCTGATGGCATCAATCATGTAACCCGTGGCACCCTTATGGATTTGGTGTTACTGCCACGGATTGCATGCAGGCCGGCCTCTTCTTCTCCTCCTCCTACTTTATCCTCCGTCTCCTCCTCGGCTGACTCCTCCTTTTCCACTGCTACCGCCTCTTCACCCCCCAAGCTCCCCAGAACCTATTTGACGTGGCAGGTGAGACGTTGCTATGCTGTGCTGCGGCTGTTGTGCCTGGAAGCCAAGAGCCACACCTGTGCTGCACTGTTTTCAGCTCTGCGGTCACAGGCCGATCAGTGGCTAACCCGCTCAATTTGACAGTTGGTAAAGTGGTGTGCGACAACGGTACCAATCTGCTGAGTGCGCTGAAACAGGGCAAAATGATACACGTGCCGTGCATGGCACACGTCCTTAACTTAGTCGTGCAGCAATTCGTTGCCAAATACCCCGGGGTCCAGGACGTCTTGTGGCAGGCCATTTTAGAAGATCTTACTAGTGATGGACGAACATCGGCCGGGCCAATTCGCGATTGCGCGAACGCGATCAAATGTTTGCGAATCGCAAGTTCGGGGCGGGCCCCATTCACTTTAATGGCAGGCGAACCTGAAAAACTTTTAGGTCATATTTGGAGCCACCAAATATTTACAAGAAGTGCACAAATCAGGTCACCTCCTATAACGTCCCTAATCTGACCCTGACTCCTAGCTGTATGAGCCAACCCTGATGGTGGAAGGGCTCATACTCCGGAACCTTTAAGTCCCTACTAGCCCTCAGGGTGGCCCTTACTAGGAGCAGGGTAAGACGACCTGTTCCTCCTGGATACAAAGGAACGGGAGTCTCACTGGCCAAGCTGCAAGGAAGGGGAGACATATACAGACATATAGATATGGCAGGTGAACAACACTAGTTGCAAACTAACCAGCCACAGCCTTGCTGACTGGAACCAATGCACCAGGTATTGCTGTCCACACAAACACTAAGGAGACAAAACACACAGGAAAACAGGACATCTATAGCTGTAATAAACATAGAAAGGAACACATCAACTAGACATCATACATGGGTTTTATGACCACAAGGGTGGCCCTCACTGGCAGATGGAATAGGTACCCCTCAGACTTCTGATCTCCACAGAGGCTTTATAGCCCAAAGTGGCCACACCCAGACAGAAACACACAAGAAAGGGAATTAACCCTTCCAACACAAACCAGGGGAGTGAAACCACTTAAAGGGGAATACACACACAAGTATCACACTGCAGCTGTTACCGCCGGCAACGACATGCGTGGCAACCATGTCCTGGAAACAGCCAGAAGGCCAAGACACTGCCACCACATGTACACAGACACGACGTTGCCGCAGACAACCGCAAGTGAAAGGAACAACACAGTGCACACACACATATAAACCCAGTGCACACCAAACAGATAAAAGGCACACCTATAAAGACAGGTTGCCGGGTACAACTGCATGCACCTGGAAGCAAGCTGCCCAGCAACAGCTCAGGCTGCTATACTGCCAAATGTAACAATGTTGCCAGCGGCAACCACACGTGAAGCAACAGACAAGCAGCCCTCACCATGTGGTTGACAACAACACCAAACCGCAGGCAACCGTATGCGGATCAGGAGTCACGACCATAGCCATGGTTGTGACAATTAGACGGCCATTCAATATCAATTTTACTGCAGGCCAGTGTAGTACAGGCCCCAAACATTAGGCATTCACCGGACAGAAAAGAACAAGTAATTATGTGGCTGGAGGTATATTAGACGGTCATTGGATAACAATTTTACTGCAGGCCAGTACAAATAGATGTTAAATACATATGTTTAAAAGAACAAAAAATATAAAATTGGATTAAAAACATGGCTAACGAAATCCCCCCTCTTGAAAAAAAAACGAATGATAATAGTTGAATAGTTGTCACAGGTGTTGAATTCCTCCGAGGTCCCAAACATTATGCATTCACCGGACAGAAAAGGCCTTTTATCGCGCTGCATTTACCTAAGACAGGGACCATTATTTGTTCTGGGTGGTGGTGTATATTTATGGGCTGTCATGAGGAAATTCAATTAAACGTGATCGTCACAGGTGTTTAATTCCTCCGAGATCCATGACTCATTCATTTTTAGAAATGTGAGGTAGTCCACACTGTCGTGAGCTAGGCGAGTGCGCTTATCGGTCACGTTCCCCCCTGCTGCTGCGCAGTCTTTTCGGACTGGAAACTCGACGAGGGGCAAGCCAAGAGTTCCATGGCAAATTGTGCCAGCCCCGCCACAGGTCAAGCCTGCACACCAGTAGTCAAGGGGTTCCTCGCTTCTCAGAGCGTCCACATCGGCCGTTTACCCGATGTAGTCGGACACCTGTCGGTCAAGGCGTTCCCTGAGGCTGGATCCGGAGGGCAGCTGTCAATGGGTTGGCTGCAAAAATTATCTCATATCCAAAGTGACCAACACATCTTCAAAATGCCTTCTTATGGCATGCACTGTAGGATTGGTACTCGCAACAGTTTCTCTGTGGGTGGAAATTCCTCTGCCAGTGCCCGCAACAGCAGAATGCAGCATCTCTCGCAGCAAGGCCTGGAAATACTGCATTTTGACAGCCCTCTGTGATGCTGGTAACATGTCCCCCATTTTGTGTTTGTACTGGGGGTCTAAATACGTTGCCACCCAGTACTGTTCCATGGCCTTTATGCTTTTTATACGGGGGTCCCTCTTCAAACAGTGGAGCATGAAGGCCCCCATTTGCACCCATTTGGAAGCAGTGGAGCGGCCTGGCTCCTGCTCACCGCCCAGGAGAATGTCGTCCTCGGTCTCCTCCCCCATCCACGCACAACACCAGCGATCCCAGAAAAGTTTAAAGCCTGCTATTTTTGCTCCTCCTCCTCCTCCTCCCCCCAGGCACCATCCTCCTCTGACTCCTCTTCAGACTCCTGCTGACTTGTGTCAGATGGAGTAGCCCCCCTGGGAATTCATTCAGCATCGCGACTTCCTCATCTTCCTGCTCCTTGATGGCTTGATCAATGACACAACGCAATGCACACTCCAGAAAGAAGGCGTAAGGTATGATGTCACTGATGGGACCCTGGCTGCGACTGACCAGATCTCATCAAATGGCCACAGAAGACTGCATGAGCAGCCACTGGCACGGTGGAAAAAAAAAGCTCCCCAAAACTTGTCCTGCCGCAGAGTTCGCACAGGTAGTCATTAACGGCACGTTTCTGCTGGAGAAGCCTATCAAGCATATACAAGGTGGAGTTCCAGCGCGTCGGGCAGTCACAAATCAGATGTCTGCATGTGGTGTCGCCGCTGAACGTCAGCAAGGCGAGCCATGGCTGTGTAAGATCTTTTAAAATGGGCAGAGATTTTCCTAGCCTACTGCAAGAGGTCTTGGACCCCGGGGTATTTGGCAACGAATCGTTGCACAACTAAGTTCAGGTCGTGTGCCATGCACGGCATGTGTGTCATTTTGCCCTGTTTCAGCGCGCTCAGCAGATTAGTACCGTTGTCGCACACCACTTTACCAACTGTCAAATTGAGCAGGATTAGCCACTAATCGGCTTGTGACCGCAGAGCTGAAAGCAGTGCAGGACAGGTGTGGCTCTTGGCTTCCAGGCACAACAGCCGCAGCACAGCATGGCAACGTCTCACCTGGCACGTCAAATAGGTTCTGGGGAGCTGGAGGGTGCAGCGGAAGAGGCGGTAGCAGTGGAAAAGAAGGAGGAGGAGAAGAGGCAGGCCTGCATGCAATCCATGGCGGTAACACCAAATTTGCATGGGTGCCACGGGTTACATGCTTAATGGCCATCAGAAGGTTCACCCAGTGGGCAGTAAAAGTTATGTACCTCCCCTGCCCGTGTTTGCTAGACCACGTGTCTGTGGTCAGATGTATCTTGACACCGACACTGTGTGCCAGAGATATATTCACTTGCCGCTGAACGTGGCCATATACTGTAGCTCTGGGATGCCCTTCTGGGAGAAATATTTCCTTCCGGGGATCTGCTGTGTGCCAATGGCCTCAAATTTTCTAAAGGCCTCAGGGTCCAACAATTTATATGGCAGTAGTTGGCGGGCTAGCAGTTCCGACAAGTCAGCGGTAAGACATTGGGCAAGAGGATTGTCCGGCGTCATCATTTCTTTACACTCGAACATTTGGGTCACGAAAGCCTGCCTTGTGCCAGATGAACGCGACAACGTCTTGGACCCCGGGGTATTTGGCAACGAATCGTTGCACAACTAAGTTCAGGTCGTGTGCCATGCACGGCATGTGTGTCATTTTGCCCTGTTTCAGCGCGCTCAGCAGATTAGTACCGTTGTCGCACACCACTTTACCAACTGTCAAATTGAGCAGGATTAGCCACTAATCGGCTTGTGACCGCAGAGCTGAAAGCAGTGCAGGACAGGTGTGGCTCTTGGCTTCCAGGCACAACAGCCGCAGCACAGCATGGCAACGTCTCACCTGGCACGTCAAATAGGTTCTGGGGAGCTGGAGGGTGCAGCGGAAGAGGCGGTAGCAGTGGAAAAGAAGGAGGAGGAGAAGAGGCAGGCCTGCATGCAATCCATGGCGGTAACACCAAATTTGCATGGGTGCCACGGGTTACATGCTTAATGGCCATCAGAAGGTTCACCCAGTGGGCAGTAAAAGTTATGTACCTCCCCTGCCCGTGTTTGCTAGACCACGTGTCTGTGGTCAGATGTATCTTGACACCGACACTGTGTGCCAGAGATATATTCACTTGCCGCTGAACGTGGCCATATACTGTAGCTCTGGGATGCCCTTCTGGGAGAAATATTTCCTTCCGGGGATCTGCTGTGTGCCAATGGCCTCAAATTTTCTAAAGGCCTCAGGGTCCAACAATTTATATGGCAGTAGTTGGCGGGCTAGCAGTTCCGACAAGTCAGCGGTAAGACATTGGGCAAGAGGATTGTCCGGCGTCATCATTTCTTTACACTCGAACATTTGGGTCACGAAAGCCTGCCTTGTGCCAGATGAACGCGACAACGTTATCTGCTCTACATCTCCTGTGTAACGTGTGCGCAGCCTAAAAATATCTGTGACATCCAGTGTACTTTTTCCATAAACGGTGTCCGCTGAGGACAGTTACATTACCTGCGGTGCATCTCCAGTATAATGTTTGCATATCCGAAATATCAGTGACATTCAGTCAAATTTTTTTGCTGCTGGTGGCAGCGACATTACCTGTGCTACATCTCCGGAATAACGTTAGCGCATCTAAAATATCAGTGACATTCAGTGCAATTATTTTTGCCGCTGGTGACAGCGACATTATTTGTGCTACATCTCCTGTGTGCTCAGCCTATAAATATCTGTGACATCCAGTGTACTTTTTCTGTAGATGGTGTCCGCTGCGGACAGTTACATTACCTGCACTACATCTCCTGTATAACGTTTGTGCATCCTAAATATCAGTGACATTCATTCAGTGTAATTTTTTATTAGGCGGTGGTGACAGCGACATTACTTGCGCTATACCTCCTGTTTAACGTTTGCGCATCCTAAAAATATCTGTGACATACTGTGTACTTTATTTGCGCATACACTTACAAAACCTGCGCTACTGTACGTGTGACATACTTGCAAGCATATAAACCATGTATTATACGCAAGGCGAGCAGTACGGGGAAGTTGCCATGCTGCTGATGGTGCATGCAGAGGCCGTGGTGAAACTGTGCCTGCTGCCAGAGCACAAGAAACACACTCATCCACGATACCTAGCTTCATGTCCCAGATTGCAGGGGCGGCGCAGGACAACACTCTCGAAGTCAGACCAGTGCGTCCAGGTGGTCGGTTGAATTGCAGCAGATAATGCTTCCAGTCGGTTAAGCACCACCTTGTCTTCCACAAAGTCCAGTCTCAGTAGCCAAGAGTCTGGTCAACAGAATCCTCACCCTGGTACTCCTTCCACCCACCATGGAGAGTCTTGGCAAACAAGTGATCCCACACTCAGATATTAAGAGGAGCTCTTTTCATCGCCATGCCTTAATTTGGGCCTCTCGCCAAGCCCGCTTCAAGAGGTACATGAGGAGATCCTGTGCCCTGATTCCCAAATTCTGGAGCATCTACAGTCAGAAGAAGATGACGGAGGGGAACGGCAATTAGTGTTTCACAAGGTGGATGAGACACAGTTGCCAATAATTCAACGGCAATTAGTGTCTCAAGAGGTTCATGATGAGGATGAGACACAGTTGTCAATAACTGTCAATAACTTGTTAGGTCAACAAGTCAGAAGGATGACCAGAGTGAGGAAGTGGAAGAGGAGGTGCTAGACGATAAAGTCACTGACCCAACATGGGAAGGTGGCAAGCCGAGCGAGGACTGCAGTACAGAGGGGGAGGGATCCGCAGCACCGACACAGGCTGGAAGAGGCAGTGGGGTGGCAAAAGGGAGAAGGCGGGCCACACCAAACAGGCCCGCAACTGTTCCCCGGAGCACCCCCTTGCGGCGATCTCCCTTGCCAAGGGGTAGGTGTTCCGCAGTCTGGCGCTTTTTTGAGGAAAGTGCGGATGATAAAAGAATTGTCATTTGCAACCTTTGCCGTACCAAAATGAGTAGGTATGTGAATACTAGCAACCTCACAACCACCAGCATGATCCGCCACATGGCATCAAAGCACCCTAATAGGTGGGCTAAATGCCTGGGTCCACAACCAGTGTCTGCGGGTCACACCACTGCCTCCTCTTCCCCTGTGTTACGTGCTGGCCAATCCCCTGTCCAAGATGCAGGCCCAGATGCCTCCCGCCATGCACCTGGACCTTCGCAAGCACCATCAGCTAGCACATCCACTTATGTGTCTCAGCACAGCGTACAGATGTCTATACTCCAGGCCTTTAAACAAAAGTGTAAATACCCAGCCACCCACCCACAGACCATAGCACTAAATGCGCACAAACAGCACCAGCGTCTGTGTCCCGCAACATCACCCGTGCCCTGACCAACGCAGTTATTGGGAAGGTCTACTTAACGACTGACACATGGACAAGTGCTTTTGGCCAGGGTTGCTACATTTCCCTGACGGCACACTGGGTGAACGCTGTGGAGGCCGGGAGCGAGTCGTACCCTGGGATGGCACAGGTGCTACGACGCCAAGGATTGCGGTCCCTACTTCCACCTACATTAGTGGCTGCAACCCCCCCTTCTCCTCCTCCGCCTCCTCCACCACTTCCACCTCTGAATTATCATCTTCCAGCACCAGTCAGCCATCAGTCGGTAGCTGGAAGCAGTGTAGCACTGCAGTGGGGAAGCGACAACAGGCCGTGCTTAAACTGATCTGATTATGTGACAAACAGCACACCACCACAGAGCTGTGTCAGAGGATAAGGGACCAGACTGAGCTGTGGCTCTCGCCACTCAACCTACAACCAAGCATGGTTGTGTCTGATAATGGCCGTAACTTGGTGGTGGCTTTGGAGTTCGGCAAGCTCACACACATACCATGCCTAGCCCACGTGTTTAACCTAGTGGTTCAACGGTTTCTCAAAACCTACCCCAATTTGCCTAAGCTACTGGTGAAGGTGCGCCGCGTGTGTGCCCATTTCTATAAGTCATCGACAGTTTCCGCCGGTCAGGCAACGCTACAGCAGCGCTTGCAATTGCCAGCTCACGGACTGTTGTGCGACGTGAGCGCGCGCTGGAACTCGACGTTCCACATGTTGGCCAGGCTTTGTGAGCAGCAGAGGGCAGTAGTGGAATACCAGCTGCAACAAGGTCTTCCCCATTCCAGTCAGTCCAGTCAGCTTCCGCTCTTCACAAGCGACGAGTGGGCATTGATGTCAGACCTCTGTGAGGTTTTACGCAACTTTGAGGAATCAACACAGATGGTGAGCGGCAATAACTCTTTTATCTGCGTAACCATCCCACTTCTGTGTCTACTCAAACGCTCGCTGTTTACAATTAAGGAGGATGCGTTACATGTGGAAGAGGTGGAAGTGGGGGAAGAAAGTACACAGGGTGATAGCCAGACCACCCTTCGTCTTCTCAGTTGGAATTGGATGATGAGAAGAGGAGGAGCAGGAGACAGTTGCCTCCGCTACAGAGGGTAGTACTCATGGAAGTTTTATTCCATCTGTTCAGCATGGATGGGTAGAAGAGGAGGAAGAGGAGATTGAGAGTCATCCTCCTGATGAGGACAGCAAAGTCTTGTCTGTTGGGACTCTGGCACACATGGCTGACTTTATGTTAGGCTGCCTTTCCCGTGACCCTCGCATTGTACGCATTTTGGCCAACAGCGATTACTGGTTGTTCACCCTTCTCTACCCCCACTACAAAGAGAACTTCTCATCTCTCATTCCTGTGGTGGAGAGGATGAGCAAAATGGTGCATTATAAATAGGTCCTTGTGGAAAAAATATTCCCAGCTGACAACGCTGGCTGCAAAGTGCATAGTTTCTTGGCTAACCGAGAAGGGGAGACGAGGGGAAAACAGCAGTTCCAACAGAGGCATGGCAACACTCTCCAAGGCCTGGGACAGTTTCATGACACCCAGCCAGTACCCTCAAACTGATGCGCGGCCTAGTGTCACAAGGAGGGAAACATTTTGGAAGATGGTGAAGGAGTATCTAATAGACCGTGTCAGCGTCCTCAGTGATCCCTGTGTGCCTTACAACTATTGGGTGTCAAAGCTGGACAGGTGGCACGAACTGGCACTCTACGCCTTGGAGCTTCTGGCCTGCCCCGCCGCCAGCGTTTTATCAGAGTGTGTATTTAGTGCTGCTGGGGGCATAATAACAGATAAGCGCATCCGACTGTCAACTGAAAATCCTGACCGGTTGACTCTTATAAAAATGAACAAGGCCTGGATTGCCCCTGACTTCTCTACTCCACCAGAGGAAAACTGCTGAACATAAAGGCACTCTAAATGTGTCTTTTATCATGTATTGAATACACTGTATTCCCATGCACCCTTTCCACCGCTAAAAAGGGTATATGGTTCAATCTCCCTTTTCTCGTCCTCCTCCTCCATCATATCAACATGCTTATTAGGCTGCCCTTGCTCATAATGTTTTAGAGGGTCAGCTCAGCAGCAGGCCATCACCCATAATGTTAGAGGGTCACCAGCAGGCCCTCACCCATAATGTTTTTGCGGGTCACCAGCAGGCCCTCAACCATAATGTTTTAGAGGCTCAGCTCAGCAGCAAACCCTCAACCCTAAATTTTTAGATGGTCAGCTCGGCAGCAGGCCCTCACCCACAAAATATTTTAAATGGTCAGCTCGGCAGCAAGCCCTCGCCCACAATTTTTTTTTGATGATTAGCTCGGCAGCAGGCCCTCTCTCGTAATGTTTGAGATGGTCAGCTCGGCAGCAGGCCCTTGCCCACAATTTTTTTGGGATGTGCAGCAGGCCCTCTCTCACAAAAGTTTTTAGATAGTCAGCTTAGCAGCAGGACTTCACCCCTAAAATTTTAGAGGGTCACTAGCAGGCCATCAATCATAATTTTTTAAGGGTGTGTATGATGCCCTGCTTTATGCGTAATAAAGGGTGTATTGGAGTGCCAGTTCCTTGTAATTTTTGGCAGCCCTTTCCCCTAGTGCATAGGCTTTATGAGTGTAGGAGTCCCACTACCTGAAAAATTGTACCACAGTGTGAATGAGGTCCTCCTTTATGTAATATATAGGTTGTATCGGAGTGCATCTTCCTTGTAATTTTTGGCAGCACTTGCACTTTATATACAAGTAAATATGCAGAAAAGAATGTTTACTAACAACATCGATTTTATCTTCAGTTTTGTGCGTATAATTGTAAGTCTGTGAAAGTGGCGTAATACTTGGACAACATCGTTCCCAGCAGCAACCTGGGAGTCCAAGATGCATCCAGACATTCTCCCCATGTTGTTCCCAAACCATTTCAGTGGTGTTTCCATCAATTTTTGACCTTTTCCTATGAACCAGACAACCTCCCCTCTTCAGAGCAGGGGGTGCCTGGTTTAATGCTCGGGTTCTCTCATTGACTTCCTTTGTTCTCGGGTGCTTGGTAGAGCACCAGAGCATCCTAAGGTGTTCTACATGAGCACCTGAGCACTTTGGTGCTCGACCAACACTAGTAATAACGTTGTGCTCTTTAAACAATTTTCTGCTAAATATCTTGTAGTTCTGCAATTAATAGTAACATAGCATATAAGGCTGAAAAAATACAATTGTCCATCCAGTTCGGCCTGTTATCCTGCAACTTGATCCAGAGAAAGGCAAAAAATTAAACTGTGAGGTAGAAAACAATTTTCTCCACTTAAGGGGGAAAAAATTCCTTCCTGATTCCAATCAGGCAATCAGAATAATTCGCTGGACCCATCTCTAGTAGCTATAGCCTGTAATATTATTACACTTCAGAAATACATCCAGGCCCCTCTTGAAATCCTTTATTGTACTCACCATCACCACCTCCTCAGGCAGAGAGTTCCATAGTCTCACTGCTCTTACAGTAAAGAATCCTCTTCTATGTTTGTGTACAAACCTTCTTTCTTCCAGACGCAGAGGATGTCCCCTTTCCACAGTCATAGTCCTGGGGATAAATAGATTATGGGAGAGACCTCTGTACTGACCCCTGATACATTAATACATAATTATTAGATCTCCTCTCAGTCATCTTTTTTCTAAAGTGAATAACCCTAATGTTGATAATCTTTCAGGGTACTGTAGTCCCCCCCATCCATTACTTTAGTTGCCCTCCTCTGAACCTTCTCAAGGTCTGTTATATCTGCCTTGTTCACAGGAGCCCAGAACTGTACACAGTACTCCATGTGTGGTCTGACTAGTGATTTGTAAAGTGGTAGGACTATGTTCTCATCACGGGCATCTATGCCCCTTTTGATACAACCCATTATCTTATTGGCCTTAGCAGCAGCTGCCTGACACTGGTTTTTACAGCTTAGTTTGCTGTTCACTAAAATTCCTAGGTCCTTTTCCATGTCAGTGTTATCTATTGCTTTACCATTTAGTATGTACGATTGACTTGCTTTATTCTTTCCCATGTGCATAACCTTACATTTGTCAGTGTTAAACCTCATCTGCCACTTCTCTGCCGAAGCCTCTAATCTATCCAGATCCATCTGTAGCAGTATACTGTCCTCTTCCGTGTTAATTACTTTACACAGTTTAGTGTCTGCAAAAAATTATATTTTACTGTGCAAGCCTTCTACAAGATTATTAATAAATATATAGAAGAGAATAGAGCCCAATACTGACTCCTGAGGTACCCCACTAGTGACAGTGACCCAATCTGAGTGTGTACCATTAATAACCACCCTCTGTTTTATATCCCTCAGCCAGTTACTTACCCACATCTTCTCCCAGTCCAAGCATTCTTATTTTATATACTAACCTTTTATGTGGTAGTGTCAAATGCTTTAGAAAAGTCCAGATATATGACATCCCTTGACTCGCCGCTGTCAAGCCTAGAACTTACCTTCTCATAGAAACTGATTAAATTAGTTTGACATGACCGATCCCTCATGAAGCCATGCTGATATGGTGTTATTTGCTTATTTTCATTGAGGTACTCCAAGATAGCATCTCTTAGAAAACCTTCAAACAGTTTACCCACAACAGATGTTAAACTTACTGGCCTATAATTTCCAGGCTCTGTTTTTGGACCCTTTTTAAATATTGGGACCACATTGGCTATGCGCCAATCCTGTGGAACACTCCCTGTCATTATAGAGTCCTTAAATATCAGAAATAAGGGTCTGGCTATGACATTACTTAATTTTCTTAGCATACGGGGTTATATGCCATCTGGTCCTGGTGATTTGTTTATTTTTATCTTTTTAAGACGCCGCTGTACTTCTTCTTGGGTTAGACAGGGCACTTTTAATAGGGAATTAACTTTTATCTGACAGTTTATTTTCCTTAGTGAATACAGTGGAGAAAAAAATATTTAATAGCTTTGCTTTCTCCTCATCGCTCTCTGCAACTCCCCGCTCATTACTCTGTAGAGGGCCGACACCTTTTTTCTTTTTATCTCTAGTTTGGCTTCTTTTATTCGTTTTTTACATATTCTATTTTTTTCCATCCCTACAATAGAGCCTGTAGCCAACAGAGAAGTCGGCCCAGTTCTCCAGGAACCCAAACCCCTCCTTCCTGCACCAGCTCTTGAACCACTTGTTAACCTCCCTAATCTCCCGCTGCTTTTCTTGTGTGGGTCATGGTACAGGTAGTATTTTGGAAAATACTACCTTTGAGGTCCTTGCCCTAAGCTTTTGACCTAAATCCCTACCTCTAACTTCTGGATCTTCTCCAGACCCTCCCAGTAATCTGTCAACCCATTCTGCGATGTGTCGAACTCGAGCGCCAGGAAGACAACACACCGTTCGACGATCCCAGTCTTTGTGACAGATCGCCCTATCTGTACCCCTAATAATTGAGTCTCCCATTACTAGTACCTGTCTGGCCTGTCCTGCTCTCCTGGTCCCCTGCTTGCTGGAGCTGACATTGCCCTGACTGGAAGAGGAAGTGTCTGGCTGCAGCAGTGCTCTCCTTATGGGAAGTACTAAGAAACTAACACAAGTTCAAATGCACCTACTGTACCCATTGCACACGCATGCCGTAGACTCAGGGGCGGACTGGCCATAGACCCTACAGGGAAATTTTCCAGTGGTCGATGCCCTAGAGACACACTGAAGGAGGACAGAACGTGCACTATTGATGGCCACCATAGACGGGGTAGTATCTAGTGCTGCACTGTGGTATTTACTCTGCTGGGGCGCTACCTGTCTACATCATGAGGGTCATTGTAATATCATTCATCATGACTAGTTGATCTCATTGGAAGTTCATGTTATGACAGCCTGTATTCTTCAGAAGGAATGACAGGCAAAGGTCATTGCAACAGTTTAACAATGGTCTGTATAAGCAGATTTGCCCTTCTGTGGGTACTATAATTGTGACCAGGGGTGTAGCTATAGGGGGCGCAAAGGTTTCAGTCGCTACCAGGCCCAGGGGCCTGAGGGGGCCCAAAGACCCTTGTGTCGCATAAGAAGACACCAGTATTATAGAAAGTGCATGCAGGTCAAGTTACACCTGTGGCTGGTGGGAAGGAGTTAGGTCAAGAATTTGGCATGGGGGGTTTGCCGTTTCAATTTTTGCCACGAAGGCAATGTGCTTCCCAGCAGCCCTTGGCCACAAACCACTGAGGGAAGGGGGGCCTAAGCTGAACTCTTGCACCAGGGCCAATGAGCCTTTAGCTATGCCCCTATTTGTGACCATACTGGTTGTTTCCCTGCTTTCCCAGTTGTATCAAGAAGACTACTCAAGGGCTTTTAAAGTAGAATATTGGGTATTTAATTCTTGCCAGCAGCAACACTCTAAGAAGGTTAAGGACACAATTTAAATACTGATGTAAAACATAATCAGCATCTATTCAATATTCTTCAAGAGTCTGCTGACTGCAGAAAGGCATTGTGTAAGTCAGAGGGAAATCCGCTCTTCCGTTTAAGAGAAATTTCCCTGTTTACCACATATCCTCTGCTGACTTCTAAAATAGTAACACGAAAGAGGAGCTGTCCCCTCTTCTGTCAAGTCTGTTTTAGGGGCTTCCTTCTGGGACGACAGCCATGCAGACCAATTTGATGCAGTGTGCTATGTATGGTCTGAGCACTGACAGGCTGACCCCCCACCCCTTTAACCTCTGCAGCAATGCTGGCAGCACTCATATGTCTATTTTGAAAAGACAACCTGTGGATGTGATGCTGAGCACTTGCACTCATCTTCTTTGGTCGACCATGGCAAGGCCTGTTCTGAGTGGAACCTGTCTTGTTAGACCGCTTTAAGATCTTGACCACCGTGCTGCAGCTCAGTTTCAGGTCGTTGGCAATCTTCTTATAATCTAGGACATCTTTATGTAGAGCAATGATTCTTTTTTTCAGATCCTCAGAGAGTTCTTTGCAATGAGGGGCCATGTTGAACTTCCAGTGACCAGTATGAGAGAGTGTGAGAGTGATAATACCAAATTTAACACACCTGCTCACAATTCACACCTGAGACCGTGTAACACTAACGAGTCACATGACACAGGGAGATAAAATGGCTAATTGGGCACTAATTGGTGTAGTCACTTTTGTTGCCAGCAGGTTAGACATTAATGGCTGTGTGTGGAGTTATTTTGAGGGCACATCAAATTTACACTGTTATACAAGCCGTACACTGACTACTTTATATTGTATCAAAGTGTCACATCTTCAGTTTTGTCCCATGAAAAGATATAATAAAATAATTACAAAAATGTGAGGGGTGTACTCACTTTTGTGAGATACTGTATCTATCACTATCATGTTTGATGTTATCTTAATTTTCAGGACTATATGATATGCTGTATACTGTATATTTTGTATGCTGCTCAGTACTTGAAATCTCCTAAAAAGCTATAGGATTTTCAGACAACCAAGGAAAGAACATGAAATAAAATGGTCACGTGCTCCACAATGAGGGAACACTGCACACAATTGCATTAATGTGATAGCATCAGTTTAGGATTCCTGATTATATCTGCAAACAGATGGAGAGGGGACATAATGAAATACAAAGCCCCACAAGCCATTTATCAACCATCTGAAAACTGACACACTTTGTATTGAGCAGAGCAGCACACACAGAAAACACAGTTAAGTGAGAGGCTTTAGTTTGGACGTCATGGTTTTGTTCCATTTTGTAATAAACTTACCATCTAATGGCATTCGTCTCAATGACATTTATTCAATAATTGCATATGTGATGTTTTACAAATACGGTGCATCATCCCAACATGGCAAGTGTGGTTTACGTTTGTTGGTCAAGATATGGCAGGTCTGTAGTACGAAGGACACCACACTGTCTCCACATTTCATGGGAAGATGGATTAATCACAAATTAACCTTGGGTCTTTGGGGGGGGCGCAGCCTCAAGAACACTTTGAGTGACGTGTTTGTTGACAGCCGTAAGACAGAATTCGGGCGGGCTTGTGACAGTGACTTCCATATGATATTCGTTCCAGCAGATAAGTTATGACCCATCATTTGCTAATTCCCTCCATTATGGTTCCTTATTTTACACAGAGTGCATTGTGATGTCTAGTATATTACTAATGTCCAATTTTACATTTAGGATATGCATAGTGTAGGTGCACTATGTAATAAAGCTGGACAGAGATAGCTGGACCAAATAAAAACCAAGGGTTCTGAAACTTTCCACTAGTCAGACCATGCATGGGATATTGGCCCAGATTTGCTATTAGTTAAGCAGAGTAGACATCTAGACAGGAAGTTTTTAAATGCACCAGAATTATCACAGTAGTTTAGGCTGTAAAATAATTCCGGTGCACCTATAGACGCCTGTCTAAAAGGATTCCTTGCTTTGGGGCAAAAAAGTTGTATTTAGCAACACAGAAGATTGACATCAGAAAAAAAAAAAACTGTTCCATCTAGTCTGCACTTTTATTATTTCTAATCTATTTTAGGATAGACATCCAGGCAAGTTTTAAAAAAAAGTTTGCATAATGGCTATGCTTCTTTGTAAAATTATAACTGTGGAGTAACAGTTATGTTTGAGCTTCCCTCATTTTTTTTTTTTGCCAAAATAATAACTGTTTCAGGTGCACAGCTATATGCACTTCTCTCAGAAGCAGGGAGTGTCTCCTTTCTCCTAGCACTGTATGCAGTAACCCCGCTTTCCTTACTTCCCACTATGTTGTTTCAATCATGTTGCCCCTTTCCCTTCTTTCCTTAAGGCTATACAGAGTGTCTCCTGATATGTTGTATGTTTCAGACAATCCACTATTTTTGTAGCCGCTTTTGCACCCGTTCCATCTTATCTATATCTTTTTTGTAGGTGGGGTCTCCAAAACTGGACACAAAGTATTCCAGATGTGGTCTCACTAGCTCTATACAGTGGGATCACAATCTCTCTCTTCCTATTGGTTATACCTCTAGCTATACAGCCAAGCATTCTACTTGGTTTTCCAGGCACCTGCCCAAACATCGCATTATTTTGAAGCTTTGTCTGATATCAGTACCCCTAGATCCTTCTCTTCTAAAGTCCCGGCTTACACAGAACTGCCAATATGATAGATGGAGGGTTCCTTCTTGCCAAGTGCTTTATTTTACATTTGGAAACACTGAACTCAAATCGTTTAGAACACAATTTTTTTTTCCATGTTACAAATTCCTTCAGGTGTATCAACCCACTTTTGTGTTATTGGCAAACAGCCAAACCTTGCCTATCAAATCTCTTATATGACTTACAAAAATATTAAAAAGAGTAGGACCCAGAACATATCCTTGAGGTACCCACTTGTAACCTGTCTCTTCTCAGAATGCACACCATTAGCAACATTTATATCTATTCATCGGGCAACTGCGAATCCACTGAAATAACCAGGGATTAAAGGGGTTATCCCATGACTAATGTAAAAAATGAAAATCAGATGTCATATAGAAGGTGACAATCTCTTTCTAACAAAGCCAGAACCAGATGATTTTTATCAAGCTGACAGCTCAAGGGAAGTGTCTTTTCTGCTGCAACTCAGGGGGCATGTCTCAGCTCTCCCTATCATAGCTCAGGGGGCGTGTCTCAGCTCTCCCTATCACAGCTCAGGGGGCATGTCTCAGCTCTCCCTATCACAGCTCAGTAGGTGTGTCTCAGCTCTCCCTATCACAGCTCAGGGGGCGTGTCTCAGCTCTCTCTATCACAGCTCAGGGGGCATGTCTCAGCTCTCCCTATCACAGCTCAGGGGGCGTGTCTCAGCTCTCCCTATCACAGCTCAGGGGGCGTGTCTCAGCTCTCCCTATCACAGCTCAGGAGGCGTGTCTCAGCTCTCCCTATCACAGCTCAGGGGGCGTGTCTCAGCTCTCCCTTCACAGCTCAGGGGGCGTGTCTCAGCTCTCCCTATCACAGCTCAGGGGGCGTGTCTCAGCTCTCCCTATCACAGCTCAGGAGGCAGTTGAAGGAGGAAACTGAGCATGTGCGGCCTTCTCAGTGAGCAGGTCAAATAAATAAGAGAGAAACAAACAGCAGGTGGCACTATACAGGCACATTTTATTGAATAACTCATTGGCTATGCTACACCCCGGAAGAAACCTTAGGGACGAAACAGCATTGGGAGATGGGCGTCGCCATATCGCTCTGTAATCCAGATATGTTTCTTCTTTTCCAATGGTATTTTTACCTTCAATATTATGTAATGTTACATAAATGGACTCTCATTTCAGAGTCCTCTTTATGATTATCCCTTTGTTTGACTTATTTTCATTTGATTTATATATTTACAATATATAGATTTAATATGACCTGATATTGTGGCACCCCTATTTTCTCTATTGGATATTTTATTGCTGCCAATACTTTTAAATGTGCTATTTACCGTATGCTGTTTTTAAATTAGTTATTTATCATTGAATTGTTAATAAAGCTTATTTGATAAAAAGTTATGTGAGCAGTTTTTTTCAATTTTGGCTGTATTAGTAGAACAGACCTCCATCGTACCAATTGTGCTGTGTATCCTGGATTACTTTTCTGGCATCCATGCAGATGTTGTCCATGGTCGGATTCGAACCTAGGACCCCTGCACTGCAAGGCACAAGTGCTAACCACTGAGCCTCAATGTTGTTGTTGGGGGAAAGCTAGGATAACCCCATAAACATTAGATGGTTGGCCAGTCCCACCATAATCAGTAGGTTCAGCCATCATTAATGAAAATAGCCAGCTTGGGTTAACCTGGGGTGCAGATACTAAGAGAGCCTTGTTCTATGAGACGAGAAAGACTGCACCCTGATAGAATTTAACGGTGGAGGTGCACAAAAACCTTGTGTATTAAACAGGCAAGGGATTCAGCCGGTTCCCTCAGGTTCTCCGGATCCGGTTGTTAAAATTACAGCCGGGTTGGAGAATCGTGTTGCCAGCTGAATGCCAATCCGGTGCTCTGGTGACGGCAGCTGTAGAGGAGTGCTTCCATTCCATAGTTTAGCTCCTTAGGCTTTTTAAAAGTTGGGTTCTATATGTGTGTAGTATATATATGGTGTATTTATGTGTATGTGTGTTGCATATATATATGGTGTATGTATATGTAAACATGTGTCGTGACACCGTGTGTCTGCCGTTGAGGGCGGAACCTGTTGAATCCCATTCCTGGTGTTAAATGTTCCCACAACATCAACACAACCTGGAGCTGGTTTGATATAAAACATTTATATTGTTAGGAAAATAGCTTATTACATAAAGCTGAGCAAATAATTTATTTTACAAGACATACAGACATTTATAGCAGTGATCTGAGGATCCTTCATGTCAATGAAATTATCAGTAATGCACCTTATCTGCAGTAATGCTTATCTCTGCAGAGATTCTAGATGCAATACTGGAACATCGGATGCAAGCCACATTTACACATGACATCTAGGGGAAGTTATTTTTTACATTGTGGTACGTTACCTCCACAGATGGATAGGGACTAGGGATTAGCGAATTGATTTCGGATGAAACATCCCAAGTTGATTTGCATAGAACTTTGTTCCAATACTGTACGGAGCAGGAGCTCTGTACAGTATTAGAATGTATTGGCTCCGATGAGCCAAAGTTATTGCTTTGCGAAGTCTCGTGAAACTTCGTGTAATAATTTCGTAAATAAATTTGTACTGTAAAAAACCATTTCCCGAACTCGAGTTTGGTTCCAAGGTACCACTTGGTTTTTTACAGTACAAATTCATTTATGAAGTTATTGTGCAAAGTCTCACAAGACTTCACAAAGCAATAACTTCGGCTCATCGGAGCCAATACTTTCTTATACTGTATGGTATTACAACGAAGTTTTATGCGAATTGACTTTGGATGTTTCATCTGAAGTCTATTCGCTCATCCCTGATAGGGACACAGTTGCTCAGGTATGCCACGAATACCGGCGCTGTTTTTAGGTAAGTCCATATGTGAGTGAAACAGTACCGAGTTTAAAATTCTCATCTATATTAGGCATATTTCAGGAGCAGGTCTGCGACCTCCCTGCTCATGCCAGGTCTAGAAGAGTGGGCATGGCGTGGGTGGGGAAGGGGAGGGCCCGTCAGGCCTGTCTCATTTACTACTTTTTAGGCCTGAAACAGCAAGGAAGCTGTCTTACATTTAGAACTGGCGGAGGCCGGCGCCTCTTCATAACTCCGGCGTATCCACCGCCAGCTTTGGGCTTTATGAACATCGGCGTGTAAAACGCTGCTCTTAATAAATGTGCCTCTAAGTTTGGCAAAGGTTTTGTTCACACAGTGTTGATGTGGTGCCATTTTTCTAGCTAAAGCCAGATGTGGATTCAAAAGAATCATTGAAAGACTTAAAGAGGACCGCTCACCTCTCCTGACATGACTGGTTTAGCAACTACTTGAATCCCCCATTTAATAACAATTCTGGAGCATCCATTCTTGTGACTCTTGTGTGTTCTGACATTTCTTTATCATTTCTACTATAAATTATGAATAAATTACTAGCCATTTGCAATGAGGGTCCAGATGGGTGTTACCAGCTGGGGACGTGTCCCTGCATAATCTGACACTGGCAGCACTGACTGGATAATATCAGACTCTGTAGGAACACAACCTCAACGGATAACTCCTATCTGAACCTTCATTGCAAACTGCCGCTAGAAATTAATTCATAACTTCTAGCAGGAATAATAAAGGAATAGCACAGCATAGAGATATAAGAACAGAGGCTCCAGAATTATTACACGGGGAACGCAAGTAGTTCCTAAAACAGACAGGTCAGGAGAGGCGACAGCTCCTTGTCAAATTATCTATTTGGGATGCTACCTTTGTTTTGTCTGGAAATAAAAATAAAAAAATGCACAAATGCATCAAATATGTGTATGTGTGTGAACAAGGCCTTAAAAGGGTCATCAGTTTTGCATAATCCCAAAAGATCTCTTTACACTAAGGTGATCAAAGATTTTCTCACTACTGACACCTCAGCTTCAGCTGAAATCTGTGAGGGAAGCAGTGCCTCCACAGGATGAAAGCAGCATTACACGCTGCCTATAGATATTAATGTGCTGTCCATGTAATTTCCATGTCAGAGTGACTCTCTCGGCTCGTAAGTCCTGGATACCAGTCATTAAAAATGTGCAGTTTCTCAAGGAAACCAATAGCAGCATTTTACTATTGTATTTTGTGAATCTAGCCATATTATTTTCTATGCATCGATCGGCTAAGAATGAAGGAGCTGTAATCTCGGTCGCCACTATTAGTTTATTTTCAGTGATATTTGAGGTTACTCAGAGCTTGGAGTCCTGGTGGTTAGAAGATTCATGATGAAATGATGGATTATACTGGTGATGCTTTTTTGCTTGGCTCAGACCTTTTCTTTGGTTTTCCTCGAGTTTTCTTCCCTGCATTTTTTTTTGTTTTGGTTGTTGTCTTTTTCACTTTCTTTTGGCTTGTTCCCTTCTTAGATTGGTTTTGAGCTTGCTTGTCCAGCGTATTTATAGCTTTTTTAACCCAGGCCTGATTGGGGTCAGCACAGATCTTTACACCATTTTTTGCAAAAAACCTAGTAAGACATTGATATTAAGGATTAGCATTTCAGGTAGATGACAAAGTCTGCTAATTACAACTAATGTTTCATTGCCAGCCATTATTTATGTAATGGAAACGATCTGACTCTCACTGTCTCTCCTAGGAGTCCTGTCATATAAACCCATATAAGCTCGGTCGTATCCTGTCCTCATATAGCACCAAAAATCACTCAGATTTGATAAAATTGTATTAATCTTTTCCTCTAATGTGCTTCAACACTACACATTATATAAATATATATTAGCTGAAGGAGCCGGCTTCGCTCGGGTATATTTAATCTATTTCATTTAATGTTTGTGTGTGTCGTTAAAAAATATCAACACTATCCACTATAACAGTGACATCTACAGCACCCCGCCCCCAAAACAGTAACCTCTATAGCCTCCTACCCCTTAACACTGATCCCCACACAGTGCCCTGTCCCTTAAAATTGGACCTCCACAGCACCCCGCCCCCTTAACAGTGACCTCAACAGCCCCCCCCCCACAGTGCCCCGTCCCTTAAAATTGGACCTCCACAGTAGCCCACCCCCTAACTTTGACCTTTACAGCAGCCTTCCCTTTAACAGTGAGTTTCACAGAACACCACCCCCTTGACAGTGACCTCCACAAGGGCCCGTGCCATTAACAGTGGCCTCTACAGCAACCTGCCCCTTAACACTGACCTCCATAGCGGACCATACCCTTAATTGTGACCTACACAGCAACCTGCTTTCAAACTCCCTGTCCTCCGTCTGGCGCAGGGCCTCGACAGACACAAGGATGTCCTTTTGAACAGCTCACTCTCAGACAGCAGCTCTGTACTGTCTGAGTGTGAGCTGCAGGAAGAAAGTCACCGTCCGTCCCACCCCTGCAGCTGACAGAAGTTGATTTTTAACTTCATTTTTTCAATCCCTGTCGGCTAAGGAGTGGGAGGGGCGTGGCCTAACCAGATGGGGCGTGGCTTAGCGGGACCTAGAAGTTGATTTTTAACTTCATTTTTTTCAATCCCTGTCGGCTAAGGAGTGAGAGGGTCCGTGACCTAACCAGATGGGGCGTGGCTTAGCGGGACCTAGAAGTTGATTTTTAACTTCATTTTTTCAATCCCTGTCGGCTGAGGAGTGGTAGGGGGTGTGGCCTAATTTGATCGGAGGTGTGTCCTTTTGAACAGCTCACTCTAAGACGGACACAAGGATGTCCTTTTGAACAGCTCGCTCTCAGACAGCAGCACTGTGCTGTTTGAGTGTGAGCTGCAGGGAGAAAGTCACCCTCCCTCCCACCCCTGCAGCTGACAGAAGTAGATTTTTTCCTTCATGTTTTAAATCCCCGTCGACTGAGAAGTGGGAGTGGCCTAACCATATCAGGGGCGTGGCAGGGTTTTAAGTTCGGTTTTAAGGGGCATGTCTGGGCTCCTTCTTGCATGAGTGATGCCCCTCTGGGCACCTTACTGGCTCATTTACATACCAAATAAACTGGATTTTCAAAGGATAAAAACATCTATTGCTGGAACAAAGGCACATCTGGAAATAAGGTACTAAATGCTATTAGGCCATGGCTTTACTTCAATATACTTTTTATTCAATTATCCTGGTGACAGATTTTCTTCAAAGCTCTCCTACAGCAGTGAAGAAAAATGGCTGGGTTGTTATGGAAACCTGGAGTAAAACTGTATGTGGAGGCTGGAGGACCTGCGAGCTTCTATTGGCTGATAAGGGTCATGTGACCAAGCTTCTATTGGCTAATGCACTTTTTGGGAATATCTCAGGAACGGTACATCCTAGAGAGCTGAGACCTGGTCTAAAACCTTCCCGGACACCTGATGTACCTGTGTGCCAAATTTTGTGATTACACTCAGCTTTATATAATATATAAAATATATATATACAGGTCCTTCTCAAAAAATTAGCATATTGTGATAAAGTTCATTATTTTCTGTAATGTACTGATAAACATTAGACTTTCATATATTTTAGATTCATTACACACCAACTGAAGTAGTTCAAGCCTTTTATTGTTTTAATATTGATGATTTTGGCATACAGCTCATGAAAACCCAAATTTCCCATCTCAAAAAATTAGCATATTTCATCCGACCAATAAAAGAAAAGTGTTTTTAATACAAAAAAAGTCAACCTTCAAATAATTATGTTCAGTTATGCACTCAATACTTGGTCGGGAATCCTTTTGCAGAAATGACTGCTTCAATGCGGCGTGGCATGGAGGCAATCAGCCTGTGGCACTGCTGAGGTGTTATGGAGGCCCAGGATGCTTCGATAGCGGCCTTAAGCTCATCCAGAGTGTTGGGTCTTGCGTCTCTCAACTTTCTCTTCCCAATATCCCACAGATTCTCTATGGGGTTCAGGTCAGGAGAGTTGGCAGGCCAATTGAGCACAGTAATACCATGGTCAGTAAACCATTTACCAGTGGTTTTGGCACTGTGAGCAGGTGCCAGGTCGTGCTGAAAAATGAAATCTTCATCTCCATAAAGCTTTTCAGCAGATGGAAGCATGAAGTGCTCCAAAATCTCCTGATAGCTAGCTGCATTGCCCCTGCCCTTGATAAAACACAGTGGACCAACACCAGCAGCTGACATGGCACCCCAGACCATCACTGACTGTGGGTACTTGACACTGGACTTCAGGCATTTTGGCATTTCCCTCTCCCCAGTCTTCCTCCAGACTCTGGCACCTTGATTTACGAATGACATGCAACAGTCCAGTGCTGCTTCTCTGTAGCCCAGGTCAGGTGCTTCTGCCGCTGTTTCTGGTTCAAAAGTGGCTTGACCTGGGGAATGCGGCACCTGTAGCCCATTTCCTGCACACGTCTGTACACGGTGGCTCTGGATGTTTCTACTCCAGACTCAGTCCACTGCTTCCGCAGGTCCCCCAAGGTCTGGAATCGGTCCTTCTCCACAATCTTCCTCAGGGTCCGGTCACCTCTTCTCGTTGTGCAGCGTTTTCTGCCACACTTTTTCCTTCCCACAGACTTCCCACTGAGGTGCCTTGATACAGCACTCTGGGAACAGCCTATTCGTTCAGAAATTTCTTTCTGTGTCTTACCCTCTTGCTTGATGGTGTCAATGATGGCCTTCTAGACAGCAGTCAGGTCGGCAGTCTTACCCATGATTGCGGTTTTGAGTAATGAACCAGGCTGGGAGTTTTTAAAAGCCTCAGGAATCTTTTGCAGGTGTTTAGAGTAAATTTGTTGATTCAGATGATTAGGTTAATAGCTCGTTTAGAGAACCTTTTCATGATATGCTAATTTTTTTAGATAGGAATTTGGGGTTTTCATGAGCTGTATGCCAAAATCATTAATATTAAAACAATAAAAGGCTTGAACTACTTCAGTTGGTGTGTAATGAATCTAAAATATATGAAAGTCTAATGTTTATCAGTACATTACAGAAAATAATGAACTTTATCACAATATGCAAATTTTTTGAGAAGGACCTGTATATATATAATTTATAGCTTTCCAGTTTTGTCAAGATTGAGTTAAGAATGGTGGTAACCTTATGTATAGGACTGTTCTTTCCTTGTTGCATGGATTTACAATACACTGCCCATAGAAATTTATGGGCTGTATCATGGAAGAAAACTTGCCTAGAAACATCTACGGAAGGATATAACGATACATGGAGACACCATATGACGGCACGTGAAGTGCTTATTGCTCCATAGTAGGGAACCCTAGAGAATGCATGCATTGCTGTACAGGCTTCACAATATATGTACATGAGGCTAGAAGCAAGAGATCCATGAGGTACTTACAGAACGGCATTGAAAGGGATGGTTTTGATTGTGTAACTCTGCAGGATTTTAATATTAACCTTTCGTGTTTGCACTTCTAAGCATGGATACACGTCTTTATAATCAAATCCCAGCCCTAAAAATAAAAGGATAAGAAAGTATAATAATTAATATTTGTTGGTAAAAGTATTAAAGTGATATCCAAACCAGCAGAATATAAGTGGTCAGTAGTCATTATCTGATCTGTATGCACACCATGCAAGATATTCAGAAAGGGATGAAATGTGCATGTGCAACGGGTCCCTGAGGAGCCGATGCAGAGGATGGGAGTGGTAGTGGCTATGATGAGATGCTGTTTCACAGTTGCTCCCTGGGGATCGGTGCAGTGGAAATGTAGTTTGAAGAATCAGGCCAGAAGTAAATATATAACAGTCTCTTTTTACTTAGTACAAAATATAACTTGCAGTCAGGGGTGTAACTACCATAGCGGCAGACCATGCGACTGCTATGGGGCCAAGGGCAAGAGGGGGCCCAGCTGGGACCATCTCCTCTTCTACTGGGGGTGAAAACCTGGTCAGGACTCTACCCTCCAAAGAAACAACTTTTAGCAAACGAGACAGTGGAAAAATGGCCCAAGGGTCATTGAAAGGGGTTTGGGCGTAAACCCTTCTGTCCTGTGTGGGGGGCTGGTTTGATCCTTGCTATGGGCCCTTACTTCTCTATGTACGCCACTGCTTGCAAAACATCCAGTAGCAGCAAAGTCAAAGTGCAGTTTGAGGAGGTATGGAGGCAAGTTGGATGACTGTATTGTGGCACATGCAGGTATTGGTATACATGTTCAGAATTGAATTTTATCAGGCCTAGTGGTGGTTTGGGTGATAGGTGTCTGAGCTGTAGTCCCTCACCTTGCAGCAGTGTCTATAATGCAGTATTTTGCTATTTATTCTGCTGTCTTATCTTACTCTGCTGTCTTATTTGTGCTTTTGTGAAGCTGAAAGGTGTTGGTCTCTCTGGATAATAAAATTTTGTTCCAGGATTAGGAGCTCTGCAGTGGGCATCCTCTCCTCTCTCTAGCTAGACAATAACTCTTCCTCCTAGCAGGAAGCAGGACCATCCCACCTGCCCTATTCCTGCCAACCTTTTGCCATCCATACCTTCTCTGACTGCTACATATGGCGGAAAAAAAAATGGAATACATAGGGATACATAATAATACAACAATTGCAGATACCACCCGGTCTGGGGTACTGCAGACACAGCCAAGAGAGGAACATTTTTGAGCAGAATGAGAATTTGTTTCCTCATGCAGTCTCCGTGTAGATTGTTTCTGTCTTTATCACAAGTTCGCACTTTGCGTAGACTCACCAGTCATGTGTGTAACTCAACCACAAGTGACAATTTCCATATGTACTAGTGTAGTTATGCAGTGAGACGCAAACCTTTGAAGCTCACAACTGTATGACTGCATCAATCATTTCAGTACAGCTCTATGGTTATGAAGGGGCTTGGGAGCATTTACTACTGCCGCTGAAGCCCACTTATGTGTCATTTTAGAATTGTGGTGGGCTGTAGATGTTCCATGCACAACAGCTTGGAGAGTATAGGGTTAATAATGACGTTATCTCAGACCCACACAGGAGTCATTGGGCTGTCTTTTTTATGTATCTTGTTACGTTATGAAACAAATCTGTCACTTTACTATGTTCACTATTTGATGAATAATTTCCCACAATGTTTTTTCTTTCTTATTGAAATATCACCCAAAAGTCACGGGAAGATTTGCAGGAGCACTGACAGGGCCAGTGCAACCATTAGGCGAACTAGACATTCGCCTGGGGCGCTGGCCTGCTGGGGGCGCCCTGGTGGGCTCCCCCTCTCTGGGGCTGAAGCCCTGGGCAAGCGACTCTTGAACCGCCCCCAACGCTGTTACAGGGGGGCCAGGAGATGGAGGTCCTTCTTAAATATGGCAGAGCAGGCATCTGCTTACCCTGATGGCAGGTTCCTGCTCTGCCAGTAAATTACCGGAGGAGAGGAGGCGGGCGGCAAAGGAGGCTGTTTTAGCAGCTCCCCACTCCTCCCTCACGCGCCCTCTGTGATGTCGGAATATGACGTTATTCCGGCCCCGTCATAGTAAACGGCGCGCTGGAGGACTGAGGAGCTGCACCACACTGGACCCTAGGGAGGTGAGTCCTTAAGTGTGTGACTGAGTGAATGTCTGCCTGTGTATGTATGTCAGTGAGTGAGTGTATGTCTGTGAGTGTGGATGTCTGTCAGTCAGTAAGTGTCTGTGTGTTTGTCAGTGAGTGTCTGTGTGAGTGTATATGTGTGTGTTTGTCTGCCAGTGAGTGAGTGTCTGTCAGTGAGTTTCTGTGTGTGTTTCAGTGGGTAGGTGTATGTCTGTCAGTGAGTGTGTGTGTGTCTAAATCAGTGTATGTCTGTCTGTCAGTGAGTGTATGTGTGTCTGTCAGTGAGTTTCTGTGTACGTCATTCAGTGAGTGTCTGAGTGCGTGTCTGTCTGTCAGTGTGTGTGTGTCTGTCAGTAAGTGAGTGACATGAGGGGGCGGCAAAATGGATCTTTGCCTAGGGCAGCAAAAATCCTTGCACTGGCCCTGAGAACAGCTATAGTGTGTGCAGAAGTAGTAGTCACAGCCGTATCCCTGGGGGTCCCAAAGGCCCCTCTGTCATAAGAACACACTGGTATTATAAATGGCACAGGTAGGTAGGGGGCCTGTTTCAGATTATGCTTCTGAAGACTTGTATCCTGAAGTATTTTGTGCTGCCTTAAAGGAAAATTGTCATCAGAAAATGACCTATTGTTTAAATTAAGTTGTATACTAAACATGTTTTTTTTAGAATTTTTGGTTGTCATTTTTCATTTTCCATGTCACTATAGTTAAAAAAAATCCTTAAATCCTGAAGTTTTCACTAGGTAAAAGGTCCCACTGTAGAGCCCCCAGTAGTTAAAATGCCCCTATAATGTTCCTGTAGTTAAAATGCCCCTATAGTGCCCCAGTAGTTAAAATGCCCTATTGTAGTGCCCTGAGTAGTTCAAATGCCCTCCCGTAGAACTAACAGTATTTAAAATACCCCAATAGTTCCCCTTGTGGTGCCTCAGTAGTTATAATGATGACCTCTATAGGGTCCCAGTACTTATACAGCCCCCAACCCCTATAGCTCCCCACTAGTAGTAAGCCATAGTGCCAAAAAAAACTCACTTCCCTCCTCACTGTTGTCTGCTACAGGCCTTTTCCCGCCTGCGTCCCAACACAGGCGCTTGCGATGACGTCATAGCGCAGTCAGAGCCGCTGATGTCTTCTCTAATAGGCTTTAGGCCTAGAGGTCTGTGGTTTGTTAGAATGAACGGCAGGACAGGGAGGCTTCCATGCCCTGCCACACGTAGTTTCAACTGTATCACTGTCTTGCTCAAGGCCCTTGCCTTAGCCCCAGATGTTTTGACCTAGTGACACCCCTGGCTATGAAGAATTCAATATACAATACAAAGGGAGGAGCCAAGGATATATTCAAAACTTGGACCACCATCACTGCTATTGGGAGGAGAACTAATCTTTAAAGATTACTCCTAATTAGAGACTAATAAATTGATTTTGAACTAGTCAAATTCATTACGATTTTCCCCCAGAATTTGGATTCTAGCAAATCTGAAACTTATGCAATTCGTATCCAACAAACTGATCAAAACGGTGCCCACTATTTCACAGGTCAGAAGACAGAGAAGAAGGCATCTGCCACCAAAAGGGAATACTTTTTGGAACATTTTTTAATTAAAAAGAAAAGCCTCCAGTGCATTGTTATTAGACAGGCTGTTACCACCGGGTACCATCCTTTTACCCATAGCCATATATATCACTCTCACTTTGTCATTACTAATGCTGTCTTGGTATTAAAGAGCTTGAAAGGGGTTGGATACAGTCGAAGGAGACCTCAGAGTACCATGCATGGCTTTTCAGATCAATGGGGCATTTGTCAATTTGGGTTGAAAATATTCAGACCCAATTTAATTCTGATGATTGATTTGCTCAAATAAGTAGGATCAGGAACAAATTTCAAAAAATTGCCTTATGTTTATTCCTAATATATACTGAAGTGTACAGTATAAAGAATGAAGTGTCAATGTTACTAGGACAAGCCACTTAGTCCCATATCAACTATGCTAGGTTTTTCTAGGGCTGTCCAACCAGCCTCTGACTATAATGGACCAGGTGTGGTCTACAGAACCAAACAGAGGCATCCGGAGATGAAGTCTGGCAGTGCTTTCTTGCCACAGTCGAGTGATCTTTCGAGGTTTACAGTATTTGAACCTTCACTGATAGGACATCATTCATTTATCCTGTCAATTTCAAACCCTTTAACTGGTTTAGTCAATAAATACTTCCTCACTTCCTCTTTTGGAACATCCACAAGACCTCTCATGTTGGTGAGGAAACTAAGGGTACTTTCACACCAGCGTTTTTCTTTTCCGGCACTGAGTTCCATCATAGGGGTTCAATACCAGAAAATAACTGATCAGGCATATCCCCATGCATTCTGAATGGAGAGTAAGGGTACTTTCACACTAGCGTTTTTCTTTTCCGGCGCTGAGTTCCGTCCTAGGGGCTCAAATCCGGAAAAGAACTAATCAGTTTTATCCTAATGCATTCTGAATGGAGAGTAATCCGTTCAGGATGCATTAGGATGTCTTAATTTCTGTCTTTTTGACTGATCAGGCTTTTCAGAAAACCGTAGCATGCAGTATTTTTACCTCCGGCCAAAAATCTTGAACACTTTGACTGAACGCCGGATCAGACCTTTTTCCCATTGACTTGCATTAACGCTGTGTGTTCAGTCAAACCGGATCCGGCTTTTGCATGTTAAACCCGAAAAATGTGAAAAAAAAGTTAAAGTCCATAAATGGCGGATCCGTTTTTTCCAATGCATTTTTTCATTGTGATCAAAATCCTGATCAGAATTCAAATGTAATCCGTTTTCACACGTTTTTCCGGATCCGGCGGGCAGTTCCGGTGTCGGAATTGAACGCCGGATTTAAACAACGCTAGTGTGAAAGTAGCCTAATCCGTTCAGGATGCATCTTTTCAGTTCAGTCACTGAACGGCGTTTTGGACGGAGGAAAAACCGCAGCATGCTATTATCTCCGTCCAAAATTCCGGATCAGTTGCCGAAATGCTGGATCATTGTTATGTATTAGTGCCGGATTCGGCATTAAAAATACCACAAAGCCGGAACCGTCCTTCCGGTCTGCGCATGCGCAGACTGGTAAAACTGTGAAAAATATAGAAACTGATCCGTTTGTCCGTATGACAAACAGAGACAAACAGAGAGACGGATCCGTTCTTGGAATGCATTTGTGAGACGGATCCGGATGCGTCTACAAATGCTGTTCGTTTACATGCAGATTGCCTGATCCGGCAGGCAGTCCCGGCGACAGAACTGCTTGCAGGATCACTCTGCCGCAAATGTGAAAGTAGCCTAATAAAGAAGGAACCTTTGTACATATCTAGGCTACCTTCACTGAAGTGTCTGGTTGAGTCAGATGCTTACATGTAGAGACATTTCCTCCACCACATGTTCAGTGAATCATATTCCTGTGACACAGCAGTAAGACAACCACGTTGAGATTTCAGAAAGTGACCGTACACCCTATGACATGGCAGTGGCTTTTGTCTACAAATATTTTCTTCTCCCTTGACAACGTCCAGATATAGGATGTGTAATAGGATGTACACCCTATGACATGGCAGTGGCTTTTGTCTTCAAATATTTTCTTCTCCCTTGACAATGTCCAGATATAGGATGTGCAATAATATACAGACTTTGAGATCTGGTAGTGGCAGTAATGCTAGTAGCACCATACCAATAGATCTAATACAATAATCTAATCCAATGTACAGTATAATATGGTATGAACACCTCACAATACAAATTGGGGAAAAATGTCAAGATGACAGCCTTTATTAAATGGGACCTGTCACCATGAAGATATGGTGTAATCTGCAGCATGTTATAGAGCAGGATGAGCTGAGCAGATCGATATGTAGTTTTGTGTGAAAATATTCAATATAACATGTATTTTATCCAGCAAAATCCCTGTTCTTTCTATGCTTATGAGTAGTGCTGAGTGAATTGAAGTTAAAGGGGTTGTCCGGGTTCAGAACAGAACCCAGACATACCCATATTTTTACCTAGGCAGCCCCCCTGAGGCTAGCATCTCATGCTCCGATGCGCTCCCTTGACCTGTGCTAGATCGTGGAGGGAACGGGTTCTTTTTTTTTCAATAACACACTGCCGGGCGGAAACTTCCGCCCGGGAGTGTGTTCGGTGAAGTCATCGGCTCTGATGGGCGGGCTTTAGCGCTGCCCAAACAGTTTTACTGGCTAGAGCAGTGCTAAATCCCACCCATCAGTGCCGGTGACATCACCGAGCTTCCTGGCAGCCCCATGGAGAGCCTGGTACGTCACTGGATCTCCCAAAAATGCCTTTGCAGTGCGCGATTTAGCGCAGGGCAAAGGAGAGCATCAGAGCATGAACTGCTCCGATGCTCAAGTCAGGGGGCTGCCGGGGGGAAAATGGACGGATGCCCGGGTTCAGCTCTGAACCCGGACAACCCCTTTAACAAAGTGGATTTCAATCCAAATTTCAGGAAAAATGTGGTTAATCACGAAGGCGAATTTCCTTACACTTCGTGGTAACGAATCAATTTTACCTGAAATAGAAATAAAAAAAATACATACTCACACGGCCATCTTGATTAAAGAAAACCTGCCATATCTCGTGATAACCGCTCCCCATCATTGCGCTTGCTTCATACAATGGAATGCGATTCCTGACGAAGTACTTTGTAACAAATCAAATTTCTTGTCAAAGTTTGGCGAAGCAGCCGAATTGAGTTTTTGTACACTTTGCTCATCACTACTTATGAGTCATGTGGGCAGCTCTACACCTAGGTCCATTTACACACACCGATGATCCGGTAGATTATAGCGAAGGAGCGTTCATCGGGTGATCCTGTCATTATGCCGGCATCAAAAATCATCATTCCTTGCGGAACACTGTGCTAATTAACTATAATTACTGATTAGGGAGGTCAAACCAGGTGAAGATCTGCGCTCCAGATTACCAAAAGTAAAGGCATGATTCAGGAGGTGGGTAATCTAAAGCTGTGCTATCTAAATGATCGACTGCCAGGAACACTGATTTTCTATGAGAACAAGCGATTGATCCCTTGTCACCATACAGAGGAGTCATTGTTGCATGTAAATCATCTCTGCTGATGACCTGACAGTTATTGGGAGCGTCTCCTTTGTTCTGGATAATCTGCCAGATCATCGGACCGCGTAAAAGGAGCTTTAGCATAAACAGTTAGTTGTAAATCAGTAAATTGGACCGCCCTTATGACTCCTATGCGTAGAAAGAGCAGAGGATTAAATAAAGAAATTACAAGTTTTACTGAAACTTTTCCCACAAAACTATATGTTAAACCGCTGATCTCCTCTTGCTCTATAACATGGTGCCTGACGATTTATTGATGACAGTTTCCCTTTAAAGTTCACCAGTTAATTAATTGTGGTCCATTTTTTTGTTTCTTCTGCACAACTACCCCCGTAAGCGATACCTGCAGAATATCCACATGTCAAATATGCTAAAGTCTGCGATACATGTGACTTGTGATTTTTTTTTTTCTTCTTCCCATTCAAATGTAAAGGAAAAAAATCATGTAGACTCTGGCCTGAATACTGTAGCTTTACTGAACATAATGGAGCTAATATATTTGCAAATTTAAAGATTTCATTGAAAATGCAGAACAGCCTCTAATAATATGATTGGGGTTATAAGCTGCAGCTATTGGTGCTATCACTGCTCCTTGTTTACCCAGCACTGGTGAAGGGGGCAGAGCTAGGTGTAGTATTAGCACATTTGACGCACAGTCATTCCAGAATGTAGAGCACTGTACCTGGTAATAAGGAGTGCTCAAGTGCTGGTTGGAACCCATCAGTCTGATATTTATGGTCTATCCTAGGATCTAGCCATCAATATTTAAGTCCTGAACAATCTCTTTAAAGTGATATTGGGTCCAAATAAAGATAAAATTACACAAAGCCCAGCTGGTTTTTAATCAGCAACTGGTAGAAACCCTACAACAAAGCTAAGGGTAGGGCCAATAACTATATGGCCATATATGCATGCTGTATGACAGGTAAAGACAATAGTAACTTAGTTACTGACTAGAGATGAGCGAATTTTTCAAAAATTCGATTCGGACGGTGTGCCAAATTTTTAAAAAAAATTCGGTTCGATCTGAATTTATTCTCAGTGAATCTCGTTAAAAACTGCTATTTCCTGGCTGCAGAGAGCCTGTATAGTGGTATAGAACGCTGTGCCTTGCAGTAACACACATAGGGAGTCTGCTGTGGTAGTGAAACAGTACCCCCAAAAGTGTGATTTTCTCACTTCACCACACAACAGCTAATAAGCCCTTTTTTTTTTACTAATACACGCCAAAAAGGGCTGTAATTTTCTCACTTCACCACACAATGGCAAACGCTTTTTTGTGCCACTAATACATGCAAAAAAGGGCTTTAACACATATAACTGCACAGCTGAACAGCAAATATATTTTACTTTTGCCACTAATACACGCCACAAAAAGCTTTAGAACATATACCGTAACTGCACTGCTGAACGGCAAATATATATTTCTTTTGCCACTAATACACGACAAAAAGGGCTGTAATTTTAGCACTTCACCACACAACGGCTAATAAGCCCTTTTTTCTCACTAATACAAGCCAAAAAATGCTTTAGAACATATAACTGCACCGCAAAAGGGCAAATAAGACCTAGAAATATTCCCTTGTAATAAACCCTGTTAATGGCTGTAACAACCCAATAACAAGAACGGTTGGCTGGAATTACAGAGCTGTATAATGGCAATTTGGGTGCCCAGTCAGTGCAGCAAGGTGTAATAGGATTGTTCCTATTTCCCAGGCTGTAAACTCCCCGACTGAACCCTGTTCAACATAAATGCTGTGGAATGATTCCTTCCTATTAGTGTTCATCGAGCATGCTTGGCCGAACACCAGTTCGGCTCGAGCATCGCGATGCTCGGCTGAATATCATGTGTGCTCTAGTGCAATGTTTGAGTCAGTGTATTTAAATCTAATGTAGCCTCTATTGCTGAAAAGTTTCTGTCTGGATTCAAAATCACAACCTTCTACATTACAGCCAAGAAAGTTAACCACTACACTATAGAGCTGCATGGCCAGTTGCTTAAAAAAAAAAAATGAGACTTCTGCTGTATATTAATACTTACTAGTAGTAACTAGTATTCCTATACAGCAGAAGTCTATTCTTTTTTTTTATTTTTATTTTTTAAAGGAACTGGCCATGCAGATCTATAGTGTAGTGGATAAGATTCTTGGCTGTAATGTAGAAGGTTGTGAGTTCAAATCCCACCATAAACTTTTCAGAAATAGAGGCTACATTAGATTTAAATACACTGGGTGTCCCCAAGCACTGACTCCATATATTGACATAGCTATATATGGAGTCAGAGAAGGGACTCCTAAGCCGAACTAGAATCCCGACACCCTCCCCTCTTCAAAGCAGGAGGTGCCTGGTTTAATGCTCGGTTCTCCCATTGACTTCCATAATCTTTCCTGCACTTGTAAATCATTTTTTAGCACAATGAAGTTTGTTCTAGCACTGTCCCTAGCACCTGCAGACATCTCTCCCTGCACTAAGTACACTGGAAAATGGCAGAATCCAAGATGGCTGAGACTATTTATAGGGCTGTGACATCACAGGGCTCGCTGGCTGCTAATTGGCTGCATGCATGTCATTATGGGTGATCCTGCATTCCCAGAGTTCCTTGCTCCATGTCCTCACACGTGCAGCAGCCATTTTAGGAAAAAATGCAATTTGTTACTATGAAGTATGGAGAAATTTGGATTCGGTGCAAATCAAACTTTTCCTTAAATTTGGTTAAAATTCCACTTTATCAGCTTCGATTCGCTCATCTCTATTACTGACCCTAGATTATACCATATAATTCACCTTTAAAATATATAGTAAGTATAGTATAGTATATAGTACGTAGGGCAGCCCAATACCACAATCTACCCCTAACACGACCTTACTGCGCATCGGTTCTTGTGGAGACAATAGAAACTGAAGATAACAAAAGTGAGACATGGGCAAAATCTGATGAGTTCTCCATGGTATTATTTCATTTTTCTTTCATCTGTAGGGTATGGGTGCTACAGGTTACTACTACCTGAGTTTTTTGTAAAAATTATTCCACTAATGGTGGCTGCCAGAATGTAAAGGTTTAGAGGATGTCGGATCATGAATCTTATTAGAAGAGCAAGGGTTCCCCTAATAGGTCATCAATATCTAAACAGCTGGGGTCCAATTCCTTTCACCCCCAATGACAGCTGTTTGAAGAGGCCACGGCACTCCAGTGAGCTCTGCGTTCTGTTCAAACAACTAAATGGCGGGGGTGCCCGGAGTCAGATCCTCACGAGTTAGATATTGATAACCTATCCTGAATGGAACTGAACTGCAGATAAGCCATGGGACCAAAGGACATGCCAAGGCCAAGTAAGAGGCTGTGGCTCATTCCTGAACGCTAAAGCCCTTTCAAACCCCTGAGCTGGGAGTTGGACACCCCATTTATCTGATATTGATGTTCTATCCTGAGGATAGGATCAGTATTTAAGTCACAGAAAACTCATTTAAGGTTACCATAGGATAATGAAGTAATGTTGGAAGATACAGTAACATCTGGATATGGCAAAAGATGTAAAGGGTATGTGCACAAGCCTTGTGATTGCTCATGTGAGAATTTGTTATGTTCCTGACTATCGTACACAGTCTGGCATTACTAATCATGCTATATGACACTGCATATGAATGTTGTGGAACACAGCTCAATGACCTATCACATCAGGTTACTCATGGTTTTACATGGTCCTTGTTACAGTATTCCTATCAAAATATCACATATTTGGCTTTTCTACTTTAAATGATTTGTATCTTCAAAGCACTCACCTTGACTTTCTATTGCTGAAAGAACTACTCCAATAAAAATAAGTAGAAGAATATGCCTTAACTTCATTTTTCAGTTGATGGGAGACACAGAGATAGAAGGGGTCCTTTGTCTGAATGATGAAAACCTGCATTGTTCTAACAATTACTTATAGGGTGTTAGGAGGAAGTGGTGATTTCCAGTTACAGGTAAGTTTCCCCTCCCATATGAAGCCCCCTCAAAAGTGGAAATTACTTGTTACCAGTGGACAAGCACATATATGGTGACAGAAACCTCAAGCATAAGACTGTGGTACGTGTAGTGGAAACTAACACACTTGTCATCCTTTCATTGCTTCTTCTGTTAAAGACTTCCTAAGCATGGTAAAATAGAAAGTATGAATATCTTTTTTTCTAACTACGTGTAATAGAAAGTATTGGTCTAAATACAGTAAAACCTGATTCAAGCAACAACCCAACATGACATTAAAATATTATTTTCAAGTAAGATGTCCAGTGTGTATGGTGGAACTGAAATTCTGTCATAGGAAGTCCAGTCCGAAAAAGAGGGTGGTCTTCTGGAAGACTTGGTCTTTTGTAGAGGTCTCACTGAACTGTATCATCATGGGTACTATAATACTGTTATTAGTAAGATTATATACATCAAGACCATGTTCAGGTCCGTGATGGAAGAAGTAACACAGTAACATAGTTTATAAGTCTGAAAAAAGCCCTGTGTCCATCCAGTTCGGCCTGTTATCCTACAAGTTGATCAAGGGGAAGGCAAGAAAAAAACACTGAGGTAAAAGCCAATTTTCCTCACTTTAGGAGAAAAAAATTCCCTCCCTACTCCAATCAGGCAATTAGAATAACTCCCTGGACCAATGACCCCTCTCTAGTAGCTATAGCCTGTAATATTATTACACTCCAGAAATACATCCAGGCCCCTCCTGAATTCCTTTATTGTACTCACCATCACCACCTCCTCAGGCAGAGAGTTCCATAGTCTCACTGCTCTTACCGTAAAGAATCCTCTTCTATGTTTGTGTACAAACCTTCTTTCTTCCAGATGCAGAAGATATCCCCTCGTCACAGTCCTGCGGATAAATAGATGATGGGAGAGATCTCTGTACTGACCCCTGATATATTTATACATAGTAATTAGATCTCGTCTTTTTCTAAAGTGAATAACCCTAATGTTGATAATCTTTCAGGGTACTGTAGTCCCCCCATTCCAGTTATTACTTTAGTTGCCCTCCTCTGAACCCTCTCTGCCCAGAACTGTGCACAGTACTCCATGTGTGGTCTGACTAATGATTTGTAAAGTGGCAGGACTATCTTCTCATCATGGGCATCTATGCCTCTTTTGATGCAACCCATTATCTTATTGGCCTTGGCAGCAGCTGCCTGACACTGGTTTCTACAGCTTAGTTTGCTGTTCACTAAAATTCCTAGGTCCTTTTCCATGTCAGTGTTACCCAGTGTTTTACCATTTAGTATGTATGGATGACTTGCATTATTCCTTCCCATGTGCATAACCTTACATGTATCAGTGTTAAACCTCATCTTCCACTTCTCTGCCCAAGCCTCCTATCTATCCAGATCCCTCTGTAGCAGTATACTGTCAACTTCCGTGTTAATTACTTTACACAGTTTAGTGTCATCTGCAATAATTTATATTTTACTGTGCAATCCTTCTACAAGATCATTAATAAATATATTGAAGAGAATAGGACCCAATACTGACCCCTGAGGTACTCCACTAGTGACAGTGACCCAATCTGAGTATAAATACACATAAGTATAAAAATAAATGTTCAAAAACCAGCATTAGGCCAAAGCCAATAAAAGCTTTGAACCGGTAATATTATAGTCAACCTATGCTTACAGCAGTGAGCCTTATAGAGGACAGCTGTAGTGTACAGTATGGGAATATAGACCGCTAATCTGATCCACTATCCTCCCAAAAACAATGCAGGTACAGTCACTGATCAGGAGTAACCTGTTATAAAATGAGCAAGTGTTCTGTTCCACTGCAGTTCTATGTAGGCTTAGTTATTACACTGTTCTAATTGACAACATTAGGCTGTTCATGTAATATATACACATGTTAGATCCTCCAGAGAAGACATATTCGTAACCATTGTCATCACTAGAGGAAATGTATTATTGCAGTCAAATTAGAGATAAGTGAAGCAATTAGGAATTCATCTTGAATTTCTTGTTATTTGATCAAATAGAGAATAGCTTTCCTTCCAAAAAGCAAAGAACACTAAACCCCTCTGATGCCAGCAGAAGTAAGCTATGCTAATTTGAATACAATACTACAATATTTCTCATGCATACTAGGTGGTCTTCTTAATGAGAAAAAGCATTTCCAAGACCACCTCAAAAGCCATTCAGCTAACCAAGTCAATTTTCACTTGAGACACAGATTTATTTTTCTTTTGGAAGGAGAACTAACTTGTTCATCTCTTTTATAGAAGTGTAATACAAGGACATTTTAGAACTATTTTCCTTTTTTTGGAAGGAGAACTGTCTTTTTTAAGTGATGTATTTATTATGTGTGGGTCTCATCTTTATGCTCTCTGGGGCTTTTTCTCTGGTTTTTGAATTCTAGGAGACCTTACAGGGTTATATACCAATTTTTACAAATTTCAGGAAAATTGATTTGGGTAGAATTGATTCATACCTGAATCAAACTTTTTTTACAATTCAGCAAATTGGAGATAGAATGAATTCCATTAGAATTTTCTTATCTGTAATTAAAATGTAATGCCACATAGTACATAGAGGGACAGGATCTGCCACAGTAGGAGTTTCATCAGCAGCTTTCCTATATAGCAGATTGAGGGCGTACCTAGTGGAGGACCCTCCATTTATGATATCTATCTATACCTTCCTCAGAGAACCCAATTAAGGACCTTGAAGTTTAGGTGTCACGGAGGTGTACAGAAAACTACAAGACACAAAATGAAGATCAGACTGACTGGATCCAAAACTAAGGAACAAAAGGGAGAGCCCTGCATCAGACCTGGCTCTCTCCCTAACTGCTCAGCCTATGCGAAAATCCCAATGGTAGATGATCGCATATCCTCGTACCTCGACTGTATAACACCCTATAATAGTGAGGGGACACGACCACCGGCTTCCTACACTAGATACGGAGGGAGTCAGGGTCACCTGGGATCCAGCAAACAGGAAAACACAAATGAACGAACAAAACTTATCTGTAGAAGACTCAGTAGTAGGATCAGCATGCACACACTCCAGGAAGGAATATAAACCGCAAAGTGATGCAGTATGGGAAGGGATTTAAAGGGATGCAATCAGTGCAACTACATGACAGCTGAGAGAGGCTAACGAGATGAGAAAATGAAAGCAAAACAAAAGGAAGCTCAAGGAGGAGGTTCTGAAGGACGTCTGTCAGAGCTTCTCAGATGTCTGGTGGTGACAGTACCCCTCCTTCTACGAGTGGACTCCGGACACTCAGAGCCCACCTTCTCAGGATGGGACCTATGGAAAGCCCTGATGAGACGAGTGGCCTTAATGTCCGTCACTGGGACCCACATCCTCTCCTCAGGACCATAACCCTCCCAATGAACGAGGTACTGGAGAGAACCGCGGACAACACGAGAATCCACAATCCTAGAGACCTGAAATTCAAGATTACCATCAACCACAATCGGAGGAGGAGGCAAAGACGAGGGTACAATGGGTTGGACATAAGGTTTTAATAAGGACTTATGAAAAACATTATGGATCTTCCAAGTCTGAGGAAGATCAAGACGGTAGGCAACAGGATTGATGACGGACAAGATTTTGTAAGGCCCAATAAACTTAGGACCCAACTTCCAGGAGGGAACCTTCAATTTGATATTCTTAGTAGACAACCACACCAGATCACCAACATTTAGGTCCGGACCAGGCACACGTCTCTTATCTGCCACACGCTTATATCTCTCACTCATGCTCTTTAGATTATCCTGAATCTTTTGCCAAATAGATGACAAAGACGAGGAGAATCTTTCCTCATCAGGTAAACCAGAAGACCCCTCTCCAGAGAATGTCTCAAACTGCGGATGAAACCCATATGCACCAAAAAATGGTGACTTATCAGAGGACTCCTGACGACAGTTATTTAAAGCAAACTCAGCAAGGGACAAAAAAGAACACCTATACTCCTGATTCTCCGCCACAAAACAGCGCAGATATGTCTCCAGATTCTGATTGACGCGCTCTGTCTGACCATTCGACTGTGGGTGGAAAGCAGAAGAGAATGACAACCGAACCCCCAAGCGAGAACAGAAAGCCTTCCAGAATCTGGAAACAAACTGTGTGCCCCTATCAGAGACTATGTCTGAAGGGATACCATGCAATTTGACAATGTGATCAATAAATGCCTGCGCCAGCGTCTTAGCATTGGGCAAGCCAGGAAAAGGAATGAAATGCACCATTTTGCTAAAACGGTCCACCACCACCAGAATCACAGTCTTCCCCGAGGAACGAGGCAGGTCCGTAATGAAGTCCATGGACAGATGTGTCCAAGGACGGGAAGGAATGGGTAACGGAAGGAGAGGACCTGATGGCCGTGAATGAGGGACTTTGGCACGAGCGCAGGTCATCGCAGGCTGCCACAAAACCCTCAACCGACTTACGAAGCGCCGGCCACCAGAATCTCCGAGCGATGAGATCCACTGTGGCTCTTGCCCCCGGGTGCCCAGCAAGAACAGTATCGTGGTGTTCCTTAAAAATCTTGTGTCTTAAAGTGAGAGGCACAAACAACCTCCCAGGAGGACAAAGATCAGGAGCCTCTGACTGGGCTACCTGAACCTCTGCCTCCAATTCAGGATAAAGAGCAGAGACCACCACACCTTCAGCCAAAATGGGACCAGGGTCTTCAAAATTCCCACCTCCCGGAAAACAACGTGACAGGGCATCCGCCTTCACATTCTTAACCCCAGGGCGGAACGTGACAACAAAATTAAACCTTGAAAAGAACAAAGACCATCTGGCCTGTCTCGGATTCAGACGCTTGGCTGACTCCAAGTAGGCCAGATTTTTATGGTCGGTAAACACGGTAATAGGGTGTCTGGCTCCCTCTAGCCAATGGCGCCACTCCTCAAAAGCCAACTTGATGGCCAACAACTCCCTATCTCCCACATCGTAATTTCTCTCTGCGGAGGAGAGTTTCTTCGAGAAAAAGGCACACAGTCGCCATTTGGCAGGAGAGGGACCCTGAGACAAGACCGCACCCACACCCACCTCAGAAGCATCAACCTCAACTATGAAGGGTAGAGAAATATCAGGTTGTACCAAGATGGGAGCGGAAGCAAAACTCTCCTTGATATTAGAAAAGGCCTTACACGCCTCTACCGACCAGGAGGAAAAATTTACCCCCTTTCTAGTCATATCAGTGAGTGGTTTAACAACAGAGGAATATTTCAAAATAAACTTCCTGTAATAATTGGCAAAACCCAAAGAACGCATCAGCGCCTTCTGATTCTCAGGAAGCTCCCACTCAAGCACAGTGCGGACCTTCTCGGGGTCCATGTGAAAACCAGAAGCGGAGAGAAGAAACCCCAGAAATTGAATTTCTGGAACCGCAAACACACATTTTTCCAGTTTAGCGTACAATTTATTCTCCCGCAGGATGAGCAAGACCTGACGTAAGTGTTCCTTATGAGTTTTGAAATCAGGAGAAAAAATCAAAATGTCATCTAGATACACTAATACAAATTTCCCCATTAAATGATAAAAAATGCTGTTCACAAAATGCTGAAAGACGGCTGGAGCATTCATCAAACCAAAAGGCATAACCAAATTCTCAAAATGGCCCTCAGGGGTATTGAAGGCCATCTTCCATTCGTCTCCTTCTCTGACCCTGACCAGGTTGTATGCCCCTCTTAGATCCAACTTGGAAAAAACTTTAGCCCCAACAATCTGGTTAAACAGGTCCGGGATCAGAGGAAGCGGATAAGGGTCACGAATTGTGATACTGTTCAGCTCCCTGAAATCCAGACATGGTCTTAAAGAACCATCTTTTTTCTTAACAAAGAAAAAACCAGCGGCAACAGGTGACTTTGAGGGTCATATGTGTCCCTTTCTCAGACTCTCAGAGATATAAGCACGCATAGCGACCCTTTCAGGTTGGAAGAGATTGTCTAAACGAGATTTAGGCAGCTTGGCGCCTGGGGAGAGATTAATAGGGCAATCGTACTCCCTGTGAGGGGGAAAGTCCTGAACACCACTCTCCGAAAACACATCCGAAAATTAAGAGAGAAAAGATGGTACAGTCTTAGTAGAAACCTCAGAAACAGATGTTGTGAGGCAATTCTCTCTGCAAAAGTCACTCCAACCATTTATTTGCCTCGCTTGCCAATCAATGGTGGGGTTATGTTTAGTGAGCCAGGGTAGCCCCAACACTAGAGGAGTAGGCAACCCGCTTAGGACGAAACATGACACATCCTCAACATGAGTATCACCCACAATCAAACGGATATTGTGAACTATGCCCTTTAACGATTTCTGAGAAAGTGGAACGGAATCAATAGCAAAAACAGGTATAACCTTTCCCAAAGTGCATACCTGGAAACCATGAGTTATAGCAAATTGACTATCAATGAGATTGACAGCTGCTCCACTATCTACAAAAATCTCACAAAAAATGTTCTTGCTCTCTAGCACCACCCTGGCAGGTAGGACAAAACGGGAACTACAAGCAAATGGAAAACCTTCAATTTCCACATCAACCTTGCCAATAGTAACAGATGGAACGTTTTTAGAGGATTTTTTTCTTTTTGTTACTTTATTACTCTCAAAAAACTGCCTGAATCTCCTAGAGGGACAAACATTTGCCAAATGATTTATACCCCCACAACAGAAACAAACCTTCCCATGAGGGCTGAATCTTCTATTGTCAGAGGCAATCAAACCCAGCTGCATGGGCTCCTGCTCAGAAAGGATTGAGAGCGACTGAGACCCCTGTGCACTGAATGAGACCGCCGCACTGTCCTTGGACTGAGTATGACAGGAAGGAGTGATCTCTCCTCTCTCTCTAAGACGCCTGTCAATACAAACGGCCCGAGACATGGCAGAGTCCAAGTAGGTAGGTCTCTCATGAAAGGAAAATGCATCTTTCAATCCCTCTGAAAGACCATGGCAAAATTGACTTCGGAGTGCAGCATCATTCCAACCAGTATCAGCTGCCCATCTCCGAAATTCTGAACAGTATATCTCTGCGGACTGTTTACCCTGGCATAAAAGACATAGTCTAGACTCAGCCAAAGCAATACGATCCGGATCATCATATATCTGACCCAGGGCTAAAAAAAATTCATCCACTGAGCGGAGGGGCCGTGCCCCTACCGGCAGCGAAAAGGCCCAGGACTGAGCGTTATCCCTGAGCAGCAATATGATGATCCCCACCCTCTGCTCCTCATCACCAGAGGAATGGGGAAGTAGGCGAAAATTGAGTTTGCAAGCCTCTCTAAAACAAACAAAATTCTCACTCCCCCCGGAGAACGTATCCGGAAGCGAGATTTTAGGCTCAGAACAAATTCCATGAACGCAAGCAGAAACGGTCACCTCAAACTGAGAGACAGTTTTCCGGAGATCTTCTACCTCCAGTGAAAGACCCTGCATGCGGTCAATCAAGGTTGAAACCGGATTCATGCTTAAGACGGTTTTGGCGGTTTATAATGTCACGGAAGGTGTACAGAAAACTAAAAGACACAAAATGAAGATCCGACTGACTGGATCCAAAACTAAGAAACAAAAGGGAGAGCCCTGCATCAGACCTGGCTCTCTCCCTAACTGCTCAGCCTATGCGAAAATCCCAATGGTAGATGATCGCATATCCTCGTACCTCGACTGTATAACACCTGAACACCCTATAATAGTGAGGGGACATGACCACCGGCTCCCTACACTAGATACGGAGGGAGTCAGGGTCACCTGGGATCCAGCAAACAGGAAAACACAAATGAACGAACAAAACTTATCTGTAGAAGACTCAGTAGTAGGATCAGCATGCACACACTCCAGGAAGGAATATAAACCGCAAAGTGATGCAGTATGGGAAGGGATTTAAAGGGATGCAATCAGTGCAACTACATGACAGCTGAGAGAGGCTAACGAGATGAGAAAATGAAAGCACTAACAAAAGGAAGCTCAAGGAGGAGGTTCTGAAGGACGTCTGTCAGAGCTTCTCAGATGTCTGGTGGTGACATTAGGTCTTCATACAAAGAAATGACTTGTGAGTTACACACAAGGTCTTATTTCTCTGCTTAGATGGGGAAGAAAAACCAAGCTTTTTTCCACAATTGTTCTTGTGTGGGTAAACAAAATTGTCAGGTGGAGATGGCAAGACTCTATTCAAAGTTTTTTTTTCTTAATCTGGAAGAAAAGTCTGGTAGTAACCATCATATGAAATAAGGGTAGCACTATATAAAGACAAAGAGATTGAATATTAAGCCAAGAATCTTAAACTTGACATACCCATTATGTTGGCTGTATCCTATGATTTTGGAGGGACCATATGACCATCAAATGTGTATGGAGACCTCCTAACTTTCCTGTCAGGAGAGATAAGGATCAGGCATGCTGGATTTTAACTGTCCCATTCTTTTGTTCTCAGGGAGAGTTTAGTAAGGGCTCCCTTTCTCTTCTCTTACCAAGAACACATGCTTGTTCAGCCGAGCAGCTGTGTGTATGAGGGAATTGTGAATGATAGAAGCTTCTTAATAGATTACCATTAGGGATGAGCGAACTCGAACTGTATAGTTCGGGTTCGTACCGAATTTTGGGGTGTCCGTGACACGGACCCGAACCCGGACATTTTCGTAAAAGTCCAGGTTCGGGTTCGGTGTTCGTCGCTTTCTTCGCGCTTTTGTGACGCTTTCTTGGCGCTTTTTGAAAGGCTGCAAAGCAGCCAATCAACAAGCGTCATACTACTTGCCCCAAGAGGCCATCACAGCCATGCCTACTATTGGCATGGCTGTGATTGGCCAGAGCACCATGTGACCCAGCCTCTATTTAAGCTGGAGTCACATAGCGCCGCCCGTCACTCTGCTCTGATTAGCGTAGGGAGAGGTTGCGGCTGCGACAGTAGGGCGAGATTAGGCAGATTAACTCCTCCAAAGGACTTGATTAACTGATCGATCTGCAGCTGTGGATCATTGAGCTGCTGATCCTCAATTGCTCACTGTTTTTAGGCTGCACAGACCGTTTGTCAGTCACATTTTTCTGGGGTGATCGGCGGCCATTTTGTGTCTTGTGGTGCGCCAGCACAAGCTGCGACCAAGTGCATTTAACCCTCAATGGTGTGGTTGTTTTTTGGCTAAAGCCTACATCAGGGTGAAGCTGTCACACCAAGTGCATTTAACCAGCAATAGTCTGTTCATTTTTTGGCCATATACAAAATCAGGGGCAAGCTGCGCCTGTCACCAAGTGCATTTAACCCTCAATGGTGTGGTTGTTTTTTGGCTAAAGCCTACATCAGGGTGAAGCTGTCACACCAAGTGCATTTAACCAGCAATAGTCTGTTCATTTTTTGGCCATATACTAAATCAGGGGCAAGCTGCGCCTGTCACCAAGTGCATTTAACCCTCAATGGTGTGGTTGTTTTTTGGCTAAAGCCTACATCAGGGTGAAGCTGTCACACCAAGTGCATTTAACCAGCAATAGTCTGTTTATTTTTTGGCCATATCCCAGTCTAATTCTGTCACTAAATCCATACCGGTCACCCAGCGCCTAAATACTAGGCCTCAAATTTATATCCAGCTAAATCTGTCCCTAGTGCTGTAGCTGGGCGAGTTATTTAGTGTCCGTTCAAGCACATTTCTTGTTCTGGGTTGAAATACAATTCCCAATTTAGCAATTTCATAATTTAGTGGTTTCTGCTATATCAGAGCTATTTGAAATCTATCCCTAAAAGGGTATATAATATTCAAGGTGCACATTGGGTCATTCAGAATAACTTCACACACACCCGCTACTGTGTATTTCCAAGTCTAATTCTGTCACTAAACCCATACCTGTCACGCAGCGCCTAAATACTAGGCCTCAAATTTATATCCAGCTAAATCTGTCCCTAGTGCTGTAGCTGGGCGAGTTATTTAGTGTCCGTTCAAGCACATTTCTTGTTCTGGGTTGAAATACAATTCCCAATTTAGCAATTTCATAATTTAGTGGTTTCTGCTATATCAGAGCTATTTGAAATCTATCCCTAAAAGGGTATATAATATTCAAGGTGCACATTGGGTCATTCAGAATAACTTCACACACACCCGCTACTGTGTATTTCCAAGTCTAATTCTGGCACTAAACCCATACCTGTCACCCAGCGCCTAAATACTAGGCCTCAAATTTATATCCCGCTAAATCTGTCCTTAGTGCTGTAGCTGGGCGAGTTATTTAGTGTCCGTTCAAGCACATTTCTTGTTCTGGGTTGAAATACAATTCCCAATTTAGCAATTTCATAATTTAGTGGTTTCTGCTATATCAGAGCTATTTGAAATCTATCCCTAAAAGGGTATATAATATTCAAGGTGCACATTGGGTCATTCAGAATAACTTCACACACACCCGCTACTGTGTATTTCCAAGTCTAATTCTGGCACTAAACCCATACCTGTCACCCAGCGCCTAAATACTAGGCCTCAAATTTATATCCCGCTAAATCTGTCCTTAGTGCTGTAGCTGGGCGAGTTATTTAGTGTCCGTTCAAGCACATTTCTTGTTCTGGGTTGAAATACAATTCCCAATTTAGCAATTTCATAATTTAGTGGTTTCTGCTATATCAGAGCTATTTGAAATCTATCCCTAAAAGGGTATATAATATTCAAGGTGCACATTGGGTCATTCAGAATAACTTCACACACACCCGCTACTGTGTATTTCCAAGTCTAATTCTGGCACTAAACCCATACCTGTCACCCAGCGCCTAAATACTAGGCCTCAAATTTATATCCCGCTAAATCTGTCCTTAGTGCTGTAGCTGGGCGAGTTATTTAGTGTCCGTTCAAGCACATTTCTTGTTCTGGGTTGAAATACAATTCCCAATTTAGCAATTTCATAATTTAGTGGTTTCTGCTATATCAGAGCTATTTGAAATCTATCCCTAAAAGGGTATATAATATTCAAGGTGCACATTGGGTCATTCAGAATAACTTCACACACACCCGCTACTGTGTATTTCCAAGTCTAATTCTGGCACTAAACCCATACCTGTCACCCAGCGCCTAAATACTAGGCCTCAAATTTATATCCCGCTAAATCTGTCCTTAGTGCTGTAGCTGGGCGAGTTATTTAGTGTCCGTTCAAGCACATTTCTTGTTCTGGGTTGAAATACAATTCCCAATTTAGCAATTTCATAATTTAGTGGTTTCTGCTATATCAGAGCTATTTGAAATCTATCCCTAAAAGGGTATATAATATTCAAGGTGCACATTGGGTCATTCAGAATAACTTCACACACACCCGCTACTGTGTATTTCCAAGTCTAATTCTGGCACTAAACCCATACCTGTCACCCAGCGCCTAAATACTAGGCCTCAAATTTATATCCCGCTAAATCTGTCCTTAGTGCTGTAGCTGGGCGAGTTATTTAGTGTCCGTTCAAGCACATTTCTTGTTCTGGGTTGAAATACAATTCCCAATTTAGCAATTTCATAATTTAGTGGTTTCTGCTATATCAGAGCTATTTGAAATCTATCCCTAAAAGGGTATATAATATTCAAGGTGCACATTGGGTCATTCAGAATAACTTCACACACACCCGCTACTGTGTATTTCCAAGTCTAATTCTGGCACTAAACCCATACCTGTCACCCAGCGCCTAAATACTAGGCCTCAAATTTATATCCCGCTAAATCTGTCCTTAGTGCTGTAGCTGGGCGAGTTATTTAGTGTCCGTTCAAGCACATTTCTTGTTCTGGGTTGAAATACAATTCCCAATTTAGCAATTTCATAATTTAGTGGTTTCTGCTATATCAGAGCTATTTGAAATCTATCCCTAAAAGGGTATATAATATTCAAGGTGCACATTGGGTCATTCAGAATAACTTCACACACACCCGCTACTGTGTATTTCCAAGTCTAATTCTGGCACTAAACCCATACCTGTCACCCAGCGCCTAAATACTAGGTCTCAAATTTATATCCCGCTAAATCTGTCCTTAGTGCTGTAGCTGGGCGAGTTATTTAGTGTCCGTTCAAGCACATTTCTTGTTCTGGGTTGAAATACAATTCCCAATTTAGCAATTTCATAATTTAGTGGTTTCTGCTATATGAGAGCTATTTGAAATCTATCCCTAAAAGGGTATATAATATTCAAGGTGCACATAGGGTCATTCAGAATAACTTCACACACACGCTTCTGTGCATTTCCAAGTCTAATTCTGTCACTAAATCCATACCGGTCACCCAGCGCCTAAATACTAGGCCTCAAATTTATATCCAGCTAAATCTGTCCCTAGTGCTGTAGCTGGGCGAGTTATTTAGTGTCCGTTCAAGCACATTTCTTGTTCTGGGTTGAAATACAATTCCCAATTTAGCAATTTCATAATTTAGTGGTTTCTGCTATATCAGAGCTATTTGAAATCTATCCCTAAAAGGGTATATAATATTCAAGGTGCACATTGGGTCATTCAGAATAACTTCACACACACCCGCTACTGTGTATTTCCAAGTCTAATTCTGGCACTAAACCCATACCTGTCACCCAGCGCCTAAATACTAGGCCTCAAATTTATATCCCGCTAAATCTGTCCTTAGTGCTGTAGCTGGGCGAGTTATTTAGTGTCCGTTCAAGCACATTTCTTGTTCTGGGTTGAAATACAATTCCCAATTTAGCAATTTCATAATTTAGTGGTTTCTGCTATATCAGAGCTATTTGAAATCTATCCCTAAAAGGGTATATAATATTCAAGGTGCACATAGGGTCATTCAGAATAACTTCACACACCCGCTACTGTGCATTTCCAAATCTAATTCTGTCACTAAACCCATACCTGTCACCCAGCGCCTAAATACTAGGCCTCAAATTTATATCCCGCTAAATCTCTCGTTACCGCTGTCCTGTTGTGGCTGGGAAAGTTATTTAGTGTCCGTCAAAGCACATTTTTTGTTCTGGGTTGAAATACAATACCCAATTTAGCAATTTCATAATTTAGTCGTTTCTGCTATATCAGAGCTATTTGAAATCTATCCCTAAAAGGGTAGATCATATTGAAGGTGCACATAGGGTCATTCAGAATAACTTCACACACACGCTTCTGTGCATTTCCAAGTCTAATTCTGTCACTAAATCCATACCGGTCACCCAGCGCCTAAATACTAGGCCTCAAATTTATATCCCGCTGAATTTGAATACAATACATTGGGCCAAATAATATATTTGTTGTTGTGGTGAACCATAACAATGAGAAAAACATCTAGTAAGGGACGCGGACGTGGACATGGTCGTGGTGGTGTTAGTGGACCCTCTGGTGCTGGGAGAGGACGTGGCCGTTCTGCCACATCCACACGTCCTAGTGTACCAACTACCTCAGGTCCCAGTAGCCGCCAGAATTTACAGCGATATATGGTGGGGCCCAATGCCGTTCTAAGGATGGTAAGGCCTGAGCAGGTACAGGCATTAGTCAATTGGGTGGCCGACAGTGGATCCAGCACGTTCACATTATCTCCCACCCAGTCTTCTGCAGAAAGCGCACAGATGGCGCCTGAAAACCAACCCCATCAGTCTGTCACATCACCCCCATGCATACCAGGGAAACTGTCTCAGCCTCAAGTTATGCAGCAGTCTCTTATGCTGTTTGAAGACTCCGCTGGCAGGGTTTCCCAAGGGCATCCACCTAGCCCTTCCCCAGCGGTGAAAGACATAGAATGCACTGACGCACAACCACTTATGTTTCCTGATGATGAGGACATGGGAATACCACCTCAGCATGTCTCTGATGATGACGAAACACAGGTGCCAACTGCTGCGTCTTTCTGCAGTGTGCAGACTGAACAGGAGGTCAGGGATCAAGACTGGGTGGAAGACGATGCAGGGGACGATGAGGTCCTAGACCCCACATGGAATGAAGGTCGTGCCACTGACTTTCACAGTTCGGAGGAAGAGGCAGTGGTGAGACCGAGCCAACAGCGTAGCAAAAGAGGGAGCAGTGGGCAAAAGCAGAACACCCGCCGCCAAGAGACTCCGCCTGCTACTGACCGCCGCCATCTGGGACCGAGCACCCCAAAGGCAGCTTCAAGGAGTTCCCTGGCATGGCACTTCTTCAAACAATGTGCTGACGACAAGACCCGAGTGGTTTGCACGCTGTGCCATCAGAGCCTGAAGCGAGGCATTAACGTTCTGAACCTGAGCACAACCTGCATGACCAGGCACCTGCATGCAAAGCATGAACTGCAGTGGAGTAAACACCTTAAAACCAAGGAAGTCACTCAGGCTCCCCCTGCTACCTCTTCTGCTGCTGCCGCCTCGGCCTATTCTGCTGCTGCCGCCTCGGCCTCTTCCTCCGCCTCTGGAGGAACGTTGGCACCTGCCGCCCAGCAAACAGGGGATGTACCACCAACACCACCACCACCACCTCCGTCACCAGGCGTCTCAACCATGTCACACGCCAGCGTTCAGCTCTCCATCTCACAAACATTTGATAGAAAGCGTAAATTCCCACCTAGCCACCCTCGATCCCTGGCCCTGAATGCCAGCATTTCTAAACTACTGGCCTATGAAATGCTGTCATTTAGGCTGGTGGACACAGACAGCTTCAAACAGCTCATGTCGCTTGCTGTCCCACAGTATGTTGTTCCCAGCCGGCACTACTTCTCCAAGAGAGCCGTGCCTTCCCTGCACAACCAAGTATCCGATAAAATCAAGTGTGCACTGCGCAACGCCATCTGTGGCAAGGTCCACCTAACCACAGATACGTGGACCAGTAAGCACGGCCAGGGACGCTATATCTCCCTAACTGCACACTGGGTAAATGTAGTGGCAGCTGGGCCCCAGGCGGAGAGCTGTTTGGCGCACGTCCTTCCGCCGCCAAGGATCGCAGGGCAACATTCTTTGCCTCCTGTTGCCACCTCCTCCTTCTCGGCTTCCTCCTCCTCTTCTTCCACCTGCTCATCCAGTCAGCCACACACCTTCACCACCAACTTCAGCACAGCCCGGGGTAAACGTCAGCAGGCCATTCTGAAACTCATATGTTTGGGGGACAGGCCCCACACCGCACAGGAGTTGTGGCGGGGTATAGAACAACAGACCGACGAGTGGTTGCTGCCGGTGAGCCTCAAGCCCGGCCTGGTGGTGTGTGATAATGGGCGAAATCTCGTTGCAGCTCTGGGACTAGCCAATTTGACGCACATCCCTTGCTTGGCGCATGTGCTGAATTTGGTGGTGCAGAAGTTCATTCACAACTACCCCGACATGTCAGAGCTGCTGCATAAAGTGCGGGCCGTCTGTTCGCGCTTCCGGCGTTCACATCCTGCTGCTGCTCGCCTGTCTGCGCTACAGCGTAACTTCGGCCTTCCCGCTCACCGCCTCATATGCGACGTGCCCACCAGGTGGAACTCCACCTTGCACATGCTGGACAGACTGTGCGAGCAGCAGCAGGCCATAGTGGAGTTTCAGCTGCAGCACGCACGGGTCAGTCGCACTACAGAACAGCACCACTTCACCACCAATGACTGGGCCTCCATGCGAGACCTGTGTGCCCTGTTGCGCTGTTTCGAGTACTCCACCAACATGGCCAGTGGCGATGACACCGTTATCAGCGTTACAATACCACTTCTATGTCTCCTTGAGAAAACACTTAGGGCGATGATGGAAGAGGAGGTGGCCCAGGAGGAGGAGGAGGAGGAGGAGGAAGAGGGGTCATTTTTAGCACTTTCAGGCCAGTCTCTTCGAAGTGACTCAGAGGGAGGTTTTTGGCAACAGCAGAGGCCAGGTACAAATGTGGCCAGCCAGGGCCCACTACTGGAGGACGAGGAGGACGAGGATGAGGAGGAGGTGGAGGAGGATGAGGATGAAGCATGGTCACAGCGGGGTGGCACCCAACGCAGCTCGGGTCCATCACTGGTGCGTGGCTGGGGGGAAAGGCAGGACGATGACGATACGCCTCCCACAGAGGACAGCTTGTCCTTATCCCTGGGCAGCCTGGCACACATGAGCGACTACATGCTGCAGTGCCTGCGCAACGACAGCAGAGTTGCCCACATTTTAACCTGTGCGGACTACTGGGTTGCCACCCTGCTGGATCCACGCTACAAAGACAATGTGCCCACCTTACTTCCTGCACTGGAGCGTGATAGGAAGATGCGCGAGTACAAGCGCACGTTGGTAGACGCGCTACTGAGAGCATTCCCAAATGTCACAGGGGAACAAGTGGAAGCCCAAGGCCAAGGCAGAGGAGGAGCAAGAGGTCGCCAAGGCAGCTGTGTCACGGCCAGCTCCTCTGAGGGCAGGGTTAGCATGGCAGAGATGTGGAAAACTTTTGTCAACACGCCACAGCTAACTGCACCACCACCTGATACGCAACGTGTTAGCAGGAGGCAACATTTCACTAACATGGTGGAACAGTACGTGTGCACACCCCTCCACGTACTGACTGATGGTTCGGCCCCATTCAACTTCTGGGTCTCTAAATTGTCCACGTGGCCAGAGCTAGCCTTTTATGCCTTGGAGGTGCTGGCCTGCCCGGCAGCCAGCGTTTTGTCTGAACGTGTATTCAGCACGGCAGGGGGGCGTCATTACAGACAAACGCAGCCGCCTGTCTACAGCCAATGTGGACAAGCTGACGTTCATAAAAATGAACCAGGCATGGATCCCACAGGACCTGTCCGTCCCTTGTCCAGATTAGACATTAACTACCTCCCCATAACCATATATTATTGGACTCCAGGGCACTTCCTCATTCAATCCTATTTTTATTTTCATTTTACCATTATATTGCGATGCTACCCAAAGTTGAATGAACCTCTCCTCTGCCTGTGTGCTAGGCCTAAATATATGCCAATGGACTGTTGCAGTGGTGGCTGACATGAAGCCTGATTCTCTGCTATGACATGCAGACTAATTCTCTGCTGACATGAAGCCAGATTGTCTGTTACGGGACCTCTCTCCTCTGCCTGGGTGCTGGGCCTAAATTTATGACAATGGACTGTTGCAGTGGTGGCTGACGTGAAGCCTCATTCTCTGCTATGACATGCAGACTGATTCTCTGCTGACATGAAGCCAGATTGTCTGTTACGGGACCTCTCTCCTCTGCCTGTGTGCTAGGCCTAAATATATGCCAATGGACTGTTGCAGTGGTGGCTGACGTGAAGCCTGATTCTCTGCTATGACATGCAGACTGATTCTCTGCTGACATGAAGCCAGATCCTCTGTTACGGGACCTCTCTCCTCTGCCTGTGTGTGTGCTGGGCCTAAATATATGCCAATGGACTGTTGCAGTGGTGGCTGACGTGAAGCCTCATTCTCTGCTATGACATGCAGACTAATTCTCTGCTGACATGAAGACAGATTCTCTGTTACGGGACCTCCCTCCTCTGCCTGGGTGCTGGGCCTAAATATATGCCAATGGACTGTTGCAGTGGTGGCTGACGTGAAGCCTCATTCTCTGCTATGACATGCAGACTGATTCTCTGCTGACATGAAGCCAGATCGTCTGTTACGGGACCTCTCTGCTCTGCCTGTGTGCTAGGCCTAAATATATGCCAATGGACTGTTGCAGTGGTGGGTGACGTGAAGCCTCATTCTCTGCTATGACATGCAGACTGATTCTCTGCTGTCATGAAGCCAGATTGTCTGTTACGGGACCTCTCTACTCTGCCTGTGTGCTAGGCCTAAATATATGCCAATGGACTGTTGCAGTGGTGGGTGACGTGAAGCCTCATTCTCTGCTATGACATGCAGACTGATTCTCTGCTGTCATGAAGCCAGATTGTCTGTTACGGGACCTCTCTGCTCTGCCTGTGTGCTAGGCCTAAATATATGCCAATGGACTGTTGCAGTGGTGGGTGACGTGAAGCCTCATTCTCTGCTATGACATGCAGACTGATTCTCTGCTGACATGAAGCCAGATTGTCTGTTACGGGACCTCTCTCCTCTGCCTGTGTGCTAGGCCTAAATATATGCCAATGGACTGTTGCAGTGGTGGCTGACGTGAAGCCTCATTCTCTGCTATGACATGCAGACTAATTCTCTGCTGACATGAAGCCAGATTCTCTGTTACGGGACCTCTCTCCTCTGCCTGTGTGTGTGCTGGGCCTAAATTTATGACAATGGACTGTTGCAGTGGTGGCTGACGTGAAGCCTGATTCTCTGCTATGACATGCAGACTGATTCTCTGCTGACATGAAGCCAGATCCTCTGTTACGGGACCTCTCTCCTCTGCCTGTGTGTGTGCTGGGCCTAAATATATGCCAATGGACTGTTGCAGTGGTGGCTGACGTGAAGCCTCATTCTCTGCTATGACATGCAGACTGATTCTCTGCTGACATGAAGCCAGATTCTCTGTTACGGGACCTCTCTCCTCTGCCTGTGTGTGTGCTGGGCCTAAATATATGCCAATGGACTGTTGCAGTGGTGGCTGACGTAAAGCCTCATTCTCTGCTATGACATGCAGACTAATTCTCTGCTGACATGAAGACAGATTCTCTGTTACGGGACCTCCCTCCTCTGCCTGGGTGCTGGGCCTAAATATATGCCAATGGACTGTTGCAGTGGTGGCTGACGTGAAGCCTCATTCTCTGCTATGACATGCAGACTAATTCTCTGCTGACATGAAGACAGATTCTCTGTTACGGGACCTCTCTCCTCTGCCTGGGTGCCGGGGCCTAAATATCTGAGAATGGACTGTTCCAGTGGTGGGTGACGGGAAGCCAGATTCTCTGCTATGGAACCTCTCTCCAATTGATTTTGGTTAATTTTTATTTATTTAATTTTTAATTTAATTCATTTCCCTATCCACATTTGTTTGCAGGGGATTTACCTACATGTTGCTGCCTTTTGCAGCCCTCTAGCTCTTTCCTGGGCTGTTTTACAGCCTTTTTAGTGCCGAAAAGTTCGGGTCCCCATTGACTTCAATGGGGTTCGGGTTCAGGACGAAGTTCGGATCGGGTTCGGATCCCGAACCCGAACATTTCCGGGATGTTCGGCCGAACTTCTCGAACCCGAACATCCAGGTGTTCGCTCAACTCTAATTACCATATATACATATGCTGTATACAGGATATATATTTAATTAAGCATTTATCTTCTCAGTAAGGGAATCTTATGAGGAGGAATTTTTACACAGCTAAAGAAGGGAGAGGATCTTCTTTGTAATCCAGTGACAAAAAAGTTTCCACCACAGTCTGTGAAGGTTCTCTTTCATGCATTCTAATTACAAAAGCCAATTGGATGACTAGTGAAATGTTTTCAAGAGAAAACACAAGTCCAGTTGCTCTGCAGTGATGAGCGGCAGGGGCAATATTTAAATTCATGATATTTTGCAAATATTTGGGCGAATATTCATCATATATTCGGGAATTCGTGATCTCCAGTCATTATTTTCTTGATTGCGAAAATTGGCAATCAGAAAATTTGTGATACGAAAATTTGCGGTACAAAATTTCGCGATCAACACTACTCCTAAAGTAAAAGATATTGCAGCCCTCTCATTGGCCCACAAGCAAGAAACAGTGAGGGATCATGGGTACTGATGAAAAAAATCTAGAATATTCGCAATTATGAAGATTAGCACTATATTCTAGATATTCGTGAATTCTCGAAGCTCCAATATTCACGATAAAAATTAGCGATTAGAATATTCACGATCAACACTATTGATCTGACCTTTTACTACTGATAATGAGTTGGTTGATGAAAATGGTTTGAACCAGAGCTTTCTCTTAAAACGTTTTTATTCTTAACAAGAGTTGAGCGAACCCGAACTGCAAAATTCGGGTTCATACCAAACTTTTTGAGTTCGGATACCCGGACCTGAGCCCGGACTTTTTCACTGAAGTATGGGTTCAGTGTTTGGGTGATTTTTTTATTTTCCATTATAACATGGTTATAATGGAAAATAATAGTATTCTTAAGACAGAATGCTAAATAAAATTGCCATTGAGGGGTTAAAAATAATAAAAAAAAACTCACCTCATCCATTTGATCACACAGCCGGTATCCTCTTCTTTCTGCAGGACCTGCAAAAGGACCTGCAATGATGTCACCGCGCTCATCACGTAGTGAGCGCAGTGACGCCATGGCAGGTCCTGCTAAGTGAAGATAGAAGGACCTGCGGTGACGTCACCGCACTTACCACGTTGTGAGCACAGTGACATCATCGCAGGTCCTTTTGCAGGTCCTGCAGAAAGAAGAAAGAAGAGGATACCGGCTGTGCGATCAAGTGGATGAGGTGAGTTTTTTTTTATTATTATTTTTAACCCCTCTATGGCCATTTTATTTAGCATTCTGTCTTAAGAATGCTATAATTTTCCGTTATAACCATGTTATAACGGAAAATTATAAAGTGAAGTTCGGGCCCCTATTGACTTTAATGGTGTCTGGGTTCGGGGTCAAGTTCAGGTCCCGAACTTTGACCTGAAGTTTGATCGAACCCGGCGAACCTGAACTTCCACGAGTTCGCTCATCCCTATTCTTAACAACAAATGAATAAATAACAAATAAGAGAAATAACCTACAGAGCTGTAGTTTTGCTTTGCATGTCCAAATAACGCAGGAGAGCAGGAGTTTATGAATAACTCTGACTCTTCTCAGGTAGATCGGACTCTTTTCAAGGCCTGGGCTGCACTGATTATGATGCTGGTTCTCAGCAACCACTTACTTTTAGCTGATGTGTGTGTGTACTGTGTGCACTGCCCTCAGTACAGTCAGCATAAAGTTGATGACAGGTTCCCTTTAATCCAAACCCACACTTTTGCCTATCAGGTTTCACCCTATGGTCTTGCACACCTCATCCTTTTCTTTCAGCAACCACTACACTTTTAATACTCATGTCCATGACAGCTCATATGGTTGACATTGGTACCTGTGAAATAGAAAGCAGCAGAAGTCTAAAGCAGAGAAAAGTGAATTTTGAATTTAGTTGGGGATGTGAGATGATAAGAAAATGTAACTCCAAATGAGTTAAATACAGTTTTTGGTAAGTTACATCATGTCAGTATGGATTAGTGTTGATCGAAGCGAAGTGGAATACGGTCCGAAGTTTTGGAAAACTTTGATTCTAAACTAATCTGAATTTCCTTGCGCTTCATGGTAACGAATATCAGTCTTCCTAAAATGGCAGCTGCTCATGTTACAAAGTGAAATGAAGTGTAGAGGAGACAAGCCCGGGAACGCAAGATCACCCATGTAATGTCACAGCCCTATAAAACCCCCAACCCATGTGGTTTCCGCCATTGCCCTGTGAGCTGAGCATAGGGAGAGATGTGGCAAGCGCTCGTGCACTAGGGACAGTGTTGCTGAAAATGATTTATAGAAGAATATAGGAGAGAGAGAGCAGGGACCGTGGAGGGAGATGCAGCGAGAGTGCAGGGACAGTGCAGGGAACGAATCACATTTTTCAAAGCTTCACTCATTTCTAGTGTTGATATAAGTGCAGGTACAAGAGCAACGTACATGATGTGCTCTATCTGTTAAAGGGGTTGTCTCATTTCACAAATAGCATTTGTTATGTAGAGAAAGTTAATGTAAGGCACTTTCTAATGTATTGTGATTGTCCATATTGTCTCCTTTGCTGGCTGGATTCATTTTTCCATCACATTATACACAGCTCGTTTCCATGGTTACAGCCACCCTGCAATCCTGCAGTGGTGATTGTGTTTGCACACTATAGGAAAAAGCACTAGCCTACAATATGTGCACTCCCACGGGCCCGGCCACCAGAGAGGCCAACACTTTTTCCAATGTTGTGCAAGTGCAATGAGCAGGACACTGGTACAATGGCCAATGATGCAGTGGGTCAGGATATGTGTATATAAGTTTATGGTTTGTTCGTGACGCCAATTGCAACTTGCGCAGGTACTGGGGATAATGTCTCTGTCTGGTAGGTATAGTAGTGTCAACGGTGTCTCCTACCTTGGTACGGCTGGACTCCTGGATCCTGGCTCACTTGCAATAAAATGAGTGTTGTTAATCGGAGTAACTGAGGAACTTTGGTAGCAGTAAATTAGATCCAGACTCGAAATATAATCCAACTTGTCTTTACTGAATGGCAACAGAAATCCATACAAGTTACAGCGATAGTCTTTAGGTCCCAGCAGGTATAGGCAATGTGTGGCAGGGATCAATATCTCTTCTGCTTCTATACTATGTGCCTGGAGAATCTGGCAGGTATCTATCTTCTGCTCTGTCTGTCTTCTGCTTGGTATGGGCCTGACTAGCTGAGGAGGAATTTGCTTCTCCTGGACTCTGGATAAGTACTAACAGGACTGCTCGCAGGGAATGGTTCTTCCTGGAGATCTGTAGTTCTGGAGGTGTTGCTTGGTGGTCCACAGTCGAGGCTGAAGGGCACAGACTGGGAGGAGTGATCCTTGGCCTCAGTCGAGGCTGGATCCTAAGTTAGGATCCCTGTATATGGGAGCTCCTACTAACACAGCCTGCCCCTGGCACGGGTGGCTGGTACACTAACTTAACTTCCTTCTCCTCCTCATGAGACAGGACATGGGAATAGCCCACTTCTGCTCACACAGGGGAGACTAGACTGGAATGAACTATTCCAGCCTAGATATACTAAACTGGCTAAGGTCTGCTGAACACATTGCTGCCACCTGCTGGTGCACATGGAAATTACAGCATAATATATCAAACAGGCCTGGAACATACATATACAGGGAAATGTAATGTGAGATTACACAAGATGACAATAAATATACACCTGACAGGTTGTAGCAGGGAAACAGAGTTTAGTAACGTACTCTGGGATGTTACACAAGCACGACCAACACTGATGGATTGCAGGGTGGTCGTAACAAGCAGTGTATAATGTGATGGAAAAATGAATCCAGCCAGCAAAGGAGGTAATATGGACAATCACAATATATTAGTAAGTGCCTTGTATTAACTTTCTCTACATGATAAATGCCATTTGCTGAAGTGAGACAACCCCTTTAAGATATTGTTATTGAACATCAGTATAGGCAGGGCACATGGAGTATATCCTTTAGGGTCTCCAATACTCTGGGGACCTAGGGGACCTCTAACACATAAACTCTGGGTTAGCTGGTACTTTTGATCCAACCACCTAGCAATTTTTGCTTATTTCCTGATAGTTACTATTTCTTTCTTTTGGGGTCTCCTGATGGTTTTTCACTATCCTACCCAGTAGAAAAGTTGGCCATTGATGCACGTGGATCTCTCTGTGAACTCTGAGGAAGTTGCTGGCTCTATTATGAGCATGGATTTCCCTATTGTCTTGCCCTCTCCTGTTGACTATTATTGTTTACTGTTTACTGATCTCTGGGTTAGGTAATCACCTTGCACAATTCCTGATTGATTAGACTTCCTTTAAATATTCAAGCTTTCTGCTGTTTAGTGGTGGTGTACAGTGTGTTATACATTTCGGTCCCACTGTTCGTCCCTGGAGTATTTGAGTACCGGAAGACATCTTTAATACCCAGGAATGGCGTCAGCTATAGATGAAGTTCAGTTCTGTAGTTTTGCCAGCAACCGGTTTCATTACAGGCTCATCTTTTTCCATAATTCTCATAACCTTCAGTGGAGAGGGCCATACATGGCTACTCCTATATGTGGCTATAATAGGAGGTTCCAGTCAAAGAGGTGGGATGAAGGCCCTTATCAATCGTAATCTGGCCTTGGGTGGGAGGCTAGTGATGAAAAGTGATAGTTATAGTGATGAATAACATAGGTCCTGTTTTTAAAAATTAGGATATGCTTAAAAAAAAGAGGTTGTTCATAAAGATATGCTACTTATAAATGAGATTCATGGAAACTATCTGCTCCCTACAAGGAATACTTTTCATAAACTTAATCTGCTGTTGCAATAGTTCTTGGTATACACAGTAACTATGACCTGTCTAAACTCATGCAATAAATGGCTAAGTTTCATATTCTTTTCCAATTTCATGCTCCTTTCATAAAATTTCGATTTCAAAATTTTTGCTAAATATCATACTAAAAAACTTGTGACCTGCAAGGAACACCCGGCTTGATGGTTGAGTGAGTTATGAAAACGTTTAAAGGAATGAGGAAGGAAGAAGTAAAGCTTGGATTATATAGACTCATAACTCTATGTCATAAAGTGATGGCAGATCGCCAACATGTGCAATAGATGGTGAACAGTGGGGGTCCAACCTCTGGGACCTCCACTGATCCCGAAAATGAACAGGCTACAAGCCTAGGTTAGTGCTGCATCCCTTCAAATTTTTAAGTGAGTGGGGCAGAGCTGCAATTCCCTGTGCAGCAGGTGGTCAGGAGCGCCGCACCATTATGCAGGGCACAACAGTGACGGGGACACGGTACTAAAACTGTACTGTGGTCACTACGTTTCCAGGATGAAGATCCTAAAGGTTGGACTCCCACCAATAATAACAAAGGAATGTATATCTGAACAATTTGCTATCACTTAATATAATGGGAATGTCCATTTAGGAGATTACAATCTTGCAGTAAAAGGACTATTAAATAATACTCTATGAAGGTGAACACGTGCACTGGAATCCTGAAACCAATCTAATATTTTCTTTTGTATACACAATCTTGCATCTTCTTTCATCAAGGCTTTACAGATTAAGTTCAAAGGCAGTTTAGTGCCATTTTGTATTATTACGTTGTACATATCATTTCCCCATCTGACCTCTAATACAAAATTTCAGCCGTTTGTCCTTTACAGCTTGCAGGATTTCACTGACATTGCAGATTGTTCTGCCTCTGTTCCTTCTCTGAAATCTGTGAGAGGAGCTGCTCTTTCTGTAGCCCTTATCTCTACTCTCCTGACACCTCGTAAGCACTCATTTAACCTGAATTTGTATTAAAGGGGTCCATAGCCTTTATATTCCCCTTCAATATACCTTCAATAGGTCAACTGATCTTTTGGCTGACAGCTATATGTCCCAACCCCCCTCATACACATACATGCTCAGCTTAAGGCCTCCTGCACACGACCGTTGTGTGCATCCGTGGCCGTTGTCCCGTTTAACGTGTTTTTCTGCGGTCCCATTGACTTTCAATGGGTCCGTGGAAAAATCGGAAAATGCACCGTTTGGCAGCCGCATCCGTGATCCGTGTTTTCTGGCCGTGAAAAAAATAGGACCTGTCCTATTTTTTTCACGGCCAACGGTTCACTGACCCATTCAAGTCAATGGGTCCTTGAAAAATCACGGATGCACACAAGATTGTCATCCGCGTCCGTGATCCGTGTCCGTTTTTTCCTATCATTTCAATGGCAAACTTGACTTAGATATTTTTTTCATTTTTCATGTCCGTGGATCCTCCAAAAATCACGGAAGACCCACGGAAGAAAGAACGGGCACGGATCACGGTACAACGGAACCACGTTTTGCGGGACGTTAAAAAATACTGTCGTGTGCAGGAGGCCTAAGGCTGTGATGGCTAACCTCCGGAACTCCCGCTGTGGTAAAACTACAACTCCCAAGTTGTACACTTGCTTGGCTGTTCTCAGAACTCCAAAGAAATGAATGGAGCATGCTGGGAGTCGTAGTTTCACCACAGCAGGAGTGCCGGAGGTTAGCCATCACTGGCCTAAGGTGTATGTGTTTCCAATTAAAGACGAGAAAGCCACTGTCAGAGACTTGTGGAAGCAGTTTATGTCCCAGGAGAGCAAATGGATTGGGCTTTGAAATTCAATGGACCTGATACTTCTCTCTTCTGCCATTTCCTTTTGAGGGAGAGTCAGACAACAGATTGTCAGCAGTTCTGACCATTGAGATTCTGAAATAAGAAGTGAATCAGAGGCATAAAATACCTACAATGAGAGCCCTAAGATTAATCTGTATGTTGCACTTTTTACTGCAACATGTAAGCCCATGATGACTATGATTTTAATGCAATTAAACCTACACATAAACATGCTCTATAACAGATGAGTGCTTAACACCCCCCCCCCCCCCCATCCCCAAATCCTTTTCTCTGGTGGGCCAAAGACAGTAGGCCATGTAAACATACTCAGATCATCTCCTATAGGGCAATTATATCTATTATTGAAATATGTAATCCTCATTAGTGCATCCATTCACTGTAGTGTGTGAGGAAGGTGAGAAGGTCCTCATTAAATTATTACTGAGAATATAAGGCACATAGGACCATTTCCACTAGACCAAAGGTTACATGAAGCTTGTCCTGACTCATCGTACCACGGCTGAGGTCATTGTGGTATTACAAAAATCGGTCGGTGTTGCAAGACTTTGTCATCCTGTAGGTCTTTCTTCGTGATTTAGTATTTATCTAATTTATCTAAAATTTTCTAGGAATATGCCAGTTCCTAAGAAGTTAACCTAGTAGACCTTTTAATGCTAGAGATTGCCTGTAAGGATGCCAAGTTTGATGAACCAATGCAATGCAGAATATGAAACTAGCACATCTTACTTAGCAACTGCAAACTAATTAATATAGGTTTACATTTGGTTGGTCACAGTCTAGTAAAGCAGGCCCCAAGGTCAACCAATGTGGCTGCTATGGAGCCCTTAGAGAGGCAAAGCCCAGTTCTTGTTCAATCCATTTAACATGCAACATGCTGCGACTGCGACACGACAGTCGCAAAAAAAAAAACATTTTTGTTGGATTTTGTGTCGCATAGCGCATGTCACTAGCGACATTTCTCCCATAGGCTTTAATGCAAGTCGGGTACGACTGCGACTTCACTGCGACATACATGCAACAAAACTTGGGTGTCTGGTTTTTGACCCATACAAAGTTTATAAAAAGTGCTCATGTGCTCAACTTTCTGCAGATGCCATTTTTGGAATATGCTGTTCATGCGAGGCTTCCACTCTGAGGAATTTTCACATTCAACTGTGCCAGGTACTTTCACACTAGCGTTATTCTTTTCCGGCATAGAGTTCCGTCAAAAGGGCTCTATGCCGCAAAAGAACTGATCAGGCATATCCCAATGCATTCTAAATGGATAGAAATCCGTTCAGTTTGCATCAGTATGCCTTCCGTTCAGTCACTGTCAGGCGTTTTGGCCAGACATAATACCGCAGCATGCTGCGGTATTATGTCCGTCCAAAATGCCTGATCAGTCGCCGGAATGCCGGCATTAATTCCCATTGACTTGCATTAGTGCCGAATCCGGGAAAACGGAAAAACTATGAAAAAGACTGCAAGACGGATCCGTCCATCTGCATGACAAGCGGAGAGATGGATCTGTTCTTGCAATGCATTTGTAGACGGATCCGCACCCGGATCGTCTACAAATGCCTTCAGTTGTCACACTGATCGGCGGATCCGGCAGGCAGCGCTGACAATGGAACTGCCTGCCGGATCACACTGAAAATATCCTAATTATTGTGCTCCTTATTTAAATTTGTAAATACCATGAATCTTTAAAAAATGGTGTATATTGCATAATTTCCACATTAGTTATTATTTCTGTCAGAGATATTTTAATGTAGAGCCACCTATATTTACAGCTATGATGTGTATTGCTTTCATCTATATACCATTTTCACATTATTCCATATTCTGCAGCATATACAGCTCTCATTGTCTTTCTTTCCATGTATTTTTTCTTTCTCTTTTTTTTTTTACCTCTTTACATGCTCATATATCTGGTATTCTACTTACTTAAATGGTGCCCTTCATTGGTTTACTCTAGCCATCTTTTTTGGCTCAGTCACTACTTTATTTAATGTGGTTTGTGCGTGTGGTCCGTGTCTCTTATTTTTTCTATTGAAGCCGACCACACCTACCGTCCAACATCCTGCTAGTCCCTTACTTGGCCAACTAATTTCACCTGCTATTTTGAGGCAGATATTATTTTAGTTGCATCTTAAACATTTCACGGTGGCGTACATTGTGGCAAAGCTTATTGCTCCTGGATGGGATTTTTGGGTGATATATAAGGTTGGCTCAGACTGACTTTGAATGTATACATACAATTTATGAACATTGTCTTGGTGCTTGTCTTTGAGCTGCAAGTCTATATAGTTGAGCAGTGTATGCAGTGGTGTTGTATGTGTGTGTGTGTGTGTGTGTGTAGTTGAGCAGTGTATGTAGTGGTGCTATATGTGTGTTTGTGTAGTTGAGCAGTGTATGTAAAGGTGCTGTATGTGTGTGTAGTTGAGCAGTGTATACAGTGGTGCTGTATATGTGTGTGTGTGTAGTTGAGCAGTGTATACAGTGGTGCTGTATATGTGTGTGTGTGTGTGTGTGTGTAGTTGAGCAGTGTATACAGCGGTTCTGTATATGTGTGCGTGTAGTTAAGCAGTGTATACAGTGGTGCTGTATATGTGTGTGTGTGTGTGTAGTTGAGCAGTGTATGCAGTGGTGCTGTATATGTGTGTGTAGTTGAGCAGTGTATGCAGTGGTGCTGGATGTGTGCAGTGTTGTTTAATTATCTGGATTTGAATTGTCACAGTGTCTTATGTTATTTCTTTCTTAAATGTGGCTTGTCCTTTAAGTTTCAGAATGGCTCCATTCCGCTTAGATGTGGACAAGGAAATTCTAATTGGTGCCGTCCAGCAAAGGTCATGCATATGGGACAGCAGGTATGTTGGTTATGCAGATCGTGGCCAATAAAACAAATCTTGGTACCAAGTTGTGACTGCTGTGTTACCGGAATGGCCATCATTGTCATCCAGCCAACAAATTATAAAAAGTAAGATTTCAATTAACATTTTATATTGTAATTACCATGTTTGCTGAGAGACGTTGGAAGAAGTGGAAGTTTGCCGTCTAAGCGCAAACAATACATTTATTTTTATCAACTTGATTTTTTGCGACCAGTACTGGAAATAAGAAGGTAAATGATTATATTATATTGTTTATTGGGTATGTTTTTTTCTCTTAACTCACATGTGATTGACTTTGGTCAGTGATTTCCATCAGTGATCGTGAGCCAAAACTAGGAGTGGAGACTACACAGGCATAAGGTGTAAGGAAAGATCCAGTGGCCCTGAACCTGACCATGACAGCTCAGATGCACCACCAGAGTCAACAGCTGAGGCGACAACTAAAATATCCACTGAGGCCCCTTTTGCTATTTCTCTACGAGGACGAAGGAGACGACCCGATGAGGCCCGTTAAGGCCAGTTAAGCTCACTTCTGGATGAGCGCAGGGGACTAATGGATGATCCCAACTACCATTTCTCAATGTTTGCCTTCACTGTCATTAAAAAGCTACCAAAAGATAAAATGGATGAATGTCGCAAAGAGTTATGGGAGATTCTTCATAAATATATTTCAATGTCTGAACAAAGACAGGGAAACCAAAATAATCCAACACAAGCAACTACCTTACCAGAAACCCAATTTCCAACTTCTTCACCACTCCATTACTACCCTGCCCCACAAAACACCACCAAAAAACATACCCATCCACAACAAACCCACACAGCAAATATAACCCACCACCTGCCCATTTTTAAACTATGCATCAAACACCTTATGCTGCAAACTTCCAGACTAGCCCATATCCAAGCCAATATCAAACATACCATGGACAGTACTCAGCACCATTACCAAACACAATGCCACAAAGTGTCTGTGAAGGTTCTCATTTATCCAGGTCATGGTATGTATCTGTAAAGAATAATTCAAGGCAACTGGACGTACTGTAGATTTCTTGAAAACGTTTCACTCGTTCTTCCAACGAGCTTTCTCAATTCTGAGTGATTGTACAAAAATTCTGGGAATAAATATGTAACTGAATCCACATCTGGTAATTATACCCAGCATTGGGTCAAAGGTGTTGATTCCATTATCCTAATTGGAGTGTTTCTGGACTGTCTTATAACAGTGGAAGAGGGAAGGAAGCTGGGAATAGAGGTCTATCGAAAACCAACACACACAGACCAGTACCTGCTATTTGATTCCCACCATCTTCTAGACCACAAACTGGGAGTCATCCAGACTCAACACCTCAAACACCTCAGAGGGGCACTTAAAACTTGTGGGTATCCAGTTTGGGTCTTTGTCAAAACAGAAGGAAGGAGAAGAAAGACCACCAAGACTACCAGTGAGGGCGAGAAGCATGACAGACGCAAGAATATGGTTATCCCATATGTAGCTGGGGTGTCTGAGAAACTCAAAAGGATTTTTAATAAGTATCACATTCCTGTTTGCTTTAAACCCAGCAACACACTGAGGCAACAACTGGTTCACCCCAAAGACCCAACGCCTAAACACAAGATGGACAACATTGTGTACGCAGTCCAGTGCAATGAGGAATGCTCAGAACTGTATATCGGCGAAACAAAACAACTACATCAGCGTATGGCTCAGCATAGAAGAGCCAAAACCTCTGGTCAAGATTCAACCGTGTACTTACATCTAAAAGGAACAGGTCACATCTTTGAAGACAGTCAAGTACATGTTTTGGATAAGGAGGCCGATTGGTACAAACGAGGCGTGAAGGAGGCCATCTACGTAAAAAATGGAGAAGTCAAGCTTGAATAGAGGTGGGGGGGTTAGACATCTATTGTCTGCCACATACAATGCTGTCTTGACACCTTTTTCTGGGAAGTCTTTATCACCTACTGACTCCAATTAGGATAATGGAATCAACACCTTTGACCTAATGCTGGGTATAATTACCAGATGTGGATTCAGTTACATATTTATTCCCAGAATTTTTGTACAATCACTCAGAATTGAGAAAGCTCGTTAGAAGAACAAGTGAAACGTTTTCAAGAAATCTACAGTACGCCCAGTTGCCTTGAGTTATTCTTTACAGATACAATGCCACAAACATCCACCACTGTTCCACCACCCAGCATTCAACCATTTCTGCAACAACAGCAATTTCAGCCTATCCAGCCGAATCCTACACAACAAACATCAGTACAATCAAGCCAGCCTTGGAGCCAAGCCACAACTGAAGAGACCCGTCCTTCATCCAGACGCTCCACAGCTGCTGGGTCACATTCCACTTCATCCGTTGGCCAATCGTGGACACCATCGACACATACCACTCCTGAGCCAGATTTTGCTCAGTTTTCAGATTGAAGTAACCCACAATATTACATCACATGCATATGATATGTACTAACATTTCATGTTTGGAAATGTTTGGGTCCGTGTGGTAACTAATGGCTGTATTTTACTGGCTGAGAAAGCAGACAATTGTCTGGAGGGAAGTGTTCCCTCCTTGCAAATGCCTGCTAGCTAGTGTATTCAGACCAGGGAATTACATGTAGGGATTTCAAACTCCACATGGGAAGTAGTGATCCCACTGCTTGTCTTCATGCTGTCCAGCGTTCATAATGCGGCAATAAGCAATTACAATGCACAATATTCGACTTTCACATTGTGTTTTTTAAACATGCTTTAAACTTTAACAAATATGTTCCAAGATCCACCAGTATAGTTGTTTCTGTGCTTCCAAAACACTGCTGGACAACATGGAGATGATCAATTGCAGAGTGATTGCTCCTCACTATGATGTGTCTGAAATTTCTACATGTAATAGCAGCATTTGAATGCGCACTCTATAAGGTGATTGTCTGCAGGAAACGCTTCACCAAAATAAGATACTATTGTTGAGAAATGGCTACAAAAATACACCAGAGTCTTGCCAGCTCAAATATAAATTATTTGTGATTTAATAATGAGATATAATCTAACATGATTAACAGAGATGTTAAAACCACCATAGAAAAAGTGTGTTTCCCCTGAGGGGTGGTATGGCAGTGTAATAATAATCTATATAATGCAATAGTAACAATAGGAGTCAGTTGTAAGAGGTAGCAGTTCATTTGTCCTGTATGCCATAAGCAAATAATTGGTCAGTACTTGTAACGTGCAAGTGCCAGGACATATTGGCATCCAACTCTTATTAATTGAGGCAAATTAAACTCCTACATAACCACAAAACATAAATAAGACAGTAACTACATTCCCATCAGAACACAGTACCCCCTGGCAAACCACACACCCCAATGTAAGCTGGGGGTGCCACCATAGGAAGGCTTAGCAGAAACTTTATCAAAAGGGATCATGCATTGTGTACTTTCTAATGCACTGGCCATTTATATAATTGATAAGGGTAGTTGCCTCTGCAAAACCTTTTTGCCCAAGATTCACACTGACAGCTTGCTGTCAGTACCAATCTCGGAGAATATGGTCCTGGAGAGGCACATAGCACACCGGCAAATCCTGTACGCACAATCCCAATCTCACACATAAAGTACTTAAAGAGGACCTCTCCCCTCTCCTGGCATGCCTGTTTTAATACCTACTGTACATGCATTCCCCATGTAATAACTCTGGAGCATGTATTGTTATGGCTCTTTGCTGTGCCATTCCTTTATTATTTTAACTAGAAGTTTTGAAAGAATTGCTAGCAGTCTGCAGTAAGGGTACAGAGGGGAGGTACCCAGTGGAGGTGTGTCCCTGCACAGACTCACTCTATCCAATCAGTGCTGCCATTTTCAGTCTGTGCTGGGGCACACCCCCAACTGGTTACCTCCCCTCTGGATTCTTCTTACAGATTGCTGCCAAGTCATTCCTAACTTCTAGTAGGAATAATAAAGGAATGGCACAACATAGAGCCATAAGAATACAGAATTGTTATTACATGGGGGATGCATTTAGCTATTAAAAAAGGCATCTCAGGAGTGGTGACAGGTCCTCTTTAACACAAGGTAAAGGCTGTGTTGAAAGAGCCATTTTGCCAGAAATAATGTTGAATAGGTTCAATACCTCAAGTTACTAAGTATGCAATACTGCATTTATTGGGCAGACTAGATGGGCCAAATGGTTCTTATCTGCCGACACATTCTATGTTTCTACGTTTCAATACAGAAAACACCAAAGAAAACCATAAAAAGTGCTTAGTTGACACACTGATTACATAATGTATAACTGTCATAATAATTGAGTTTATTTCATGTTCAAAGGAAATTGGTCAAAAGTGACCGCTGCTAACCCTTCTGAATAAATGTGTTTGCACATCAAAAAAGTGCGTGAGCATTATTGTTGCAAAAAAGACACATTTGTACAGTAGACCGCAAGATCAAATAAATGTCAGTCACATCTTAAATAGAATCAAGCTGCCAGGGTACAGAGCCTTCTGACGACATAAAAAAAGGCAGCAAATTCATCACGAAGCAATATTGAACGTTGTGTCGAATGGTAAGGGTGATGTTGTAATCCTGGGAAGGGAATAGTTAAAGTGTCTAAAGTGAATTGTGCAAAACACAAGCACATTTCACAATCATTTTAGCAGTAACAACAGAAATATTCATGGCCGTGTGAAAAATTCGCCATTTAGTGGCTAAGAGCCTAAATACACATTCAACAACCCTACGTGCACGACATAACCTATAATTAAATACACGCTTTACCAGAGAGAGATTTCTTTGTGGGTAGGGCCGCATTATATATTGGGATAATGCAAACGCCTCATCCCCAACAAAAATACAAGGCATTGGTGGCCCCAAAATCCCTGGTAGAACAGTATTTGGCGGAATGTTAAGGGAACCTTTCTGGAGGCGACTTCCAAATGCAGATAGACTCAGAAGATTACTACTGCCATATCCCCCAACTTCAATCACTGTAAAACAGTAGTTGCTCTCTACCAGGGCCAGAAGAACAATAATTAAATATTTTTTTAAATTATAGAATCGAGAACCACTTAAAGGCGATTTTTGAAGTCTAATGTGTTTCCCATCTAAGGCCCCAAGACAATTAGGAAAATTAGTTGTTGACAAAAATCCAGCAGCTTATTCCAACTACATTGCTTCAGTGGCTCAGGCATAACAACATCTTTCAAGTTTATAGCCTCGCACGTTTCCTTTACAATAACACGAATTGTGGATTTGCCACAGAGATACTTAAAATGTAATGAAGAGAAACTCATTCCAGTAGCTAAATACCTGTTGGTTTAAAAAAAACACTATCAGATTTCTGACTTGGAATGTGTAAACTGAAATAATAAAAAAACTTACCTCAAACTAATACTGATTCTTCCCTGAGGAGAAATAGGCAGCCTCATATTAGTCTCTTGCTGTGTCAAATGCACACGGAGAAGATCCAGCAAATAATCAAAGATTGTAATCTTCATACAATAATAATTTAGAAATTTCTGTGGATAACGGCGTAAATCACTAAATAGCAACTCAAAATGCCCTTTAGTTAAACGCTGATAGTTTAGAGGATGTACCCAAGTGCGTCCCTTCAAAGCCCGCCTCCTTCTTCTTTGCTCATAATCCACAAGATGGGAACCCAAAATAGAGTCAAAAAGAATTTCTGCATCCATTTCACAAAATAACACCACTTGCAAGATAGTCAGGCATCATTCTTGTGCCCATAAGTCCATTTTTTAAAGTGAGCACAAGTGGTTTGTCAGGGAAAAATGTTGTCAGGGAAAAATGTTGCGCGACCTACATTAGACTGCACGTCGCATACAAGTCGCACAACATTTTTGTCGCACGACATTGGTGCGACAAAATGTTGCGCGATAAATGTCATCGTGTAGCCCTAGCCTAAAACCAGCCATCATAATGCAGACCTATTTTTTAAATGTTGGCTATTAACTTTATATAGTACATATACCAGCGAGTGGCTAGCCATTTTGCAGTGTAAAATAACTTTTGGTGAGCTATGAAGAACAGTAGCAAATGACTGGTTGCTTCTGATAATCAGCCCTTCCATCTTACAGCTGTGCAAGGGCGAGCACTGTCCATTTAAAAAAAAGCTGCTCCTATGGCAGAGAGGTGGCAGCAGGGACGGTGGACAGGCAGTGGTAGGGATCGGGATCATCTGTGTTGCCTTTGCTCTGGCATTCAATAGCAGCGCAACTAATTGCCAGGCAGGAAAGTGAGACCTTATGTAACATATAATGAGAATATCAAATGATCATCATCACCTCAACAGTTGAATTAGGAGTTGTTGTTGTTGTGACAAATCTACCTCAAATTTTAATGTGGACATGTACTGTGTTACTTGGGATGGCCCTCTAAACAGATTCAAGAGTGAATGACGTGTAGGTACAAAAACACTACGTTATTCTGGAAACAAGTAGTGACGTAGCAATCATGGGCATCCCTGGAGGTGCCAGGGACACCTTAAACAAGTGGTTGATGCAACCCTGCAAATGACTACTTGGAGAGATTGTGGCCCTTAAAATGGTTGTACCAAGCATCTACCCTTTGGGGACCCTACCTCATGACAACATGGGATCCCATGCGCTTTTATGAATGCGCTGGTATGTATGCTCTATTCATTCTCTGTGCACATGCTTGACCTGCTGCTCCGTTCCCCTCATAATCTGTAGGTGTCCCAGCAGTCAGATGACCATTGATCAAATGCTTATCCCCTATACTGTAGATATGGCATAATATCCTTACACATCCCCTTGAAATTAAGTTGTTTCCTTCTACCATCAAGCATCCATGACAGTAGAGAAGGATTTAGGACTTCTGATTTCTGATAGTTTCAAAATGAGTTGAAGCTGGAGAGTAGGGATGAGCGAACTCGAACTGTATAGTTCGGGTTCGTACCGAATTTTGGGGTGTCCGTGACACGGACCCGAACCCGGACATTTTCGTAAAAGTCCGGGTTCGGGTTCGGTGTTCGTCGCTTTCTTGGCGCTTTTGTGACGCTTTCTTGGCGCTTTTTGAAAGGCTGCAAAGCAGCCAATCAACAAGCGTCATACTACTTGCCCCAAGAGGCCATCACAGCCATGCCTACTATTGGCATGGCTGTGATTGGCCAGAGCACCATGTGACCCAGCCTCTATTTAAGCTGGAGTCACATAGCGCCGCCCGTCACTCTGCTCTGATTAGCGTAGGGAGAGGTTGCGGCTGCGACAGTAGGGCGAGATTAGGCAGATTAACTCCTCCAAAGGACTTGATTAACTGATCGATCTGCAGCTGTGGATCATTGAGCTGCTGATCCTCAATTGCTCACTGTTTTTAGGCTGCACAGACCGTTTGTCAGTCTCATTTTTCTGGGGTGATCGGCGGCCATTTTGTGTCTTGTGGTGCGCCAGCACAAGCTGCGACCAAGTGCATTTAACCCTCAATGGTGTGGTTGTTTTTTGGCTAAAGCCTACATCAGGGTGAAGCTGTCACACCAAGTGCATTTAACCAGCAATAGTCTGTTCATTTTTTGGCCATATACAAAATCAGGGGCAAGCTGCGCCTGTCACCAAGTGCATTTAACCCTCAATGGTGTGGTTGTTTTTTGGCTAAAGCCTACATCAGGGTGAAGCTGTGACACCAAGTGCATTTAACCAGCAATAGTCTGTTCATTTTTTGGCCATATACAAAATCAGGGGCAAGCTGCGCCTGTCACCAAGTGCATTTAACCCTCAATGGTGTGGTTGTTTTTTGGCTAAAGCCTACATCAGGGTGAAGCTGTCACACCAAGTGCATTTAACCAGCAATAGTCTGTTCATTTTTTGGCCATATACAAAATCAGGGGCAAGCTGCGCCTGTCACCAAGTGCATTTAACCCTCAATGGTGTGGTTGTTTTTTGGCTAAAGCCTACATCAGGGTGAAGCTGTCACACCAAGTGCATTTAACCAGCAATAGTCTGTTTATTTTTTGGCCATATCCCAGTCTAATTCTGTCACTAAATCCATACCGGTCACCCAGCGCCTAAATACTAGGCCTCAAATTTATATCCAGCTAAATCTGTCCCTAGTGCTGTAGCTGGGCGAGTTATTTAGTGTCCGTTCAAGCACATTTCTTGTTCTGGGTTGAAATACAATTCCCAATTTAGCAATTTCATAATTTAGTGGTTCCTGCTATATCAGAGCTATTTGAAATCTATCCCAAAAAGGGTATATAATATTGAAGGTGCACATTGGGTCATTCAGAATAACTTCACACACACGCTTCTGTGCATTTCCAAGTCTAATTCTGTCACTAAATCCATACCGGTGACCCAGCGCCTAAATACTAGGCCTCAAATTTAAATCCCTCTAAATCTCTCGTTACCCACCGCTGTACTGTTGTTGCTGGGCAAGATATTTAGTGTCCGTCAAAGCACATTTTTTGTTCTGGGTTGAAGTACAATTCCCAATTTAGCAATTTCATAATTTAGTGGTTTCTGCTATATCAGAGCTATTTGAAATCTATCCCTAAAAGGGTATATAATATTGAAGGTGCACATTGGGTCATTCAGAATAACTTCACACACACGCTTCTGTGCATTTCCAAGTCTAATTCTGTCACTAAATCCATACCGGTGACCCAGCGCCTAAATACTAGGCCTCAAATTTAAATCCCTCTAAATCTCTCGTTACCCACCGCTGTACTGTTGTTGCTGGGCAAGATATTTAGTGTCCGTCAAAGCACATTTTTTGTTCTGGGTTGAAGTACAATTCCCAATTTAGCAATTTCATAATTTAGTGGTTTCTGCTATATCAGAGCTATTTGAAATCTATCCCTAAAAGGGTATATAATATTGAAGGTGCACATAGGGTCATTCAGAATAACTTCACACACACGCTTCTGTGCATTTCCAAGTCTAATTCTGTCACTAAATCCATACCGGTGACCCAGCGCCTAAATACTAGGCCTCAAATTTAAATCCCTCTAAATCTCTCGTTACCCACCGCTGTACTGTTGTTGCTGGGCAAGATATTTAGTGTCCGTCAAAGCACATTTTTTGTTCTGGGTTGAAGTACAATTCCCAATTTAGCAATTTCATAATTTAGTGGTTTCTGCTATATCAGAGCTATTTGAAATCTATCCCTAAAAGGGTATATAATATTGAAGGTGCACATAGGGTCATTCAGAATAACTTCACACACACGCTTCTGTGCATTTCCAAGTCTAATTCTGTCACTAAATCCATACCGGTGACCCAGCGCCTAAATACTAGGCCTCAAATTTATATCCCGCTAAATCTCTCGTTACCGCTGTACTGTTGTTGCTGGGCAAGATATTTAGTGTCCGTCAAAGCACATTTTTTGTTCTGGGTTGAAGTACAATTCCCAATTTAGCAATTTCATAATTTAGTGGTTCCTGCTATATCAGAGCTATTTGAAATCTATCCCAAAAAGGGTATATAATATTGAAGGTGCACATTGGGTCATTCAGAATAACTTCACACACACCCGCTACTGTGTATTTCCAAGTCTAATTCTGTCACTAAACCCATACCTGTCACCCAGCGCCTAAATACTAGGCCTCAAATTTAAATCCCTCTAAATCTCTCGTTACCGCTGTACTGTTGTTGCTGGGCAAGATATTTAGTGTCCGTCAAAGCACATTTTTTGTTCTGGGTTGAAGTACAATTCCCAATTTAGCAATTTCATAATTTAGTGGTTCCTGCTATATCAGAGCTATTTGGAATCTATCCCTAAAAGGGTATATAATATTGAAGGTGCACATTGGGTCATTCAGAATAACTTCACACACACCCGCTACTGTGTATTTCCAAGTCTAATTCTGTCACTAAACCCATACCTGTCACCCAGCGCCTAAATACTAGGCCTCAAATTTAAATCCCTCTAAATCTCTCGTTACCGCTGTACTGTTGTTGCTGGGCAAGATATTTAGTGTCCGTCAAAGCACATTTTTTGTTCTGGGTTGAAGTACAATTCCCAATTTAGCAATTTCATAATTTAGTGGTTTCTGCTATATCAGAGCTATTTGAAATCTATCCCTAAAAGGGTATATAATATTGAAGGTGCACATTGGGTCATTCAGAATAACTTCACACACACGCTTCTGTGCATTTCCAAGTCTAATTCTGTCACTAAACCCATACCTGTCACCCAGCGCCTAAATACTAGGCCTCAAATTTAAATCCCTCTAAATCTCTCGTTACCGCTGTACTGTTGTTGCTGGGCAAGATATTTAGTGTCCGTCAAAGCACATTTTTTGTTCTGGGTTGAAGTACAATTCCCAATTTAGCAATTTCATAATTTAGTGGTTTCTGCTATATCAGAGCTATTTGAAATCTATCCCTAAAAGGGTATATAATATTGAAGGTGCACATTGGGTCATTCAGAATAACTTCACACACACGCTTCTGTGCATTTCCAAGTCTAATTCTGTCACTAAATCCATACCGGTGACCCAGCGCCTAAATACTAGGCCTCAAATTTAAATCCCTCTAAATCTCTCGTTACCCACCGCTGTACTGTTGTTGCTGGGCAAGATATTTAGTGTCCGTCAAAGCACATTTTTTGTTCTGGGTTGAAGTACAATTCCCAATTTAGCAATTTCATAATTTAGTGGTTTCTGCTATATCAGAGCTATTTGAAATCTATCCCTAAAAGGGTATATAATATTGAAGGTGCACATAGGGTCATTCAGAATAACTTCACACACACGCTTCTGTGCATTTCCAAGTCTAATTCTGTCACTAAATCCATACCGGTGACCCAGCGCCTAAATACTAGGCCTCAAATTTAAATCCCTCTAAATCTCTCGTTACCGCTGTCCTGTTGTAGCTGGGAAAGTTATTTAGTGCCCGTCAAAGCACATTTTTTGTTCTGGGTTGAAGTACAATTCCCAATTTAGCAATTTCATAATTTAGTGGTTCCTGCTATATCAGAGCTATTTGAAATCTATCCCAAAAAGGGTATATAATATTCAAGGTGCACATTGGGTCATTCAGAATAACTTCACACACACGCTTCTGTGCATTTCCAAGTCTAATTCTGTCACTAAATCCATACCGGTGACCCAGCGCCTAAATACTAGGCCTCAAATTTAAATCCCTCTAAATCTCTCGTTACCCACCGCTGTACTGTTGTTGCTGGGCAAGATATTTAGTGTCCGTCAAAGCACATTTTTTGTTCTGGGTTGAAGTACAATTCCCAATTTAGCAATTTCATAATTTAGTGGTTTCTGCTATATCAGAGCTATTTGAAATCTATCCCTAAAAGGGTATATAATATTGAAGGTGCACATAGGGTCATTCAGAATAACTTCACACACACGCTTCTGTGCATTTCCAAGTCTAATTCTGTCACTAAATCCATACCGGTGACCCAGCGCCTAAATACTAGGCCTCAAATTTAAATCCCTCTAAATCTCTCGTTACCGCTGTCCTGTTGTAGCTGGGAAAGTTATTTAGTGCCCGTCAAAGCACATTTTTTGTTCTGGGTTGAAGTACAATTCCCAATTTAGCAATTTCATAATTTAGTGGTTCCTGCTATATCAGAGCTATTTGAAATCTATCCCAAAAAGGGTATATAATATTCAAGGTGCACATTGGGTCATTCAGAATAACTTCACACACACGCTTCTGTGCATTTCCAAGTCTAATTCTGTCACTAAATCCATACCGGTCACCCAGCGCCTAAATACTAGGCCTCAAATTTATATCCCGCTGAATTTGAATACAATACATTGGGCCAAATAATATATTTGTTGTTGTGGTGAACCATAACAATGAGAAAAACATCTAGTAAGGGACGCGGACGTGGACATGGTCGTGGTGGTGTTAGTGGACCCTCTGGTGCTGGGAGAGGACGTGGCCGTTCTGCCACATCCACACGTCCTAGTGTACCAACTACCTCAGGTCCCAGTAGCCGCCAGAATTTACAGCGATATATGGTGGGGCCCAATGCCGTTCTAAGGATGGTAAGGCCTGAGCAGGTACAGGCATTAGTCAATTGGGTGGCCGACAGTGGATCCAGCACGTTCACATTATCTCCCACCCAGTCTTCTGCAGAAAGCGCACAGATGGCGCCTGAAAACCAACCCCATCAGTCTGTCACATCACCCCCATGCATACCAGGGAAACTGTCTCAGCCTCAAGTTATGCAGCAGTCTCTTATGCTGTTTGAAGACTCCGCTGGCAGGGTTTCCCAAGGGCATCCACCTAGCCCTTCCCCAGCGGTGAAAGACATAGAATGCACTGACGCACAACCACTTATGTTTCCTGATGATGAGGACATGGGAATACCACCTCAGCATGTCTCTGATGATGACGAAACACAGGTGCCAACTGCTGCGTCTTTCTGCAGTGTGCAGACTGAACAGGAGGTCAGGGATCAAGACTGGGTGGAAGACGATGCAGGGGACGATGAGGTCCTAGACCCCACATGGAATGAAGGTCGTGCCACTGACTTTCACAGTTCGGAGGAAGAGGCAGTGGTGAGACCGAGCCAACAGCGTAGCAAAAGAGGGAGCAGTGGGCAAAAGCAGAACACCCGCCGCCAAGAGACTCCGCCTGCTACTGACCGCCGCCATCTGGGACCGAGCACCCCAAAGGCAGCTTCAAGGAGTTCCCTGGCATGGCACTTCTTCAAACAATGTGCTGACGACAAGACCCGAGTGGTTTGCACGCTGTGCCATCAGAGCCTGAAGCGAGGCATTAACGTTCTGAACCTGAGCACAACCTGCATGACCAGGCACCTGCATGCAAAGCATGAACTGCAGTGGAGTAAACACCTTAAAACCAAGGAAGTCACTCAGGCTCCCCCTGCTACCTCTTCTGCTGCTGCCGCCTCGGCCTATTCTGCTGCTGCCGCCTCGGCCTCTTCCTCCGCCTCTGGAGGAACGTTGGCACCTGCCGCCCAGCAAACAGGGGATGTACCACCAACACCACCACCACCACCTCCGTCACCAAGCGTCTCAACCATGTCACACGCCAGCGTTCAGCTCTCCATCTCACAAACATTTGATAGAAAGCGTAAATTCCCACCTAGCCACCCTCGATCCCTGGCCCTGAATGCCAGCATTTCTAAACTACTGGCCTATGAAATGCTGTCATTTAGGCTGGTGGACACAGACAGCTTCAAACAGCTCATGTCGCTTGCTGTCCCACAGTATGTTGTTCCCAGCCGGCACTACTTCTCCAAGAGAGCCGTGCCTTCCCTGCACAACCAAGTATCCGATAAAATCAAGTGTGCACTGCGCAACGCCATCTGTAGCAAGGTCCACCTAACCACAGATACGTGGACCAGTAAGCACGGCCAGGGACGCTATATCTCCCTAACTGCACACTGGGTAAATGTAGTGGCAGCTGGGCCCCAGGCGGAGAGCTGTTTGGCGCACGTCCTGCCGCCGCCAAGGATCGCAGGGCAACATTCTTTGCCTCCTGTTGCCACCTCCTCCTTCTCGGCTTCCTCCTCCTCTTCTTCCACCTGCTCATCCAGTCAGCCACACACCTTCACCACCAACTTCAGCACAGCCCGGGGTAAACGTCAGCAGGCCATTCTGAAACTCATATGTTTGGGGGACAGGCCCCACACCGCACAGGAGTTGTGGCGGGGTATTGAACAACAGACCGACGAGTGGTTGCTGCCGGTGAGCCTCAAGCCCGGCCTGGTGGTGTGTGATAATGGGCGAAATCTCGTTGCAGCTCTGGGACTAGCCAATTTGACGCACATCCCTTGCTTGGCGCATGTGCTGAATTTGGTGGTGCAGAAGTTCATTCACAACTACCCCGACATGTCAGAGCTGCTGCATAAAGTGCGGGCCGTCTGTTCGCGCTTCCGGCGTTCACATCCTGCCGCTGCTCGCCTGTCTGCGCTACAGCGTAACTTCGGCCTTCCCGCTCACCGCCTCATATGCGACGTGCCCACCAGGTGGAACTCCACCTTGCACATGCTGGACAGACTGTGCGAGCAGCAGCAGGCCATAGTGGAGTTTCAGCTGCAGCACGCACGGGTCAGTCGCACTACAGAACAGCACCACTTCACCACCAATGACTGGGCCTCCATGCGAGACCTGTGTGCCCTGTTGCGCTGTTTCGAGTACTCCACCAACATGGCCAGTGGCGATGACACCGTTATCAGCGTTACAATACCACTTCTATGTCTCCTTGAGAAAACACTTAGGGCGATGATGGAACAGGAGGTGGCCCAGGAGGAGGAGGAGGAGGATGAGGAAGAGGGGTCATTTTTAGCACTTTCAGGCCAGTCTCTTCGAAGTGACTCAGAGGGAGGTTTTTTGCAACAGCAGAGGCCAGGTACAAATGTGGCCAGCCAGGGCCCACTACTGGAGGACGAGGAGGACGAGGATGAGGAGGAGGTGGAGGAGGATGAGGATGAAGCATGGTCACAGCGGGGTGGCACCCAACGCAGCTCGGGTCCATCACTGGTGCGTGGCTGGGGGGAAAGGCAGGACGATGACGATACGCCTCCCACAGAGGACAGCTTGTCCTTACCCCTGGGCAGCCTGGCACACATGAGCGACTACATGCTGCAGTGCCTGCGCAACGACAGCAGAGTTGCCCACATTTTAACCTGTGCGGACTACTGGGTTGCCACCCTGCTGGATCCACGCTACAAAGACAATGTGCCCACCTTACTTCCTGCACTGGAGCGTGATAGGAAGATGCGCGAGTACAAGCGCACGTTGGTAGACGCGCTACTGAGAGCATTCCCAAATGTCACAGGGGAACAAGTGGAAGCCCAAGGCCAAGGCAGAGGAGGAGCAAGAGGTCGCCAAGGCAGCTGTGTCACGGCCAGCTCCTCTGAGGGCAGGGTTAGCATGGCAGAGATGTGGAAAACTTTTGTCAACACGCCACAGCTAACTGCACCACCACCTGATACGCAACGTGTTAGCAGGAGGCAACATTTCACTAACATGGTGGAACAGTACGTGTGCACACCCCTCCACGTACTGACTGATGGTTCGGCCCCATTCAACTTCTGGGTCTCTAAATTGTCCACGTGGCCAGAGCTAGCCTTTTATGCCTTGGAGGTGCTGGCCTGCCCGGCAGCCAGCGTTTTGTCTGAACGTGTATTCAGCACGGCAGGGGGCGTCATTACAGACAAACGCAGCCGCCTGTCTACAGCCAATGTGGACAAGCTGACGTTCATAAAAATGAACCAGGCATGGATCCCACAGGACCTGTCCGTCCCTTGTCCAGATTAGACATTAACTACCTCCCCATAACCATATATTATTGGACTCCAGGGCACTTCCTCATTCAATCCTATTTTTATTTTCATTTTACCATTATATTGCGATGCTACCCAAAGTTGAATGAACCTCTCCTCTGCCTGTGTGCTAGGCCTAAATATATGCCAATGGACTGTTGCAGTGGTGGCTGACATGAAGCCTGATTCTCTGCTATGACATGCAGACTAATTCTCTGCTGACATGAAGCCAGATTGTCTGTTACGGGACCTCTCTCCTCTGCCTGGGTGCTAGGCCTAAATTTATGACAATGGACTGTTGCAGTGGTGGCTGACGTGAAGCCTGATTCTCTGCTATGACATGCAGACTGATTCTCTGCTGTCATGAAGCCAGATTGTCTGTTACGGGACCTTTCTCCTCTACCTGGGTTCTGGGCCTAAATTTATGAAAATTGACTCTTACAGTGGTGGGTGACGTGAAGCCTGATTCTCTGCTATGATATGAAGACTGATTCTCTGCTGACATGAAGCCAGATTGTCTGTTACGGGACCTTTCTCCTCTGCCTGGGTTCTGGGCCTAAATTTATGAAAATTGACTCTTACAGTGGTGGGTGACGTGAAGCCTGATTCTCTGCTATGATATGAAGACTGATTCTCTGCTGACATGAAGCCAGATTGTCTGTTACGGGACCTTTCTCCTCTGCCTGGGTTCTGGGCCTAAATTTATGAAAATTGACTCTTACAGTGGTGGGTGACGTGAAGCCTGATTCTCTGCTATGATATGAAGACTGATTCTCTGCTGACATGAAGCCAGATTGTCTGTTACGGGACCTTTCTCCTCTGCCTGGGTTCTGGGCCTAAATTTATGAAAATTGACTCTTACAGTGGTGGGTGACGTGAAGCCTGATTCTCTGCTATGATATGAAGACTGATTCTCTGCTGACATGAAGCCAGATTGTCTGTTACGGGACCTTTCTCCTCTGCCTGGGTTCTGGGCCTAAATTTATGAAAATTGACTCTTACAGTGGTGGGTGACGTGAAGCCTGATTCTCTGCTATGATATGAAGACTGATTCTCTGCTGACATGAAGCCAGATTGTCTGTTACGGGACCTTTCTCCTCTGCCTGGGTTCTGGGCCTAAATTTATGAAAATTGACTCTTACAGTGGTGGGTGACGTGAAGCCTGATTCTCTGCTATGATATGAAGACTGATTCTCTGCTGACATGAAGCCAGATTGTCTGTTACGGGACCTTTCTCCTCTGCCTGGGTTCTGGGCCTAAATTTATGAAAATTGACTCTTACAGTGGTGGGTGACGTGAAGCCTGATTCTCTGCTATGATATGAAGACTGATTCTCTGCTGACATGAAGCCAGATTCTCTGTTACGGGACCTCTCTCCTCTGCCTGGGTGCTGGGCCTAAATTTATGACAATGGACTGTTGCAGTGGTGGCTGACGTGAAGCCTGATTCTCTGCTATGACATGCAGACTGATTCTCTGCTGACATGAAGCCAGATTCTCTGTTACGGGACCTCTCTCCTCTGCCTGTGTGTGTGCTGGGCCTAAATATATGCCAATGGACTGTTGCAGTGGTGGCTGACGTGAAGCCTCATTCTCTGCTATGACATGCAGACTAATTCTCTGCTGACATGAAGACAGATTCTCTGTTACGGGACCTCTCTCCTCTGCCTGGGTGCCGGGGCCTAAATATCTGAGAATGGACTGTTCCAGTGGTGGGTGACGGGAAGCCAGATTCTCTGCTATGGAACCTCTCTCCAATTGATTTTGGTTAATTTTTATTTATTTAATTTTTATTTTAATTCATTTCCCTATCCACATTTGTTTGCAGGGGATTTACCTACATGTTGCTGCCTTTTGCAGCCCTCTAGCTCTTTCCTGGGCTGTTTTACAGCCTTTTTAGTGCCGAAAAGTTCGGGTCCCCATTGACTTCAATGGGGTTCGGGTTCGGGACGAAGTTCGGATCGGGTTCGGATCCCGAACCCGAACATTTCCGGGATGTTCGGCCGAACTTCTCGAACCCGAACATCCAGGTGTTCGCTCAACTCTACTGGAGAGTAGAGATGAACGAAGTTTAGAAAAATTCGATTCGGCAACTTCACCGAAGTTCATCAAGAAATTTGATTTGTTCCTAGTGATGAGCGAGCACCAAAGTGTTCGGGTGTTCGGGTTCTCAGTCCGAACACATAGCAATATTCGTGCGCTCGACCGAGCACCCGAGTATAATGGAAGTCAACGGGAGACAACCAGGAGGAAAAATGGTTAGGAAACATTCTTTCCTGTATATTCAATTGTATATAAAGTGCAAGTGCTGCAATAAAATTACAAGGAAGAGGCACTCCGATACAGCCTGTATATCACATAAAGGAGGGCCTCATTCACATGGTGCTACAATTGTTCAGGTAGTCGGACTCCTACACTCATAAAGCCTATGCACTAAGTGAAAGGGCTGCCAAATATTACAAGGAATCGGCACTCCAATACACCCTTTATTACACATAAAGGAGGGCATCATACACACCCTTGAAAAATTATCCTTGATGGCCTGCTGGTAACCTTCCAAAACATTCGGAGCGAGGGCATGCTGGTGACCCTATAAAAAATTAGGGTCGAGTGCCTGCTGCTGAGCTGAACTTCTAAAACATTATATGTAAGGGCCTGCTGTTCAGCTGATGCTCTAAAACATTATAAGTGAGGGCCTTCAGATGAGCAGACCGCATAAAACATTACAGGTGAGGGCCTACAGGTAAGCAGACCGTATAAAACATTGGAAGTGAGGGCCTGAAGGTGAGCGGACCCTATAAAACATTGAAGGTGAGGGCCTACAGGTGAGCAGACCGTATAAAACATTGGAGGTGAGGGCCTGAAGGTGAGCGGACCCTATAAAACATTGAAGGTGAGGGCCTACAGGTGAGCAGACCGTATAAAACATTGGAGGTGAGGGCCTGAAGGTGAGCGGACCCTATAAAACATTGAAGGTGAGGGCCTACAGGTGAGCAGACCGTATAAAACATTGGAGGTGAGGGCCTGAAGGTGAGCGGACCCTATAAAACATTGTAGTGAGGGCATATATACTGTATGGAAGAGGAGGATGAGAAAACAAGATTCAAACATACACCTTTTTTTGCGGTGAAAAGGGTGCATCTGAATCTTGTGGATTGAGTACATTATAAAGCATACATTTAAATTGTGTTTTTGTTCCTCATTAGCTCAGCGTTCCTCTGGTGGATTGGAGAAGTCAGGGGCAATCCAGGCATTGTTCATTTTTTTCTGAGTCAACCTGTCAGCATTGTCAGTGGACAAGCGGATACGCTTATCTGGTATAATGCCAGCAGCAGCACTAAATACATGCTCAGACAAAACGCTGGCGGCAGGGTAGGCCTGCACTTCCAAGGCATAGAGCGCAAGTTCGTGCCACGTGTCCAGCTTGGACACCCAGTAGTCGTAAGGTACCGAGGGATCATTGGGGACGCTGACACAGTCTGCTATGTATTCCTTCACCATCTTCCAAAACTTTTCCCTCCTTGGAACAGTAGGCTGCGCTTCAGGGTGCTGTTGCTGGCGGGGTGTCATGAAAGTGTCCCATGCCTTGGAGAGTGTTACCCTGCCTTTGTTGGAACTGGAGTGTGTTCCCGTTGTCTGCCTTCCTCGTTTGCCTATGGAAGTACGGACTCTGCCGCCAGCTTTGTCAGATGGAAATGATTGGAGCAATTTCTCAACAAGGACCTTCTGGTAAAATTGTCCCAAATACAAATAATTCTCTGCTGGAATACTGTATATTTGGGTACTTAAAAAAGCGATTTTCCAGCCCTGCACTATTTGTCCTTTCCTGAAGACGCCTGTCCCTGATACTGCTGAATTTAACCCCTGGTACTGTCTTCTCTCCCTGACGCTGAATGATCAGAGCGCGGGACATTGGCTCCTATATAAACTGGTATCACGTGTTCCGGCCAGCCAACCAGTGTAAGGCTTTTAGCTTACATGGCTATGGCATTACACTGAAGGGAATTACTTACTGAACATTGATTGGCTGCTTAGGAGGTGCCAAACCTGCGGGGAGGAGACTCGAGCAATGCGACGAGCACAGGGGCTGTTGCTGGTATAGGGTTTGGCCGGTCTGGTGGGGGACAATATGCATATTATTGCTGTTCTGGCCTGCAATCTCCTGCATATTGACAGTAAACACTATATATTAATCAGCTCTGGCATACCCACTTCTCCAACCTCAGCGCTCTCCTGCCCAACAGGTGGGAGACCTTCATCTGCCATCTGGTTTTCCTCCTTTTCCACATCATCTAATATCGATGAGAATATGTCATCAGGAACATCTAGCTCCTACTCTCTCTGCATCTTGCTGACTTTTCTAGGACATGAAGACTAAGAAGGATGATTTGGAAGAAGTAAAGCCAGCAAAACACAAGGATGGTCATCATTAAGACGTGGTCCCCCTAAGGGGTGACAGGATGGTATTGGTTGGCACACAGGCAGTGGAGTTCTAATATTATTGGTATTAAATTATTATTACCCTATGGGGTGCAGACTGGATGGTATTGGTTGGCACACTGGCAGAGGAATAATAAAGGCTTCGATATTATTGGTATTCAATTACATATCTTAGTTTATGGCTGATATAGAAATAAGTAAATGTAGGAATAAATAAGTAAAACTGATAAAGAATAAGTCTCCCTACACTCTCCCTGCACTGTCCCTGCACTCTTCCTCTCCCATATTCTTCTATTAATTGTTTTCAGCAACCCTTTCCCTAGCGCATGAGCGATTGCAACGTCTTTTCCCATGCTCAGCTCACAGGACAATGGAGGAGACCATGCATGATGAGGGTTTATAGGGCCATGACAACAGAGGGGATGGCTATCTGAGGATTGACTGGCTGCAAAGCATTATGGGTGATCTTGTGTTCCCGGGCTTGTCTCCTCTACATTTAGTTTTGCTTTGTAACACATGCAGCCTTCATTTTAGGAAAACTGATTCGTTACCACGAAGCGCAAGGAAATGTAGATTCATTTAGGATCGAAGTTTTCCTAAACTTCGGACCGAATTCCGCTTTGGATGCTTCGCTTCACTTAATATTACTATAGAGGATGGGAGTTGTGGTGGTGGCAATGAGTCTGTTTGTAGTCCCAACGTTGGCTAATCCCTCTCTGCAGTGCTTCTACAAACAGCTGATTGGCAGGTAGTGCCAGGAGTTGGACCCCCGCCAATCTCATATTGATGACCGATCCTGAAGATAGGTCAGCAATATATCCTAGAGAACCCCTTTAACTATTTACTGCCCACAGACAACCATTAGGGATACATGATACATAAAGAAATAAGTATTTGACCAATAAATTACAACATGTAGCATAAGGTTAACTCTTTAGCAGTGATCCCAGATGACTTTAACCCTTTTCCAGTGATCCTCTCGGTCACTGAATCATCAGTGGGGCCAAGCCATAGGGAAAGTGAGTAGGATGCTGGATTGCATAGCTAGAGGTATTGAATAACCAGAAGAAAGAGGGAGATTGTGGGGGCGTGGCCTGGCCAAGCATGTGAGAGGACGCAGCACTGAGAGGCTCCCGTCCTACCTACTTCAATTCTCCTCCACCCTCCTGTCACAACCAGACAGCTGAGAAGCTCTGACAGAGGCCTTTCAGAACCTCCTCCTTGAGTTTCTGTGTTGTGGTATTCAGCTCCTCCTCTCGTTAGCCTCTCTCAGCTGTCATGTGTTGGACTAATTGCTTCCCTTTAAATTCTTCCCCAGAAGGCTTTTCTGGGCGGCTTATACTACTTCCTGGAGTGTGTGTGCTCGCTGACTCTGTCCTCCTGTTTGCTTCAAAGCTAAGTGTTGTACCTTTATCTGTTATTTTCTGTTTGCTGGATCCCAGGTGACCCTGACTCCCTCCGTATCTTGTGTAGGGAGCCGGTGGTCGTGTCCCCTCACTATTGTAGGGTGCTCAGGGCTTTATAGTCAAGGTTCGTGGATATGCAAACCTCCACCATTCGGATCTTTGCATAGGCTGAGCAGCCAGGGAAAGTGCCAGGTCTTCTGCAGGGGTCTCCCTTGGTTCCTTAGTTTTGGGATCCAGCGAGTCGTTTATACATGTTGCTTTGCCTTGTTTCCTGTACACCGTCCGTGACACCTCCTCCTGCAGTGGACAAAAACGGTCCTGGGTGCCACCAGACATGGCCGCCAAACAAGCGGATACCTCCTGTGTCGTTATGACATTAACAGGGAAGAGAGAGGGATCAGAAGAACTCCGGGCCTCCTGCCACTCCAAGGCAAGATGGCGCTGCATCAGAAGCAAGGGCAGCGGAGGTTGTGGCCAGCTTGGGCAAATATGCCTGCTCATCCTTAGTTTCCCCCATGCCTGCTGCGATAACTGCTGCCACTACAGACACGGTGGCTGAGTCCCTGAGCCCTCCTGCAGGCCCTGACCAAGAAAAGTGACCTCCAAAATGGCGGCCTTGCAGGCAGATAACACCATCAACCTGCATGCACCATCCTGCATACTTGAAAGTGCCTCCACCTGGAATGGTCATATACCTGCTGGTGAGCCCACTATAAAGGACATATATGCTGCTGTACAGTGTTGCAGCAGCTCATTATACTTCCTTAGCTCTCACATGTGCAATCTACAGGAAAATGTCTCCCTTATCAGACAGAATCTGAAAAAAGTAAACAAGAGGATTAAAGAGGTGGAGGAAAGAGTGAGCAATGTGGAGGACCAATTACCCCCAGTAAAACGGGATCTTGGCAGGATTATACATAATTTGTCTTTACTGATGTCCAAAACAGATGACCTCGAAAATAGGTCACTCAGAAACAATCTCAGATTGGTGGGGGTCCCTGAGAAGGCAGAGGGGTCCGACCCAGTGATGTTTTTTGAAGATTGGCTGACACACATGTTTGGCAAGGGCTCATTGTCTCATGTATTTGCCATTGAACGGGCACATAGAGTGCCATTCTAAACTCCACCACCAGGGACCCCCAAGACCCCCCCCCATCCGTGTCCAGTCTTGATGGAGCTACAACACTTCAGGGATAGGGACTGCATTCTCAGGAAAGCCAGGGATCACCCTGACCTCCTCATCAATGGGAACAAAATATCCATCTTCCCAAATTTTTTCGCTGAAGTGCAATGCAAAAGGGCAAAGTTCCAGGATGTGAAACTGAGGGAGGGTTAATACGTTATAGGATGGGAAGATAGGGCAGATAGAGACAGGGGGCAAGGTAATGGGACTAGGGGATGAATGGAGGGAGGGACTAAAACAGCTCAGAAGGAAAAGTGTAGGGTACAAAATATACATAAACCTCTCAAATGTATGTATACTAATGCTAGAAGCCTGACAAATAAAACTGGGGAACTGGAATTAGTGATGTGTGAGGAAGACTATGACAAAGTGGGAATACCTGAGACATGGCTGGATGATAGATATGACTGGGCGGTTAATGTACAGAGTTATAGTATGTTTAGAAAGGATCGTCAAAATCGGAGAGGGGGAGGGGTCTGCCTTTATGTAAAGTCCTGTCTAAAGCCCACACTCCGCGAAGATATAAGTGAGGGACATGAACATGTGGAGTCACTGTGGGTAGAGATACATGGAGCAAAAAACAATAATAAATTACTAATAAATTACTAATAGGAATTTATTATAAACCACCTAATATAACAGATTCCGCTGAAAATCTACTTCTAAACGAGATAGATGAGGCGGCAAATCATAATGAGGTGGTTATTATGATATACACTGTGAAACTGAAACTTGTATATCTCATAAAGGAAACAGGTTCTTGGCAATAACCAAAGACAATTACCTTTCCCAACTGGTTCAGGACCCGATTAGAGGGACAGCCATACTGGACTTAGTATTAACCAATAGGCCTGACAGAGCAACAGATGTGCAGGTTGGGGGACACCTGGGAAATAGTGACCATAAAGTAATAATCTTCCAATTATCATTCAAAAGAGTGTTTCTTCAGGAAGGAACAAAAATACCAAACTTCTAAAAAGCTAAATTTAGCCAACTAAGAGAGGCCATATGCCTAAGTAACTGGGACAAAGTCCTCAAACATAAAAAAACAGCTACAAAATGGGATACTGTATTTTTAAAAGCATCCTAAAATCTAATTGTGAGAGGTACATACCGTATGGGAATAAAAGGTTAAGGAACAAGAAAAAATGTGGATAAAAAGAACTGTAAAGAAAGCAATAAATGACAAAAAGAAAGCATTTAAATCAGCAAAATAGAAGGGTAGCAAGGAAGCATTGAAAAACTATAAGGAAAAAAATAGATTATGTAAAAAACAAATAAAAGCAGCCAAACTAGAGACCGAGAAATTAATTGCTAAAGAGAGTAAAACTAACCCTAAAATGTTCTTCAATTATATAAATGGTAAAAGGTATCAATCTGAAGGTGCCCTCTACAGAGTAATGTGGGGGGAGTTGCAGAGAGCAATGAGGAGAAAGCAAAGCTGTTAAATATTTTTTTGCTCCACTGTATTCACTGAGGAAAATAAACTGTAAGATGAAATGCAGAATTTAAAAGTAAATTCCCCATTAAAAGTGCCCTGTCTGACCCAGAAAAAAGTACAGCGACGTTTTAAAAAGATTAAAATAGACAAATCGCCAGGACTGGATGGCATACACCACCGTATCTAAGAGAATTAAGTAATGTCATAGCCAGACCCTTATTTCTGATATTTAAGGACTCTATACTAACAGGGAGTGTTCCATAGGATTGGCGCATAGCAAATGTGGTGCCAATATTTAAAAATAGTCCAAAAACAGAGCCCGGAAACTATAGGCCGGTAAGTTTAACATCTGTCGTGGATAAACTGTTTGAAGGTTTTCTAAGAGATGCTATCTTGGAGTACCTCAAGGAAAATAAACAAATAACACCATATCAGCATGCAGGGGCGTAGCTATAGGCTCATGGGCCCTGGTGCAAGAGTTCAATTTGGGCCCCCCCTACCCCACAGCAGAAGTATATGCCAATCGTCCACCAGCAAGGCAGCTGGCACTGGGATCTCCATGTTATTGGTCAGTTAATACAGGCTGTGTGGGTCCATTGGAAGCTATCCAAGGCATCACAAGGAACTGCTGTTTGGCATTACATTTGTTGTAGTTGTGCATTGTAGATGTAGCAGAGATGAGTTTGTCACTTGCCTAAGATTGAGGGGGGGGGGCAGTTTGTCACTTGCCCAAGACTGAGGGGGGGGGGCAGTTTGCCACTTGCCCAAGACTGAGGGGGGGGCAGTTTGTCACTTGCCCAAGACTGAGGGGGGGGCAGTTTGTCACTTGCCTAAGGGGGGGCTCCCAGGCTGTGCACATTAATCCTGGCTGATCGATCGCTGCCTGCTGCAGTCACATGATGCATGATGAGAATACTGAGATTTCCTAAAGGGTGTATTGACTGGTCTGGTCTGGGCTTATTATCACGATCTCACCGGCGCTCCCACCAGGCGGGTCAGAGCCCGGATTCACTCAGGACAGACACAAAGTCGCAGTCACTCACTCACTGGACCGACCGGACCAGGACCCCGGTCGGTCGGACGCTCACCTCAGTAAGTCAGTCAGGTCAGTCAGTGTGTCTCGCAGTCGCAGTCACACTCGCAGGATAGGAGAGCAGTGGCGTAGCGTGGGTTGCCTGCACCTGGGGCAAGCCAAAAATGGTGCCCCCCCCCTACCCCGGGCACGCCCCTTTTAACAAATACTGTAGTAGATCACTAGCAGTCCTATGTAACACAGTGATAACTCTCTGAGTACAGATAATGTTGTAGATGGGTGTGAGGCCCCAGAATTCAGAACACACACAGTGTTACCTGAAGTCTGGGGCCGGGCTGAGGCAGTGTGGGTCAAATTCTATATACCCCTTACCCTACCGAGAAACAGATATGTGCATGGATAATATTATTACAGGAGAATGTCGCACCATACCTGTTACATCCAGTGACATCTCCTTTTCTCAACGTCTTCATCCAGAGATAAGACCGCCATGATACCTTCTTTCTGCCGCTTCTCGTCTCTGCAGAGTTTCACAGAAAAAAATTTAGGTTCCTCACTTTACTATAAACCTCTCCTTCCTGGTGTCTCAACAACTCATCCTGCTGCCCCCCAATATTGTGCTAGAGCCAGACAGATAGTCCCCCATTCCCCATAATATTATTCCCCCTGTATAATATAATGGCCCCCTCTTTATTATTAATATAATGGCCCCCTCTTTGTTATTAATATAATGGCCCCCTCTATTATTAATATAATGGCCCCCTCTTTATTATTAATATAATGGCCCCCTCTTTATTATTAATATAATGGCCCCCTCTTTGTTATTAATATAATGGCCCCCTCTTTATTATTAATATAATGGCCCCCTCTTTATTATTAATATAATGGCCCCCTCTTTATTATTAATATAATGGCCCCCTCTTTATTATTAATATAATGGCCCCTCTTTATTATTAATATAATGGCCCGCTCTTTATTTTTAATGTAATGGCCCCCACTTTATTATTAATATAATGGCCCCTCTTTAATAACAAAGAGGGGGCCATTATATTAATAAAAAAGAGGGGGCCATTATATTAATAACAAAGAGGGGCCATTATATTAATAACAAAGAGGGGGCCATTATATTAATAACAAAGAGGGGGCCATTATATTAATAATAAAGAGGGGGCCATTATATTAATAAAAAAGAGGGGGCCATTATATTAATAACAAAGAGGGGCCATTATATTAATAACAAAGAGGGGGCCATTATATTAATAAAAAAGAGGGGGCCATTATATTAATAACAAAGAGGGGCCATTATATTAATAACAAAGAGGGGGCCATTATATTAATAACAAAGAGGGGGCCATTATATTAATAATAAAGAGGGGGCCATTATATTAATAATAAAGAGGGGGCCATTATATTAATAATAAAGAGGGGGCCATTATATTAATAATAAAGAGGGGGCCATTATATTAATAATAAAGAGGGGGCCATTATATTAATAATAATGTATTGGCCCCCTCTTTATTATTAATGTAATGGCCCCCTCTTTATTAATAATATAATGTCCCCCTCGTTGTTAATATAATGTCCCCCTCGTTGTTAATATAATGTCCCCCTCTTTATTATTAATATAATGGTCGTCTCTCCACTCTTATTAATACTATGATGTCCACTGAGTACTGTCAGTGGTCCTCCTCTCGTGCCCCCAGTGCCTCTGCAATAAGGGTAGAACGTAGGGTACATAAAAAAAATAAATAATTAATACTTACCTCTCTCTCCTTCACAGCTTGTGGCATCCTGGTACAGGCGGTCACCAATGCCTCGCTCACTGTGCCTTCCCGCGCCGCGTCATCGCGTCATCTCGCGAGATCCGACGCAGGAGGTCACAGTGAGGTACGTGACTAAGTCCTGCGTCGCACCTCAACTGAAGCCGCTCCCCCGGCCCCTCCTCACTTCAGCTGCCCTGCAGTGCGTGTCATGCAGGGCCTCTCCTCTCGGCCTCCGCTCCGCCCCCTGTAAATCGTATTTTAGTTATTCAGCTGCGGCTGCGCTCTCCTGGCGTGAGGGGGCCCTGTGGGCCCCCCTGACTCAGGGGCCCGGTCGCAATTGCGACCGCTGCGACCCCTATAGCTACGCCACTGTCAGCATGGCTTTGTGAGGGATCAGTCATGTCAATTTAAACAGTTTCTATGAGGAGGTAAGATCAACTTGCAGGATAACAGGCTGAACTGGATGGACAAATGTCTTTTTTCGACCTTATATACTATGTTACTATGTTTTTTGCCTCATTTATATTACTTTTTTTCTTTTTTATGGGCTAAATGTTTGAGAAATACTGTTATTTTTATTATTTATGTTTGCTTGGGGGGTTTGGGAGGGTCTAGCGAAGAGATGGTTAGGCTAACAATCTGGACCAATGAGCGGTGGTGGCTAATTCCACAATGTTCATGGCCTGTCTATCCTGTCGCAATATGTCAACACCTAGTTTGCGGCTGAAAAACATACAGTTGTAGGATGGAATGTTAGAGGACCAGGAGAGGCAGCAAAACGAGTGGCAATATATCTTATACTCCAGCAATGTCAGACGGCCATTATTTGCTTGTCTGAGATGCATTTGGTGCCTGCCACTACCCGCCTGCTGAGCAGACCATCGGTGGGTCAATTCTTCCATTCTACATTATCTACAAACTCTTAGGGAGTGAGCGTCCTTATACACAAACCTATCCCTTTGTTTGCCATTCCTCACGACTAGATCCTATGGGCCGATACGTGTGCTTACAGTGCAATTATTATCATTTTTCTTTAGTTTCAATAGTGGTATATATTCCTCCACCATACAATAGAGAGGTCCGAAAGGAGGCAACGGCTTTTACAGAGGCGTGCTCCCCATGTCCGATATTTTTAATAGGTGACTTTAACATATGCCCCTTACCACGGTTGGACAGGTTGGGGGTGACAGACTCAGCAGGGGCGAACAGTGACACGGTATTTGCTGAGCTTTCAAGGGAATTGGATCTGTCTGATATCTGGCGGGTGAGAAACCCCGAGGCGCGTCAATTCTCCTGCTTCTCTAACTCATATCATTCTCTCTCCAGGATTGACTTGGCTATAGGGCCGTCAGACCTATTGTCGTTTGTGGTGGACTCTGTATCTGCCCAGGAGCCTGTCTGAATATTTCTCCTATACAGGTGGTTCTCAAATTGGGAGTCAGAAACCCCTTTGGTGTCGGGACATGGAAGCTCAACCCCTTTTTGCTGCAGCTGGTGGACAGTGTGGAGGAAATCACGGTTGAATTACAGGAATTTTTTGCTACCAATGTGGGATCGGCACCTAAGGGAGCTGTATGGGATGCCTGTAAGGCATTCAAAGGGGGCTGTATATCCAGCGGGTTAGCCAGCATAAAACAAAGTCTAGAAATGCCTTGAAGCTGTTTAATAAATCAGTTGTGGAGAAATTCGGTTTGGAGGAATTGGACTTGGGGCTCCGATCGTTCCCGAATAAAAAGGCTCTTGGTGTAGACAGCTTTCCAGCGGAGCACTTTAAAAAATATAGCACTGTCCTACTACCTCAGCTTTTGAAAGTATTTATAGAGGCCTTTCAGAGGGGGAGACTGCCTGATTTAATGGGGGGGGCAATAGTCGTGGTTCTGCCAAAAACAGGAAAAGACCCGTCTTGTTCTGATTCATACAGACCTATTTCCTTACTGACTTCTGATTTTAAAATTCTAGCAATGGTCCTGGTGAACACGCTGCAAACTGTAATTACTACTATTATTCATGAGGACCAAGCTGGTTTTATGCCTGATAAATCAACATCAGTTAATCTTAGGCGGCTGTTTCTTCATATTCAGAGGCAGTCGGAGGAGGTCAGGTGTCTGAACACGGCTAAGGCCTTCAATACAGTGGAGTACACACAATTCAAGGGGCCCCGGTGCAAAACTGATCCATGGGGCCCCCAAAGCAATGGTGATACCTTTTGGCATCTTTAGCCCACTTGTCTACAGTCAGTCTCCGTTATTTTACTATTGCAAAGAATTAGTAGATGCGCCCCATTATTTTATGGAAAGAGCAGTAGATTCTTAGAACAAGCTTCCAGCAGATGTGGTTGGAAAATCTACAGTAAAAAAATGTAACCCTACCTGAGCTAAGCATAGCGTATATCTATCCCGAGAGAAAAATAAAAAGGAAGACTAGATGGACCATTGTATTTTTCTGCTTTTAACTAGAGATGTATGAAGTTTTGAAAGAAATTTGATTTGTTACTAATTAATTTGTCACGAGTCGTTATGTTAAAGCCCCATTCAGCCTATTAATAGCGGCTTAGATAGAAGCGCACCAGTCTAATGACCATTGAAAATGGTAAAACGCTAGTGCAATATGGCCTTTTGGGTTTAAAAAATAAATAATTCACCTCCTCCACTTGCTTGCGCAGAGGCAGTCTGGAAAAAGACCTGTAGAAGGACTTGCACCAAGCATGATGACGTGACCATGCACTCCCAGCATGATCACGTGGTGACATCATCAAGAGAGGAGCGGACTGCCCCTGCGTGAGAAAGTGGATGAGGTGAATATTTTTTTCCATTCTTTCTAAGACATCTGTTGCCACCATTTTAGGAAAAATGATTAGTTACTACGAAGCACAAGGAAATTTGGCTTCGTTTTTTTTTCCTGAAATTCAGACCGAATTCCACTTCGGATGCTTTGCTTCGCTGAATACTACTTTTAACCTTTGGGTAAGTTCTCTCGCTCGGGATTTGCAGCGGATAAATTCTGAGCCAAATCCGCATCTAAATCCTCCAAATCTGCATAAATTATTTACGGTTTTGGGTGCGGAGGTCTAGTCATGCAGATTTAGATGTGGATACAGCACTGATTTTGATGCAGATTACCTATGACACAGTTTTCCTGGTTAAAAACTGCTTCTCCCTTATCTCGTCCAGGTGCCATTTTGGACAAGAAAGTTTTTTATTTTGTAAAGTTTTTATTTTTTTTACCAATTTTATATAATTAACCAAAAAGATTCAAGTGAATAAGTGATAATGTTATATCCCTGGGGTCCAACAGCTAGGATCTGAACCGACTTAACACTACCTATCCAGTGGATACTGTAGGTGATAAAACTTTTATGGTAGGTTGTGATACCCCTTTATATTGTATCACTTTGTGTTCTTTAGCTTATTTTGTGACTATGATTTTATTTTGATACTAGTTGTGTATATACTGTTTGTATTGTCTTTTTAGTGACCCAGCTTCACTATCTGAATGGTGTAGGTACTAGCAAGGTCATATATACTGTATGCTGTTCTAGTACAGCAGTATTGCTCTGATGTTGAACGTATTCAGCCTGTGAAATTTCTGAATCATGTTCTTACATGTGGTGAAATCTTTTCAAACCTCCTACATAAGTGACTTTTACTGTACGGAAATCGTTTTGTTCGTGGTTGTATTCACACTGAGGTTAGAAGTTGACATTAAATAAAGTGATGGGAGTTCTTTCCTATCTGAAAATAACAGTGGGGACTGCAGTAAGATGCTATTTGTGACACCCACCTTTCACTTCTTTGGCTCAGGAGGGCTCCGAATATAATAATAAGCCTGAGGCTTTGATGCAGTCAATCGACACCTCTGATTTCTGTCAATTCTGGCATGGGAAACATTTGCAAACTCAAGTATCCACATTACTATTTACATCCCACTTAGTTCTGTGTATATGTGTGAACACTGATATTAAGTTGTTCTTGTGGTGAAGCTCTAGTACCTATTGGGCTGGTTCAAGTCTGGATGCAGCATGAAATATGGTTGGGCATGGAAGCATACAGGTTCTGTATGATATCACGCACATTTGCCCACAGTTGGGCCTGTAGATCCTTATCCACACTGGTAGGTTGCCAAAGCTAAAAAAAATGCCAGTTGGAAGCCCTACCATGAGAGGCAACATATGTAGTCACAGGACGTCCTGCACATATCACTGGCTGAGCTGTTAGTGTCCCTCATATCACTACTAAGGGTGATTGTCGTATGCTATGACTCCTCAGATCATCACACCAGCAGTTGGAGCAGTGTGTTGCTCCACAACAAAGTCAGGATTTAAGCGCTCAGAGAGAGAGGCCTCCATATTTGAACCCAGCCATTGTAGGTTCCCAAACAGAACCTTGATTAATTGCTAAAGACTATACAGTTCGAGGCCATACATCTCAGTGTCACCGCCAGTTCTGTGAGAAGGTCTGACAGACATTCTTCTCTACCTCTTGTATGACGTTCTTTGTTTTGGTTTCACTTTGTCATCTCCTTTCCTTCTGCCAGGTGTCACTTATTTAGACTAATCGTCTTCCTTTATATTCCCTCCTATACTGTGCCATCTTTTCTCTCAGAATTTTCTGATGTGTTTTCCGAGAGTGGCGCCCAGGAGTTGCCCCCTCACCGGGAGCACGACTGCCCTATTAATCTCATCCCAGGCGCCAAGCTGCCAAAATCGCTATTATACAATCTCTCCCAACCTGAAAGAGTCGCTATGCGTACTTATATCTCTGAGAGCCTGAGAAAGGGACACTTCCGACCCTCGAAGTCACCTGTTGCCGCTTTTTTTTTTTTGTTAAGAAAAAAGATGCTTCTTTAAGACCTTGTCTGGTTTTCAGGGAGCTTAACCGTATCACGATTAGTGACCCATATCCGCTTCCTCTGATCCCGGACCTGTTTAACCAGATTGTTGGGGCTAAAGTTTTTTCTAAGTTGGATTTAAGAGGGGCATACAACCTAGTCAGGGTTAGGGAAGGGGACGAATGAAAGACGGCCTTCAATACCCCTGAGGGTCATTTCGAGAATTTGGTTATGCCCTTTGGTTTGATGAATGCTCCGGCCGTCTTCCAACATTTTGTGAACAGCAATTTTTATCATTTAGTGGGGAAATTTGTACTGGTGTATCTAGATGACATTTTGATTTTTTCTCCTGATTTCAAGACTCATCGGGACCACCTATGTCAGGTCTTGCTGATTCTGCGGGAAAATAAATTGTACGCTAAACTGGAAAAATGTGTGTTTGCGGTTTAGGAGATTTCTTGGTTTTCTTCTCTCCGCTTCTGGTTTTTGGATGGATCCTAAGAAGGTCCATGCTGTGCTTGATTGGGAGCTTCCTGAGAATCAGAAGGCGCTGATGCTGTTTTTGGGTTTTGCCAATTATTACAGAAAGTTCATTTTGAATTATTCCTCTGTTGTTAAGCCTCTTACTGATATGACTAAAAAGGGGGTGGATTTTTCCTCGTAGTCGGTAGATGCGCTTAAAGCCTTTTCTAGTATTAAAGAGTGTTTTGCTTCCGCTCCCATTTTGGTACAACCTGATGTCTCTCTACCTTTTATTGTTGAGGAGGATGTGTCTGAGGTGGGTGTGGGGGCGGTCTTATCTCAGGGTCCCTCTCCTGCAAAATGGCGACCGTGTGCCTTTTTCTCAAGGAAACTCTCTTCCGCAGAGAGAAATTACGATGTGGGAGATAGGGAGTTGTTGGCCATCAAATTAGCTTTTGAGGAATGGCGCCATTGGTTGGAGAGAGCCAGACACCCTATTACCGTGTTTACAGACCATAAGAATCTGGCCTACTTGGAATCAGCCAAGCGTCTGAACCCGAGACAGGCCAGATGGTCTTTGTTCTTTTCTAGGTTTAATTTTGTTGTTACGTTCCGCCCTGGGATTAAAAATGTGAAGGCGGATGCCCTGTCACGTTGTTTTCCGGGAGAGGGAAACTTTGAAGACCCGGGTCACATTTTGGCTGATGGGGTTGTCGTCTCTGCTCTTTATCCTGATTTGGAGGCAGAGGTTCAGGCAGCCCAGGCAGAGGCTCCTGATCTTTGTCGTCCTGGGAGGTTGTTTGTGCCTCTCGCTTTACGACACAAGGTTTTTAAGGAGCACCACGATATTGTCCTTGCTGGAAACCCGGGGAGTAGAGCCACAGTGGATCTCATTGCTCGGAGATTCTGGTGGCCGGCTCTTGATAAGACGGTTGAGGGTTTCGTGGCAGCCTGCAAGACCTGCGCTCGTGCCAAGGTCCCTCATTCACGGCCATCGGATTCTCTCCTCCCGTTACCCATTCCTTCTTGTCCTTGGACGCATCTTTCCATGGACTTCATTACGGACCTGCCTTGTTCCTCGGGGAAGACTGTGATTCTGGTGGTAGTTTTTAGAAAAATGGCGTATTTCATTCCCTTTCCTGGGTTACCCAGTGCTAAGACGCTGGTGCAAGCGTTTGTTGATCACATTGTTAAACTGCATGGCATTCCTTCAGACATCGTTTCTGATAGGGGCACGCAATTTGTTTCCAGAATCTTGAAGGCCTTCTGTTCTCGCTTGGGGGTTCGGATCAGGAGGATTGGTATTCTTTTTTGTCCCTTGCTGAGTTTGCTTTAAGTACCCGTCGCAAGGAGTACTCTGATAAGTCACCATTTTTTGGTGCATATGGGTTTCATCCGCAGTTTGGGACATTCTCTGGAGAGGGGTCTTCTGGTTTACCTGATGAGGAGAGATTTTCCTCGTCTTTGTCATTTATTTGGCAAAAGATTCAGGGTAATCTGAAGAGGATGAGTGAGAGATATAAGCGTGTGGCGGATAAGAGACGTGTGCCTGGTCCGGACCTGAATGTGGGTGATTTGGTGTGGTTGTCTACAAAGAATATCAAACTGAAGGTTCCCTCCTAGAAGTTGGGTTCTAAGTTTATTGGGCCTTACAAGATCTTGTCCGTCATCAATCCTGTTGCCTTCCGTCTTGATCTTCCTCAGACTTGGAAGATCCATAATGTTTTTCACAGGTCCCTATTAAAACCTTATGTCCAACCCACTGTACCCTCCTCTTTACCTCCTCCTCCGATTTTTGTTGATGGTAATCTTGAATTTCAGGTCTCTAGGATTGTGTATTCTCGCATAATCTGCAGTTCTCTTCAGTACCTCGTTCATTGGGAGGGTTATGGTCCTGAGGAGAGGATGTGGGTCCCAGTGGTGGACATTAAGGCCCCATGTTTCATCAGGGCTTTCCATAGGTCTCATCCTGAGAAGGTGGGCTCTGAGTGTCCGGAGTCCACCCGTAGAGGGAGGGTTACTGTCACCGCCAGTTCTGTGAGAAGGTCTGACAGACGTTCTTCTCTACCTCTTGTATGACGTTCTTTGTTTTGGTTTCACTTTGTCATCTCCTTTCCTTCTGCCAGGTGTCACTTATTTAGACTAATCGTCTTCCTTTATATTCCCTCCCATACTCACTTTGCGGTTTATACTACTTCCTGGATGAAGTGTTCACTGCTGGAGGCTGCTGCTGCTGTTTGCTTTCCTTTATTGTGTTTCCTTGCTGGCTTGATTCTAGGGGACCCTGACTTTAACAGTGACCTTCACAGTGCCCGCCCCTTTAACAGTGACCGCATCTTTAACAGTGCCAGCCCCTTTAACAGTGACCTCCACAGTGCCCGCCCCTTTAACATTGACCACCCCTTTCACAGTGACCTTCATAGTGGCTGCCCCATTAACAGTGACCTTCACAGTGCCCGTCCCTTTAACAGTGACTTCCACAGTGCCTGCCCCTTTAACAGTGACCTCCACAGTGCCCAGCCCTTTAACAGTGACCGCCCCTTTAACAGTGACCTCCACAGTGCCTGCCCCTTTAACAGTCACCTCCACAGTGCCTGCCCCTTTAACAATCACCTCCACAGTGCCTGCCCCTTTAACAGTGACCTCCACAGTGCCCGCCCCTTAAACAATGACCTCCACAGTGATGTCAACAATGCCCACCCCTTTAACAGTGACCGCCTCTTTAACAGTGACCTCCACAATGCCTGCCCCTTTAATAGTGACCACCCCTTTAACAGTGACCTTCATAGTGGCCACCCCTTTAACAATGACTTCCACAGTGCCTGCCCCTTTAACAGTGACTTTCACAGTGCCTGCCCCTTTAACAGTGACCTCCACAGTGCGCGCCCCTTTAACATTGACCACCCCTTTCACAGTGACCTTCATAGTGGCTGCCCCATTAACAGTGACCTTCACAGTGCCCGTCCCTTTAACAGTGACTTCCACAGTGCCTGCCCCTTTAACAGTGACCTCCACAGTGCCCAGCCCTTTAACATTGACCACCCCTTTAACAGTGACCTCCACAGTGTCTGCCCCTTTAACAGTGACCTCCACAGTGCCCGCCCCTTTAATAGTGACCTCCACAGTGCCAGCCCCTTTAACAGTGACCTTCATAGTGGCTGCCCCTTTAACAGTGACCTTCACAGTGCCCGCCCCTTTAACAGTGACTTCCACAGTGCTCACCTCTTAACAGAGACCTCCATAGTGCCTGCTCCTTTAACAGTGACCTTTAAAGTGCATGCCCCTTTAACAGTGACCGCCCCTTTAACAGTGACCTCCACAGTGCCCGCCCCTTTAATAGTGACCTCCACAGTGTCCACCCCTTTAACAGTGACCTCCACTATGCCCGCAGTTTTAACAGTGACTGCCCCTTTAACAGTGACCTCCACAGTGCCCATCCCTTTAACAGTGACCTTTACAGTGTCTGCCCCTTTAACAGTGACCTCCACAGTACCTGCCCCTTTAACAATGACCTCCTCAGTACCCGCCCCTTTAACAGTAACTTCCACAGTGCCCGCCCCTTTAACAGTGACCCCCACAGTGCCCGCTCCTTTAACATTGACCACCACTTTAACAGTGACCTTCATAGTGGCCATCCCTTTAACAGCGACCTACACAGTACCTGCCCCTTTAACAGTGACTTCCACAGTGCTCGCCCCTTTAACAGTGACCTCCACAGTGCCCGCCCCTTAAACAATGACCTCCACAGTGACATCCACAATGCCCGCCCCTTTAACAGTGACCACCACAATGCCTGCCCCTTTAATAGTGACCACCCCTTTAACAGTGACCTTCATAGTGGCCACCCCTTTAACAATGACCTCCACAGTGCCTGCCCCTTTAACAGTGACTTTCACAGCGCCGGCCCCTTTAACAGTGACCTCCACAGTGCCCGCCCCTTTAACATTGACCACCCCTTAAACAGTGACCTCCACAGTACCCCCCCCCCCTTTAACAGTGACCTCCACAATGCCCGCCCTTTTCACAATGACCTCCATAGTGCCTGCCCCTTTAACATTGACCACCTCTTTATTATTGACCTTTATAATGGCCGCCTCTTTAACAGTGATATCCACAGTGCCCGCCCCTTTAACTGAGACCACCACAGTGCCCGCCCTTTAACAGTTACCTTCACAGTGCCCGTGCCTTTAATAGTGACCTCCACAGTGTCAGCCCCTTTAACATTGACCACCCCTTTAACAGTGACCTTCATAGTGGCCGCCCCTTTAACAGTGACCTCCATAGTACCCGCCCCTTTAACAGTGACTTCCACAGTGCCCTCCCCTTTAACAGTGACCTCCGCACTGCCTGCCCCTGTAATAGAGCCTGCCCCTTTAACAGTGACCTCCGCACTGCCTGCCCCTTTTACAATTACCTCCACAGTGCCCGCCCCTTTAACAGTAATCTCACAGTGCCCGCACCTTTAACAGTGACCTCCACAGTGGCCACCCCTTTAACTTTGACCTCCACAGTGCCTGCCCCTTTAAAAAGTGACCTCCACAGTGCCAGCTCCTTTAACAGTGACTGCCACCGTGCTTGCCCCTTTAACAGTGACCTCCACAGTGACTGATCCTTTAACAGTGACCTCCACAGTGCCCGTCTCTTTAACAGTGACCTCCACAGTGTCTGCCTCTTTAACAGTGTCCGCCCCTTTAACAGTGACCTCCATAGTGCCCGCCCCTTTAACATTGACCACTCCTTTAACAGTGACCTTCTTAGTGGATGCCCCTTTAACAGTGACCTTCTTAGTGGATGCCCCTTTAACAGTGACCTTCACAGTGCCCGCTCCTTTAACAGTGATTTCTGCAGTGCCTGCCCCTTTAACAGTGACATTCACAGTGCCCGCCCCTTTAACAATGACCCCCACAGTGCCTGCCCCTTTAATAGTGACCACCCTTTTGACAGTGACCTTCACAGTGCCGCCCCTTTAAAAGTGACTTCCACAGTGCCCTCCCCTTTAACAGAGACCTCCATATTGCCCGCCCCTTTAACAGTGACCTCCACAGTGCCCTCCCCTTTAATAGTGACTTCCACAGTGTCCGCCCCTTTAACAGTGACCTCCACAATGCCCGCCAGTTTAACAGTGACCGCCCCTTTAACAGTGACCTCCACAGTGCCTGCCCTTTAAGAGTGACCTTTACATTGCCCGTCACTTTAATAGTTTCCCACTTTTTAACAATAATCTCCACAGTGCCTGTCCCTTTAACAGTGACCTCCACAGTGCCCGTCCCTTTAACAGTGACCTCCACAGTGCCCGTCCCTTTAACAGTGACCTCCACAGTGTCCTCCCCTTTAACAGTAACCTCCACAGTGTCTGCCCCTTTAACATTGACCACCCCTTTAACAGTGACCTCCACAGTGCCTGCCCCTTTAACATTGAGCACCCCTTTAATAGTGACCTTCATAGTGACCGCTCCTTTAGCAGTGACCTCCTCAGTGGCCGCCTCTTTAACAGTGTCTGCCCCTTCAACTGTGACCTATTGGCTGATAAGGGACATGTGACTGTGTATAGTCTATTTATGGCTGTTTTGTAATGAAAACCTGGATAAATTAAATATGTACTTATATTGACTGACACACCTCATATGACTGAATATTTAAGGACCTGCAAACTGCTAAAACCTGTGATCAGTTGTTATGGCAACCTGGAGTAGGAGCTGCGAGCTTCTATTTACCTAGTCAATTTACATAAATAAGTATGCGTTAAAATAATCAACCAGTAAAAGAAATGTATCGCAATGAACATTTTTATGAGGTAATTATACTCTGAGTTTCCACTTGAACATGGCGCACTCCAGACATTCATATCCCTTACCAGGAAAAAATGTGGATGAACACCACACAGACCAGAAAACCCAAAAAGGCCCTGCCTCGAAAAATAAATCTCCAATGAGCTTTATCAATCCAGCATGAAATATGTGACATTTTGACCCACACAGCGGTCTTTCACTTGCTTAAAGGGAATCTGTCACCACAATATTGGATCATTATCTGCACAGTAAGGCTACTTTCACACTTGCGTTCAGTACGGATCCGTCTGCATTATAATGTTAAAAAATTTCTAAGTGTGAAAGTAGCCTCAGACGGATCCGTCCAGACTTTCAATGTAAAGTCAATGGGGGACGGATCCGTTTGAAGATTGAGCCATAGTGTGTCATCTTCAAACGGATCCGTCCCCATTGACTTACATTTGCAGCACGCCAGATCTGCAGGGTATTAGCGACAGTGAGGTCACGGTATGGGCAATCGAGGGTTACTCACTTTTTGGAGGAGAACCCTGGGCAGGCATGCGACAGTGAAGGAGAGGTAGACACTAGTTCCTCTGGGGCACACTCTGATTGTAGGGACCAGGCCTGATGGTGTGTGAGGTGCCCTGGATGTTGCAGGTGTTTTGAGTGCCTTAGGTAAGGTCCCTTTAAGGATCGTGACGCCAGTGCCTGTAACGGTGGCACACCGGTTTGCAGGAGGATTAAATGAGTACACAGTTGGTGAACCAAACGTTGCTTTACTTGATGAAAACAGTCCAACTTTGTACATGTAGTTACAGAAGATAATGCAGTCCTTTACAGTTCCAAATGCACAGCAGGTTTATGTCACAGCAGGTTTCTATCTTGCAAGATACTTGGAGGGTATACAGTTAATGCTTTGCAGTGCAATGCTGCTCTATCCCCACAGCTATTCTAGCTGGCTGGATCCCAAGGCCCGGATGCCTAATTGCTGGCTTAAATCCTTGGTATAAAATCCTTCCTCCAGTATTGGCACTTGCTTAAGGTTACAATACCTTCTTTTCCTAGCTGTCTTCACTGCTGGATGGGAAAAGGTGGCTGCAGGTTTCTCCCAGGAGGTGCTGTCCTACTACTGGGGTATCTCAACTGAGCTATCCTTAGCCTCAGGAGCTTCAGGCTGACTAGGTGACTCCTCTAGTCCCCTGGAATACACTCGGTCTCCAAGCAGGCTGTACTCCTTCTAGCCTCCTGGTGCAGCTAGGAACCAGAACTGTCCAGCTGCATGTCAGGAGGAGGCCCTCAGCATATCCTCGGCTGGTGCCTTCTCACTTCTGTCTTCACAGACTCCTGACTAAGACCTAACCCCTCCCTGTCTGGGCCTGGATATTTATACTAGGGGCTCCCTATCTCCCTCTAGTGTCTGGAATGTTCAATTACACCCAACTAGGCCTGATAAGCATTAACAGGGGGAACCATACAAATGCAAAAACACACAGGAAATACATTACAATGCATGGATAAATGCAATATCACTGTCCCTTGTGAGTAGAAGTAACACGTTACCCAATTGACCCTTGTGTAGTGCCCACTCCTTACCTAGTGGGACACTACATACCCCCACGCTATGACGTTGCCCATCCTCGGCGCAACATGTAAGGGGCCCTGCCCAGCTGGATACTGCACCTGTAACAGAAAAATAATGCAAAGCAGGAAAATACATCTACATTTGCGAAAATACATCATGTGTATACATCAGGCAGTTCCACTGGCTAAGGAGCAAGTTCGGTGAAAAGGGGCGTCGTTCTCTTCTCTCAGGATCATGTAAGGGAACAGGGGCGCTGACCTGGTGCAGCGTATCAGTAAATACCAGGATAGTCCATTATAAGCAAATTGTCCATAATAGAACAGTAGAAAAAATGTAAAACAATTTAAAGTTCCTGGAGGCTCAAAGAACAAACATGAGTCCGTACCCAGGTTCCTTTCTTGTAAAATTATTCAGTGAAAATTACAAATATAGTTGCATATGAAGCAAGGGCAGAAGTACAAGATCACAGAGGCTCACATACGGTGGAGTCCATCTCTGGGCACATTTCTTTAAAATAGCAATATCTCAGAGGCTCATGTACATTAGAGTCTATCCCTGGGCGCATTTCCTTTAAAATTTAAGTTGCATAATAAAGATGTCAGCACATAAAAATAGTCCACATTATTCAAATGGCACATATAAAAATAAGTGCTGCAATACCCTTAATCAACCTGAAAAGGGGGTTAAAGGGTTAAAGGTGCAACATATGAAAATAGGCACAACTGGGTTTTCACTCTGAGAAAGCAGGCAGGAGGTCCTGTAAACAAGATGGCCTTGCTGCAATTGGTATTTCAGTGGCCGACCACTACCACTGAGCCGTGGGTAACTGGCAGCAGCAACAGAGGGCCAAACAACAAAGGACTCCTGTCCCGTAAGGGTTAATCCACTTTACTTAGGGTCCCTTGGCAAAAGAAATGAAATCAATGATCTAGCAGGCCAATTCACAGGGGCATGTTAAATCCACTTGGCATCTCAGTGGTGCTCCCTGGCTCCATTTGTAGACTGGGCCTGTACTGAGAGTCAACAGGCGGATGTGCCCACAACACAGTATTGGGGGGCAACTGCAGCATGAAAGAACCCCTAATAGGTATTGGCCCCATAGGCCTAGGGGTTATCACTGTTGCTGACCGCACCGGTGCAGGCATGACAATTGGAGATTGCTGCACTGGCCTGGGTACCGCTGCTGCAAGCGGTCCGGTGGGTTCCTGGACAACTGTCTCTGTGCGCCGGTGCACAGCGTAGGAGGACCTCACCGCAGGTGCTGACACTAAAGATGGCCAGCTGGAAGGGACAGGTACTCTCACCTTAGACCCGGAGACGTCCGAGTTCTTAAGTCCACTTTCTTTCAGGTCAGGTGGAGTCTGGATCCTGGCGGAGGCAATCTGGCGCAGCTCACGCAGTTTCTTCTCCAGCCGCACGATCTGGTCGTCCAGGCTTTCGGAGTCGGGATTGCTGTCCTCCGCTGTCGCCGCCGGCACTTGTACAGGAGTTGGCGCATCCTGCGCAGCCGCTGCAGGTTCAGGTGAGGCGTCCGCTTTCTTTCCTCTTCTGATGTTGTCCAGGGCAGCACGGAATCTTTCGGCATCTTCCAGTTCACGAATAGTCTTCTCCCTGCGAGGCAGCTCAGGTGAGGGCCATGGGCTTACCCTCTTCTCCACCACTGTAGGTTGCCAAAAGACGTTCGGGCCAATGAAGGATCCCCGTTCTTGAAAGGCATGATGGGCCGGTTCTGGGGAGCGCACAGGTTCGCGCTAGCAGCCAGGATGTCACTGTCAGTTTTTATGGGCATTCTGCATCCATGTGTGCATCCATTTTCTGGCCGTTTGTCCACATGGCCATGAAAAACGGATGAATTTCATTGGTGTATTTTTTTTTTTCGCATCCCAACCCTGCAGTGCCCTCAGTACTCCCCACAGTGCCCCAAGTATCTACAATTTCCCCACTGTAATGCTCCTAGGGTCTATAATGCCCCTCATTGTAGCTCCAGTATATATAAGGTCTGCCACAATGCAACTCTGTATGTAAAATCCCCCCAATAGTGCCCCCTCTATATAAAATTCCCCCAATAGTGTTCTCCTAGTATAAAATATCCGCAGTAGTGGCACCTTATGTTTGAAATCTCCCAGCAGTGCCGCCTGTATATAAAATGCCCCAGTATAAATTACTCTCTCTTTGACTGGGTGCAAAAATGAAACTAAAAATAAATACTCATCTCATCCACTTGAACACACTGACACCTGCTCTGTACTGGAAGGACCTGACACGACGTCACATGTGATTTCATTGATTTCAATGGCGTTCGTCTGGCACGTCCTATTTTTTTACAAAATGCCCCCATAGCCTGCAATGGTTCTGAAAAAAACTGTGTGCATGTTTGTCTAGAAAAACAACTCCAGTTTTCCTATTCCCTTACGTCCTACCAGCAGCACAGATGGGGTTAACTGCCCCCTGTGGACTGGTAGGACCGGCGGAATTTTTAATGAGCCCCAGAACCAATAAACGATCTTCAGCTCCCTGAAAGGGAGCAGATCACCCCCCAGCCCTCCGTGTTTTTTTCTGTCCTTTGGACAGGTGGACTGGTGGATCGCTCCCCTTCTGGGAGCTGAAGAGAGTTTAGGGGCTCTTTTTTCCATCTTATAGGAAATTGCCCTTTTTTTATTTGCCTTTATCGCCTTTATTTTAGGCGTCATTGCGGATACACCAATCTGGCCATGGGGTTACCGTCGGGGGAGGGGGGTTCTCCCCCTCTCTTTTTCCGCTTGAATGCGGCGTCTTACGGTGTCTCCTCCTCTCCTTGCCGACAGGTGTGCGGCACCATGGGCGCCGCCATCTTCCGGAAGTGACGCGCACTTAGTGCGCTACGTCACTTCCGGTTTGTTTGTCCGATGCGGTGAGCTTTAGTTTAAGGCTCACTGCTCGTTTCTTTCTCTCCTTATCAGAACCCTGAAGGTTCAGGATACTTGGGGAGTCCCATAGGGTCAATTTGAGCCTGGTATAGGCCCTATTACTTCTCTGGGCTGGGGCTTCCTATTTTTAAGCGCCCAGAGCCTGTCATTCAGTGCTCTGGTTGCGTCGCTTTCACAAGCTAGCTCCAGAGTTCCCTGTGCTTGATATATATTCTAGTATATCGCTTGGCTTGGGTTTTTTTCACAGCTCTAATTTCTTCAGTGCTGGTGGGCGCCCATATGGTCTCGTTTTCACCTCCACTTGATGTTTGTAGGTGTTATGACCTGTTTGTTCTCGAGAGACCTACTCCCTGTTCGGTGGGGTCTTCTTCCGAGGAAGAAGAATTAACTTCTTGCTTTTTTCCCCCAGAGAAAACGCAGAAGTTGCTGAAGTCCATCAGGTCGGGGGACCAGGATGTTGACATGGGGGAGTCCTCCGATCCCGCCGGACGGACACAGCGTGTCTTTAGAGCGGATGAGACCCTCCTCTCTGTGATGCGTACAGAGTGGAGAAAGCCTGAGAAAGGCCCAGTCCTTACCAGGAAGTTTAAGCTCATGTATCCGATGGCTAAACCCTTGGTGGAATCGTGGGGTTCCGTTCCCAAGGTGGACATGGCAATAGCCAAGTTGTCCAGGCGCACTCTGGTCCCTGCAGACGATGGGTCTAGCCTGCAGGACCCTCTAGACCGGAGGGCAGAGTGCACCCTTAGAAGGGGTTACACGACGGCTGCTGCCTCCGCATGAACATCAATTGCGGCCACTGAGGTAGCCTCCTTTTTTCGCTCCAAGCTCAACCAGATCCAGACGGACGTGGACCAGAGCGTTTCTAGAGACGACATCTTGGCAGCCTTTAAATCAGCCAATCTGGCCATGGATTTCTTGGTCGATTCCACCCAAATGCAGCTGAAGCTGGCCGCCAAGACTATGGCTCTGGTTTCAGCTGCCCGCAGACCGCTTTGGCTGAAGCCATGGATCGCGGACAACGCGTCCAAGTTCAATCTTTGCGGGCTCCCCTTCGAGCCGGATAGGCTGTTCGGGTCCGAATTGGACAGAATCATGGAGGGACTCTCCGACAAGAAAGGGAAGAGTCTCCCCCAGCAGCCCTTTCGGGGTCGCCCCAGGCAGGATAAGAAGGACGGAGGCTGTTCAGGGCAGCAGGCTAGGCGCAGAGATTGGGGGGGGCCGTCTCGTAGATTCTCGAGACGCTCCCGCAAACCCACCAGGGAGGCAGAACCCTCCTGACTATGGGCCTCTCCGAGGCTCTTGGATAAGCCCTGCTGCCCCTGCAGTATCTCCTCTAGATTTTCCCGTACCCCTCCCCCAAATTCCCGTGGGGGGCCGTCTCTCCCACTTCAAAGACGTTTGGGCCCAGCAAATTGCAGATCCCTGGGTTCAGGATATAATTTCTGCCGGTTACCGGGTAGATCTCATCTCCCCCCCTCCGGAGAGATTCATCACCACGCGAAACTTTGGGCCTGCCAAACAAAGGATCCTAGAATCCTATATTCAGGACTATATCTCCAAGGGAGCCCTGGAGGAGGTGCCGGCAGGGGAGAGAGGCCTAGGGATTTATTCTCCAGTGTTCCTGGTTCCCAAGAAGACGGGAGATCTCCGGATGATCATCGACTTGAGATTCCTCAATCGATTTATAAAAAAAAACAGGTTTCGCAAGGAAACCATAAGGTCAGTCAGCCATATCCTCAACACTGGGGACGTCATGGCCACTCTGGACCTCAAGGATGCGTATCTTCACATCCCGATCCATTCCACTTCCTGGAAGTTCCTCAGGATCGCGGTCCAGATTTTAGGGGTTCGCAGGCACTTTCAGTTCGCCGCGCTTCCCTTCGGAATCTCTTCTGCCCCCCTTATCTTCACCAAGGTGGTGGTGTCGGTGGTGGCAGCTTTGAGACTTCAAGGACTGACTATTATTCCCTATCTGGATGATTGGCTTTTCATAGCCTCTTCAGTTCCGATCCTTACCCACCATCTTCAGATCGCAATCTCCTTTCTCTTCCGCCTAGGCTGGATCATCAACTGGCAGAAGTCGAATGTGAGCCCATCGACTTCAATCCATTATTTAGGATTCGTGGTCGACTCTGTGGAGATGTCCCTCCAGTTGACTCCAGAAAGGAGAGCGCGGGTTCAGGACCCGGCAAGGGTCCTTTATGTCCCTCGTCGAGTCTCTATCCGGACTCTCATGAAGATGCTGGGGCTCATGTCAGCGGCTGCGGACGCAGTCCCTTGGGCACTATGGCACCTCCGTCCTCTTCAGTCGGAGGTCCTACGCTTATGGAACGGCAGCCCTGCGGGGCTAGATTCTCTGTGCTGCCTGTCCGGTCAAACCCGGAATTCCCTCAGATGGTGGTTCCATCTGCCAGCAGGGAAGTCTATGACCCAACCAGCTTGGGTCATATTGACTACAGACGCGTCCCTTGTAGGCTGGGGCGCTCACCTGGACGGATCCCCAGTACAGGGATCTTGGTCTCCTCTGGAGCGGCATCTTTCTTCCAATCTTCGCGAGATGCGAGCTATCTGGCTAGCCCTCCTTCACTTCGCCCCTCAGATTCGGGGCAAGGCAGTGAAAGTCTACAATAAGACTGCGGTTCTCTATATAAACAAGCAGGGAGGCACAAGATCATTGCCCCTTCTATCAGAGATCGGGGTAATTCTTCGGTGGGCAGAGATAACCCTTTCCCATCTATCTGCCACTCATATTCGAGGCTCCCTCAATATGATAGCGGACCGCTTAAGTCGAGGATTACCGACCATGGAGTGGTCTCTGCATCCGGAGATCTTCAGGCAGTTAGTTCACAGGTGGGATATGCCAGAGGTGGATCTCATGGCAACCAGGTTCAACGCCAAGGTGCTGAGGTTCTGTTCCCTCTACAGGGAAGACAACCCCCTGGCGATAGATGCTCTGTCGATACCGTGGAGGTTCAGGCTGGCTTACATCTTCCCTCCGTTTTCCATGATACCGAGGGTATTGATGAAAATCCGTCAGGATCAGGCCTCGGTAATAGCCATCATACCGTTCTGGCCCAGGAGATCCTGGTTTACCCAGCTCATTCAGATGAGTCGGGGACAATACTGGAGACTCCCCCCGGAGCAGACCCTGGTGTCGTGGGACACTCATCTCTGCCCAGATCTGCACAGGTTCAACCTGACAGCCTTGAGGTTGATCAGTCCCTACCCAACATAGAAGGGCTTTCCGAGTCGGTCCTGAGAACTTTGTCGCATTCCCGAGCAGAGTCTACGAAGAAGGCCTACTCCAGGATCATGAGAATCTTCATGTCATGGTGTGATTCCAAACAGGTGGCGTCTGCAGATCCGCCCCTTCCTGCGATATTACAATTTCTTCAAGATGGATTAGATAAAGGTCTTTCTCCAGCTACCTTGAAGGTACAGATTTGTGCCATCTCGGCCTGTCTCAACAGGCCGCATTCTCGGGACCCACTCATTAAACGCTTCCTGAAGGGAGCTGAAAGACTAAAGCCTACTATACTGAAACCCATTCCCCAGTGGGATCTATCAGTAGTGCTCAGGGGGCTAGCATCTCCCCCCTTCGAGCCATTAGAGGAGGTCGAATTCAGATTTCTAACTTTAAAGATGGTTTTTCTTCTGGCTGTAGCTTCAGCCAAAAAGGATTTCTGAATTGCAGGCGTTCTCTGCGATTCACCCCTATATTATCTTCCTACAGGACAGAGTACTCCTGAAGTTCTTACCCTACTTCAGGCCTAAGGTGCCTACCTTCCAAAATATCAACCAGGTAATCTCCTTACCAGTTTTGTTTTCAGCCTCCTCCTCTGATACTCCTGCAAGAGACCCGCTGGATATTTCAAGGTGCCTCCAGGTCTATGTGGATAGATCCAGAGAATTCAGGATAGATGAAAATCTCCTTATCCTGTTTGCCGGTAAGTCTAAAGGCCATAAAGCGTCTAAAGCCACCATTAGTCGCTGGATCAAGGAGGCCATTAGGGAGGCCTTCGTCTCCCAATCCCTAGATCCTCCGGAGTTTGTGAGAGCCCATTCTACTAGGGCTGTCTCCACCTCTGTCGCGGAAAGAAGACTTCTTCCCTTAGAGTTGATCTGTAAGGCGGCCTCCTGGAGCTCGGAGTCAACCTTCATCTCCCATTATAGGATAGATGCTAGGATGGCAGAGTTTTCGGCCTTTGGGCAGACAGTTCTTAGTTCTGCCAGGCATGAGGACCCTCCCTAGGGGATTCTTCTTGCTATCTCCCCATCTGTGCTGCTGGTAGGACGTAAGGGAATCGTTAATTTCTAACGATAATTTGTTTTCCCTTAGTCCTAACAGCAGCACACAAATATCCCACCCTAAATACATTATGCTTGTTAAAAACACGGTGGGCTGGGGGGTGATCTCCTCCCTTTCAGGGAGCTGAAGATCGTTTATTGGTTCTTGGGCTCATTAAAAATTCCGCCGGTCCTACCAGTCCACAGGGGGCAGTTAACCCCATCTGTGCTGCTGTTAGGACTAAGGGAAAACAAATTATCGTTAGAAATTAACGATTTCTCCCTCCTACTGGAGTGAGGCTGCAACTTTTTTTGCAACTTTTAAAAAAAGTTTCAGTGATAAATCTGGAGTAAAACTCATTAACCATATTTCAAAACTTGAGTGAGTGGTGTAAAAGTGCAAAAATTCACAGACTTTTTGCACACGTGAGTGCAAAACATAGCAAAAGGCCTATTGTGTGACTTTTTGAAGCTTGAATTTTGGAGTGAAGGCATGATCAATGAGGACCAAGGAGTCCAAACCTCTACTTTTCATTTTCTTGCTGCCCCCTGTTCACCCGCTGTCAGCGCTCAAAACTGCGGTGAATTACACAGTCTGGACTGGTGTGCCATGCTAACACAATAAAGAGGACTCTTTAGCATGCGCATAGGAGTCCTAACTATTTATTTTAGTGCCACTTTGAACACTGACATTTGGGTAGGAAAAAAGAAATAAAAAATGGCGATCTAGACTTTTTATCTGTTGTACTGCTCATATCTTACTGCAGATAATAGTCCAAGATCCTGGTGACAGATTCCCTTTAGGGAAAACCCCCTACACAAGTCAAAATCCTGGGTATTTCTTATGCAGGATTAATAATGCACTGTGGAAATGTAAACCCCCAGATGCTTGCCGCCACAGTCTACCACAGTATTTCCAGAGTGCAACTTCTGTATAACATAAAAACACATCTGATTTCCTGAGGAAGCAATGACTTAACTTGGAGGTTGACCACTGTAGCATATACTCATGGTTAGTAATACTGAAAACTGGGTAATCTGACCATCGTTTTATATTTGACTAAAATGTTTGATTTAGTGTAAGTGTCACTACTGGAAAGAAGTGATGATAGGCATTCGAATTCGCAATATTTCACAAATTTTTTGCTCAATATTTGCAATAAATCAGCAATGTAATATGTACGTATTTATATACAAACTACAAAAAAGGGTGTGGTGTCAAAAGGCAGGAAGTGCTCAACCCCATATGCAGTTGTGCATATATACCCAGGGGAGCAAATCCTGAACTTGTAGCCCGTTGCTATTGACGATCCCCAGCAAAAAAATACATACAGTGGAGGATGCCCGCAGTGGACCACAAGTATATGAAGGACATATCTGAGCCCGAGCACCGCGCCAAGGTATCTCAAGTAGCTCAGGACCTAACGCTAACCTACCTGTGCCGTAAGGGCAATACCAGGAGCCAGTGGGCGAATTACAGGAGCGTAAGGTCCGACTCACAGCAAACTCCTAGTTACCGCCAGCATGCGGCCATGCTTGCAATGGGAGGAGGCTGTGAGTCCCACCCAAGACTGACTGATAAGGCCCAGGCCTCACAGGTGCACCTAAATGTTGCCTGTGGATGAAAATCAGGCACATTTAAATACAGAGTTTATATACCTCCAAACATATCTATATACAAACTACAAAAAATGGCGTGGTGTCAAAAGGCAGGAAGTGCTCAACCCCATATGCAGTTGTGCATCTATAACCAGGGGAGTAGATCCTGCACTTGTGGCCCGTTGCTATTGACGATCCCCAGCAAAAATACATACAGTGGAGGATGCCCGCAGCGGACCACAAGTACCACAAAAAGACATCCTACACAAGATAGAAAAATGTGTGGATGTAAATGGCTATATGAAATGAACATAAGGAAGGTGCACTACTGTGGATGCAAACAAACAAGTCTGACTAAAACCTCAAACTGGTGTTAAAATTGAGAATTTAGCCAATATATCCCTATATGAAGGACATATCTGAGCCCGAGCATTGCATCAAGGTATCTCAAGTAGCTTGTGGTACTTGTGGTCCGCTGCAGGCATCCTCCACCGTATGCATTTTTGCTGAGTATCGTCAATATCTGTGACATTCAGTATAATTTTTTCTTAGCCGCTGGTGACAGCAACATTACCTTCGCTACATCTGTATAACGTTTGTGCATCGTAAATATCTGTGACATTCAGTGTAATTTTCTTGCCACTGGTGACAGCGACATTACCTGCGCTACATCTTCTGTATAACGTTTGCGCATCCTAAATATCTGTGACATTCAGTGTAAATTATTTGCGCATACACTTACAAAACCTGCGCTACTGTACGTGTGACATACTTTCAAGCATTTATACCATTTAATATGCTCAAGGCAAGCAGTAAGGGACAGGGAAGTGGCCGTGCTGCTGATTGTATGCACGTAGAGGCCGTGGCCCTGGGCACGGTGAAACTGTGCCTGCTGCCAGAGCACAAGAAACACACTCAGCCTACCTGACTTCATGTCCCAGTTTGCAGGGCGGCGCAGGACACCACTCTCGAAGTCAGACCAGTGCGACCAGGTGGTTGGTTGAATTGCAGCAGATAATGCTTCCAGTCTGTTAAGCACCACCCTGTCTTCCACAAAGTCCAGTCTCAGTAGCCAAGAGTCTGGTCAACAGAATCCTCACCCTGATCCTCCTTCCTCCCATCATAAAGAGTCTTGGCAAACAAGTAATCCCACACTCGGATCTTCCGAGGAGCTCTTTTCATCTCCATTCCTTGATTTGGGCCTCTCGCCAAGCCCGCTTGAAGTAGGACATGAGGAGATCTTGTGCACTGATTTCCAAACTCTGGAGCATCCACAGTCAGAAGATGACGGTGGGGAACGGCAATTAGTGTTTCACGAGGTGGATGATGATGAGACACAGTTGCCAATAAGTCAACCGCAATTAGTGTCTCAAGAGGTTCATGATGAGGATGAGACACAGTTGTCAATAACTGAGGTTGTTGTTAGGTCAACAAGTCAGGAGGATGGCCAGAGTGAGGAAGTGGAAGAGGAGGTGCTGGACGATGAAGTCACTGACCCAACCTGGGAAGGTGGAAAGCCGAGCAAGGACAGCAGTACAGAGGGAGAGGGATCCGCAGCACCGCAACAGGCTGGAAGAGGCAGTGGGATGGCAAAAGGGAGAATGCGGGCCACACCAAACAGGCCCGCAGCTGTTACACGGAGAACCCTCTTGCGGCAATCTCCCTTGCCAAGGGGTAGGTGTTCAGCAGTCTGGCGCTTTTTTGAGGAAAGTGCGGACGATAAAAGAATTGTCAATTAAAACCTGTGCCGTACCAAAATGACCAGGGGCGTGAACACTAGCAACCTCACCACCTCCAGCATGATCCGCCACATTGCATCAAAGCACCCTAATAGGTAGGCCGAACACCTGGGTCCACAACTAGTGTCTGCGGGTCACACTACTGCCTCCTCTTCCCCTGTGTTACGTGCTGGCCAATGCCCTGTCCAAGACGCAGGCCCGGATGCCTCCCGCCATGCACCTGGACCTTCGCAAGCACCATCAGCTAGCACATCCACTTCTGTGTCCCAGTGCAGAGTACAGATGTCTATATCCCAGGCCTTTGAACGAAAGCGCAAATATCCAGCCACCCACCCACAGGCCATAGCACTATATGCGCACCTTTCCAAATTGCTGGCCCTGGAAATGTTGCCATTTAGGCTTGTGGACACTGAGGCTTTCCGCAGCCTGATGGCAGTGGCCATCCCTCTTTACTCAGTCCACAAACGAAACTATTTTTCATGGTGTGCAGTCCCAGCCTTACACCAGCATGTGTCCCTGACCAACGCAGTTATTGGGAAGGTCCACTTAAACGCGGACACATGGGAAAGTGCTTTTGACCAGGGACGCCAAATTTCCCTGAAGGCACACTGGGTGAACATTGTGAAGGTCGGGAGCGACTCGTACCCTGGGATGGCACAGGTGCTACCAACGCCAAGGATTGCAGGCCCTACTTCTATCAGGGTTTCCACCGCCATCTACGTTAGTGGCTGCAACCCCGCCACTTCTCCTCCTCCGCCGCCTCCTCCACCTCCACCTCTAAATTATCATCTTGCAGCACCAGTCAGCCATCAGTCAGTAGCTAGAAGCAGTATAGCACTGCAGTGGGGAATCGGCAACAGGCTGTTCTTAAACTGATCTACTTAGGTGACAAACAGCACACCGCTGCAGAGCTGTGGCAGGGGATAAGGGACCAGACTGAGCTGTGGCTCTCGCCACTCAACCTACAACCAGGCATGGATGTGTCTAATAATGGCTGTAACTTGGTGGCGGCCTTGGAGCTTGGCATGCTCACACACATACCATGCCTAGCCCACATGTTCAACCTAGTGGTTCAGCAGTTTCTCAAAACCTACCCCAATTTGCCTGAGCTACTAGTGAAGGTGCGCCGTGTGTGTGCCCATTTCCGCAAGTCATCGACAGCTTCCACCAGTCTGGCAATGCTGCAGCAACGCTTGCAATTATTAGCTCACCGACTGTTGTGCTATGTGAGCACTGAGCACGCGCTGGAACCCGACGTTCCACATGTTGGCCAGGCTTTGTGAGCAGCAGAGGGCAGTAGTAGAATACCAGCTGCAACATGGTTGTTGCCTTTCCAGTCAGCTTCCGCTCTTCACAAGTGACAAGTGGGCATTGATGTCTGACCTCTTTGAGGTTTTACGCAAATTTGAGGAATCAACACAGATAGTGAGCGGCGATAACGCTATTATTAGCGTAACCATCCCACTTCTGTGTCTACTCAAACACTCGCTGCTCACAATTAAGGAAGACGCTTTGCATGGGGAAGAAGTGGAAATGGGGGAAGAAAGTACACAGGGTGATAGCCAGACCACCCTCAGTTCGTCTTCTCAGTGCAAATTGAGTGATGAGGAGGAGGCGCGGGAGACGGTTGCCTCCGCTAAGAAGGTAGTACCCATGGAAGTTTTATTCCATCTGTTCAGCGTGGATGGGCCGAAGAGGAGGAAGAGGATGAGGAGATTGAGAGTCATCCTCCTGATGAGGACAGCAAAGTCTTGTCTGTTGGGACTCTGGCACACATGGCTGTCTTTATGTTATGCTGCCTTTCCCGTGACCCTCGCGTTATACACATTTTGGCCAACACCGATTGCTGGTTGTTCACCCTTCTTGACCCCCGCTACAAAGAGTACTTCTCATCTCTCATTCCTGTGGTGGAGAGGACGAGCAAAATGGTGCAATACCAGAAGGTCCTTGTGGAAAAATTGCTCCCAAAATTTCCAGCTGACAACGCTGGCTGCAGAGTACGTAGTTCCTTGGCCAACCGAGGAGGGGAGACGAGGGGAACACACAGCAGTTCCAACAGAGGCAGGGCAACACTCTGCAACAGTTTCATGACACCCTGCCAGCACCCTCAACCTGATGTGCGGCCTAGTGTCACAGGGAGGGAAAATTTTTGAAAGATGGTGAAGGAGTACGTAGCAGACAGTTTCAGCGTCCTCAGTGATCCCTATGTGCCTTACAACTATTGGGTGTCCAAGCTAGACACGCGACATGAACTGGCGATCTACGCCTTGGAGGTGCTGGCCTGCCCCGCCACCAGAGTTTTGTCAGAGCGTGTATTTAGTGCTGATCGGGGCATAATAACTGAAAATGCTGACCAGTTGACTCTTAGAAAAATGAACAAGGCCTGGATTGCCCTGACCTCGCTACTCCACCAGAGGAAAGCGGCTGAACATAAAGGCACTCTAAATGTGGCTTTTATGGTGTATTAAATACACTGTATTCCCATGCACCCCTTCCACCACTAAAAAAGGTATATGGTTCAATCTCCCTTTTCTAGTCCTCCTCCTCCTCCTCAGGGCCAGTTCTAGGTGAAATGGGGCCCTGGGGTGAAAAACAATAAGGGCCCCCCCCCCCCACACGACACTTGCTGACTTTAACGTCCCCCCCATCACTACAGAAATACAGCGCCCCATACCTCTTACATCAAGCGACATTTCCTTTGATTTAGATCTCTTTTCTCATCTTCTCCTGTCAGATCTTCAGACCAGACCACCATTTTGTCGCCATTTTCCGTCTGCAGTGTGACAACAACAAAAAATCTTAGTTTACTACTTTTCCATCATTCTCCCATCTTCTGGACAAATCATCCTACTACCCCCAATACTGTGCCGCTGTGCTCCACAATACTATACTGCATAAACAGAAAAATACCCCTGATAATTCTAGTACCACACAGAGCCCCCCATATAAAATACCCCTTCTTTGTGGCCTCAGTAGAAGCCCCCATAGTGCCCCATAATAATGTGCCAGTAACAAGTGCCTCTCCATGCCCCCCTATGTGCCAGTAACAAGTGCCTCTCCATGCTCCCCCATGTGCCAGTAACAAGTGCCTCTCCATGCCCCCCCATGTGCCAGTAACAAGTGCCTCTCCATGCCCCCCATGTGCCAGTAACAAGTACCAAACCCCCCATGTGCCAGTAACAAGTGCCTCTCTTCCCCCCATTTGCCATTATCATGTGCCTCCCCCCATGTGCCAGTATCAAGTGCCAAACCCCCCCATGTGCCAGTATCAAGTGCCAAATCCCCCATGTGCCAGTATCAAGTGCCAAACCCCCCCATGTGCCAGTATCAAGTGCCAAACCCCCCATGTGCCAGTATCAAGTGCCAAATCCCCCATGTGCCAAAATCAAGTGCCAACCCCCCCCCCATGTGCCAGTATCAAGTGCCAAACCCCCTCCCATGTGCCAGTATCAAGTGCCAAACCCCCCCATGTGCCAGTATCAAGTACCAAACCCCCATGTGCCAGTATCAAGTGCCTCCTGCTCCCCCATGTGCCAGTATCAAGTGCCAACCCCCCACATGTGCCAGTAATAAGTGCCTCCCGCTCCCCCCCATATGCCAGTATCAAGTGCCAAACCCCACCCCCACCCCCACGTGCCAGTATCAAGTGCCAAACCCCCTCCCTTGTGCCAGTACCAAGTGCCAAACCCCCCATGTGCCAGTATCAAGTGCCAAACGCCCTCCCATGTGCCAGTATCAAGTGCCAAACCCCCCCATGTGCCAGTATCAAGTACCAAACCCCCATGTGCCAGTATCAAGTGCCTCCTGCTCCCCCATGTGCCAGTATCAAGTGCCAACCCCCCCATGTGCCAGTAATAAGTGCCTCCCACTCCCCCCATATGCCAGTATCAAGTGCCAAACCCCACCCCCACCCCCATGTGCCAGTATCAAGTGCCAAACCCCCTCCCATGTGCCAGTACCAAGTGCCAAACCCCCCATGTGCCAGTATCAAGTGCCAAACCCCCCCATGTGCCAGTATCAAGTGCCAAACCCCACCCCCCACCCCCATGTGCCAGTATCAAGTGCCAAACCCCCCTGTGCCAGTATCAAGTGCCAAACCCCCCAGTGACAGTATCAAGTGCCAACCCCCATGTGCCAGTATCAAGTGCCTCCTTCTCCCCCCATTTGCTAGTATCAAGTGCCAAACCCCACCCCCCACCCCCATGTGCCAGTATCAAGTGCCTTGATACTGCCACATGGGGAAGTGGCACAAGGCCTGCAGCCTATCATTGGTGCAGGCGGTGCGTTGATATCATCGCGCCGCCTGAGCCGTACAGCGCGGGACACAGGCCAGAAGAGGCCTGCATCACATCACTGTGTGATGGAGGTAAGTATAAGTGTTTTTTTTATATCAGACTTTTACTGCCACATGGGGGGAGCGGGAGGCACGTGATACTGGCACATGGGGGTGGGGGTGGGGGTTTGGCACTTGATACTGGCACATGGGGGGAGTGGGAGGCACTTGATACTGGCACATGGGGGTGGGGGGCTTCCACTCCCCCCATGTGCCAGTATCAAGTGCCAAACCCCACCCCCCAACCCCAAGTGCCAGTATCTAGTGCCTCCCGCTCCAGCAGGCTTTCACCCATAATGTATTTGAGGGTCACCAGCAGGCCCTCAACCATAATGTTTTAGAGGGTGAGCTCAGCAGCAGATCCTCACCCCTAAATTTTTTTATGGTCAGCTCGGCAGCAGGGGTGTTGCTAGGTCAAAACATTCGTGGCCTGGGCCCCTGATGTTTTGTCCAAGGCCCCGAATGCCCTGCCGGCCTGTTTGATATAACTGTATTGCCGTCCTCAGGACGGCAATACAATTGAATCTAATGCACTGCAAGAGCTGAAGGACCTGTGATGACATCACAGGTCATGTGATCAGTTCTAAATGCAGTAGCTGAAAAGGACCTGGGATGATGTCACCATCATGTGACCAGTGCAGGAGAGTTTGGCTCAGCAGTAAAGAGAAGCCCTGGGAAGAGGCTGAGATGAGATCTGCTACATGAGGAGAGGTAAGTGAAGATTACTCAGTGTGAGAGGCAGAGCAATGTTGGGAGTTGTAGTTATTTAACTGGGACTGTATGTTAGGGTGGAAGGGAGGTAAGTTATTTACATGTACAGTGAGGTGGAGTGATGTTAATTACATGGGACTGAAATTTGGAAGTGGCTGGGGTAGGGTAATGTTATTTACATAGGACTGTATGTTGAGGGGTATTGTTATTTATATGGGACTGCATGTTGAAGGCAGCTGTGGGAGGGAGTGATATTATTTACATGGGATTGAATGTTAAGGGGTAATGTTATTTACATGGGACTGCATGTTGGAGGTGGCTGGGGAGGGGGTGATTTTATTTACATGGGACTGAATATAGAGGGGGTGATGTTATTTACATGGGACTGTATGTTGAAGGTGGCTGGAGAGGGGGTGATGGTATTTTCATGGGACTGTATGTTGGAAGGGGCAGGAGAGATGGTGTGATGTTATTTACATGGAACTGTATATTGGAGGGGGCTGGAGAGATAGTATTTATATGGGACTCTATGGCGGAGGGAGGGAAATAATGTTATTTACATGGGACTGTATAGTGGAGGTGCTGAGGAATTATAATTTCTGAGGACACTAACTGGAGGAATATAATGACAGGGGGCACTGCAGGCGGCATTACAAATACTTCAGGGGAACTTCAGGGCGAGCATTATAACAGTAGGGGGCAGTATAAATACTGGGGGCACTGTGGGGGCATTTTAAATCCAGAGGACATTAGGAGTTTGTATTACTACTGGGGGCTCTATAGGAGGGATTCACATTATTTCTACTAAGAGCACTATGGGGGCCTTATTACTACTGAGAGCTTTATTACCACTGGGGGAATAATAGGGGCCTTATTTCTACTGGGGGCTCTGTGAGGGTATTATTAATACTGGAGGGCTCTTCTACTAATGGAGGCACTCTTGTGGAGCATTATCACTGTTGGGTCCAGTAGGGGGCAGTATTACTAATGAGAGCATTCTAGAAAGGAATTACTATTGGTGGGACTATGAGAAGTACTGTTACTATGGGAGGCACTCATTTTTCTTTAGGATAGTATTTGGGGGTGCAGAAAAGTAAGGAAGTTAAGATGTCTGTGCGTCACACTCTGCAGAGACAGGGCGGCTGAGAGAAGTGTCCGGAACGGAATGGAGAAGATGATGACAGAGAAGATCTAAATCAGAGGAGACATTACCTGGGAGGCCCTGATTTGTGAGAAGTATGTGCTGCTGTATAGCAAGTACAGTAAAATGTCTTTAGTGCTAGTGTTTGAGGGGGGGGGGGGGGTTATGCGGTTGTTCAAATTAGAGAACTGGGCCACATGCATTGGTGCTTGGGCCCAGGATCTTTTGAGACCCTAGCAATGTCCCTGGCAGCAGGCCCTCGCCCACAAAATGTTTTAGATAGTCAGCTCGGCAGCAGGCCCTCGCCCATAAAAATTTTTAGATACTCAGCTCGGCAGTAAGCCCTCACCCACAAAATGTTTTACATGGTCAGCTCGGCAGCAGGCCCTCACCCCTACTGTGTTAGAAGGTCAGATCAGCAGCAGGCCCTCGCCCTTACTGTTTTAGAATTTACCGAACTTATGTAGAGGCCTTTACCTCTTCATAACTTAAGCGGGACCACCGCTAGGTATAGGGGTTTATTAAGACATCTAAAACGCCAGTCTTAATAAATGTGCCCCTATGTTACTATGTAACTATGTATTTCCCTAGTCTTGAAAGCAAATTGTTGCAAGAACAGCACAAGGATTGTGTTCACGTATGGCACAGATATCTTGCACATACAGACCCAGAAGCAAGAAGAAAGTTAGTTCAAGACCAGCTTGCTGAAGGTGTTAAAATCGACCAATGCAGTCAGATGATGAAATGTAAAATCTGCCTTGAAGGGAAATGTCCAGGAAAACATTTCCTAAAAATAATGCCACAATATCAGAGCAGCCACCTGACTTAATACACACAGATGTTTATGGTTGTTAGCCCAGCCTTCCATACCTGCACTGCTTCCCTTACACGCGGGCGCCAGGCTCTCTCACCCTCCCCCCACTGCCGTGCGCCATGCTAACAAGCTAAGGCAGCAGGTAGTTTAAACTGTTGTATATGCGCTCTGTGCCAGAGCTTTCTTACTGCTTAGAGTCCTGTACTGTTTGTAAGGGCATGCACAGGTGGGTCTCTCCTCCTTTTGTGAGGCAGCACGTACACGCCCTCTATTTCCCCAGCTTATGACTGGGTTGCAGGATGTATGTAAAGGTGCTACCTGCCTCAGGAAGGCACCTGAACAATCTTGGTCACTAGCTTGTCTAGATCCTTGTGTGAAGGCGTTTGGAAGTTTCTGCTTTACTGTGTACCGTACCCTGCTTCTCGATTAAATGGACTTTGCATGATTGCCTCCTTCCTCTGACCTTGGACTTCGATTATGGACTTTGCTTGATCACTGCCTGCCCTGACTCCAGACTTCCTGACCATGTCTTTCCTCTCAGTGCTTCGCACTGGTATCTCTGTCCCCCAGGTCAGCTGCCACTGGCCCTGGGACTGCTTTGGAATGGTACCTGGTGAGTACCCTAACAGCCAAAGCCTATCCTCACCATCAGAGGCTGTAGTGAAGACCAGGTAGTTACTTAGTCATGCCCCTCCAGGGTATAGCCGGTCAGTGGCACAGTGGGTCCATATCCGCTTGCATAACAGTGGTCCAGAAGGTATGCTCACTGCAGGCAAGAAAATATATTTTCTCACTTTTATTGATCAATATTCAAGGTATACAGTTGTTTATTTGCTTCACAGCAAAATTGAAGTTCCAGAGAAACTTGAAGAATCTCTCTCTAAAGTAAGTAACAAGTTAAGCTAAAGCCAAAGATTCTATGTGCAGACAATGGAACTGAATACACAAGTGAGAAGACACAAATCATTTTAAAGAGAAATGGAATCTTATTCCAGACTACTATATCATCAAATTCCTAACAAAACAGTGTTGCACTCTCTGTGAAAGCGGAAGAAGAATGCTGTTTCACGCAGATCTACCAACAACATATTGGGCTGAAGTAATCATGACAGCTTGCTATATTCAAAATAGAGTACCAAGTAAAGCTACGGAGAAAACGCCATATGAACAATGGAACAGCAAGAAGCCCAAACTTCACCACATAAGAATATTTTGAAGTAAGGCATTTCTATATGTTCCCAAAGAAAAACATACCAATTGGGAATCTCAAGCCAAGTAAGGTATGCTGGTAGGCTACAGTGAATCTCAAAAGGGTTACAGAATCCTTCACCCAGAGACCAACAAGATAACAATAAGTAGAGATGTAGTAATTGATAACATTCATGTGTCATTCAAGTTTCATGACGTCACACCAATAGTTCATCCTCAACAAGAACAACTTCAGACACAATCCAAAGGCAACCAGAAAGAACATAGAGAAATCTGGTTAGAGTCTTCAACTCAAGAAACAACAGAAGTACTAGATCAAGTACCAGATCAGCCTCAAGTAAGAAGATCAACTAGATCAAACAAAGGCATCCCGGCTCACCGGTTATCTTACATGGTCAAGACATATCCGGAGTCAGAACAACAATCATGGGAAGAGATGCAGTGATTACCCATACATGAAAAACAGAAGTGAAATAAAGCTGCTGATGAGGAAGATGAGGAAATGGAATCCCTTCATCAACTCCAAACATGGAAACTCACTGAGATACCACAAGACAAGAATGCAATCAAATGTAAATGGTTTTTCAAGACCAAGTGTAATTTTGAAGGTAAAGCTCACAGATTTAAAGCAAGATTAGTTGCAAAAGGATATTCACAAAATGACCATTAGACATTTAGACATCAAAACCGCCTCTCTGAATGGTTTCATTGAAGAAGAGTTGTATATGACTCAACCTGAAGGTTATATCATCAATGGTAAGGAGAATCTTGTTTGTAAGTTACAAAGATCTATATATGGCCTCAAACAATCAGCAAGAGCATGGAATTCCAAAATAAACAAAGTTCTTTTGGAAGAAGTATTTAAAAGAGGTCAAGCAGATCCATGTTTATACACAGGATGTGTGGTTGGAAAATGAATGTACAGGTCCTTCTCAAAAAATTAGCATATTGTGATAAAGTTCATTATTTTCTGTAATGTACTGATAAACATTAGACTTTCATATATTTTAGATTCATTACACACCAACTGAAGTAGTTCAAGCCTTTTATTGTTTTAATATTGATGATTTTGGCATACAGCTCATGAAAACCCAAAATTCCTATCTAAAAAAATTAGCATATCATGAAAAGGTTCTCTAAACGAGCTATTAACCTAATCATCTGAATCAACTAATTAACTCTAAACACCTGCAAAAGATTCCTGAGGCTTTTAAAAACTCCCAGCCTGGTTCATTACTCAAAACCGCAATCATGGGTAAGACTGCCGACCTGACTGCTGTCCAGAAGGCCATCATTGACACCCTCAAGCAAGAGGGTAAGACACAGAAAGAAATTTATGAACGAATAGGCTGTTCCCAGAGTGCTGTATCAAGGCACCTCAGTGGGAAGTCTGTGGGAAGGAAAAAGTGTGGCAGAAAACGCGAAGAGGTGACCGGACCCTGAGGAAGATTGTGGAGAAGGACCGATTCCAGACCTTGGGGAACCTGCGGAAGCAGTGGACTGAGTCTGGAGTAGAAACATCCAGAGCCACCGTGTACAGGCGTGTGCAGGAAATGGGCAACAGGTGCCGCATTCCCCAGGTCAAGCCACTTTTGAACCAGAAACAACGGCAGAAGCTCCTGACCTGGGCTACAGAGAAGCAGCACTGGACTGTTGCTCAGTAGTCCAAAGTACTTTTTTCGGATGAAAGCAAATTTTGCATGTCATTCGTAAATCAAGGTGCCAGAGTCTGGAGGAAGACTGGGAAGAGGGAAATGCCAAAATGCCTGAAGTCCAGTGTCAAGTACCCACAGTCAGTGATGGTCTGGGGTGCCATGTCAGCTGCTGGTGTTGGTCCACTGTGTTTTATCAAGGGCAGGGTCAATGCAGCTAGCTATCAGGAGATTTTGGAGCACTTCATGCTTCCATCTGCTGAAAAGCTTTATGGAGATGAAGATTTCATTTTTCAGCACGACCTGGCACCTGCTCACAGTGCCAAAACCACTGGTAAATAGTTTACTGACCATGGTATTACTGTGCTCAATTGGCCTGCCAACTCTCCTGACCTGAACCCCATAGAGAATCTGTGGGATATTGGGAAGAGAAAGTTGAGAGACGCAAGACCCAACACTCTGGATGAGCTTAAGGCCGCTATTGGAGCATCCTGGGCCTCCATAACACCTCAGCAGTGCCACAGGCTGATTGCCTCCATGCCACGCTGCATTGAAGCAGTCATTTCTGGAAAAGGATTCCCGACCAATTATTGAGTGCATAACCGAACATAATTATTTGAAGGTTGACTTTTTTTGTATTAAAAACACTTTTCTTTTATTGGTCGGATGAAATATGCAAATTTTTTGAGATAGGAAATTTGGGTTTTCATGAGCTGTATGCCAAAATCATCAATATTAAAACAATAAAAGGCTTGAACTACTTCAGTTGGTGTGTAATGAATCTAAAATATATGAAAGTCTAATGTTTATCAGTACATTACAGAAAATAATGAACTTTATCACAATATGCTAATTTTTTTAGAAGGACCTGTACATTCTTCTATATCTAGATGACCTAATTATAGCTCATCAAGAAGACAAAGAGATGAAAAAAAATAGTAAAATTCTCAATCAACATTTTGAAACATAGGATCTTGCAAATATAACATATTATCTAGGAATTCAGATCCAAAAAGAAGAAGATGAAAGCTTTCTTCTTTGTCAAAGTGCTAAAATCACTGCAATTCTGAAACAGTTTGGAATGCTGAATGCTAAAGGTGTTTCTACTTGAAATTAGGAGAAGATGATGTGTTACCTGACAATGAAAGTTACAGACAAGCCATGAAGGCACTATTATATGCAGTAAACACGACTTGCCCAGATATCACAGCAACAGTTGGAATTCTCTGCAGATACATAAGCAAACCAAAGAGACTAGAGAGTTCTTAGATATCTAAAAGCAACTATAAATACAAGTTTGAAGATATCCCCTCAGGAGATCTTAAACTCATAGGCTATGTAGATGCAGATTGGGCTAGTAATTCAGAGGTCCGTAAATCCACAAGCAGTTACATATTCAAGTTAGGCAGATGTTCAATTTCCTGGTCTAGCAGAAAACAGGTTTCTGTTGCTTTATTTTCTACAGAAGCCGAAAATATGTATCTACAGCCTACGCCAGTCAAGAAGTAATCTGGTTGAAACAACTCCACCACACAACAACAAAAAAACTTTTCGTCTGCTACTAGGCAAAAAACTGTTGTCCTATACTAAATCGAGTGTGCAGATTACAAATCCGAAGTCAGAATTGTTGTAACATGTCACAAAATTTTCCTATGCATAAGTATGCCTAAATAAATAAGCACTTGGAAAGCATTGAATAATTTTGAACAGAACAAGTTTTACTCCAACAATTACCTGATCTACATCAAAGTTTGCACAGTAAACAGTGAATGAAAATGTAATGGAATAACAACATTTCAAAAAGTCTCATTTTTCAGTTTAAAAGTCTTACTTGAGCAAGGCCAAGTACTGTTAAACGTGCTTCAGGCATCTGCTTTTGCGTTTGTGAACGGTCATATTTTCCCGTTGCAAAAACCAGTAGTAGTCCCCCATCATGTTGGGATTCCAGCGGCCTTGATACCTGTTCTCCATTGTAGAAATATCTTTATGGAACCGCTCTCCATGTTCGTCACTTACGTGTCCCAAAATGGGTGGGGAAAAGTCAAGATAGGAATGTAAGAAAGGCACTTTCAATGACATTCAGCAGCCAAGTTGTTCATATGCTGTAAGCATGTTGTCTACTAATTCAGCATAGTTTGCAGCTCGTCTGTTCCCAAGGAAGTTCTGCACTACTAGCACAAATGCATCCCAAGCTGCAAGTTCCAGAGGGTTGAGTTTTGTTCTGATTGTGTCATTATGCATTAGTTTGTTGATTTCGGGGCCAATAAAAATTCTGGCCTTTATTTTAGCATCAGTTTTTTAGTGTGCTAAACTTCTCCTTCGAATACTGGAAACCATTTCCATCACGATCAAGTGCAATCACAAAATTTTTCATTAAACCAAGTTTAATGTGAAGTGGTGGAAGATAAACTTCAAGTGGATCGACCAGTGATTTGTGTTGTACAGTGTACTGACCAACTGTGTGCTCGACTCTGAGAGGCCACGCTCTCATTCTGTAATGATTGTTGTCATCACAACTGTTCCACAGGCACAAGAAACACATATGCTTTATGTACCCTAACTGTAGGCCAAGCAGCAGTGCTACCACTTTCAGATCAGTACAAATTTCCATTTATGTTCTGAGTATTTGATCATTTTCAAAATTAACTCCATAGAAGCATGGGTCTCTGTTGAGGGAAGTGTTATATTTAAATATATATGTATATATGTATATACGCCCTGACATATATGCATATATATAAATATATATATATTGGCCCTTTTACATGGGCCTGTCCAGGTGGGGTGAGTATATACATAGATATGTATGTACGCCCCCTCTGTGGCATGAATCTCTATGTATATAATATATTGTATAGATGAGCTTATTTAATTATCCCCCAGTTATATATATGTATACCTATCCCCCATATATATCACACAGGTTTATGTCTGCTCATATATGTTTATAGATGTGCCCCAAGTATCTATAAACATATATATGGGCAAAGGAACTATGGCCAGTCTCCCCTGGTTGCCCCCCCCCCCCCCTCTGGAATGCGCCTGCTGGGGGGGATGGAAGAGACCGACAGCTGGACAATTATGTCCAGTGTCGGCCTCTTCAAAGGACAGAGAATCAATAAGATCCTCTGCCCTTTGTCACTATCTCCGGCAGCGCTGGAGATGATATGCCTAACAGGGACATGGGAACAAAGACCTCCCCTAACCAGGGAGCCGGCGCATGCGCAGTGGACAAGTGGAAGCCGATGCCAGTAGTCCGCATGGGCGCAGACTACAGTGTCCACTGCGCCTGCACGAGACTACGGCACAGAGATAACATGACGTCAGGATAGTGCAGTGAATATAAAGTAGTAGGCGGTGCTGGCCTCCGGATCGATGGGCGGTGCTGGGCTCCAGGAGATCGTGGGATAACCTCTTGGGCTCCTGACAGAGGTGATTGACATATGAATAAGATTGATTTTTATAAGAATATAAGGCACACAGGTCATAAACAGAGGGATGATTGGAAACACTGCATTAAAGGGGTTGTCCGGGTTCAGAGCTGAACCTGGACATACCCTTATTTTCACCCCGGCAGCCCCTTTGAGCCTAGCATCGGAGCATCTCATGCTCCGATGCGCTCCCGTGCCCTGCGCTAAATCGCGCAGGGCACGGGCTCTTTTGTTTTCAATAACACACTGCCGGGCGGTAACTTCCGCCCGGCAGTGTGTTCGGTGACGTCACCGGCTCTGAGGGGCGGGCTTTAGCTCTGCCCTAGCCATTTTACTGGCTAGGGCAGAGCTAAATCCCGCCCATCAGTGCCAGTGACGTCACCGGGGTTCCTGTCAGCCCCATGGAGAGCCCCGGTACGTCACCGGAACTCCTAAAAATGCCTTTGCCCTGCGCAATTTAGCGCAGGGCAAAGGAGGAGATCGGAGCATGAACTGCTCCGATGCTCCTGTCAGGGGGGCTGCCGGGGTGAAAATGGAGGGATGTCCGAGTTCAGCTCTGAACCCGGACAACCCCTTTAAGACTAATGGGCACATATAAATATCTCCATATCGTTAATCCTGGTGACAGAATCCCTTTAACAGTCTCATTCATTCCAACCGCATGAGCCAAAGGAACAAAGGAACATATGTTTTTTTGCTACCATTGTGCAACAAGACAGCTTTCAAACTTGTTTTGCTAGAGTCTATGAATAGCCTCCATTCATCGGGAACATGTGTACCATCTAACTCCATCAGAAGACCATTTACATCAGTACAGAAACACAGACATCGCTTTCCATTACACAGTATGCAGCTAACTTGGTGCGTCAATGACGAAAGTGTGAAGTTGTGGTGCCTCGTTGTAGCAAATTACATTCCTGAAGTCTAGAAGCTAGCAGTTGTGACTTTTCTTTAGATAATGACAGATCTCTTACCAGATCATCTAAATCTGATTGGCTCAGCAAGTGCGGCTGACTAGTGATGAGCGGCAGGGGCAATATTTGAATTCGAGATATTTTGGAAATATTTGGTAGAATATTCGTCATATATTCGCAAATTCAAGATTATTTTCTTGATCGTGAAAAATCAGCAATGTAATATTCGCGTAATGCGCGCAAAATACAGGTGTGGGTCACTATAGCTACATTTTTCAAGCTGCTAGAAGTTTCCTGAGACTGAAGAACATGGTTGGCACGGCAGGACATTACAATAGCTTTACAGACGTGGACAAAATTGTTGGTACCCTTTGGTCAATGAAAGAAAAAGTCACAATGGTCACAGAAATAACTTTAATCTGACAAAAGTAATAATAAATTAAAATTCTATAAATGTTAACCAATGAAAGTCAGACATTGTTTTTCAACCATGCTTCAACAGAATTATGTAAAAAAATAAACTCATGAAACAGGCATGGACAAAAATGATGGTACCCCTAACTTAATATTTTGTTGCGCAACCTTTTGAGGCAATCACTGCAATCAAACGCTTCCTGTAACTGTCAATGAGACATCTGCACCTCTCAGCAGGTATTTTGGCCCACTCCTCATGAGCAAACTGCTCCAGTTGTGTCCGGTTTGAAGGGTGCCTTTTCCAGACTGCATGTTTCAGCTCCTTCCAAAGATGCTCAATAGGATTGAGGTCAGGGCTCATAGAAGGCCACTTTAGAATAGTCCAATTTTTTCCTCTTAGCCATTCTTGGGTGTTTTTAGCGGTGTGTTTTGGGTCATTGTCCTGTTGCAAGACCCATGACCTGCGACTGAGACCAAGCTTTCTGACACTGGCTAGTACATTTCTCTCTAGAATTCCTTGATAGTCTTGAGATTTCATTGTACCCTGCACAGATTCAAGACACCCTGTGCCAGACGCAGCAAAGCAGCCCCAGAACATAACAGAGCCTCCTCCATGTTTCACAGTAGGGACAGTGTTCTTTTCTTGATATGCTTCATTTTTTCGTCTGTGAACATACAGCTGATGTGCCTTGGCAAAAACTTCGATTTTTGTCTCATCTGTCCACAGGACATTCTCCCAGAAGCTTTGTGGCTTGTCAACATGTAGTTTGGCATATTCCAGTCTTGCTTTTTTATGATTCGTTTTCAACAATGGTGTCCTCCTTGGTCGTCTCCCATGTAGTCCACTTTGGCTCAAACAACGACGGATGGTGCGATCTGACACTGATGTTCCTTGAGCATGAAGTTCACCTTGAATCTCTTTAGAAGTCTTTCTAGGCTCTTTTGTTACCATTCGGATTATCCGTCTCTTAGATTTGTCATCAATTTTCCTCCTGCGGCCACGTCCAGGGAGGTTGGCTACAGTCCCATGGATCTTAAACTTATGAATAATATGTGCAACTGTACTCACAGGAACATCTAGTTGCTTGGAGATGGTCTTATAGCCTTTACCTTTAACATGCTTGTCTATAATTTTCTTTCTGATCTCTTGAGACAGCTCTTTCCTTTGCTTCCTCTGGTCCATGTCGAGTGTGGTACACACCATATCACCAAACAACACAGTGATTACCTGGAGCCATATATATAGGCCCAATGGCTGATTACAAGGTTGTAGACACCTGTGATGCTAATTAGTGGACACACCTTGAATTAACATGTCCCTTTGGTCACATTATGTTCTGTGTTTTCTAGGGGTACCATCATTTTTGTCCATGCCTGTTTCATGAGTTTATTTTTTTACATAATTCTGTTGAAGCATGGTTGAAAAACAATGTCTGACTTTCATTGGTTAACATTTATAGAATTTTAATTTATTATTACTTTTGTCAGATTAAAGTTATTTCTGTGACCATTGTGACTTTTTCTTTCATTGACCAAAGGGTACCAACAATTTTGTCCACGTCTGTATATGCAGATAGAGTGCTCCAGTATATTCGCGATTGCAAAATCGGCAGTAATGATGCGAATATTTTGGCGCAATATGTGCAACTTCACATTTTAACAGGTCTGACTACTTATTAGTGATTGGTGCACTAAGTAATGTTGTGAACTTGTGACATCACAGCACTATGTATGTATGTATGTAACATACAAACATACAGCAATATGTATATAGCATGTATGCATGGACAGCAGAACCTATCAGCTACACTATATCACTATCTAACCTACGCTGACTATCTCCCACTATCTGTATTATATATATAAGCTAACTATCTGTATTATATATATAAGCTAACTAACTATCTATATTATATATATAAGCTAACTAACTAACTAACTATCGAATGTAAAGCAGGAAAGCAGAGAGCACAGCAATAGCACTGCTGTCTCTCTCAGATTTGCAAAATACTGCATACAAGGGCTGCTGGGGAGGTTCTTCTATAGTAAGGGGTAGGCAACTTTCTCATTGGTTACTAGGGATGTTGCTAAGCTCAGACAAAGACATGGCAGCCTTCTCATTGGCCCAAAAGCAAGAAGGGAGGTTACTGATGAAAAAAATATCTAGAATATTCAAAATTACGAATATATATCACTATATTCTAAGTATTTGCGAATTCTCAAAGTGCCAATATTTGAGATTAATATTCGCTATTCGAATATTCGCGCCCAACACTACGGCTGACCCTCCAGTTGTTCTGGATCAGGAAATATATTGTGACAATCAACATCTTCTTCTTCATCAGGATCAGTACCGTCTGTTTCAATTGCCGTTCCTGCTGTGGGAGGGGTAGGCACTGGATTCTCTACATCGTGTGGTACTGGTTTAAGAGCAGACCCACAGTCAGGATACATAATTTGTGACTTGTTTAGTCATGCAAAAGTAACAGTCTGAATGGTGATTTTTCTGCTTCCGCCAAACCATAGGCACTGCAAAAGCCATTCCTTTCCTTTTACCATTCAACCACTATGTTAGCCCAGAGTAACCAACAGTGCAACAAACATGAGGTGCCCAGCTTTTATCTTGATCTCCAATTTACCAATCAAAGTAATACTTGTAAGGAAGACGCACTCGCTTTGTCAGATTCTTGCGCTGATCATAAGTAGTGCATTTTCCACATATGTAGCAGAAATTGTCTGGATCATTAACACATTTTCGTTTATCCATTTTAAAAGGGTTGTCCGGGTTCAGAGCTGAACCAGGACATACCTTTATTTTTACCCAGGCAGCCCCCCTGACTTGAGCATTGGAGCAGTAAATGTGCATTTTCAGGAGTTCCGGTAACGAACCAGGCTCTCCATGGGGCTTCTAGGAAGCCTGGTGACATCACCGGCAATGATGGGCGGGCTTTAGTGCTGCCCTAGCCAGTAAAACGGTGTGTTATTGGGGTGTGTTATTGTAAACAAAAGAGCCCTTGCCCTGCACAATCTAGTGCAGGGCAAGGGAGCACATCGGAGCATGAGATGCTCCAATGCTAACATCAGGGGGGCTGCCTGGGTGAAATTATGTGTATGTCCGGGTTCAGCTCTGAACCCGGACAACCCCTTTAAGTTTCAAAACTGATAGCACTATAACAGATCACTTTTTCAAAATCTGACCGGCTTGCCCTATATACTTACTGCTGACCTCAGCCTGAGTGAGTCCGTACAGGTCTGTCCATGTCCATTGGAATATTTCCAATATAATGCATTCATATTATAACTGAATAGGCTTTGCATGTATAACTTAAAATCTAGACGTGTCAGGCAAATTCCGAGTTCATATTTGGAATCAGCGTGCTCATTTTAGTATAAAGCACATGTTTTTCTCTTAGTAGCAAATTCATTGTTGCACGGTGGAAGATCTTGGTGAATCATTAAGTCAACCAACAATATTTATGAAGACAAAAAAGCATGCATTAACCTTGCAAGCAGTGAGATAATTAGTGCAAGAACCAAGCACATTAACCACACTGTTCCTCCTGTTAGTGTGGGCTGGTACAACTTCCTGCCAATAGCATGAGGTCTAGAGTAGTGAATCTAGAGGTGTGCAGGGCAGAGAGAAGACATGAGAGGTGCAGTCCTGATAGTAGGAGAGTTAGGAAGTAGCTCATAGAACACCAACTCCCAAGAACCATATCCAGGCCCAGTATCCAGATATCTCTCTCATGCCAGAGAATTGGAATGTAGCTCATAGAGCTCTTACTCTCAAGAACCTGCCACACAGTTGGAAAGTAGCTCATAGAGCACCAACTCTTGAGAATCATACTGAAGACACTGTTGTGAGTCAAGGAGCTACAGCCAAGCCAATAGTCATCAAGAAGCCACTAGGTCAGTATAATCTAGGTGAAGATCTGAAGCCATCCAACCTGCCACATAACTCCTTAGCTGGCACCAGAGATGATTTGCGCTAAACGCCTGCTACTGTATATATGTATTTCAAGTTCTACTTTGTACTTAGTAAAAATGACTTTGTTATGTTTAACTCTCGCCTCATTCTTCAGTACTATGGCTTTCAAGGCAATGGACTCCAGGGTTCAATGTCCTGAGGTAGAACACAGTGACACTACAACACTACATCAGAGCCACTACCACTCACATCCTTTACACTGACTGATTTTGGACAGGTAAATAAGTTTGTTTAAGGTTTCTACATACAGCAACAGCAGCCCATGTCTATGCTTCTGGTACCCCTGTATGTGTATTTTTTATACAGTATCTGGAGTATGGCTTGATTTTGTATAGAGATGCTCATTTAAAGAAGTTTTCCTATATTAATAAGTGATGATAAAGTATATCAGGTGGATAAGCAATCATTTGCTGATCTTTGGGAGTCCAACCACAGTAATCACGAAAACGAGGACTTTGTAGCATTTCCTCTGCACAGCTCTCTACTGCTGCCCAGGTTCCTTCATGTTAGAAATTGGTGGAGGTGCCAGTGGTCAGCCCCCCACCAGTTAGCAAGTGAAAACATATTTTAGTGATACAACATCATTTACTTGGTTGGAAAACCCGTTAAATTTTGTCTAGGGAAGCAACCCCATTAATAGACTGCTCCGCTTTTCTGCAGTTATATGCAAATAGCAAGACATGATCATGTTAAATTCTTACTGTTATTGCACACTGTCTATCCAGTAATTTTCTTGGTGGTTTGTTATATAATTCCAGTTCCTCTTTGAATAACTTTAAATAACTTTTAGCTCTCGGAATACAAGAAAAGGAATTTCCAGATTTCATAATTGTCGTTTGTAATTAGATGTTTTGTAGAAATGACTTTCCTTCTCAGAGTCAATGGATTTTTGCCTTTTGTTCTATAATATCTTCTGATAAGAAATAATGTATAATGATAACATTATCTATTTGGATTTGCATGTCCACCCTCGCATCCAGCACTACAGCCATTTACTGCTCATTGCCTATGTCAGCGAATGGCTGAAGCAGTGAACACAACGAGCTGTCATACTTCTGGTCTACAGGGGACCCGAAGCAGCAAAAACAGGTCTGCTGGTGCTGGAACGGAATTGCTTGGAAGAGGTGTCTTTTTTCATTATTACAAACACATTCCTGCCCTTAAACGGGTTGTGCAGGATTTTATATTTACGACCTATCCTCAGAATAGGTCATCAATATCTGATCAGCGGGGGTCAAACACCCGGGACCCCATGCCGATGAGCTGTTTGAGAAGGACGCATAGCTCCATGCGAGTACTGCTTCCTCTTCATTACACTACACGTCATCTCCTTTGCAGTGGCGGCGTAGTGTAATTACAAGTACTTGCTCCATTCAAGTAATAACACTCGCTTCCGAGACGACGGGCAGTGTACTGAAGAGGAAGTAGCGCTTGCATGGAGCACCGCCTCTCTTCAAACAGCTGATCAGCGAGGGTGCTGGGTGTCGGAAATCCACTGATCAGATATTGATGACCTATCCTGAGAGTAGATCATTATTATGAAACCCCTGTACAACCCCTTTAATCAATTTAGAATTAGGGGTTGGACAATTACTTTAACCTCTTCAGGACACATGACGTATCGGTACAACATGTTGTCCTGGTACTTAAGGACACATGAAGTACCGGTACGTCATGTATAGTTCCGATCACCGCCGCCCAGTGGGCGGTGATCGGAGCCCGGTGCCTGCTCAAATCATTAAGCAGGCATCTTGGCTAAATGCGCGGTTAGGTCCCGTGACCCCCCGTATCGGCGATCGCCGCAAACCGCAGGTCAATTCAGACCTGCAGTTTGAGGCTTTTACCTGTAGTTACGGAGGCTGGCGGCGGTGCCATCAGGTCTCCATGCGGCTGTAGGGGGATCCTGATGGCATGGAAGGCAGCGCGATGCCTAAGGAAGGCATCCCGCTGCCTTCCGGTGATGAGCCTGTGAGATCCAGCCCCCTGGATCTCACAGGCCGGAAGCTGTATGAGTAATACTCACTGTATTACTCATACAGCCAATGCATTCCAATACAGAAGTATTGGAATGCATTGTAAAGGATTAGACCCCCAAAAGTTGAAGTCCCAAAGTGGGACAAAAATTTAAGTGAATTTTTTTAAAAAAAATAAAGTTTTCCCCCTCAAAAAATTGGTAAAAAATAATATAGTATACATATTAGGTATCGCCGCATCCGTATCGACCGGCTCTATAAAAAATATCACATGACCTAACCCCTCAGATGAACACCGTCAAAAATAAAAACATAAAAACTGTGCTAAATAAACAATTTTTTGTCACCTTACATCACAAAAAGCGTAATAGCAAGCGATCAAAAAGTCATATGCACCCCAAAATAGTGCCAATCAAACTGTCATCTCATCCAGCAAAAAATGAGACCCTACCTAAGATAATCGCCTAAAAACTGAAAAAACTATGGCTCTTAGAATATGGAGACACTAAAACATGATTTTTTTTAGTTTCAAAAATGATATTATTGTGTAAAACTTATATAAATAAAAAAAAGTATACATATTAGGTATTGCCGCATCCGACTGGCTCTATAAAAATATGACATTACCTAACCCCTCAGGTGAATACCGTAAAAAAATAAAAATAAAAACGTGGTAAAAAAAGCCATTTTTTGTCACCTTACATCACAAAAAGTGTAATAGCAAGCGATCAAAAAGTCACACGCACCCCAAAATAGTGCCAATCAAACCGTCATCTCATCCCACAAAAATCATACCCTACCCAAGGTAATTGCCAAAAAGCTGAATAAATTATGGCTCTCGGACTATGGAAACACTAAAACATGATTTTTTGGGTTTAAAAAAAGAAATCATTGTGTAAAACTTACATAAATAAAAAAGTATACATTTTAGGTATCGCCGCGTCCATGACAACCTGGTCTTTAAAAATACCACATGATCTAACCTGTCAGATAAATGTTGTAAATAACAAAAAATAAAAATGGTGCCAAAACAGCTATTTCTTGTTACCTTGCTTCACAAAAAGTGTAATATAGAGCAAAAAAAATCACATGTACCCTAAACTAGTACCAACAAAACTTCCACCCTATCCCGTAGTTTCTAAAATTGGGTCACTTTTTTGGAGTTTCTACTCTATGGGTGCATCAGGGGGGCTTCAAATGGGACATGGTGTCAAAAAAAACTGTTCAGAAAAATCTGCTTTCCAAAAACCGTATGGCATTCCTTTCCTTCTGCGCCCTGCCATGTGCCCATACAGCAGTTTACGACCACATATGTTTTTTTTCTGTAAACTACAGAATCAGGGCCATACATATTGAGTTTTGTTTGGCTGTTAACCCTTGCTTTGTAACTGGAAAAAATATTAAAATGGAAAATCTGCCCAAAAAGTGAAATTTTGGAATTATATCTCTATTTTCCATTAATTCTTGTGGAACACCTAAAGGGTTAACAAAGTTTGTAAAAATCAGTTTTGAATACCTTGAGGGGTGTAGTTTTTTTTAGATGGGGTCACTTTTATGGAGTTTCTACTCTAGGGGTGCATCAGGGGGGCTTCAAATGGGACATGGTGTAAAAAAAAACAGTCCAGCAAAATCTGCCTTCCAAAAACCATATGGCATTCCTTTCCTTCTGCGCCCTACCATGTGCCCGTACAGTAGTTTACAAACACATATGAGGTATTTCAGTCAACTACAGAATCCGGTCAATAATTATTGAGTTTTGTTTGGCTGTTAACCCTTGCTTTGTTACTGGAAAAAATGGATTAAAATGGAAAATTTGCCCAAAAATTTAAATTCAGAAATTTCATCTCCATTTGCCAATAACTCTTGTGGAACACCTAAAGGGTTAACAACATTTGTAAAATCAGTTTTGAATACATTTAGGGGTGTAGTTTCTTAGATGGGGTCACTTTTATGGAGTTTCTACTCTAGGAGTGCATCAGGGGGGCTTCAAATGGGACATGGTGTCAAGAAAACCAGTCCAGCAAAATCTGCCTTCCAAAAACCGTATGGCATTCCTTTCCTTCTGCGCCCTGCCGTGTGCCCGTACAGTAGTTTACGACCACATATGGGGTGTTTCTGTAAACTACAGAATCAGGGCCAAAAATATTGAGTTTTGTTTGGCTGTTAACCCTTGCTTTGTAACTGGAAAAAAAAAATTTAAATGGAAAATCTGCCAAAAAAGTGAAATTTTGAAATTGTAGCTCTATTTTCCATTAATTCTTGTGGAACACCTAAAGGGTTGACAAAGTTTGTAAAATCAGTTTTTTTTTTATCAGATACATTTTTTATTATTATTTTCATCATCAATTGACTGTCAGAACAAATGTCCAAGCATCACAAAGACGTAAAATCAGTTTTTAATACATTGAGGGGGGTAGTTTCTTAGAGTCACTTTTATGGAGTTTCTACTCTAGGGGTGCATCAGGGGGGCTTCAAACAGGACATGGTGTAAAAAAAAAACAGTCCAGCAAAACCTGCCTTCCAAAAACCGTATGGCATTCCTTTCATTCTGCACCCTGCCGTGTGCCCATACAGCAGTTTACGACCAGATATGGAGTGTTTCTGTAAACTACAGAATCAGGGCCATAAAGAGTTTTGTTTGGCTGTTAATCCTTGCTTTGTAACTGGAAAAAAAATATTAAAAAGGAAAATTGTATCTCTATTTTCCATTAATTCTTGTGGAACACCTAAAGGGTTATAGACGTTTGTAAAATCAGTTTTGAATACCTTGAGGGGTGTAGTTTCTAGCATGGGGTAATTTTTGGGTAGTTTCTATTATGTAAGCCTCGCAAAGTGACTTCAGACCTGAACTGGTCCCTAAAAATTGGGTTTTTGAAAATTTCAGAAAAATTTCAAGATTTGCTTCTAAACTTCTAAGCCTTGTAACATCCCCAAAAAATAAAATATAATTCCCCAAATGATCCAAACATGAAGTAGAGATATGGGGAATGTAAAGTAATAACTATTTTTGGAGGTATTACTATGTATTATAGAAGTAGAGAAATTGAAACTTGGAAATTTGCAATTATTTACAAATTTTCGGTAAATTTGGTATTTTTTTTATAAATAAATAAAAAAAATTGACTTAATTTTACCAGTGTCATTAAGTACAATATGTGACGAAAAAACAATCTCAGAATGGCCTGGATAAGTCAAAGCGTTTTAAAGTTATCACCACTTAAAGTGACACTGGTCAGATTTGCAAAAAAATGGCCTGGTCCTAATTTGAAATAAGGCTGTGTCCTAAAGGGGTTAGGGTGATTCTAAAAATTAATTGCAGTTGAACCCACTGATTTCGGTGGGACACTAGAGAGGTAAGCATGTTGCATTTCAACATGCCTGAAAATTTTGTTGTCACTGGAGATAAACCACTGTTCCTCTCTCGCAATTGAGAACACATGCACACTCACCAGAGCATGCAAGTGCGGGGGTGTGGTTAATAAGGACAACTGACAGCTATAAAAAAAAGGTACTGAAAAATGTACTCATTCAGAAAGTTGGTCACTCTGGCTGAACTCCAAATATCTTGAGTGCAAATGGGAGAAAATGAGAGAGTGGTCAGAAAGAAGCCTCTTCTCAGTAAAAGACACATAAAAGTCCATCAGGAGTTTGCAAAAAAGCACCTGAAGGACTCCCAGGGAAAAAACAAGATTCTCTGCAGAAAGTCAGGCACTGCTAATCACCTGCCCAATACCATCCCTACAGTGAAGCATGTTGGTGGCAGCATCATGCTGTGGAGGTGCTTTTCAGCAACAAGTGCAACGTGCCAGTCCACAGGGGTAGAACACGTGAGGTTCACGGTGGGCCGAAGTGTACAAACAGTTCATCGGTTACTCACGGTTTAGTAGACGCCTCCCTAGGCCAGCAGTGCAGTGAAGGGGAGAACAGCACTGGATTCTCCTGGGCACACTATATTACAGGGGACACCGGGCAGGTGGTGATCGAGGTGCCCTTGATGGTGATTGGGTTTCTGAGTGCTTGTGCGGCTGGGCCCCTGACTTAGGTAGTGTTGTGACGCCAGCACCTAGATGGTGCAAAATGTTGAGAGTGGTAGTAGTATGAAGTTAGAAGAATGAGGCAGGTTTAAATCCAACTGAGAACTTTACTATAGCCAGGTTCTTAATAACAATTTACATCCAGTAATGAAGCAGTCTCTGATACGCATGCAAGTTGGATGTGATGGATCCCAGTAACACGCTGTATATGTAGTTATGTCTCAGGCTATAGTAGGTAATTATGTACTCAATATTCAGCTCTTTGCCTTGCTTTAGTCTCAGTTGACGTAGTTCAAGTCTTAGTCTTCTACACACAAATGATGCAACAGAAATCTTATTTGTCCTTAAAGATAACAGTGAGGCTGCCAGAAGCTAATAAGTCCTTCACCTAGATACAAAGGCGCCTAGAGCCCAGAATAATGGCTTTGTCCTTCCTTTGTCTTTATCCACAATAAACTTGACAAACTTCCCTTGCTACTCCGGAAGAGTGAATGGTAGAATACAGACTTCACCTCTGCCTATCCTCCTGGCTTGACACTGAGATACAAGTTGGCTGAGAGGAGAGGGGACCTCTCCTTCCCCCTGGCTCCCCATTCCATCTCCTTCTTCAACTCCCTCTGAACACTCCCTCCTACATCTTCTCAACTGACTAACTAGGCCTGAACTGTGCTATATATACTGTGGTGCTGCCGCCATCTAGTGGTGGAATGTATGTAGTGCACCTGACAGCCTGGTAACAGGAATTTCACATAAGGATGAAATATAGCATGATATAACATGTGACACAATAAGCTTTTGCAGTGCCCACGTACATTAGCGGGATGCTGCACTAGTGCAGGGAGACTGATCAGAGTTGAGGAAAAGCTGAAAAGAGCAAAGTACAGATATATTCTTAGTGAAAATCTGATCCACAATGCTCTGGACCTCAAACTGGGCCAAAGGTTAACCTTCCAACAATTTAATGACCCTAAGCACACAGCCAAGACAACACAGGAGTGGGTTAGGAACAACCACTGTGACTGTCCTTGAGTGGCACAGCCAGACCCTTGACCATAACCCAATCAAACATCTCTACAGAGACCTGAAAATGTCTCTCCACTGTCCACATTGAACCTGACAGAGCTTAAAAGGATCCACAGAGATGAATGTCAGCAAATACCAAAATCCAGATATAAACCTTGTGGCATCATACCCAAGAAGAATGGAGGCTGTAGTCACTGCTAAAGGGGCTTTAATTAAGTCCTGAGTAAAGGGTCTAAATACTTATGTCACGATTCTAGGGGCACATTTATTAAGACTGATGGTTTAGACGCCAGTCTTAATAAAGCCCAAGTTATGAAGAGGCGCAGGTCTCTCCATAACTTCGGCACATCCAGCGCCAGTTCTAAATGTAAGACAGCGTCCAAGCTGCCTTACATTTAGACCATTTTCTACACCTAAAAGAGGCATAGAAAATTATGAATGAAACAGGCCTGCCGGCCCTTCCCCGCCCATGCCATGCCCGCAATCTTAGACCTGGCTTTAACGAGGAGAAGTCGCTGAAAGCGGCACAACTAACTGCTGCACTGTCATCTGCGCCTGAAATACGCCCAATTTAGGCGTATTTCAGTATAGTAAATTGTTGAATATCTTCTATATAAAAAGAATCTTCATATAAGGCCTCATGCACGCGACTGTTGTGTGCATCCGTGGCCGTTGTGCCGTTTTCCGTTTTTTTTTCGCGTACCCATCGACTTTCAATGGGTCCGTGGAAAAATCGGAAAATGCACCGTTTTGCAGCCGAGACCGTGATCCGTGTATCCTGTCCGTCAAAAAAATATGACCTGTCCTATTTTTTTGACGGACAACGGTTCACGGACCCATTCAAGTCAATGGGTCCGTGAAAGAACACGGATGCACACAAGATTGGCATCCGTGTCCGTGATCCGTGTCCGTAGGTTACTTTCATACAGACGGATCCAAAGATCCGTCTGCATAAAAGCTTTTTCAGAGCAGTATATATATCCGACAGTATATTCTAACACAGAGGCGTTCCCATAGTGATGGGGACGCTTCAGGTTAGAATATACAACGAACTGTGTACATGACTGCCCCCTGCTGCCTGGCAGGTGCTGCCAGGCAGCAGGGGGCAGACCCCCCCTCCCCCCCTGTAGTTAACACATTGGTGGCCAGTGCGGCCGCCCCCCCCCCCCTCCCTCCCCTGTAGTTAACTCGTTGGTAGAAAGTGCCCCCCCCTCCCCTGTAGTTAACTCGTTGGTGGCCAGTGGGCCCCCCTCCCTCCCCTGTAGTTAACTCGTTGGTAGAAAGTGCCCCCCCTCCCTCCCCTGTAGTTAACTCGTTGGTGGCCAGTGGGCCCCCCCCCTCCCTCCCCTGTAGTTAACTCGTTGGTGGCCAGTGGGCCCCCCCCCCTCCCTCCCCTGTAGTTAACTCGTCGGTAGAAAGTGCCCCCCCCTTCCTCCCCTGTAGTTAACTCGTTGGTGGCCAGTGGGCCCTCTCCCCTCCCTCCCCCTCCTAATTAAAATTTCCCCCCCTATCATTGGTGGCAGTGGAGCGTACCGATCGGAGTCCCAGTTTAATCGCTGGGGCTCCGATCGGTAACCATGGCAACCGGGACGCTACTGCAGCCCCGGTTGCCATGGTTACTTAGCAATTTGTAGAAGCATCATACTTACCTGCGAGCTGCGATGTCTGTGTCCGGTCGGGAGCTCCTCCTACTGGTAAGTGACAGGTCTGTGCGGTGCATTGCCTAATGATCTGTCACTTACCAGTAGGAGGAGCTCCCGGCCGGACACAGACATCGCAGCTCGCAGGTAAGTATGATGCTTCTACAAATTGCTAAGTAACCATGGCAACCGGGACTGCAGTAGCGTCCCGGTTGCCATGGTTACCGATCGGAGCCCCAGCGATTAAACTGGGATTCCGAGGGAGGGGAGAGGGCCCACTGGCCACCAACGAGTTAACTACAGGGGAGGGAGGGGGGGGCCCACTGGCCACCAACGCGTTAACTACAGGGGAGGGAGGGGGGGCCCACTGGCCACCAACGAGTTAACTACAGGGAGGGAGGGGGGGCCCACTGGCCACCAACGAGTTAACTACAGGGGAGGGAGGGGGGGGCTGGCTACCAACGAGTTAACTACAGGGGAGGGAGGGGGGCCCACTGGCCACCAATGAGTTAACTACAGGGGGGAGGGGGGTGCCGGCCGCACTGGCCACCAATGAGTTAAAAACAGGGGGGGGGTCTGCCCCCTGCTGCCTGGCAGCACCTGCCAGGCAGCAGGGGGCAGTCATGTACACAGTTTTTTTGTATATTCTAACCTGAAGCGTCCCCATCACCATGGGAACGCCTCTGTGTTAGAATATACTGTCGGATCTGAGTTTCACGATGTAGCTCATATCCGACAGTATATTCTAACATAGAGGCGTTCCCATGGTGATGGGGACGCTTCAAGTTAAAATGTTCGGGTGTCCGCTTGTGAGCTCCGTTTGAAGGGGCTCACAAACGTCCCCGAACGCATCCGTCCAGCCCTAATGCATTCTGAGTGGATGCGGATCCGCTCAGAATGCATCAGTCTGGCAGCGTTCAGCCTCCGCTCCGCTCAGCAGGCGGACACCTGAACGCTGCTTGCAGCGTTCGGGTGTCCGCCTGGCCGTGCGGAGGCAAGCGGATCCTTCCAGACTTACAATGTAAGTCAATGGGGACGGATCCGTTTGAATATGAGACACTGTGGCTCAATTTTCAAACGGATCCGTCCCCCATTGACTTTCAATGTAAAGTCTGGACGGATCCGTCTGAGGCTACTTTCACACTTAGAAATTTTTTAACAATATAATGCAGACGGATCCGTTCTGAACGGAGCCACCGTCTGCATTATATGAGCGGATCCGTCTCAGACGGATCCGCTCTGAACGCAAGTGTGAAAGTAAAGGGACTCCTGACTTTACATTGAAAGTCAATGGGGACGGATCCGTTTGCAATTGCACCATATTGTGTCAACGTCAAACGGATCCGTCCCCATTGACTTGCATTGTAATTCAGGACGGATCCGTTTGGCTCCGCACGGCCAGGCGGACACCAAAACGACTTTTTTTTCATGTCCGTGGATCCTCCAAAAATCAAGGAAGACCCACGGACGAAAAAACGGTCACGGATCACGGACCTACGGACCTCGTTTTTGCGGACCGTGAAAAAATACTGTCGTGTGCATGAGGCCTAAAAGAGAGGATAAAAAAAAACATTAAAAAAATTATATGATCCTTCAGGCGGACATAATCGCCTCTAAGTTCTTTTATCGAGTATCTTAATTTGATTTGTGCAAAAAGTGAAACAAAGGGACAATTGTCTATGCAAAAATATATATGTAATTTATTATACACAATTCAAACCAAGAATAAAAAAAACAATACAATTGCAAAGACAAACAATAAAGCTGTAAATGAATACCCAAAATATGCAGCATAGTGGTGCTAACACACCACTATCTCACCAGCACAGTACAACTTAAAGTTACTTATGACAAAATGGCAATGCTATACTTTTAACAAACAGACCAATGATTTATATACCAGGAGAAACTTAGGATCTTCTGTTTACCAAACAGGCTATAACATGATAAAACACGGATTATACAGTAAGAACAAATGTTATCCCTTGACTCTGTTTCAAAATGACCAATCAAAAATATATTATATTTATATGACAAAATATCCAGCTCAGCAATCAGACTGCGGAATATAACTTCCCAAGGGTTAAGTCCTCTTTTCAAATAATGCCAGGTCTTCCATTAGCAATATGCATCTTTGCTAAGAGAATAATCAGCATTATGGAGGCGCCTAACACTATATATTCCCACAGTATGGGGACTTTTGGCTATATAACAAGAGAAATATCTTATTAATATCACGAGCAATAAGCACAGCATACGTTACCGGGCCAAAGATAGACAGAGTTTCAGATGGGACCAGTTCTCAAGAACTTTCCTAGTAGTCAAAATATAATCCAAGTTTCTTTTGGTATATCTTTCTTGTGGTCAGTTTTCGTTTGTGAGTTTTTCTTTTTTGGTGAGCCTCCCTGATGCTCTGCACACAAGTAATTATTCCCCACCTTATCTAAGAATCATCCCCTTCTGGTTTAGAGATTTCCAATCAGATAAGGTGGGTGTAATCGTAACACCTAGATGTTCGGGTTCGACCGAACTTCACAAAAAAGTTTGCGTTCGGGACCCGAACTTGACCCCGAACCCCATTGAAGTCAATGGGGACCCGAACTTTAGAGCACTAAAATGACTTTAAAAACAAATGTGGATTGGGGAATGACTTAAAATAACATAAAATCCGTAAAAATAAAAATAATAATCTTGATCTTGGAGGACGAGGTCCATATGGAGTAGGAGGTTGAGAAGGCGGTGGATGTGGCGGTGTAGGTGGAAGCGGCGGTGGAGGAGGACGAGGTAGCCTACACTGCTTTTTTGTTTTATTTATTTATTTATTTTTTTAATTAGGATACACCCCAAAACATTGGGAAATATAACCTGTGATAACACCCTCCAGCCATGCTAAACAAACGTTCCGACAATACACTGGCTGCAGGGCAGGCCAGCACCTCCAAGGCGTAAAGGGCAAGCTCAGGCCATGTGCCCAATTTGGAGACCCAGAAGTTGAAGGGGGCAGACCCATCAGTCAGTATGTGTAGGCGTGTGCACACATACTGCTCCACCATGTCGCACGTCCCCGTGATGTCCATGATCCAATTGGAAATGTTCTCTATCAACTTTCGATGTTCTTTTATGCGCCTACCATGGTGATCATGGGTAACAGAGAATCAGGGTTCCAGGCTGGAGAGGGAGCCTGAGAAAGGGATACAAAATCCAAGGGAGGTCAATGAATGAAATTAAATGTAATCAAGCGTAAATGTGGGACAAAGTATTGAAGCAGAAGCTTCCAAGTTAAAGAGGGGGCGCGCGGCAATTACCCACTCCCGACTTGGGGAGGCAGTGACGATAAATAACAATACAGGACTCTTAAGATGCCCTGTTATTGGAATGATTAATACAAAATTATAGGGAATGTCACTGGGGTATTTTGGATTTGGAAACATTAGACAGGAGAGGCCCTGCTGCTGCTTTGTTGACTCTAGATAACTTCTGCCTGATCGCACGTCCCCGTGACGTCTACGATCCATTTGGATATCTTCTCTATCAACTTTCTATGTTCTTTTCCGCGCCTACCATGTTGATCACAGTTATCAGCGAATCAGGGTTCCATGACGGAGAGGGAGCGTGAGAAAGCGATACCACATCCAAGAGAGGTCAAAGGATGAAATTAAATGTTGATCGAGCAGAAAAGTGGGACAAATTATTAAAGCCAAAGCTTACAAGTAAAGGAGTCAATTAAAGAAGTATTTTTGAAATTGAATTCCCTGTCACCTATGCAGAGCAGGGGTTTGTATACAGCAAAATTGGTAAAATGTCACCTGACAATGTAACAGACGATATTTTGAAATTTATGTCCCTGTCAGCTATGCAGAGCAGGGGTTTATTCACTGCAAAAATGGTAAAATGTCACCCAAGAATGTAGCAGACGCTTTTGCACCCTGCTCCCTCTTTTGCTGTGCTGGCGCCTCTGTGCGACCACCGCCTCTTCCTCTGAACTAGACAGGTCACTCGCATGACCTTGATTCCATGTGGGGTCTAGTATCTTATCATCCTCCACATCATCTTCCACCCACTCTTTACCCCTGCCCTCCTTGTCGGTCTGCATACTGCATAAAGCCGCAACAGTTGGCATCTGTGTTTTGTCATCATCAGATACGTGCTGCGGTGGTCTGCCAATGTCCTCATCCTGAAACATAACTGGTTGAGCATCAGTGCACTCAATCTCTTTCACTTCTGGGGCAGGGCTATGTATATGGCCCACGGAAACCCTGCCAGCAGAGTTATCAAAAAGCAGAAGAGACTGCTGCATGACTTGGGGCTCAGACTGCTTGCCTGATTTGCAAGGGGGTGAGTTGAAAGACAGATGGCCATGGGCTGTAGGTGCCAACTCTGATCTTTCAGCATGAGAATGGGTAGTAGACAATGCAAATGAACTGTAGGCACTGTCAGCCCCCCAATCTACTATAGTCTGTACATGTTCTGGCCTCACCTGATTCGTACTGTCCTAAATGCAGTGTAGGTGGCAAATGTACTTTCTAGCGCAAAAGATGATCATTTGTCACCCAACAATGTAACAGACGAATTAGTGAAATGTATTTCCTTGTCCACTATGTAGAGTAAGAGTATATCACACCCAAAAATTTGTGAATTTCACCCAAAAATGCAACAGACAAATTAGTGAAATTTGTTTACCTGTCTACTAGGTATAGCAGGGGTATATTTCACAGCTAAAAATTTGTGAATTTCACCCAAAAATGTAACAGACAAATTAGTGAAATTTGTTTACCTGTCTACTAGGTAGAGCAGGGTTATATCACAGCCCAAAATTGTTGAATTTCACCCGAATATTTAACAGACAATTTAGTGAAATTTGTTTAACTGTCTACTAGGTATAGCAGGGGTATATCACAATCTTTATTTATGAGGTAGCGGTCCATATGGAGTAGGAGCTTGAGGAGGCGGTGGACATAGCGGTGTAGGTGGAAGCGGCGGTGGAGGAGGACGAGGTAGCCAACACTGGTTTTTGGTTTTAATATATATATTTTTTTATTAATTAGGGTATACCCCAAAAGAGTGGGAAATATCAAAAATACAACAATGAGCAATTGTGCTATAGTATAACAATGGCTGGGTAATGCCGGTATACATGTCTATTCTGCACAAGGTAAGGTACGGACAAGTCCTGTGGGATCCATGCCTGGTTTATTTTAATGAACGTGAGCTTGTCCACATTGGCTGTGGACAGGCGGCTGCGCTTGTCTGTGATAACACCCCCTGCCATGCTAAACACACGTTCAGACAATACACTGGCTGCAGGGTAGGCCAGCACCTCCAAGGGGTAAAGGGCATGCTCAGACCATGTGCTCAATTTGGAGACCCAGAAGTTGAAGGGGGCAGACCCGTCATTCAGTACGTGTAGGCGTGTAGACACATACTGCTCCACCATGTTGCTGAAATGCTGCCTCCTGCTAAGACGTTTCATATCAGCTGGTGGTGCTGGTTGTTGTGGCGTGCTGACAAAGCTTTTCCACATTTCGTCCATGCTAACCCTGCCTTCTGAGGTGCTGGTGGTGCCCCAGCTGCATTGGTGACCTCTTCCTCTGCCTTCACCTTGTGCTTCCACTGTGCCCCCGCTGTCAGATGGGAATGTCACTAGCAGAGCGTCAACCAGTGTGCACTTGTACTCGCGCATCTTAAGATCATGCTCCAGTTACATAATTAAGGACGGTGCGTTGTCCTTGTAACGGGGATCCAGCAGCGTGGCCACCCAGTAATCAGCACAAGTTAGAATGTGGGCAACTCGGTGGTCATTGCGGAGACACTGCAGCATGTAATCGCTCATGTGTGCCAGGCTGCCCAGAGGCAACGACAAGCTGTCCTCTGTTGGAGGTGTATCGTCTGTATCCTCTGTATCCCCCCAGCCATGCACCAGTGATGGCCATGAGCTGGTTTGGGTGCCACCCTGCTGTGAACACGGTTCCTCCTCCATCTCCTCCTCCTCAAACTCCACCTCGTCATCCTCCAGAACTGTACCCTGGCTGGACAATTGTGTACCTGGCGTTTGTGGGTGCAGGAACCCACTCTCTGAGCCACTTGTGAATGACTGGCCAGAAAGCCTCTCAAAAATGATCCCTCTTCCTCCTCCTCCTCCTCCTGTGCCATATCCTCTTCCATCATAGCCAGACGCGTTTTTTTAAGGAGGTATAGAAGTGGGATAGTAACGCTGAGAACGGCGTTATCGGCACTGGCCATGTTGGTGCAGTACTTGAAACAGCGCAACAAGGAACACAGGTCTCGCATGGAGGCCCAGTCATTGGTGGTGAAGTGGTGCTTTTAAGCAGAGCGACTCACCCGTGCGTGCTGCAGCTGAAACTCCACTATTGCCTGCTGCTGCTCGCACAGTCTGGCCAGCATGTGCAAGGTGGAGTTCCACCTTGTGGGAACGTCACATATGAGGCGGTGAGCGGGAAGGCCAGAGTTACGCTGCAGCGCTAACAGGCGAGCAGCAGCAGGGTGAGAACGGCGAAAGCGTGCAAAGACGGCCCATATGCGACGTGCACTTTATGCAGCAGCTCTGACATATCGGGGTAATTTTTAAGGAACTTCTGTACCACCAAATTCAGCACATGCTACAGGCAAGGGATGTGCGTCAAACCGGCTAGTCCCAGAGCTGCTATGAGATTTCGCCCATTATCGCACACCACCAGGCCGGGCTTGAGGCTCACTGGCAGTGTGGGGTATGTTGCCCAAACAGATCAGTTTTAAAACTGCCTACTGTCGTTTACCCCTGGCTGTGCTGAAGTTGGTGGTGAAGGTGTTATGCTGACCAGATGAGGAGGCGGTAGAGGATGAGAAAGCGGAGTAGGAGGAGGAAGCAACAGGAGGCAAACTTCATTTCCCGTGGTGGAAGGACATGCGCCAAACTGCTATCCGCCTCAGGCCCAGCCGCCACTGCATTTACCCAGTGTCCTGTTAGGGAGATATAACGTCCCTGACCGTGCTTACTGGTCCACGTATCCGTAGTTAGGTGGAGCTTGCCACAGACGGAATTGCGCAGTGCACAGCTGATTTTGTCCCCTACTTGGTTGTGCAGGGAAGGGATGGCTCACCTGGAAAAGTAGTGGCAGCTGGGCACGACTTACTGTGGGACAGCCACCGCCATAAGGCTTTTAAAACTCTCAGTCTCCACCAGACGGAATGACAGCATTTCAAAGGCCAGTAATTTTGAAATGCTGCCATTCAGGGCCAGGGATCGTGGGTGGGTAGGGGGGTACTTCCTCTTCCGCTCCACTGTTTGGGAGATGGAGAGCTGAACGCTTCCGTGGGACATTGTGGATATGCTTGGTGACCCAGGTGGTGGTGTTGCTGGCAGATCCTCTGTTTGTGGGGCAGCAGGTGCCACTGTCACTCCAGAGGTCGATGAAGAGGCCGAGACTGCAGCAGAAGAGGAAGCAGGAGGAGCCAGACCTTTCTTGGTTTTTGAGGTGTCTACTCCACTGCAGCTCGTGCTTTGCACTTAGATGCCTGGTCATGCAGGTTGTGCTCAGGTTGAGAACGTTTAAGCCTCGCTTCAGGCTCTGATTGCACACCGCGCAAACCACTTGTGTCTTGTCGTCAGCACATTGTCTGAAGAACTGCCATCCCAGGGAACTTCTTGGAGCTGGCTTTGGTGTGCTCAGTCCCTTTGCTGCAGTGGGCAGTAGCATGGGGACTGTCTAGGGGACGGTTGCTCCGCTTTTGCACCCTGCTCCCTCTTCTGCTGTGCTGGTGGCTCTGTGCGACCACTGCCTCTTCCTCCGAACTACACAGGTCACTCGCATGACCTTGATTCCATGTGGGGTCGAGGACCTCATCGTCCTCCACATCATCTTCCACCCAGTCTTCACCCCTGCCCTCCTTGTCAGTCTGCACACTGCAGAAAGCCACAGCAGTTGGCACCTGTGTTTCGTCATCATCCGAGACGTGCGGCGGTGGTCCTCCCATGTACTCATCTTAAAACATAAGTGGTTGGGCATCTGTGCACTCAATCTCTTCCACTTCTGGGGCAGGGCTAGGTGGATGTCCCTGGGAAACCCTGCTAGCAGAGTCATCAAAAAGCAGAAGAGACTGCTGCATGACTTGGGAGTCAGACTGCTTGGCTGATCTGCAAGGGGGTGAGGTGAAAGACAGATGGCCATGGGCTGTCTTGATTGGCACCAGTGATATTCCTTGAACAGAGTGCGGTTCCTCACTTTACTACAGATCTTCAATGCGTAGGCTTTATAAGTCCCTCTGGAGAACCTTATCCATTGCATGACTTGGATGGTCAAGATACAGTTAAGAGATGTTTAGTTATGGAAAAAACACACGTGAGGATGGGTTAGTACACATGTTTGTTCATACGATACCAATCCTGGTTTCCGTCTTTAGCTGGAACCTTGATATCTCTTGGCCTATCTTTATCCAACTCCTTCTATCTTGCGAAGTCGTGAGCTAGGATGGCAAACACGTAATTAGTTAATGTGCACCCATTTTTCTACAAATTCACACCCCTTAGGGATTTTTATTTTGTAGACCACTGGTGACAACTTGTCTATGATGACATAAGGTCCTTTATAGGAAAGTAAGAACTTTCTCTCCTTCACTTGATCCCGAGCGAAGTTATAGAGATAAACCTGATTGGAAATTTGATATTCCTTTTGTATAATCTTCAGTTCGTAGTATGTCTTAGCACTTATTGCGATTTCTCTATATTCTTCTGGGCGAACGCAAAAGCATGCTGAAGGTGCTTGCGTAAATTTTCCAGATATTGATTAGATGTTGTAGCATTTATTAAATTGTGGTCTGTCGTCCGGTAGAGCAAATGCTGGGGTAACACCATCTTCCTGCCTATGATCATTTCGAAGGGAGAAAGTTTGGTTGCTGCGCTTGGGGTGGCTCTGATGGCCATAAGAACCAAAGGCAACTTGACATCCCAGTCCTTACTGGATTCATTGACAAACTTTTTTTAAATGTTTACAATGGATTGGTTGTAGCATTCCACTCCACCACTAGAGGCTGGCCGATAAGCTATATGCAGCTTCCTTTTTACCCCCAGTATTTCCCACATCTTTGTCATCACCTCACTAGTGAAATTACTTCCATGATCATATCGATGCGTTGGGCAAGACCAAACCTGGAAAATATGTGGTTAATGAAAAGAGATGCACATACGCTTGAACTGCATGTTTTACAAGGCAACATTCCACCCATTTTGTGAACAAGCAAGTCACGGTTAACATGTATCTGTTGCCTTTTGATGAGGTTGTTACTGGTCCGATTAAGTAACATAGTAACATAGTAACATAGTATATAAGGCTGAAAAAAGACATTTGTCCATCCAGTTCGGCCTGTCATCCTGCAAGTTGATCCAGAGGAAGGCAAAAAAAAAAAAAAACTGTGAGGTAGAAGCCAATTTTCCTCACTTTAGGGGAATAAAAAATTCCTTCCCGACTCCAATCAGACAATCAGAATAATTCCCTGGATCAACGACACCTCTCTAGTAGCTATAGCCTGTAATATTATTACACTCCAGAAATACATCCAGGCCCCTCTTGAATTCCTTTATTGTACTCACCATCACCACCTCCTCAGGCAGAGAGTTCCATAGTCTCACTGCTCTTACCGTAAAGAATCCTCTTCTATGTTTGTGTACAAACCTTCTTTCCTCCAGACGCAGAGGATGTCCCCTTGTCACAGTTACAGTGCTGGGGATAAATAGATGATGGGATAGATCTCTGTACTGACCGCTGATATATTTATACATAGTAATTAGATCTCCCCTCAGTCAATTTGGATGTCCGACCATGGCATGGACATCCCCCTTTTTATCAGTGGCGCCCGATGAGTGGGTGCCTGTGGCTTGAATTGAGGGCAGATTAGACATCCTTGACAATACGTGCGAACGTCTTGCAACATATGTGGCCAATAAGTGTAGTCCCATAACAAATCGTACGTTAACTTTTCACCTTGATGCCTAGCTGTTGGTGCATCATGGGCATGTTGTAGCATAAAACCTCGGTATGTTGCGGGAACTACCCATTGCGTGATACCATTCTTCGATGTCCTAATTAACAACCCATCCTGTAACGAGAATTGGGACTTACCCTTCATCAAAATCCGTAACTCCTCTTTGCCATCGCAGTCTTCCGTATTTATGGGTTAATTCTGTGGATCTTCAATTTGTTTATAAAAGGTACCAATAACTGGATCCCCCTTTTGGCTTGCGATGAGATCCTCACTAGGGGAATCTTGGCTCCATTGCGACACATTGGCTTCAGTTCCCTTTTGGGCCAGACTTCTTGTTGTTGCATCCACTTGGACAGTTCCCATGAGGTCACCCACGTCCAAAACTTCTCCATTGATGGATGCTTTTTTTAGCGATAGAGTCTGCTAGATCATTTCCTTCTTTATCCATACCCGGATATTTTGAATGACCCCTTACTTTTTTTCAGTAAATGGTAAGACTGTGGGTAATAACCATCTCATCGATTTTACAAAACATCTTACCATGCTTGACTGGCTTAGTATTGCCTCTCATCATGTTGGATCTTTTCCATCCGGGGAAATACTCCACAAAGCTATTACGAATATAATCAGAATCTGTGATTATGGCAAACTCTTTAATATTATATTAGATAGCCATTTGTACGGCTTTGTACACAGCGGTAAGTTCTGCGACCTGGCTACTTTTGGGACCGATTTTGTATCCGACAGACATATCCAGGAATATATTATTCCATACGCTTCTGACACCTGCAACCAGTATACGCTCAGTTCCTATAGCCGTATGGAAAGAACACTCCTTCTCATAAGATTTATATGGAGATGAAGATTGCTCTTCCAGGAAATCATTTTCTGGTGACTTACATTTATGTTCCGCAATGGAACAATCATGAAGTTCAGCTAATCCTTGAGCAACTGGGTTCTTATTATTTTGTTTATACCTGATCTTCAACGGCCATCTCATTAAGAACATCGTCCAAGTGGTTATCCTGCTATTTGACATATTTCCATCCTTGATCCTATCACTTTGCAAATATTGTAGTGGTTGATGTGCAGTTTCCACAATGATCTTTTTGCCTTGAATAAAGCTCCTGAAATATTGCAAAGCCCACACTGTTGACAATAATGCTTTCTCACAATTATTGAATTTTACCTCAACCGGTGATAAGGATTTGCTGGCATAGGCGATAATCTTGTTCAGGTTTTCCTTCTTCTGGAAAAGGACTGCACTCACGCTTTTGTCGGTGAAACCCGTTTCCACGAATAAAGGTTTTCCACCCTCTGGATAGCCAAGGCACGGGGCCTGGACAAGCTTGGCTTTGAGTTCATTCGCAGCTTGCTCATGATGCTCACTCCATTCACATTTCACTTCTTTCTTCAGCATCTGCAAAAGAGGTTTTGTAATTTCGGCATAATTATCTATGAACTTACGGGAATAGTTCATCATGCCCAAGAATAATCTCAACTCCTTGAGATTTGTAGGTGACTTGGTGTTGATCACTGCCTCCACCTTCTTCTTCAGTGGGTTGATTCCATCAGCAGTGATTTCGTGACCTAGGAAATTAACCTTGGCACGACACCATTGAGCCTTCTGCAAAGAAAGTTTCATACCAGCTTTTCTCAGTTGGGTTAATACATGCCTCAGTTCTGCAATGTGTTCCTCAAAAGTCATGAGTTTGATTCGGATGTCCTCCACATCGGATAAGGTACCTCGTTCAGTGGCATCAGGCATTGCCTTATGCATGAACACAGCAAATTCATGGCCCGCATTTATGTACCCGAAGGGTAGTCGGGTTCATGCATATTGTTGCTTTCCAAATGTGAAGGCCAGTTTGTACTGATCCCTTTCATCCACTTTAATCGTCCAATATCTTTGTGCACAGTCAAGGGCGGTGAAAATGTTGGATCCTTGAATTTGTACCAAACATTAGTCAATATATGGCACGGGCCACCCGGACATGTAAAAACGTTTGTTTAATTGCCTTAGGTCCAAGCAGAGACAAAATTGACCATTGGGTTTGAGGACTCCAAGTATAGGATGGTTGAACGAGCTATGTATCAGACGGATGATGCCCCTCCTCTCCAGGTTTTTGATGATTTCCGATAGTGACTCATAAGCCGCCAGCGGAAGTCGGTATTATTTGACAAAGACAGGGGGTGCATCGAGATCCATCTGGATTCTTGCAACATGTAGGTCTGTTTCTCCACAGTCATAAGAATCCTTGGCAAACATGTCCTGGAATTCTGTGAAGAGGTCCTTTAGCTGTTGACGCTCTGACTCATTGGAGCATGCATTAGCTATAGAGATTTGCTCTTTCACCCGCTCCTGAAATTCTGAAAAGGTTTCAGGCTGACTTAACTAAATGACCCCCTTAATTTTCAATAAATTAATAAAGATTTCGGTACTGAGGGCAGAATGATGGGGAAAAACTTTTTCTATTCTAGATTTTTTCTATTTAGCACAAGACCTCAACATAACAAAATATGAAAAAAGGGAAATACCTTGAAGCCTTTCTGAATACATTTTATATGTAAATCCACAAAATTATTTGTGCTTTTACCATATACTTTTTCCCCAGATTATATGTGCCCACTGATTTTAATATTTCCAATTTTACTATAACTGCTGGGTAAACTGTGACACAAGATGTGGGCTCCACGTAGATCATCTTGCAACTCGGGTGCTTTCTTTGTCCTTTGAAATGCACATTTTGAAAAAATTGGTGTCCCAGAAAATTTTAAAGGGGTTCTTCGGGACCTAAACAGTGATCGGTGGTGATCTGACATCCATGACCTCTTCCAGTCTGCACTCTGAAAGGGGCACATCACCCCTGCGAGGAAAGAGCATTAACACCCTTAAAACATACAAAATAAAATAGACCCACTGCTGGGTATCTAGTTCACAAAAAAAAACTAAGATTAACAAAATCCAAGAAATATGGTGAGGTTGGGGTAGACAAGCTCTCATTGCTGCTATTGCAGGGGCTTTTTTTTTTTGCATAAACAAGTAACATCACTAAAATAAACTGTTACAACTGGTATCGAACCGTATTGAGAGGGTGTCCTGCACAGTTTGACTTTATCTAATGAGTGCTGCCAGTGGCAGACTTTGCAGGGACACACACCCAATTGATTACACCCAGCTGAACTGGCAATTCATTCATACGCTTCTAGTAGGAATAATTGAGGAATGACAAGTAGTTACCAATACAGACATGTCAGAAGAGGTGAAAGGTTCTCTTTAATGGGTGATGACAATCTGCAAAGTGATGTGATCTCTACAGGTATCACAATATACCCAGGCTATAAGGCATGCACAGCAGACAGCCAGATCTCTTTAATGTGTACAAGGCTGGTGACCTGTATGCCCCCTATTATGGTGCTGGCTGTGCAGTGTAGTTTCTTTACAGGTATGGCCTTGCTGAAGTTTCAGGGAAATTAGCTTATACGTAATTCATAGAAGCAAATTTGCAGAATTGTCTTTATTCATAAGTTTCATTTGTCACTTCTTCAAACTAATTCATAAATTTGGTCTTTCCAGTCAATGAAATACAGCCATTCAGCAAGTTTCATAGGCAAAGCCTTAACTCTAGGGTCAGCAGATCAGTCATCGGAGAGTCACATTTCTCTTTTATAAATAAACACCCCATCCTGCAACCGGATCTCTTCTGGTCAGAAACTGAACATGACAGTTTCACATCTGCATTCCAAAATCTCCTATGATTTTTCTGAAATTGATATTGCATTAATATTTAGCTTTGCCAGATGTCCACTTTTAAAGAATTTATGTGAAAATAGCTTGGAATTTTGTTAAATAAATTATACTGTATAAAAGGGGACCCCTGCTTGAACTATTCCTAATTGATGAAAGGGTACCTTGAAAAAAAGCAGCAGGTGCAAAAGTACCTCCATGCTGGTATCTATAGTTGTAAGCTGCAAAGAAACCTGGCACACATAGTCGATATGCCATATATTTTTCACCATGGAATTGATTGCAGAAAATCTACAAAATGTGAAAGCACCAGCAAAATGGACAATATTTTGCAAAATATCATCCATACACTGTTGAACAAATCCTCTAAAGTTACCTGAATAAAAAACAAATAGTTTAGACCAGTTAAATCCTTGTCACTCTAGCGTAGATTCACAGTGGTTCTTGCTGGTCTTTTTTTATTTTCTTTGATGGCATGCCATATATGCAAGTGATCCCTGCAACCAATAACTGGCTCCAGCTGTCATGTCATGCATGTTATACATGTTACAAGTTCCCCAGAAGAAGCCAGGTTTACTGACGAAACGGCGTTGGGTCAGGAGTCGGCCGAGAGATCTTTGCACCACTCAGGGTATGTTTAATCTTGTCCATGTACTCTAACCTCAATCTCTACAATTGCCTCCTTTGCACTTTGTTTGGGGCGTTGCTGTCATGAGGTTTTGAGGTATGCTTTTTTAGCTAGCAGTCTTTTTTCCCTGTTGTTATTTTCGTGCACTGATCTCCCGGCCTCTCCTTGGGTCCTGCTCCTCATCTGTGTGTCCTGCCTTGTGCTGCCGTCTTTTATTTTGCATGTATGTATTGTTCATATATATTTATAATAAAGTCTTTTGGATTTTCATATATACGAAAGTCAGTTTCATTTTTTGGTGATTATGTTACAATTACTACTGAGACCAGAGATTGGCTGCAGAGTCACTTGGATGTATGGAACGAAAAGAAGAAATGGCTCCGGCAGCATTCCGCAACATCCAATATTCTTTTATTGTAACCTCAAGACACAATACAGCAATGTTTCGACTGCCAAGCAGTCTTTGTCAAGCCTAATGACACCAAAAACCTTAGGCATATATATACCCCCCACATAAAATGCACGCCCCTTAACATCATCAATGTAAAATACATAATAGAATGCACATGTCCACAAACTAGATTGCACCTGGTTGTAAATCCGCCGCAGTCATGTTGTTGAAGTCGGCGTTCTCCAGTGTGTAATGCGCAGTTGCGCCTCAATACATTTGCGTCACCGGATGTGTCACTCTTGGATGTATGGAACGTCATCACTGCAGAAAAAAAAACAGGTGCGGATCCACAAAACATTGGCTCTGGACCTGCAGGGGATTTAGCAGTCTAATGGTGTTTGAGTTTCTATTTTATAACATTTCCTGCAGCTGTACAGAAAGTATTTTGAAAAACTATACAACTTGTCTTTGTGCAATGACTAAGCATTATTTCCAGAAATTATAATAATCCTGTAAGTCTGTTACTTCAACATGATACCCACATAAACATGAGGAGGCCAGTAGACCCATACAAATCTAGCCATGGTTGGTTTGGACTCCATAAACATAGTGCTGTGAGTCACCAGTTCCTACCACTACCACCATAGCACTAATAACAGTAAAGCAGTAGCTTGTATAAAGTATAAAATTGACACAAAGCCTACCTGGGTAGCCATGGATGGTGAGCAATGCCTCTGGTTTGGAATCCATGGGAAACAGCTGTTCTGAATAGAAATAGTTTGTAGTGACAAAAATCAGGAGACAAAATTTGTAGTTGATCAAACAGAAAGTAATCGTAGGCAGAGTTCATGCAAAAAGATAATCCAAGCAGAAGGTCACTGGCAAGGCAACTGACAAATCAACCTAGTTGCTCAGGCAAAGAGCAGACAGTAAGGAGTCATTAAATAGCCATAGAGTTCAGTACTGCACTCGTTAACAACTGATTAGTTGCCGAATTAGGTAGTCAGTAGAAGGTCTGGAGTGAGTTTATTTACATGATCTGTCCTGGGTATTTTTTAGAATGCTTGGTTTGGCAGTCTGTATTAGTTTAAGTGGTCTGCGCTGGGTCTGTACTAAGAGGGTCTGGTTTGGGGATCTGTATTTAGGGGGACTGGTCAGGGGTTTGCATTGATTTAGGGTGATATGGTCTTGGAGCTTAGTTTAGAGATGGAGGTCTGTATTTTAGGGGGAATGTATTTATTCCTGGGTCTGTAGTTTTTTAGTAGGATTGAACTTGGGTATGAAATTTTTACTGTTACTATAGTGGCTAGGATAGCTGCAAAAGCCAGGGGCAAAAGATGTCAACAAAAAAACTCTGCAGTCATCAAAAGAAGTCCTCATAGTAGTCTGGGCCAGATGAAGACAATAAGGCCCCTTTCACATGGGGCGAGTATTCCGCGCGGATGCGATGCGTGAGTTGAACGCATTGCACCCGCACTGAATACCGACCCATTCATTTCTATGGGGCTGTTCACATGAGCAGTGATTTTCACGCATCACTTGTGTGTTGTGTGAAAATTGCAGCATGCTCCTCCTTGTGCGCTTTTCATGCAACGCAGGCCCCATAGAAGTGAATGGGGTTGCGTGAAAATCGCAAGCATCCGCAAGCGATTTTCACGCACGGTTGCTAAGAGACGATCGGGATGGAGACCCGATCATTATTTTTATCCCTTATAACATGGTTATAAGGTAAAATAATAGCATTCTGAATATAGAATGCATAGTAAAATAGCGCTGGAGGGGTTAAAAAAAATTAAAAATAATTTAACTCACCTTAGTCCACTTGATCGCGCTGCCCGGCATCTCGTCTGTCTCCTTTGCTGAACAGGACCTGTGGTGACGTCACTCTGGTCATCACATGTTCAATCACATGATCTTTTACCATGGTGAAGGATCATGTGATGGATCATGTAATGACCGGAGTGACATCACCACAGGTCCTGTTCCTGCAATGAATGCTCACCACAGGTCCTGTTCAGCAAAGGAGACAGAAGAGATGCCGGGCAGCGCGATCAAGTGGACTAAGGTGAGTTAAATTATTTTGTAATTTATTTTTTAACCCCTCCAGCGCTATTTTACTATGCATTCTGTATTCAGAATGCTATTATTTTCCCTTATACCTATGTTATAAGGGAAAATAATACAATCTACAGAACACCGACCGCGAGTGCAAAACGCATTACAATGTTTTGCACTCACGCGGAAAAATCGCGTGTGTTCCCGAAACGCACCCGCACATTTTCCCGCAACGCCGGTCTGAATGAGGCCTAAGGAAAGAGAATATGGACAGTCAGAGAAGATGTCACCTGAGAGTCACTGGATTTATAGAAAATCTGTTACCTCTTTTGATACATCTGGCCTAATTGACAACAGGGTATTACCGTTGCCTTGAAAAAAGGACTTGTCTCTACACATTCTGATATTATCAGCAATGATTGGACACTGCATGTATGTAGAGACACAGCCGGTTGACAAAGAAGAATGGTAATTTCCAGTTGTCTGTCCTAGCACAGAAAGGTGATTTCCTATAGATATAGGCGCTAGACAAGGTGGCAAAAGAGAAATGGAGCCCATGTTTTGTGAACTCCAAGAGCTTGTGGTCTGCTTACTAGGGCACATGCATGTTTATTTCATTGGGGAGAGCGGAATGAGTTCTGGCAATGACTTAGCAGGCTATTCTAATTTATGACTGTTTATATTTAACGTATTGTACTGAATTATTATAAGGGTTTTATTCAATGCATTGTACTGCATTAGTATAATTGTTTAAATTCAATGCTTTGTATTGTGCTAGTCGCAGTAATAGGCAAACACGGCTCTCCAGTAAAACTACAAATACCATCATGCCTTGCTGTAGGCTGATAGCTGTAGGCAGACTGGGCATACTGGGAGTTGTAGTTTTACAACAGCTGGAGAGCTGCAGTTTGCCCATCCTTGTGCTAGTGTAACAGTTTAAATGCAACACATTGTACTCCGTTAGTATAACCATTTACATTTAACAAATTGTATTGCATTAGTTTATATTAGATTCATTCCACACGTACTGCATTAGTATAACAGCTTAATTTTAACAAATTGTATTGGGTTAGTATAACAGCTTTAATTTAATGCACTGTACTTTACTACAGTTTCATTTAACATATTGCATGACATTAATATCCCACTGTAAATAGTCAATACCAGTGTGTAGTGTGTTCATAAAAGAGGAGGGACATTAAATTGCACCTCTTTCTGTGAATTACTGGAAAAAAACACCTGCAATTTTGCAACTGTTAATCAGTGTGACAACTTGTGACAACTTGTGTTTAACCACTTCAGCCCCGCTAGGTGAAACCCCCTTCATGACCAGAGCACTTTTTACACTTCGGCACTACACTCCTTTCACCATTTATTGCTTGGTCATGCAACTTACCACCCAAATGAATTTTACCTCCTTTTCTTCTCACTAATGGAGCTTTCATTTGGTGGTATTTTATTGCTGCTGACATTTTTACTTTTTTTGTTATTAATCAAAATGTAACGATTTTTTTGCAAAAAAATGACATTTTTCACTTTCAGCTGTAAAATTTTGCAAAAAAAACAACATCCATATATAAATTTTTCGCCAAATTTATTGTTCTACATGTCTTTGATAAAAAAAAATGTTTGGGCAAAAAAAAAAATGGTTTGGGTAAAAGTTATAGCATTTACAAACTATGGTACAAAAATGTGAATTTCCGCTTTTTGAAGCAGCTCTGACTTTCTGAGCACCTGTCATGATTCCTGAGGTTCTACAATGCCCAAACAGTAGAAAACCCCCACAAATGACCCCATTTCGGAAAGTAGACACCCTAAGGTATTCGCTGATGGGCATAGTGAGTTCATAGAACTTTTTATTTTTTGTCACAAGTTAGCGGAAAATGATGATGATTTTATTTTTTATTTTTTTTCTTACAAAGTCTCATATTCCACTAACTTGCGACAAAAAATAAAAAATTCTAGGAACTCGCCATGCCCCTTACGGAATACCTTGGGGTGTCTTCTTTCCAAAATGGGGTCACTTGTGGGGTAGTTATACTGCCCTGGCAATTTAGGGGCCCAAATGTGTGAGAAGAACTTTGCAATCAAAATGTGTAAAAAATGACCGGTGAAATCCAAAAGGTGCACTTTGGAATATGTGCCCCTTTGCCCACCTTGGCAGCAAAAAAGTGTCACACATCTGGTATCGCCGTACTCAGGAGAAGTTGGGGAATGTGTTTTGGGGTGTCATTTTACATATACCCATGCTGGGTGAGAAAAATATCTTGGTCAAATGCCAACTTTGTATAAAAAAATGGGAAAAGTTGTCTTTTGCCAAGATATTTCTCTCATCCAGCATGGGTATATGTAAAATGACACCCCAAAACACATTCCCCAACTTCTCCTGAGTACGGCGATACCAGATGTGTCACACTTTTTTGCTGCCAAGGTGGGCAAAGGGGCACATATTCCAAAGTGCACCTTTCAGATTTTGCAGGCCATTTTTTACACATTTTGATTGCAAGGTACTTCTCACACATTTGGGCCCCTAAATTGCCAGGGCAGTATAACTACGCCACAAGTGACCCCATTTTGGAAAGAAGACACCCCAAGGTATTCCGTGAGGGGCATGGCGAGTTCCTAGAATTTTTTATTTTTTGTCACAAGTTAGCGGAAAATGATGATTTTTTTTTTTCTCTTTTTTCCTTACAAAGTCTCATATTCCACTAACTTGCGACAAAAAATAAAAAATTCTAGGAACTCGCCATGCCCCTCACGGAATACCTTGGGGTGTCTTCTTTCCAAAATGGGGTCACTTGTGGCGTAGTTATACTGCCCTGGCAATTTAGGGGCCCAAATGTGTGAGAAGTACCTTGCAATCAAAATGTGTAAAAAATGGCCTGCAAAATCTGAAAGGTGCACTTTGGAATATGTGCCCCTTTGCCCACCTTGGCAGCAAAAAAGTGTGACACATCTGGTATCGCCGTACTCAGGAGAAGTTGGGGAATGTGTTTTGGGGTGCCATTTTACATATAACCATGCTGGGTGAGAGAAATATCTTGGCAAAAGACAACTTTTCCTATTTTTTTATACAAAGTTGGCATTTGACCAAGATATTTTTCTCACCCAGCATGGGTATATGTAAAATGACACCCCAAAACACATTCCCCAACTTCTCCTGAGTACGGCGATACCAGATGTGTGACACTTTTTTGCAGCCTAGATGCGCAAAGGGGCCAAAATTCCTTTTAGGAGGGCATTTTTAGACATTTGGATCCCAGACTTCTTCTCACACTTTCGGGCCCCTAAAAAGCCAGGGCAGTATAAATACCCCACATGTGACCCCACTTTGGAAAGAAGACACCCCAAGGTATTCAATGAGGGGCCTGGCGAGTTCCTAGAAATTTTTTATTTTTTGCATAAGTTAGCGGAAATTGATTTTTTTGTTTTTTTTCTCACAAAGTCTCACTTTCCGCTAACTTAGGACAAAAATTTCAATCTTTCATGGACTCAATATGCCCCTCAGCGAATACCTTGGGGTGTCTTCTTTCCGAAATGGGGTCACATGTGGGGTATTTATACTGCCCTGGCTTTTTAGGGGCCCTAAAGCGTGAGAAGAAGTCTGGAATATAAATGTCTAAAAATGTTTACGCATTTGGATTCCGTGAGGGGTATGGTGCGTCCATGTGAGATTTTATTTTTTGACACAAGTTAGTAGAATATGAGACTTAGTAAGAAAAAACAAAAACAAAAACAAACAAAAAATTTCCGCTAACTTGTGCCAAAAAAAATGTCTGAATGGAGCCTTACAGGGGGGGGGGGTGATCAATGACAGGGGGGGTGATCAATGACAGGGGGGTGATCAATGACAGGGGGGTGATCAATGACAGGGGGGTAATCACCCATATAGACTCCCGGATCACCCCCCTGTCACTGATCACCCCCCCTGTAAGGCTCCATTCAGACATCCGCATGATTTTTTACGGATCCATGGATACATGGATCGGATCCACAAAACACATGCGGACGTCTGAATGGAGCCTTACAGGGGGGTTATCAATGACAGGGGGTGATCAGGGTGATCAGGGTGATCACCCCCCTGTCACTTATCACCCCCCCTGTAAGGATCCATTCAGACATCCGCATGATTTTTTACGGATCCATGGATACATGGATCGGATCCACAAAACACATGCGGACGTCTGAATGGAGCCTTACAGGGGGGTTATCAATGACAGGGGGTGATCAGGGTGATCACCCCCCTGTCACTGATCACCCCCCCTGTAAGGATCCATTCAGACATCCGCATGATTTTTTACGGATCCATGGATACATGGATCGGATCCACAAAACACATGCGGACGTCTGAATGGAGCCTTACAGGGGGGTTATCAATGACAGGGGGTGATCAGGGTGATCAGGGTGATCACCCCCCTGTCACTGATCACCCCCCCTGTAAGGCTCCATTCAGACATCCGCATGATTTTTTACGGATCCATGGATACATGGATCGGATCCACAAAACACATGCGGACGTCTGAATGGAGCCTTACAGGGGGGTTATCAATGACAGGGGGTGATCAGGGTGATCAGGGTGATCACCCCCCTGTCACTGATCACCCCCCCTGTAAGGCTCCATTCAGACATCCGCATGATTTTTTACGGATCCATGGATACATGGATCGGATCCACAAAACACATGCGGACGTCTGAATGGAGCCTTACAGGGGGGTTATCAATGACAGGGGGTGATCGGGGTGATCAGGGTGATCACCCCCCTGTCACTGATCACCCCCCCTGTAAGGCTCCATTCAGACATCCGCATGATTTTTACGGATCCATGGATACATGGATCGGATCCACAAAACACATGCGGACGTCTGAATGGAGCCTTACAGGGGGGTGATCAATGACAGGGGGGTGATCAGGGAGTGTATATGGGTGATCACCCGCCTGTCATTGATCACCCCCTGTAAGGCTCCATTCAGACGTCCGCATGTGTTTTGCGGATCCGATCCATGTATCCATGGATCCGTAAAAATCATGCGGACGTCTGAATGGAGCCTTACAGGGGGTGATCAATGACAGGGGGGTGATCAATGACAGGGGGTGATCAGGGAGTGTATATGGGTGATCACCCGCCTGTCATTGATCACCCTCCTGTAAAGCTCCATTCAGACGTCCGCATGTGTTTTGCGGATCCGATCCATGTATCCATGGATCCGTAAAAATCATGCGGACGTCTGAATGGAGCCTTACAGGGGGGTGATCAATGACAGGGGGGTGATCAATGACAGGGGGTGATCAGGGAGTGTATATGGGTGATCACCCGCCTGTCATTGATCACCCCCCTGTAAGGCTCCATTTAGACGTCCGTATGCGTTTTGCGGATCCGATCCATGTATCCGTGGATCCGTAAAAATCATACGGACGTCTGAACGGAGCCTGACAGGGGGGTGATCAATGACAGGGCGGTGATCAATGACAGAGGGGTGATCAGGGAGTTTATATGGGGTGATCATGGGTGATCAGGGGTTTATAAGGGGTTAATAAGTGACGGGGGGGGGGGGTGTAGTGTAGTGTAGTGTAGTGTGGTGTTTGGTGCGACTGTACTGACCTACCTGTATCCTCTGGTGGTCGATCCTAACAAAAGGGACCACCAGAGGACCAGGTAGGAGGTATATTAGACACTGTTATGAAAACAGCGTCTAATATACCTGTTAGGGGTTAAAAAATTCGGATCTCCAGCCTGCCAGCGAGCGATCGCCGCTGGCAGGCTGGAGATCCACTCGCTTACCTTCCGTTCCTGTGAGCGCGCGCGCCTGTGTGCGCGCGTTCACAGGAAATCTCGCGTCTCGCGAGATGACGCATATATGCGTGACTGTGCGCAGGGCTGCCACCTCCGGAACGCGAATCTGCGTTAGGCGGTCCAGAGGTGGTTAAAAAGGCATCATAAATAAATGTCTGATAAATAGAGATGGCCTTGCGGTTCGCCCGGTGGTCGTTTTGCGGCAAACTTTGCTCGTTCACGGTTCGCAGAACGGGCGAACATATGGCGATGTCCGCCGGCGCCATATTGTTTTACATTGTGAAGAACTTTGACCCATGACACATCCATCAGGTGGTACAGGACAGCCAATTGAGACGTTTCAGCCCATGGACAAACCCCCTACCTTATAAATAAACCTGATCTGGCTGCTATTTTACATTCAGTCTTTTGCCAGTGTTGGGAGAGGTTGCTGTGTGGAGCAGGGACAGACTGTTAGGGACACTAAATGCTAGCTAATAGGGCCACAAAAATCCTTTTAAGGACTGGTATAGGTGTGCTATCGATAGGTGTGACTTACTGAGGGGTGTAATATACTTATAATATACTTTCTAACATAGAAAGTATATTATAGTGCATTTGTATTGTGCAACAGTTGTGTGTGGTTCTGCTGCGATACTGCACTAGATAGAGGGACAAACGCTATTGGAACAAATAATTTCTACTAGCGTGATATATAAGTTGCCCCCCCAAAAAACTGATTGAAGCAGGGGTGTTATATTCCAATTATATACTTTCTATATAGTGCATTTGGGTAGTGCAGCATTTGTTTGCGGTTTTGCTGCTGTAAAAGTGATATCCAATGACCATGTAATCTACCTCCAGCCACATACTTACTTCTTCTTTTCTGTTCGGTGAATGCCTAATAGTTGGGGTCTCAGGGGAATTCAACACCAGTGGCGACCACTAGTGATGAGCGAGCATGCTCGGCCGAATACCTGTTCGGCTCGAGCATCACTATGCTCGGCACATGGCGGTACTCGGCCGAGTACCACATGTGCTCGAGCGCCTAGCTCGAGTCTCCTTCCCGCACATTTCGTGTCTGCTAAGCAGCCAATAAATGTGCAGGTAAGTACTGCCATCACTGGTATGCCAGTAGCCATGTTGGCTACTATCATTACAGTGATTGGCTGGCCAGGAACCCGTCATCGGGTGCTATATAGCTCCCGATGACGCGGGTTCGGCTCATTGCGAGTCAGGGAGAGCTGCACTTAGGAAGGGATAGATAGTGTAGGGAGATTGTGATCGCAATATATTCCAGTGAATAACGTTTCAAAGACCCAAAAGTCCTTTTAAGGACTATTGTGTGTGGTGGCAGCAATTTAACTGTGCAAAGAAGTACTCAATTTTTTTAAAATACTTTGCGAAATAGAGATTCTTTTGCTATATAGAAGGTGTCTGCAGTGACTTGTGACATCTGTGCAGCAATACCTTCTGTGTGTCAGGGAAGAATATTAGTGGAAAAAAAAAAATCCCCGCAATCTATCCACATTTTTCCTGTCAACGGTGCAATCCGTGAATTGTGTGATCTGCGCTTCAACACCTTGTGTGGTTGTCAGGCCCAGATATAGGGAAAAAAATATAGTACAGAAAAAAATTCTCTCATAATCTGTCCACATTTTTGCTGTCAACGTTGTAATCCCTGAATTGTGTAATCTGTGCTTCAACACCTTGTGTGGTTGTCAGGTCCAGATATAGGGAAACATTTAAAATACAGAAAACTATTTTTCTCCCATAATCTATCCACTTTTTGTGCTGTCAACTGTGTAATCCGTGAATTGTGTGATCTGTGCTTCAACACCTTGTGTGGTTGTCAGGCCCAGATATAGGGAAAAATATAAATATAAATACAAACTACATCAGAAAACATTGTCTGTACTGCAGATTCCAATAATCTGGGCCTAAAATAGTTTCTATATTCTGTGGTGTTCTGTGACATATACTGTCCTGCATCTAAAAACAGTGTCTTTAGCGTACAGTAAAAAAATTAGCGCCACATCTAGTGACAAAACCAATAATATGAAGAAGGCGAGCACAAAAGGACAGGAAAGTGGGCGTGATGCTGCCAGTGCACCAGAAAAAAAAAATATCCACCGTACCCAGCTTTATGTCCAGCTGGGCGGCGCAGGACAACACTGTCCAAGTTGGACCAGTGCGAACAGTTGGTCGGTTGGATTGCTGAAGATAATGCTTCCAGTCGGTTAAGCACCACCCTCTCTTCCACCAAGTCCAGTCTCTGTAGCCAAGAGTCTGGTCAACCGAATCCTCACTCTGATCATCCTTTCTCCCACCATGAAGAGGCTTGCCAAACAAGGATATTCCGAGGAGCTCTTTCCAGTGCCACTATTACATTTGGCCCTCACGCCCAGCACACTTGAAGAGGGACCTGAGATATTGTGCCCTGATTCCCAACCTCTTGAGCCTTCATAGTCTCAAGAAGATGACGGTGGTGAACGATAATCATTCGTTCACGAGGTGAACGAATGATGAGACACAGTTGTCAATCACTGAGGATGTGGTTAAGTCAAGTCAGGAGGATAAGCAGAGTGAGGAAGTAGAAGAGGAGGTGGTTGACGATGAGGTCACTGACCCAACATGGGAAGGTGAAAAGCTGAGCGAGGACAGCAGTACAGAGGGGGAGGGATCCGCAGCACCGCAACAGGCTGGAAGAGGCAGTGGGGTTGCAAAAGGAAGAAGTCGGTCCACACCAAACAGGCCCGCAACTGTTACACCGAGCACCCCTATGCATAAATCTACCTTGCCAAGGGCTAGGTGTTCCGCAGTATGGAGCTTTTTTGATGAAAGTGTAGACGACAAAAGAGTGGAAGTTTGCAACCTGTGCCGTACCAAAATGAGCCGGGGTGTGAACACTAGCAACCTCACCACCACCAGCATGATCCGCCACATGGCATCCAAGCACCTAATAAGTGGGCCGAACGCCTGGGTCCACAATCTGGATCTGCGGGTCACACCACTGCCTCCTCTTCCCCTGTGTTACGCACTGCTGGCCAATCCCCTGTCGAAGGAGCAGGCCCGGATGCCCCTTGCCCTGTACCTGGACCTTCGCATGAACCATCAGCAGCAACATACACTTCCCTGTCCCAGCGCATGTCCATAACACAGTCATTTGAATGCAAGCGCAAATACCCACCCACAGGCCATAACACTAAATGCGCAACTTTCAAAATTACTGACCCTTGAAATGTTGCCATTTAGGCTTGTGGACACTGAGGCCTTCCGCAGCCTGATGTTGGTGGACGTCCCGCGGTACGCAGTCCCCAGCCGCCACTATTTTTCATGGTGTGCCATGCCCGCCTTACACCAGCATGTGTCCCAGAACATCACCCGTGCCCTGACCAACGCAGTTACTGGGAAGGTCCACTTAATCACGGACACATGGACAAGTGATGGTGGCCAGGGACGCTATATTTCCCTGGCCACGCACTGGGTGAATGTTGTGGAGGCTGGGAGTGAGTCGTACCCTGGCATAGCACAGGTGCTACCAACGCCCAGGATTGCGGGCCCTATTTCCATCAGGGTCTCCGCCAGCAGCTATGTTACTGGCTCCAACCCCCACTTCTCCTCCTCCGCCGCCTCCTCCTCCACTTCCAGCTCTAGCAGCAGTCAGCCATCAGTCGCTAGCTGGAAGCAATGTAGCACTGCTGTGGGTAAGCGTCAACAGGCTGTGCTGAAGCTGATTTTCTTAGGGGATAAACAGCACACCGCCGCAGACCTGTGGCAGGGTATAAGGGACCAGATCGAGCTGTGGCTCTCGCCACTCAACCTACAACCAGGCATGGTTGTGTCTGACAATGGTCGTAACTTGGTGGCGGCTTTGGAGCTCGGCAACCTGACACACATCCCATGCCTAGCCCATGTCTTAAACTTAGTGGTTCAGCGGTTTATCAAAACCTACCCCAATTTGCCAGAGCTACTAGTGAAGGCGCGCCGCGTGTGTGTCCATTTGTGAGCAGCAGAGGGCAGTTGTGGAATACCAGCTGCAACATGGTTGTCGCCTTTCGAGTCAACTGCCACTATTCACAAGCGAAGAGTGGGCATTGATGTCAGACCTCTGTGAGGTTTTAAAAAACTTTGATGAATCCACAGAGATGGTTAGTGCCGATAACGCTATTATCAGCTTAAAGAGGACCTTTCACCGATCCTGACATTGTGAACTAAGTATACAGACATGGAGAGCGGCGCTCGGGGATCTCACTGCACTTACTATTATCCCTGGGCACCGCTTCGTTCTCCCGCTATGCCCTCCGGTATCTCCAGCCACTAAGTTATAGTAGGCAGAGATTTCAGTCACTAAGTTATGGTAGGCGGAGTCTGGCCTTGTTCTGCTCTAGAGCTGGCCAATCGCAGCGCAGAGCTCACAGCCTGGGAGGTTATTTTCTCCCAGGCTGTGAGCTCTGCAATGCGATTGGCCAGCACTACAGAAGAACAAGGGCAGACTCCGCCTACTATAACTTAGTGACAGAAGATACCGGAGGGCATAGCAGGAGAACAGAGCGGCGCCCAGGAATAATAGTAAGTGCAGTGAGATCCCTGGGCGCCGCTCTCCATGTCTGTATTCTTAGTTCACAGTGTCATAATCGGTGAAAGGTCCTCTTTAACGATCCCACAGATGTGTCTACTCAAATGATCGCTGCTCACAATTAAGGACGACACCCTGAATGTGGCAGATGAGGAAATGGGGGAGGACATTACACAGGGTGATAGCCAGCCCACCTTCAGTTCGTCTTCTCAGCGGAAATTGGACCATGAGGAGGAGGTGCTGGAGACAGTTGCCTCTGCTACAGAGGGTAGTACCCATGGAACTTTAATTCCATCTGTTCAGCATGGATGGGCAGAAGAGGAGGAGGAGAATGAGGAGATGGAGAGTCATCCTGATGTCGACATCAACGTCTTGCCTGTTGGTACTCTGGCACGCATGGCTGACTTCATGTTAGGCTGCCTTTCAAGCGACCCTCGTGTTATAAGCAGATGTTCACCCTTCTCGACCCCCGCTACAAAGAGAACTTCTTATCTCTCATTCCTGTGGTGGAGAGGACAAGTAAAAAGGTGCGATACCAGAAGGTACTTGTTGAGAGATTGCTCCAAAATTTTCCATCTGACAACGCTGGCGGCAGAGTCCATACTTCCTTAGGTAACCGAAGAAGGGAGACATGGGGAACACACAGCAGTTCCAACAAAGGCAGGGCAACACTCTTTAAGGCATGGGACACTTTCATGACACCCCACAAGCAACCTCACCCTGAAGCACGGCCTAGTGGTAAAAGGTGGGAAAAGTTTTGGAAGATGGTGAAGGAATACATAGCAGACCGTGTCAGCATCCTAAATGGCCCCTCAGGGCCTTACAACTACTGGGTGTCCAAGCTGGACACGTGGCACGAACTTGTGCTGTATGCTGTAGAGGTGCTGGCCTGCCCTGCCGCCAGCGTTTTGTCTGAGCGTGTATTTAGTGCTGCTGGTGGCATTATAACAGATAAGCGTATCCGCTTGTCCACTGGCAATGCTGACAGTTGACTCAGATAAAAATGAACAAGGCCTGGATTGCCCCTGACTTCTCAACTCCACCATAGGAGAGCTGAGCTGATGATGAACATAAAGGCAATTTCAATCTATCATTTATAATGTATTCCTCCTCTTCATCCAGATTGTATACATTCCCTCCACTCAAATTTTTTTTAAAAGGGTCAGCTCAACTGCAGGCCCTCAACTCTTTTTTTTAATAGGGTCAGCTCAACTGCAGGCCCTCAACTCAAATTTTTTTATAGGGTTAGCTCAACTGCAGGTCCTCAACAATTACACTTAGTTCTTTTAAACTGCATAGTGCACGTGATAATTTTTTGGTGCAACAATGTTGAAAAAGTACAATGGCTTACAGAAGATGTTGGCCATGTCCAGGAGATCAGTCTGCCATTGCACCGCTTGAACTGTGATATTCCAATTTGGTGGAATTCCACTTTGCATTTGCTGGAGCATCTGTATGGAACAGCATAAAGCAGTGAATGATTTTATCATGCACCAGAACTATGACATCAACAATGCCATCTCCCTGATATTTATATTACAGAAAATGCACATACTGATGCAACAAGGGATGCGGGCTGTCTTGTAGCTGTTAGGGATGCACGTGGACAAAGTCCTATAGGGAAGGAAGTGGAGAAAGATAAGGAGGATAAAGAGCTACCACTGTAGGAGTCAATGGTGCAGGATGATGAGGCTGATGATGACAATGACATCAACCAAGATGATCAATTATCAATTGGGGGTAGGAGCTAGAGAGAACTGGGTCGTCAAGCATGGTAAGCTGTATGCTTGCTTGCTTACATACTGACAGGAGCTTCTTTAGCAGCAAGAAAACTGATGATTACTGGATTGCCATACTTTTAGACCCTTGCTATCAAAGCAAAATAGGTCAATGTTTCCCTATTGCAAAAAGTGAGGAAAATGGCTGTATTACCAGGCTATACTGTGTATAGAGCTTGGCTTAGCTTTCGGCAAATGAATGCCTGCCACCCCCCTATCTGACCCAGAGGCCTATCTCTGCCCCCTGTTGAGTCACCCACCTCCCGCTATCTCTGTGACCACAAGTGCAACGGGCGCCTCCACCTAGGGCCCTCTATAATGCGACCCAGGTGTAGGAATTGCCGAGTGGTATAGAGCGACCAAAAATGTCTCTTTATATGTGTCACGGACCCCAGACTTTGACTTCGAAGCAATAAATAGGTGGAATAATTGAGGGATTTGAAAGAAAGATTTGAGTCCAGACCTTGTATGTAGTTGAACAGCAGCTTTACTTTGGTAAATGCTCTTTAGAAACAATATTCAAGCTTTGTCTTGGTCCCAACAGGCTTTAGCATGAAAACTGGCAGGCAAACTCGACTCTGCTACATCTGTTACTCTCTGGCTCTGCTGTACTGACAGGCTGACTGTATAACTTTGCTTCTTCTGTCTGCTGCAACTTCTCTCTGTAGTCTGACTCTTAAGTTATGCCGGGGAACTATGCTCCTGGCTTCTGAGGTTTAAGCTTTGGCCTCAATGGCCAGCAGAGCTGAGGGTGTTCTGGCTGGCTTGGGCATGTCCAGCAGAGATGTGCCCTGCACCCCTTCCCTGAGCAGGGGGTAAGCTAGAACTCACTAGCAACTGGGACCCACCCTACTTCTCTCCAGAGGGGGGTTAGAATGAAATGGAAGGTTCCATTCTATCTAACTGCAGCTCTGCCATATTTGCTGCCACCTGCTGGTGAACCAGGCACATTGCATGTGAACATACAGTTGCAAACAGAATAGGAATGCACAGTATATAGGACCTGAACAAAATACATAAGATGACGTTTTGTTAGCCCATTAGTGATAGTAGCAGGGTGCAGAAGTGGTAATGTCACTCTGGGGCGTTCCACAAGCAGCAGAAGCCACAGCAGCACCCACCAGTCAGTTCAGCATCATGGACATAATGAGCATTTTTTTCATGTACCACACAAGGCTGACACAAATCATGTAATTCCTGAACAACCAGGCTAAGTTCTACCTGGACTGTGCCCTTTCTCCAGCACATACCCTGGTCCCTGACCACCTGGACTTCTGGGCAAGCAGATTGGAACAATGGCTGGAAACTGGCCTAGTTTACTCTCTCTATACTCTCTTGTCCAGCCTCCAATATTATTTTATAGAGGGGTTTCAGTGCAGCAGGTGGCATCATCACATCCAAATGGACAAAGCTGTCTTTCATAATATACAATACATCACATTTGTCGAAATGAATGAGGCATGGATTTGGAGGATTTTCAAACACCTGCAGCTGAGGTCCATGAATAAATCTCCCATTGCTGATGTGGCTATTTACTGCCAGCTCAATTATGCCACAGCTGCTATTTTCCTGCTTACCATCATGTACTGTACAGGTGCTGATGTTGCCACCACTACAGCAGCTGCTACTCCCCGACTGCCACTACCATTACCTCTAAACATCCACTCATCTATTGCCTTGCAACCAATACTGCTAATAATAACCCAACACAACTGCACATCTACTGTCTTGTCTTTTCCATGCTGTGCCCCTACTGGTGCTGCTACTAATGCTGTCACAATTACCTCTACCCAGCTTACCCCTTCCACATCAACACTGTACTACTGCTGTTCCCAAAAGAGGGATAATTTTTTAAGGCTTGTTCAGAACAAGTCACTGTTTCGTTATTTATGTGTGTGTATAAGCAAGGGTAGGCACCTGCTCCTGTTATGGCATAATTTTTGGACACTTCATCAGAACAAGCCACAGTTTTTTCCAACATTACTGAATGTGTGTGTATAAACACAGGCAAGCATATGTCCACGTTAGGCATAAATTTTCGAACACATTCAAAGCAAGCCACTTATTTTCCAATAACACCATTTGTGTTTAAACACCATTTGCCTCTGATAAGGGACTTTTTTTTAGCTGTTTTTAATTTTAAAAGGCATAACAAATGCGGCACCACTGTTTGTTACCATCGTCATGCGTTTACCTATAGCTATATACAGTATTTTCCACTTTATTGTTGGAAAATGGTAGTGCATCTTATAAACTTGTGAGCGCTTCCATTATGAAAGCACTCACTAGTATGCAGGAGCCATGGGGAGCAATGAGTGAAGAGCTGCTAGTGCTGCCAGTACTCACCTCTCCCTGATATTCTCCGGACACCACGCTGCACCATCCTGACTGGGAACAGTATCAGGATGTAGTGTGCACACTATGACCTGACATTGTGCGCAGTCAGGTCAGAGTTCAGAGCAGGTCCAGAGAGGATCAGGGAGTGTTACTGCAGGAGAGACTGCCAGACCTGGAGAGCAGGAGAGGTAAGTTAATTTATTGATTTTATTTCTGACTAGCTGAAGGACCCGGCTTCGCTCGGATAGATTTAATCTATTTCATTTAATGTTTGTGTGTGTCGTTAAAAGATATCAACACTATCCACTATAACAGTGACATCTACAGCACCCCGCCGCCAAAACAGTGACCTCCACCCCCACAGTGCCCCGTCCCTTAAAATTAGACCTCCGCAGCAGCCCACCCCCTTAACTTTGACCTTTAAAGCAGCCTTCCCCTATAACAGTGACTCTCACAGCATACCACACCCTTGACAGTGACCTCCACAGGGGCCCGCCCCCTTAACAGTGACCTTTACTGGATTGGGGGCGTGTCCTTTTGAACAGCTCACTCTTGCTTTCTCCCACCTCTGCAACTGACAGAAGTTGATTTTTACCTTCATTTTTTTAATCCCTGTCGGCAGAGGAGTGGAGGGGGTGTGGCCTAACCAGATTGGGCGTGGTTTAGTGGGACCTAGGAGGTGATTTTTAACTTCGATTTTTCAATCTCAGTCGGCTGAGGAGTGGGAGGGGGTGTGACCTAACCAGATCAGGGGCGTGTCCTTTTAAACAACTCACTGTACAACAGCAGCACTGTGCTGTCTGAGTGTAAGCTGCAGGGAGAAAGTGTCATGGAACCATGAACCAGACGTACAACAAGAGATAAGTGGAAAATAAGAAGGTTTTATTGAAGAGCAAGCCGTAAGCAAAGTCCGAACGGATGGCTAAACCGAAGCAGGGTCTTGCGGAGACAGAGGTCAGGAACCAGAAGGGTAGTCAGACGAAGCCAGGAACAGGAACCAACGGGGTAGTCAGACGAAGCCGGAATCAGGAACCAACGGGGTAGTCAGACGAAGCCGGAATCAGGAACCAACGGGGTAGTCAGACGAGGCCAGGATCAGGAACCAGAAGCAGCAGCAGTCTTGGAAGCATGTGAACACAGGAGGACCAAGCAAGGAACTGAAGCCACAGACCTCCTATATATATGAGCTGGGCATCCAGCTCCTCCCAGTGGGAAGGAGGAGCCGCAGGGTGGGAGGCTACAAGAAAACCCAGAAACCAAGATGGCCGCCAGCACATGTCAAACGAAGGGAACAGCAAGGAGGTAAGACCATGACAGAAAGTCACCCTCCCTCCCACCCTGCAGCTGACAGAAGTTGATTTTTAACTTCATTTTTCAATCTCAGTAGGCTGAGGAGTGGGAGGGGGCATGACCTAACCGGATCGGGGGCGTATCCTTTTGAACAGCTCACTTTAAGACAGCAGCACTGCGCTGTCTGAGTGTAAGTTACAGAGAGAAAGTCACTCTCCCTCCCACCCCTGCAGCTGACAGAAGTTTATCAGGGGTGTGGCTTAGCAGGGCCTGGGGGCGGGGTTTTAAGTCTTTTGAGGGTGGACACATTGTAGCAGGGGGCGTGTCTGGGCTTCTTCTTGCAAGAGTGATGCCCCTCTGGGCACCTTACTGGCTCATTTGCATACCAAATAAACGGGATTTTCAGAGGATAAAAACATCTATTGCTGGAATAAAGGCACATCTGGAAGTAAGGTACTAAGTGCTATTAGACAATGGCTTTACTTCAATAGCAATTATCCTTGTGACAGATTTCCTTTAAAGCTCTTCTACAGCAGTGAAGAAAAATGGCTGGGTTGTTACGGAAACCTGGAGTAAAACTGTATGTGGAGGCTGGAGGACCTGCGAGCTTCTATTGGCTGATAAGGGTCATGTGACCAAGCTTCTTTTGGCTAATGCATTTTACACTGTACGTCCTAGAGAGCTGAGACCTGGTCTAAAACCTTTCCGGAAACCTGATGTACCTGGATTCCTTTAGCGGACATACACACACGCACACACTCAGCTTTATATTATAGATGGGCATCTCATCTGAGGTCTTACATGGGGGGTCTGATGTGAGCTCTCATGAGGGTCTGATCAAATATGGATGTCTGATTTGAGGTCTTACATGGTGGTCTGATATGATATAGGAGTCTGATCTGAGATCTGACATGGGGGTCTGATCTGAGGTCTGACATGGGGGTCTGATCTGATATAGGGGTTTGATCTGTGACATTATTTGCTATTGCTGTCATTATGTTAAAGAGCTTAAAGGGTAGGGGAGAAAGAGAGAAAAAAAGAAAATAAAAGAAGAAAACAAGATATAAAACAAATCTGAGTTGTAGGAGACCTCAGAGTGTCATACACCATTTTTAAGGGTAATTGAAGCACTTTTTATTTGTGTAGAATCGATTCGGACTTGAATTAAATCTTTTGACAGATTCATTCAAATAGGACCAGAAACAAATTTTGAGAAGTTTTTTTTTTCTAGTCCTTCCCAAGAAGGAAAATGATACAGAAATTTCATCAGAAAATTCTGAACATCATGTAGTTTTACTTCTCGTCAGTTATGACATACCCTGTTGCTCCATAACTTCATGCTGTGGAGTTATACCTAAAGATGTGTGCTAGGTGATTGGGGACTGAAGAAATAGAAATATCATCACATTCTCATTCATCAATGCAGTAACTGTTTCTACATTTCTTTTAAAGGTAACTTGTCACCATGAAAATGCAGTGTAATCTGCAGGCCGAGCAGATTGATATATAGTTTTAAGAGAAAGATCCTTAATTAGCATATTACCTTTAAAATCGCACATCCATTGTCCACCGTGGGAGGAAAGAGCTTCGTCTACATGAAGCAGCCACCGTATATCAGCCCATCATATTGCTGCCTCGCAGCACCAATGAAGGGCAATGTGTGCATGCAGTTAGTATATTTAAAATAGCCAAGACGAATTCGTCATGAACTCCATTGAAAGTCAATAGGGGACGAATCAGTTTTCTATTGTGTCAGATTGTGTCAGAGAAAACAGATCCGTTCCCATTGACTTGCATTGTGGGTCATCATCCGTCTTGCTCCGCATCCCAGGACAGAAAGCAAACTGCAGTATGCGGTATGAGAACGGAACGGAATGCATTTTGGAGCACTCCGTTCTGTTCAGTTACGTTTTGTCCCCATTGACAATGAATGGGGACAAAACTGAAGCGTTTTTTTCCAGCATTGAGACCCAATGAAACGCTAGTGTGTAAGTAGCTTAAGTATTCGGGTCCTTTACTTAGGACTTACTTGAAGCACCTTTGGCAGGCATTAAAGCCTCCCGTTTTCTTGGGTATGATCCCACAAGGTTTGCACACCTGGATTTGGGGATTGTCTGCTCTGATTTGGGCTCTGTCAGGTTCAATGGGAAACAACAGTGGACAGCCATGTTAAGGTCTCTTCAGGGTTGTTCAATTGTTTTCAAGTCAGGGCTCTTTCTGGGCCACTCAAGGTCATTCATAGAGTTGTCCATAAGCAACTATTGTGTTGTCTTGTCTTGTTGGAAGGTGACCTTTGGCCCAGTCAGAGGTCCAGAGCACTCTGGATCAGGTTTTCACTAAGAATATATATCTCTGTACTTTGCTTAATTTAGCTTTCCCTTAACCATGACCAGTCTCCGACTTCCAGCCACTGAAAAACACCCCCATGGCATGATGCTGCCACCACCATGCTTTACTGTAGGGATGGTACTGGGCAGTGCCTGATTTCCTCCAGATATGACACCTAAAATTGAGGCCAAAAAGTTCAATCTTGGTTTCATCAGACCAGAGAGTCTTTTTTCTCACAGGCTTTTAAAAAGAAAAAAAAAAACTCCCGGTAGGCTTTCATGTGTCTTTTACTGAGAAGGGGCTTCTTTCTGCCCACTCTGGTAGTGGTTGTAGTAATAAATGAAATTCTGGAATTTTTTACCATGTGCACACAGGATATTCAGAGCACAGCCAGAGTGACCATTGGGTTCTGGGTCACCTCTTTTACCATGGCCCTTCGCCCCACATTAATTAGTTTGCTGGAGTGGCCAGCTGTAGGAAGAGTCCTGGTTGTTTCAAACTTCTTCCATGTAAGAGTTACGGAGGCCACTATGCCTTTCAGAACCCTTAGTACAGCAGAATTTTGTTTGTACCCTTCTTAAGATCTGTGTCTCCACGTATTCCTATCTCTGAACTCTACAGGCAGTTCTTTCCTTCTTATGGCTTTGTTTTTGTTCTGATATGTATAGTCAGCTGTGAGACCTTATATAGTGCTTATAGATCTTATATAGAGACCTTATACAGTGCTTTATGTTGTCCAATCAACCAAATTTATGACAGGTGGACTTCGATCAAATTGTAGAAACATCTCAAAGATGTTCAAGAGAAATGGAAGGATTCCAGAGCTAAATTTCAAGTGTCATAGAAAAGGGTCCAGATACTTATGCCCAGGCGAAATTTAAGTTTCTCCTTTTTAATAACTTCACAAAAGTTTCTAAAATTCGGTTTTCATTTTCTCATTATGGGGTATTGAGTTCATATTGATGTGGGAAAACAATTTTTTTTTTCTATTTCGGCACAAGGCCATGACATAAGAAAATGGGGAAAAAGTGAAATGGCCTGAAGACTTTCCGGATGCACTTTAGTGTACACTTGATGAAAAAAAAAAATGCATCCAAATCCAAATAGAAATGTCGGATTGCTGCAAAACATGTCATGGCAGATATGTACTGTAAATGATTACTAGTGTGGTCTGATTAGAGACTGTGTCTTGCCACAAGAGGGCGTAAAAGTGCTTAAACTGCTGTCCTATAAAAATTCTCTCAGAGGATACTTTGGGGTAGTGTACCTTGGTGAGAGGTTGTTGACTACTAGACAAGCCCCTACTATGCACAAAGACATTTTGCCCACTTGACAGACTTTGAGAGTGGGCGCATCATTGGACTAAGAGAAGTAGGGTTGTCGTTTTAACAAATTGCCTGCCATCTAGGCCATTGTGAACTAGCTGTTAGGAGTTGATGGGAGCAGTGGTTATGTGGGGGCACACAGGAGGCAAACAGGCTTCAGACAGCCCAGACAGATCACCACCAGTAGAGAGGATCATTTGATTCGCTGACAACCACAAAGAACTCCTACAGTATTGTTGTTCACCATGCAGACACAGGTGACATCTTCATCACACATGCTTGTCTTTGCCTGAACCATTTCCAGACACATAGCTGAAGGGAGCTTGGTGCCATGGTGCCCAATAAGTCTCTTGCCATTGAAAGTGGGGATAATGGAACAGGGGTAACTGGAGAAGTATTAGCAGTGCATTTAGAGCGGGGGCATCTGGAGCTGGGGGCACTAATGGGGTGCACCTAAAGCAGAGTCATTAGGGTCGCCTGAGCTAGGGTAATAGTGGTGATCCTGGAGCAGAGGTATTACTGGGGCAACTGGAAAAGATGCAATATTAGGGGTGCATTTAGAGTGGGGGAATTGGGGGGCATCTGGAGCTGGGGCACTTATGAGGGTGCACCTAAAGCAGAGGCATAGGAGGGACCTAGGCCAGAGTCTCCCCAGTGCCACTCTGAACTCTGCAGAGAGCAGCACACATAGATCTGGGTCTTTTATAAACAAATCCCCTATTTCCCACTTACAGTCTCCTACAGCTCACTACTGTCACACACCTGAGAAATCAGCCCAGCACGCAGAGGAGTCCTTCTCTCCAGCAGCCAGTTTTCTGACATCAGGGAGGACAGGAGGATGGCCAGACATGTTCTCTCCTCCTTCACTGCCAGCAGCCGGTAAGTTTAGAAGATACTGCGGGGCCTCCTGTACAATTTACACCAGTAGGAGGCTGCATCACTGTGCGATACTGCCACCTAGTGGCTTCAATAATTATTTCTCCTGAGAAACAAGAGAAATAATTACTCCTCTGTCTTATCTCTGGGCTCAGGAAACTAGGGGCCTACCAAGGAACTAGGGGCCTAACAAGGAACTAGGGGCCTAACAAGGAAACTAGGGGCCTCCCCAGTGGGCCAGTGCGAGCCTGCATAGAAATATATTTGCAGCTTCTGTTGAGTTTAATGGAAACTGTACTCTTAGGCAATGAGTTCCCACTAGTGCTGGCTACAGGCAGACAGATTTATAATACACTACTGAAAAATGAAAAAAAAAAGAGTTCCTGGAAAGCCTAATCATTATGCTGAGATTGACAAAGTATAAACTGCTAGTGGTACCTGATCAATGGTCACATAGAAGTTGGGTAAAGTATGTCTTTTCATTAAGATTCCTCCACAAATAAGAAAAATAGTACCGTAAATTAACCAGAAATTACACTGTGTGGTCCTTCCTAAATTTTTCAATGGGGCCCTATGATCTTTTTGTACGGCCCTGATCCAGTCTTTAGACACCCTGTGCTGTTCAGAATACTGAGTATGGAATGTAGAGCAGATGGATCTTTCAGATGGAGATTCTTACTATTCTGTATCAAAAATGCATTTAAAGAATGATAGTTTGAATGGGTCAGCCTTTGCTCAGTGTGTTTGAACCAATTCTGATTAACTGCGCCTTGTCCCCTTGGGATGAGAACTGTGGAAAGCCAAGAGACTAAACAACGCACATGAATGATGATGAAAAGATCAGAGTGCTGAGGATTGGTAGGCAGTGAAGCCAATGAACCCTAGGGTTTTAGCTCAGATAGGAGGTTGTCAACAATAAAAATTGCTATGGATGAGTGTATGCAGTCAGCAGTTAAAATAAGATATTGAATATTATAGAAAGTGATTTGTCATTGGGCAGTGATGAATACATCAGAATTTTCTGATCATGATGACACAATGACATAGGTCATAATTTCCGAAGTAAAGTTCCTCTTTTTATGGCTTAAAAAGAAGATGCCTCCAAGTGAAGATCACACTACACAGCTGCTCTGCCTGTAACACTCAGGAAAAGGAGAACCTAGAAAGATGTCCACCTTAAGAGTACTGCTGAGCTTAGCTCTGCTGGTCATATGTGCCATGTGCGAAGCTTCCACTGGTAAGTGAGATTATGATGGACACTCGAGAGGTTTTATGAGACTTTGTGATGAAACTCAAGAGCAGATAGAAAATAGATCAATACAGACCATGATCCTATGAACAGTACTGAATTTATTCAATTTTCCATTTTATCCAACTTGGTCTTCTGCTTTTTGCAAGAGATTTTCTTCATTAGCAATGAGTTTGGATGTATAATTATTATGTTTAGTAGATGAGATCAGTATATGGATCATGATATAACGATTGCAGGCCACCTGATGTTATATTTGTTCTAGAGATAAACCAAGGAAAATTGCTTAGATAAATTGCTGGCTTTTTATGTATTATTGTAGTGTGTAACACGGCATGAACCTCCAGTAACCACCAAATGTTTCTCTCTGTGCTCTTATTTGATTACACAGGCAAGTTTAGCACGTGCTGTACCCAGGTTTCGGCTGGTAAACCTAGCTCTGACACTATCATTGAAAACTTCATCATCCAACCAAAAGATCTTCCTTGTGTTCATGCTGTGATGTGAGTATTGATTAGAAAATTGACATACAGCAGACATAAGGCTTAATTACCGTACATTATTTATCATATAATTCCTTATTGTAACTTGTGTAATATCCTCAATACATTTATAGGGGCCATCACAGAATGACAAGTTATCACCAATCTACAGAATAGGTCATAGGTATCTGGTAGGTAGGGGTCTGACCACTGGAACGGAGTCCCCTGGGGTGGATGGAGTAATGGTCACACATGTGAATGGTCCCTTCTTTCATTCTCTGAGATACTGCTGTAGACACCCAAGGACAGCACTCAGCTACCTCTGGCAGTTCCACAGAAAAGAATGGAACCACAACACACATCTGTGACCGTCTCTTCATCTATTCTGGGGACTCAGGAACTCAGTTCTCATAATAGGTGGGGGTTCTGGTGGTCACTCAGGCCACCACTGACCAGATACTTATCCTGTGGATAAGGGCTGTTTCACACAAGCGGATCCCATGCAAGTCATCCGCAGCGTGAATGAGAGCCAAGCCGCGCTCCGGACAGCAGAGACACGGAGCAGTAATATGATTGATAATCTGTGATCTTTTTATTACAAAATCAATGTGAGATAAAGTTGTCACTGTGATTTTGTAGTAAAAAGATCACAGAGAGGCAAAGAGCATTATCAATTATGTTACTGCTCCGTGTCTCTGCTGCCCAGAGCGCGGCTTGGCTCTCATTCAGACTGCGGATGACACGCATGGCATCCCCTCGTGTGAAACAGCCCTAAGTGATACATTTTGCTGTTAGGACAAGCCCTTCCAGTATATAATAATTTATCAAATAATTATACATTGTAGTGTATGTAATATCACCATGGATTTTACATTTTACATAGAAATTGGCAAAGTAAAAAGTGCAGTTGTTATGAGACAGTGGTATCTATGTTACCATCCAGATGAACCTATCAACTGAACAGGCCCCAATCAGTTTCCCAGTATGCATGTATCACACACTCCCAGACAATGCAGAACACAAAAAGTGCAGCTTCCCAGATTTTGGACAAATGTGGTTTTTTTGTGTGTTTTTTTTAATTAAGTGGATAAAATTGCAATAAAATAGTAGCCCTCTGCCTCACCCTCCTTATCTGACTTTTATGAAAGTGTAAAATATGCTTCATAAATATGGCTTTCGTTCTGAAGACCAGTTAACTGTCATAAATACATTGATACATCTTCCCCCATACAGCTCTACGTTTATCCTATGCAAGAGAACATGGCAAGCAGTTGTAATTACACTGCACCACCACTACAAGGGAGGCAGTGTGCAGTTAAAAACTGAAAAGGACACAGCAAGACTGCTGCAACCCCTTTAAATAGCTGATTGGCAGAGGTGGCAGGTGTCGGACCCCCACCAATCTGATATTGATAACCTATCAATAGTATATTACTGAACAACCTCTTTAATTCTTTGTTTTCTCTACAATCAAATATACTAAAAGATGATAGATAGATAGATAGATAGATAGATAGATAGATAGATAGATAGATAGATAGATGGATTAGATAATATTTTTAACCATATGTTTTCCATTCAGGTTCATCACCAATAAAGGGAAAATTATCTGCTCCACTCCCAGCGCACGCTGGGTTAAGCTGAAGGTTCAGGAAATCAGGTGAGTTGAAGTGCAAGTGATATGATATAAGTTTGAGTAAATAACTGTTTTATATATTTTTGGAGTCTGAAAACAAAGCTCCCAAAAATCCCAATTACCTTTAACAGAACCTTTTTTCTCACATGTAAGAGGAACCTGTCATGCTGAACAGGCTATCTGACCTGCAGATACCTTAGCATGTTATAGAGGTGGAGATGTTGATCAGATTGAGCTTTCCGTCCATATATAAAAATATAATGATTTTCTTTAAGGAGGCCATAACATTGTAGATGAACGTTGGCCAAACCCACTGATTTCTGCTGGCCAAGTTGGCCATCGAATGAGTGTAGATATTAGGGCTCAAAGAAAATATCTGGCCAACAATTGTCTAACATGTATGGCCATCTTTAGTGTACATAGTGGAACAGGAGGAATATCTTGCTACCAGGCGTATGATCATCTTTAGTCTACACAATCTGGGACAGTACGTTGCAAGCATAGGCAGCCATTTTGAAATTTATATAGTATTGCCTTTAATCATCCAATCCAGCATAAAAGTAACACAACACCTACCCTAACACCTACCGTTTCCTCCCTTCTCACCTTCCTCTTCACCTACATATGGTGTTTTACTAGCAACCCAAGAGGCACATCTCTACACAAGGACATTACCATTGCTTAGAGTTATCGAGTAAAATTGAAGAATGTGTTTTGTTAATTTGCAACGTAATAAGAGCAACATTTTTTCTTTTAAGGAAAAAGAATGAAAAAGAAAATAATGATCTAAATAATGAAGATTGAAGACGTGATCATCGGCAGAGAGTTACATATATCTGAGCTCCAGAGCACAAATTATTATTAGTAATTTATAGATATTTAATTTCAGGCAGTCAATAATTTATTCCTGTAATATTTTTGCATTTTAGGAGTTAAAAACATTTTTGTATTTATTCAGATTTTGAAAGGTTGTTGTTTTTGTGGTTTATAAATCTGCATCCTTGAAGGGGTTGTCCAACTGTTTACAAGTTTTGGTCTATCCTCAGGAAAGGCCGTCATTAACTGCTTGGTAGGAGTCTGACACCTGGCACCCCTGTTGATCAGGGTAGCAGTAGCTCCTGGCCAGAACTACAAAGCTTCTCCTGTTGTGCAGTAGAGAGAGCTAGTTACTGCGGAGATGCTTCCATGGTGGTTGAGAGTGGCACTGCAGTAACTAAATCCACTCGCTGCTCAATGGAGGTGTAGTTCCAGCACCAGAAATACTGCAGTACAATTGATCGTTGGTTTTTGAGGGGGTTGGACCCCAGCCATCAAATAGTGATGGCCTGTAAAGGGTTGGTCAACCCCTTTAATGTCCACAAGTTCTTATATTTGTACAGAGCCTTCAGTAATATGTAGGCACAGTACCACGTAGACATATTATAATATAGAATGTAATTGAATTTCTATTTCTGATGCATATCTATAAAACACAATGTTCTTCCTAGATAAAAGATATAACTTATCTTTATTTATTAAATATTTAATGGAATAACTTATAGATGGGGTTTCATGTTTTCACAGATGTTATTGTGCTGAAAAATAGATTTCATAACCAATTTTAATGTACGTACAGCTTGGGCCAATTAAAGATTTAGCTGTCTTCATCTTTTCAGTTTATTTCGTCTGGATCATGGTTGACTGATATGCATAAATTATAGAATTTATAGAGCAGGGCAGGATGTAGGTCATTGAATATTCATGGTGAAGAAACCAAACTAGAGTAGCTACTGATAGTGCTTAGCGTATCGAAGTCAAACGAACTGACTTTGATCTGAATTTTAGGAAAAATTTGATTCATCGCAAAGCCCAATTTCCTCAATCTTCCATGAAATGGCGGTAAAAAAAACAAAAAACATACTCACCTTATCTATTTGTGCGCTAAGAGGCCATTGCGGCCATCCTGATTGAAGATACCGCTCAAAATCTCACTCCGGGTGATGTATGACGTACTCTCTGGTTCTGGGGTCCTCCTGCCTGATGACAGTTGAGCTGCCCTTGATGCTGAACATTTTGAGATGAAAGGCAGGGTCCAGATGTCATGACACCAATACTTTATAGTGTAGTAGTAGGACAGGAAGCAATGAGGAGGCAGTAGCATGGCAGAACAGTTCTTTACTGAATAATTCAATACAAATAGATCACGACAGTTCTTATCTTGCAGTGGACTGGCAGTTGATACACAGAGTGTGCTTTCACAAATGTGACAGGTTTCACAGATGCACAGGTAGATAATAGGCCAAAAGGTAATCCTTTAAAAAAAAATCTCTACACTTCACTAGTTAACATTAGCATAAGCATCCAGGAATGAGGTGTGCTAATTCAGTCATCAAGCAATACAACACAACCAAAGGGCAGCCCCCTCAAAGGCAGGCAAACTCTGCTGCCCCTTTTTTGAACAGGTTGTGGATTCACACATTTGCAGCGGGATGTGGGCAAAGCAGTCATACAGGTTGCCAGTGTCGAACTGGGGTGCCTAGGGCCCACCATTAGAATTGACTCTAGGGGCCCACCCTATAGTTGTATACAGATATTGCAAATTCATTTTTTCAGCCTTTAGAATGCAGTTTTTTTAGCGTTTTCATTATAGCATTTCAAGATTCATCTTTTTTTTTATTTCCGCAGCTGTGCTAGACTAGAGCTTACTTTTTTCAATGCCTCAATCTGGGGATACATATCTTTTATTGATTAACCTTTATTCATTTTTTGGGGAGGTGGGAAAAACAGTAAATCTGAAATAGTTTTTCATCTTTTTAATGATAAGTACTGTGTAGGATAAATAACTATATAACTAGTTGCAATACCAAATATGTCTAATTTTTTTCATATATTTGTTTTATTACTTTTTTTTTGTCAGAATAGGGAAAGCCGTAAATCAACGATTATTTTTACATTTTTTCCTGCCATGCAATAAAATGTTATATTATATGTGTTACCTGATGGTGCCATGGTCACTATTGTCTGTGGCAGGGATGGTCAACATGTGGCCCTTCAGATGTAGGCTGTCCAGGCATGCTGGAGGGCCACAGGTTTGCCATCCCTGGTTTGTGGCATCAGGGAGGTTAAACAGCCAGAATCAAATGATTCACAACTGTCCTGGATCTACCAGGATAATCCTGGATTTTAGTGGCTGCACCATGGTCACGGAATGGCTGCGGTATATCCACCTCTCAACTGTCCCTGCGTCCTTAGGTCTGCTAAATGCTTCACCATTCAACTCAACTGCCAGCACTTTCCAGCAGGCACAATGTGGTCACACACACATAGCGCTGACGGGCTGTGTAGGAGGAGTGGTGCAGGCCAGAAATTATCCTGTGCTCATACAAAGGACAGCAGCGCAATGTATGTGTGACAGCATCGTGCCTCCTGGGGAGCGCAGGAGCTGCTCCGATCATAAGGGACTGCTTAGGTGAGTATGTAGTGTTTTTTTTTTTAACAGTAAAGCCTGGGCACTGCTGAGAGGCATAACTATTGTGAAGGGGCACAGTATGGGCATAACTACCGTGTGGGGGCAAAAGACGGACTAATTACCATGTAGGGGCACTAAGTGGACTGGGCTGAATAGGGCATGTATGGTGTAGGCATTGGACAGATTTAGACGCATGGCTTAGTGTTAAAAAATTACGCCATGGCTCGCTACTCTGATTTTCAAAAGTTTAGGAGGTATGGAATCAGTATTCTTTCATCAATGATCCTAGCTATAAGGCTAGTATTCCATGTGGTAGCCACTGCACAGCAAATTTAGAGACAAGACCATCATGTGGCGAGAAACCTGAAGTTCCTACGGTCTGCAAATTAATTTGGGTTATCTACTTTCTTACTGATAGTTGGTGGACTTCAGATTTTTGGTCACAGAGTGGCTATGTAAGAGGCAGCCCTGATCATCCAGCAACATTTCCAACACATATATATATAGCAGACTGTCATGTTTCCCTCCAGCCACCAGAGGCCACTGTGGCTGAGTAGGACAGTGTGAGGAGTTGTTTCCAGAGGACAAGGAGTTAAGTGTTTTTCCCGGGCTGAGCAGGGAGTCTGGGCTGAAGGTGTCTGTGTACACAGGAAGAAGGACGCTGTGCACTGAGAGGGAGATCCACAGGGAAGATTAGAGCGATTTCTCCCTGCCAACCTGCTGTGACATGGTATCTGGGACATTAGAGTGTGTTTGCTCTCTGACTGACCTGATGTGTCCTGGTGTAGAAGAGAGACTGCTGTAGTGTGAGGCACTTACCAGAGGAACTGTGAGTGAATTCCAGGCCCTGCCTGATTACACGTCCAGAGCTGCTGATTATCTCTAACCAGAGTTACAGAGACTACAAAGAGAGGCCAGGGCTGAGCCACGCTGAAGCAAGCAAGCAAGCAACCAGATCGGGACCCAGACTGTATCTGCCTGCATGTGCCGGACACCGAACTGTGAGTGCACTGATGCTAACCGGAGCTAGGACATAGTGGAATAGGATTTAGTTTAGTGCACCGTAGAGGTGCACCCCGGGTAGCGGGGACAGATAGGACTACCTAGAAGAGAGTAGCCTGCTATTGTCTGTACTTATGTTTGTGATTCATTTGTTTTCTTTATGCAAATTTCCATTATCTTTGTTGTGAATTCTCAAGCTGTTCATATTGTAAATCTGCTTCTCCGGCAGTTAGAGTTCTCCTTTAATAAAGCCGGTTTCTACTTCAGCCTCCTTGTCTGCTGCACTGTACTTGAGTCCTGCTCTACGGTCTCTTCCTCTGCTGACCGTTACAAGTGGCGCTGCGAGCAGGGTACAGTCACAGAGATGGAGGCGGCTGAAGGCAATGTGCATGATGTTAATGTGAGTACCTCAGGCAATGGTGGAACCCTTGCAAGGGCCCTTCCTATTGGCACATTGTTCAACTTGCTACCCAAATTTGATGGCCAGAACATGACACTGTCAGACTGGGTGACAAGGTTACAGAGTGCTGTTAGGATTTACAATGTCAGCCCAGAACTACAAGTAGAAATTGCTTTGGCCGCTCTCGAGGGTGAGGCCCGAAGAAATGTTCTCCTACAACCAGAAGCCACGCGCAATACATTGCAAGAGATGGTGAGATTCCTGGAAGAAATATATGGGGAAACAGCCAGTGCAGGGCACCTCCGGGCGAAGTTTTTTTACCGGATTCAACGGGAAGACGAAGGTGTCTCTCAGTACGCTACAGCCCTACAGGAAGTGTTGGCCGAGGTACAAAAAAAAGAGGCAGATGGGGTTACTGGCATGGGACCCATAGACCGGATACTGCGGGAACAATTTATTCTGGGGCTCTACAGCAATCCCCTGAAACAGGCTCTGCGGGAACGAGTCAGAGTAGACCCTACCCTAACCTTTCGACAAATTTTGGCAGAGGCTGTGACGCGAAACAAAGAAGACGGCTATGCTTCTGGAGTAATACGGACCCAGACCGTTACACCCCCCGGGGTTACAAGAAATGAGGAAGCCCTGGTCAGAGTGGTACAAGACTTGCAGAGCTCCCTGAGTGCCATGCACGAAAAGTTGACACACCTGGAGAAACGGATAGAGTCGCGCTATACTACTGAGGCTGCCTATCCAGCCCGACAACAAACCTATCAGGCGACTCCGTGGGTTCCTACACCCGAATGCCCTTATGCTAGTTTACCATACCATCAAGCCCCTCATTACCCTTCAGTGGGGCCATCCAGCCAAGCTCTGAGGGCACCTCCCACTCGCAGGCAAAAAGTGGGCCGTCAAGGGGCACAGTGTTGGCGGTGTGGAGATCTAGGACATTTCGCCAGAGAGTGTCGGAATAATCCAGCTGGACGCCAAGAGCCGCCGTTAAACTACCGACCCCTGCAGTAGTGGGGCGTACTGCAGGGGAGGTGGAGAGCCAAGTTACCCAGCAAAGCTCCGAACACCTGGTCGCAGGGTGCCCCACTATACGAGCTGAGTTCGAAGGTGTTCCTGTCGACTGCTTAGTGGATACTGGGTCTCAAGTGACAACTATGCCCGAGTCATTCTTCTACCGTTACTTTCAAGCGCTGGCCAAGCCAGAACGAGAGACACTGGTCCGGGTTACAGCGGCTAACCAACAACAGATTCCTGTCACAGGGGTCGTGTGGATGAATGTACGGCTATGTGGACAGGAAGTGGGGCGGAAAGGTATCTTGTTGGTCCCCGAAACGTTCAAAGAAGATGTGCCGGTGATAATGGGCATGAATATCCTGCGAGAATTGGATCAGATCATGTTCACCAAACGGGGGCCGGGTTACTGGAAACAAGCCACCCCGCACAAACCTACCCAGAAAGCATTTCAACGGCTAATCCGTTTTTGTGGAACACAGAAAAGTGTACCAGCACACCAGGCGGTGGGAACGATTCGAGCGCCAGGAAAGGCTACCTTCACCCTTCCCCCTGGTCGGGAGACCGTGCTGACGTTACCCGTGGGAACTTTCCGTAATCTTGAAGGCATGGAGGTGTTCGTTGAACCAACAGCCCTAGGAGAGCTGGGTCAGGACGTCCTGGTGGCCCGGACACTGGGAGTGGTCCAGAATGGACGAGTACCCATAAGAGCTGTGAATGTGGGATATCTAGAAGTTCCCTTGACGCCAGGGGTGGAACTGGCTCGTGTGTACCTACATCAGGGAGAAATCCTGAGTCAGAGAGAAGTGACTCTAGCTCCGGTAGGGGATGCTGGTTGGACCCTGGCAGTTACTACCAGTGCAGAAGAGGCGCCGACCCCAGAATGGAATGGGGGAACCATCTTGGATCAAATGGAGATAGATGTTAAGGCTCTCAGTTTAGACCAACAGCGAGCAGTTGAAACCATGCTGTGGGAGAATCAGGCTGCATTTGCCCGCCACGCCGATGACTTTGGCTGCACGAATGCTATCACACATGATATACCGACGGGGGACACTCCACCAATTCGGGAGAGATATCGACAGATTCCACCCAAGTTGTACCAGGAAGTGAAGACGCTATTGAAACAGATGATAGATTCCGGAGTGGTGCGGGGAAGCCAGAGCCCTTGGGCAGCCCCAGTGGTGCTTGTCAAGAAGAAGGACGGCACTATTCGATTTTGTGTGGATTACCGGTGGTTGAATGCTTGCACTGCGCGAGACTCATATCCTCTGCCACGCATCGAGGAGTCTCTGACGGCTCTAGGACGAGCCAAATACTTCTCCACCCTGGATCTAGCAAGTGGGTACTGGCAAGTACCAGTGGCTGAGCAGGACAAGGCAAAGACAGCATTCATACTCCCCATGGGGTTATTTGAATTCAACAGGATGCCATTCGGACTGACTAATGCCCCTGGAACCTTCCAGCGGCTGATGGAGAGATGCCTGGGAGACCTGAATTTTGAAGCCACTCTGATATACCTAGACGATATCATCGTATACTCTGCTACTTTTCAAGAACACTTGAATCGGCTAGGGCAGGTACTCGAGCGACTGCGATCCCATGGCCTGAAGGTAAAGCCAAAGAAGTGTCATCTCTTCAAGAGGGAGATCGAGTACCTGGGCCATAGGGTGTCCCAAGACGGAGTGCTACCGTCCCAAGACAAAGTGGCTGCAATACGACAATGGATAGTGCCGAGAACACTGCGTGAGTTGAAGGCCTTCCTGGGACTGACTGGGTACTACCGGCGGTTCATCAAAGACTACGCAAAAATAGCGGGCCCTCTGAATGAGTTGTTGAGAGGAACGGCTGGGCAACCCAAGGGCCAAAGTATCCCCTGGGGACAGAAACAGGAAGAGGCCTTCCAGGCCCTGAAAGAAGCCCTGACATCGGCCCCCATCTTGGCTTATGCCGATTTTGATAAACCATTCATCTTAGCTACTGATGGCAGCCTCTACGGACTTGGGGCAGTCCTGTCGCAGGTACAGGATGGACATGAGAGAGTGATCGCTTATGCCAGTAGATCCTTGCGAGATACGGAGCGAAACCCCCATAACTACAGTTCATTCCGGCTGGAACTCCTTGCCCTGGTGTGGGCTATGACGGAGAAATTTGCAGGATATCTGACAGGAGCTAAGATCTTCGTACGGACGGATAACAATCCCCTGGCCCATCTGGGTACTGCCAAGTTGGGAGCCCTGGAGCAACGCTGGGCGGCTCGCCTCGCAAAGTATGACTTCTCAATTCGCTACCGCTCCGCTACAGAGAACACTAATGCTGATGGTCTCTCGAGGGTTACTTTTGAAACTCCAGTAGGGGATATGGATGAACAAAAGGAAGAAGATGAAACTCCTGACTTCCGCAAGTTCGCTCCCCCAACAGTCGCGGCCCAGACAAGTGGGGAGGCCCGTAAGCTACCCAAAGCATTGGGGAGAACTAATGAAGAATGGGGCAGATTGCAAGATGAAGACATTGGACTGCAGCAAATGAAAAGCTGGGTAACCCAGTGCAGGAAACCCAACAAAGAAGAAAGGACTGATCTGGATGCCGAGATGAAGTCCGTTCTACATCAATGGGACAGACTGGAAGTGCATGGAGCTGTTTTGTTCCGCAAGTGGCAACAGCCTGCCGACCTAGAGGCGAGGTGGCAGGTAGTGATACCCAGAAGAATGGCACGGGAGATAGCCAAAGAGGCTCATGAGTTTGGAGCTCACTTCGGGCCAGTCAAGACATACCAGTGGCTGCAGCGTTATGTGTATTATCCGCGACTGGAGGCCACAGTTGAAGAAGTTTGCCGACAGTGTCGAGTGTGTGAACTCACGAAGAGTACAGAACAGAGAGCACCCCTACAGTCCATCCAGACCACAGAACCGCTGGAAGTGTTGATGATAGACTATCTTCTTGTGGGACAATCGTCAAGAGGTCCACAGTATTGCCTGGTCATGATCGACCACTTCTCCAAGTTTGCAGTAGTCACCCCAACTCGGGACCAGACGGCCGAGTCCGCGGCACAAGCCATTTGTCAAGACTTCATTCGGGTCTATGGGTGTCCAAAGCGGATCCATTCAGATCAAGGGGCGTGCTTTCAAGGAAAAGTGATGGAAGAGCTACATCGACTGTACGGCATTGAAAAATCCAGGACAACTCCTTATCATCCCCAAGGAAACGGAGCCTGTGAGCGCTTTAACCGCACATTGCTGCAAATGCTGAGGACACTAGAGGAAGACAAGAGGGCACACTGGCCTGACTACCTGCCAGAATTAGTCTGGGCTTACAATAATCGTGTCCACACCACCACCGGTTACACCCCATACATGTTACTGTTCGGTAGGGCTGGTCGAGAGATCGTGGAATTAAACCTAGAACAGCCAGAAGACCTAATAGAGCGATCAACCACCTCATGGGTGAAAGAACACCGTCGGCGTCTCCAGACCATTCGCCGGTTGGCAGGTCAGCGGTTACAGGAGAGAGCTCATACAGACCGTCCTCCAGTTCAGGAGGTTCCATTGCAGCCTGGGGATCGGGTACTGGTACGAGAGAAACGTCCCAGAGGCAAGTTGAGTGAGCGTTGGGAAGTACAGCCGTATAAAGTGATCAAGAGAGTGTACCCTAATGGTCCGGTCTACGAAGTGCAGGTTGAGAATGAGGAATTTGCTTCACGGACTCTACATAGGAATATGTTACGGCCATGCCGGTCCAAAGATCCCGCACCTGTTCAGAGGACACCTCCTCCTGCCCCATACTCAGAACTTGTTATCTCTGATGGAGATTGTGGTGAAGACTGGTGGACTGCTCCCAACACTGAAGGAGCCTCCCAGGTTACAGGTGATGAAGGCACTGTCACAGAACCATTGCCGGCCCGTAATGGAGAGGGGCCCTCGGACACACCCGAACCTCCTATTGTGGTGGATGAATCCAGACTGGCAGTTCCTAGTGGAGAGAGTCAGGTCGTAACAGATAGCCAGGACCTCCGGAGATCCAGTAGGCTTACTGCAGGGGTTCCACCAAACAGGTACGCTGCTGATGAGTTCATTTGGTCCACCTGTATGTATTGTGGACAATGTTGTACTGCTGTATAAAAAGTTACATTAACCATTATTTCTATGGACTATATAGCAAGGCCGAGGACGGCCACCTTTAAGTGGGGAGGCATGTAAGAGGCAGCCCTGATCATCCAGCAACATTTCCAACACATATATATATAGCAGACTGTCATGTTTCCCTCCAGCCACCAGAGGCCACTGTGGCTGAGTAGGACAGTGTGAGGAGTTGTTTCCAGAGGACAAGGAGTTAAGTGTTTTTCCCGGGCTGAGCAGGGAGTCTGGGCTGAAGGTGTCTGTGTACACAGGAAGAAGGACGCTGTGCACTGAGAGGGAGATCCACAGGGAAGATTAGAGCGATTTCTCCCTGCCAACCTGCTGTGACATGGTATCTGGGACATTAGAGTGTGTTTGCTCTCTGACTGACCTGATGTGTCCTGGTGTAGAAGAGAGACTGCTGTAGTGTGAGGCACTTACCAGAGGAACTGTGAGTGAATTCCAGGCCCTGCCTGATTACACGTCCAGAGCTGCTGATTATCTCTAACCAGAGTTACAGAGACTACAAAGAGAGGCCAGGGCTGAGCCACGCTGAAGCAAGCAAGCAAGCAACCAGATCGGGACCCAGACTGTATCTGCCTGCATGTGCCGGACACCGAACTGTGAGTGCACTGATGCTAACCGGAGCTAGGACATAGTGGAATAGGATTTAGTTTAGTGCACCGTAGAGGTGCACCCCGGGTAGCGGGGACAGATAGGACTACCTAGAAGAGAGTAGCCTGCTATTGTCTGTACTTATGTTTGTGATTCATTTGTTTTCTTTATGCAAATTTCCATTATCTTTGTTGTGAATTCTCAAGCTGTTCATATTGTAAATCTGCTTCTCCGGCAGTTAGAGTTCTCCTTTAATAAAGCCGGTTTCTACTTCAGCCTCCTTGTCTGCTGCACTGTACTTGAGTCCTGCTCTACGGTCTCTTCCTCTGCTGACCGTTACAGCTACATCTTGGCTTGGCTGTGCCCTGGCAGAATGTCAAGTATGAAATAGCTAGCACCAGCAAGTGATGGTGCAGACACAACTGCTATGCCTGCATCATTGCAACGGTGGTTTGCATTAAAGGGGTTCTCCAGGCTTTTTCTATTGATGACCTATTCTCAGGATAGGTCATCAATATCAGATCGGTGGCGGTGCTGGGTGTCAGACTGACCTACTGTACGGGGAGATTGCGCGTGCAGTGCGCACGTGCCGTCTCCCTTCTCTCTTCCTGTCCACTGCTGCTGTCCCAAAGACATAGAGAAGGGAGACGGCACGTGCACACTGCACGCGCCGTCTCCTTATACCTCTGATCGTCGGGGGTGCCGGGTGTCGGACCCCCCACCGATCTGATATTGATGACCTATCCTGAGAATTAGTTATCAATAGAAAAAGCCCGGACAACCCCTTTAAGGTAAACTAAACTATCAGCAGGTCCTAAAGGTCTGCAGCTGCCAGAACATGCTGGGAGCTGTAGTTCCTTGTTAGAGTCACAAAGTTTTTAAATTGAAAATTAAAGTTTTTTTTTACAGTACATACCTAGTTTTCTTTGGGGGCTGGCCTGGGGAAATGCTCACACTTTCTCCTCTTGCTTGCAGCCTGATACGTTTCTTATTTGCTCAGTCTCCTCCACACTGTGTCACTGTCAGTGAGAGAGAAGTGCACACTAAGTGCAAGTGTCTGCCTGCCTTTCAGACTGTATTACACAGATGCCTCCATCACTTGCTTCACACAGCCCAGCTCTGCAGAGCCATAGAGCTCCAGGATGTGGGCAGGCAGGCAGCAGGGAATATGTAAAAGCCGCCCAGCAGAGAGAAACTGCAAGCTAATGTAATGCCCCGAGTGGCATTACCACTCCTACTCCCTGTTTCTATCTGGGTATGCAATCTCAATGTAATTTTATACATTTATTTCAGGTCCCATATATTGTGCATTTCCTGTTATGCATCTGTTTATGTTCAAATGCAATATGCCTGGTTCACCAGCAGGAGGCAGCGAATATGGCAGAGCAGTAGATAGAACCTTCCAGTCCATTCTAACCCCACCCTGTGGAGAAGTGGGCGAGTCCCATGTCCTTCCTGCAGGAAGGGTGGGGACCGGTTAGTTCCAGTTAGTGAGTGCTAGCTAACCCCTGCTAAGGGAGCAGGTCTGCAGTGCTGCGTCCCTCCTGGACATGTGCTGCCTACACCAGCCAGAACACCTCCAGTTCTGCTGGAGCAGACAGACCACTTCTTGAAGTCTCAGTAGGCAGGAAAAAGTTTCCCTGTGCCTTGCCATAGAGTCAGACAGAAAGAGAGAAGTTGCAGCAGAAAGCAAAAGGAAAAATTCCTATTTATTCCTGACAGATGTAGCAGAGCCGAGAGGGTTTGCCTGCCATTTTCATGCTAAAACTTGCTGGAAACCAAGACCAAACCGTTTAAAGAAACATTTCCACAAAGTAAAGCTGCAGTTGAACTATATACAAAGTTTGGACTCAATCTCTTTCATCATCCTCTCCATCATCTATTCACCATATTTGCTCTGCTTCGTCCGGCGACGCCTGGGGTTCCAGGATATCCAGGTAGGAGCACCGTAAACAGTGCAAAGCCGCACCTAAAGGGACACTGTAGGCAGCCCTTACACCACTCTGGCATTCCTACACCTGGGTTTCACCGTCACCTTCTACATAGGGGGACCCCGTCCCTCGTTGCTGAAATGCAACTGGCGTCACGAAAAATTACATTTACCACATACTAAAAGGACCCTAGTCACATGTACGGGCGTTGCAAGTGGCGTCACGAACAGGATTCAAACCTGTGCGGGGACTATAGAGGATCTACTGTAGTGCCTATAAAACCCCCTACAAGAGACTTTATTGCATTTACTTACTGTTGGAGAGTGTGAATCTGCAGTGATTGCAGCAATGTTGCAAAACAGGGGTTAATTGGCCATCTTAGATTTGACCTGTGTGTTGAGAGGAAGGTATCCACACAGCAGAGGGGAGGGAACTAAAGAGCCTGCCTCCACAGAGGAACCATTCTACAGCAGAAGGAACTAAAGTGGTTAGTACAAGTTCCCAGGAGGACAAGGAGGAAGTGAAGCGGCGGCCATTTTGGAAAAGGGAAAATGTCGTTTCTTTTGCCCTGGACCCTGAGAAGCAATGTCCAGAGGTCTGAGTGAGTATTTCTGGGGAAAATAACCTTGCTTAAGACTGTTTGAGACTATTATCTGCCTTATATCCTCCAAAATTGCGCAGTTGCAGCGACTCTTAAAGGAGACATGCACCAATTCTGCCGTTGTTGCCCATAGCAACACGCGCTTAAATTGCAATCTAGCCTACATTGACCCCTCTAGTCTGGTACAGGATATCAAAAGCCATGTCTGACAGCGAGGATAGCGCCCACTTGGACTGCAGTGATCCACCAGCGGCAGCTGCAGCCGCCTGTGTCATGCCTCTTACTATGCCATACTCAGAGAGCAGTTTATTGAAGGTGTCCTCGACGAATCCCTCAAACGTCAGCAGAAGATGCTGTCAGCTCAGCACCCAGATACCCCTTTCTTGGATTTTAAGGAGCTTGCTATTGGCATCCTGGTGAAAAGTCTCAATTCTGAACCTCCTGAAGACAGGAAGGCATGGCCCGTCCTAGGACCTGCTGCACACAGTCAGATAGCGGAGCATGGGGCTGTCGCAGCCCTGACTGCTCAAGTCTCCCTCCTAGCTCAGAATATGGAGAGGATGAGGAAGCAGCTAGAGCAACTGGAACAGCAGCCTATGGCCTCATGCACACAACAGTGTTTTTTCACAGTCAGTGATTTGGCTTCAGTGGTCCGTGTCCGATTTTGCTTCAGTTGTGTTTCCTTGTGTCTTTCTTATTTTTTTGTCTGACAGCCCTATACCAGCAGGTGAAGAAGATGGTTCACAATATGAAGACAGCTAATGTCATCCAAGATAGTCACAGCCCCTGGGCTGTCCCAATGGTCCTGGTAAAAAAGAAGGATGGAACCATCCGTTTCTGTATGGACTACCGCAAAATCAACATAACGCACAAGGGTGCATACCCCCTGCCACGAATTTATAAGTCTCTAGCAGCCCTGGGATCTGCTGCTTATTTCTCAACCCTAGATCTAACCAGTCCCCATGGCGCCGGAAGATAAAGAGAAAACAGCTTTGAACACCCTAATGTTTTTTTTTCGAGTTCAACTACATGCCATTCGGGCTGTGCAATGCCCTGGGACATTCCAAAGACTCATGGAGAGATGTCTTGGACACAAAATGTTGAGACCGTATTGCTGTATTGCTATATTTGGATGATGTGATAGTCTACTCCAAGACCTATGAAGAGCATTTACAGCACTTGGCAGAAGTATTCCAGACTCTGACCCAATATGGATTGAAAGTAAAGCCTTCAAAATGCCACTTACGTACTGAAGCCCAAGGGAAATACCTTCTTACATGTTGTGCGGAGGGCGTGAAACCGGACCCCGATAAGATAGCTGCAGTACAAATCTAGCCCGCTCCTGAGACAGTCAAGAGCTTTCTTGGATTTGCAAGTTACTACCGGAGATTTTGCAGCTCAAATTGCGGAGCCTATTCAGGAGCTTTTGAAGGGTCATCCCAAAGGTAGTGAGAATTCTAAGATACCGGTAGAATGGAATGAAGAGCAAGAGACTGCTTTCCAACTGTTAAAAGAAAAACTTACAGAGCCACCAGTTCTGGGCTACCCTGACTATAGCCTGCCATTCTGCCTCTATACTGACACAAGTAGGAAAGGTTTAGGAGCAGTATTATCTCAAACTACAAGCAGAAAGTAGAGTCATTGGAGGACTGTTGGATTATTTTTCCAGTAGGCGTGTATTGGAGAGAATTCAGCAGCTGAGAGACGGAGATTCAGAACTAGTTCGTCTCTGGCAACAACGGAAAAAGCTCTTTCTAAAGAGATCCAGTCACCTGTGAGCGCTTCCATCAGATAGTCGTGCCCCAAAGAGATGCTAAGATGGTAATGGACATGTACCATAACAGGTCTGGTCATTTTGGAACCCAAAAAACGGAAGTCACCATCAGGCGACGTTTCTACTGGACTGGCATGAGAAGTGATATTGAAGCCTGGTGCCGGCAGTGTCCCACCTGTGCTGTGACCAGGGGAGAAAGACATTATCAGCGAGCCCCCCTTCATCCCATAGTGAGTAGGAGTCCTCTAGAAATCATGGCTATCGACCACATGAAACTGAAACCCAGCAGATCCGGATACACTTATGCTATGACAATCAGTGACCACTACAAGTTCGTCGTGGCTGTGCCTGTAAAGGACTTAACTGCTAAAACTACAGCTGCTGCCATGTGGGAGAGCTTCATTCTGCCGTATGGGTGTCCTGACAAGATACTCACTGATGAAGGATCCGCATTCGAGTCTCAGTTGTTGTATGAACTTTGTGCACTGTACAACTGCAAAAAACTGAGACCACTGCATATCACCCACAGGGAAATGGACTGTGCGAAAAGATGAATCAGACACTGATCAATATGCTCAAGGCTGTGCAACCTCACAAGAGAGCCGAGTGGCCTTCGCTTCTCCCTGAATTAGTGTACCTGTACAATAACACCATTCATTGCTCCACCGGGTACACCCCTTACTACCTCATGTTTGGAAGACAGGGCCGTTTACCTGCAGAACTCGCCCTCGACATCCCCATGCCAGACTCTGAACCACTCCTTCCCCAATCTGAGTGGGTCAAGGAGCATCAGAAGTGCCTAGAAGATGCCAGAGAAATAGTGGACTCTAAATTAGAAAAGGTTTAGCAAAAACAAAAACAGGACTTTAATCTGCATACACATGCTGAGCCCTTACAACCAGGAGAAAAGCTGGCTCAGAAATAATCACCCAGTGAGCAAGCCGGATAGTCGCTGGGATAGCGAGCCTTATACAGTCCTGATCAAAAGTTTAAGACCACTTTAAAAATGGCAAAAAATCATATTTAGCATGGCTGGATCTTAACAAGGTTCCAAGTAGAGCTTCAACATGCAACAAGAAGAAATGGGAGTGAGACAAAACATTTTTTGAGCATTCAATTTAATGAAAACAACGAATAAACTGAAACAGACTGTTTTTCAGCTGATCAAAAGTTTAGGACCACACCTCCAAGAAAAAACTAAACCCCCCCAAAACAGAAATCCAACTTCCAAACATGAACTCAGTAATGAGTAGCTCCGCTGTTATTGTTTATCACTTCCAAAATTCGTTTTGGCATGCTTGATGCAAGCGTTTCCATGAAGTGAGTGGGAACATTTCTCCAAGTGGTGAAGACGGCCGCACAAAGGCCATCTACTGTCTGGAACTGTTGTCCATTTTTGTAAACTTCCCTTGCCATCCATCCCCAAAGGTTCTCAATTGGATTTAGATCAGGGGAACATGCAGGATGGGCCAAAAGAGTGATGTTATTCTCCTGGAAGAAGTCCCTTGTCCTGCGGGCATTGTGTACTGTAGAGTTGTCCTGTTGAAAAACCCAGTCGTTACCACACAGACGAGGGCCCTCAGCCATGAGGAATGCTCTCTGTAACATCTGGACATAGCCAGCGGCCGTTTTACGCCCCTGCACTTCCTGAAGCTCCATTGTTCCACTGAAGGAAAAAGCACCCCAGACCATTATGGAGCCCCCTCCACTGTGGCGCTTAGAAAACATCTCAGGTGGGATCTGCTTGTCATGCCAGTAAGGTTGGAAACCATCAGGACCATCAAGGTTACATTTTTTCTCATCAGAAAATAAAACTTTCTTGCAAAGTCCAAACGAGCAGTTCTGTGGCGTTCAAGGAGACAAGGTCTTTGAAGACTTTTTTGTTTTTGAAGCCCTTCAGTCTCAGATGCCGTCTGATGGTTATGGGGCTGCAGTCAGCACCAGTAAGGGCCTTAATTTGGGTCGAGGATCGTCCAGTTTCTTGACCGACAGCCAATTGGATCCTCCGGCTCAGTGCTGCTGAATTTTTTTTGGGTCTTCCATTTGACTTTTTTGTTGCACAACCCTCAGGATCATTTAAGAAATTACAAATTACTGTCTTACTGCGTCCCACCTCAGCAGCGATGGCGCACTATGAGAGACCCTGCTTATGCAGTTCAACAACCTGACCACGTTCAAAAAGGGAGAGTTTTTTTGCCTTTGCCATCACAACGTGTGACTACCTGACAGAAAATGACAATGAATCCACATCTTTGCACAGATTTGGCCTTTTAAAGGCATGTGGTCCTAAAATTTGGATCAGCTGAAAAACAGCCCGTTTCAGTTTAATTGTTATTTTCAATTAATTGAATGCTCAAAAAATGTTTTGTCTCACTCTCATTTCTTCTTGTTGCATGTTGAAGCTCTACTTGGAACCTTGTTAAGATCCAACAATGTAAAATAGGATTTTTTGCCATTTTTCAAGTGGTCTTAAACTTTTGATCAGGACTATACTATAGTGGCTGTCCCCTCATCGGAAGTCTACGAGATCCACAGAGGAGATAAAGGTATTCAGCGAGTACACCGCAACAGGCTCAAAAAATGCCTGCAGGAACCTGTTCAGGAGCAGTCAAGAGAAGAGGATAAGGCACCCGAACTGCCATTGTCTTCAGAAAGTGAGACGCCAACAGAATTGCCTTCCATTCTTGACCCCCTTCGGTGGTTACTCCAGCCTAAAATTCGAGTCCTGATGCCAGTTGCTGAGAACTCCAAGTCAAACAGCTGATCCCCCTGTACAAGTCCAGGACTCTACCTTTAACCCTTGAGACTTAGAACTGCCCTTGTGGAGATCCCAAGGGACCAATAAAGGTAAACCACCTGCCCGTTATTGAGAATTCTTTGAAACAAGCGTTTAGCTACAGAGACAGTAGGAGCCAAGCCATGGACACATCTTGAGAAACCTTCCCCTTGTTTTGTGGTTATATTTTGACTGTTTACTTTTCATCTGCCCTTATGTGCCTGGACTTCATGGACTTTATTCATCATCCTATGCAGTTTGACACCATATTGTCACGGTAGGATCTTGAGAAACCTTCCCCTTGATTTGTGGTTATATTTTGACTGTTTACTTTTCATCCGCCCTTATGTGCCTGGACTTCATGGACTTTATTCATCATCCTATGCAGTTTGTCACCATACTGTCATGGTAGGTAAGATAAGAGAAGGAAACAGAACATGGCAAAGCAAACAAAACAACTGACTAGGCCCTAAAAGCTAGGGCACAATGGGGTCACCTCATAGCAATCCCTAAAAGACTTTTCCTAAGCTGCTATGCCCATGTGCATATCTCGATGTTAGACATGCACATGCCCACGAACCTAAAGCTGTAACATACTGGACTAAACCCTCAGCTGTAGGGAAGAGGGAAAGAGACACCTAGCTCCTTCAACAACCAAAGGAGCTAGCGTCACTCTAGGGTCCTAGTAAAAACAGACACAGAAGGAAAAAGGGAAAAGGACTTATCAATAGATGATTTGGAGCCGACGATCCACCAAAACTTCCAGAGCTCAAACAAGGAAGTACTATAACCTGCAAAGGCTATAGGGAGAGGGAGGAATAAATAGCCTCACTAATTACCTAAAGAATGACACCTGGGGCAAGGTGGGATTCTGTTCAAACCCACAACAAAACAAACTGTCAGATCGAGTCAAGTGCAGCAATTCTGACAGATCTCCTCAGAACACCCACAGGGCAGGGCGTGACACATACCTCATATGGATTGCAATACAAGTTTGGCTACCTCATGTGGATTACAAATAACTTTTTCCGTTATATGTTCCAGTTTAGCAACGTTACAAGCCTGCACCCAAAGAATAGACTCAAACGTATACCTGAGCTCTTTGTGATTTCTACTGTCATATTTTCGCACTAACTTTTTACCTTTTCACCAAAGGCTAAGCACTTTAGCCCATTGTGTGTATTTCGTTTGCAGGTTCCGCAATGTGACTTCTGATGCACTTTTAATATAGACTTTGTGCTTTATACTGTTCATCGGATAGTTAGCACTGTATTGCTTAGTTATTATGGACTGCCTCCTGGTACATTAATATAAGTCACAAGCAAGTCTAACAACGCCAAGGGTAACCCACTGCTTATATGTGTGTTTAGAGGGAGTAATTAACCCTCAAGGGAGTTTTGGTTGAAAACTGGTATCTCATCCTACTAATTGGTACCTTGTGCTTCGCCAAGGTTATTTTTGTCCTAAGGCCTTGCGCGCCGCCTTAAGGAAATTTTGTAGCTACCTGTACATATATCAAGGTAACGAAGCGTAGAGCATAATTAGACCTTGTTGTTGGAAGGGAATACAGGATAAAGCCACCCTTCTATTTGCGGGCGTTTCATTGCATAGTGGTGGGAATACAGAGTAAAGACACTCCCGTGCTTTCTTTGGTACTAGAGCTTAGTATATTCAAAAGAAAGTCAGGAATGATTGCTTTTTGCACACTTTTTGGTTCTCTGGTTTATACCGAGAAGGGAAATGGAGACTGGACACCCTACTCATGCGGGCAGAGACCTTTTGGTAGCCATTGCTTTATCAATTTGTAATAGTACATAGTTTAACGCAGCACTTGATCTTTCATTTGGTACCACTACCCTTAGAGCACCTTCTAAGCACTAGCCGAGGAATGCTAAGTAAGGGGGAATGTAACGCCCCGAGTGGCATTACCACACCTATGCCCTGTTTCTATCTGGGTATGCAATCTCAATGTCATTTTATACATTTATTCCAGGTTCCATATATTGTGCATTTCCTGTTATGCATCTGTTTATGTTCAAATGCAATGTGCCTGGTTCACCAGCAGGTTGCAGCGAATATGGCAGAGCAGTAGATAGAATAGGATGGAACCTTCCAGTCCAATCTAACCCCCCTTGTGGTTGAGTGGGCGAGTCCCATGTCCTCCATGTCCTTCAGGAAGGGTGGGTAACAATTAGCTTCAGTTAGAGTTAGTGTTAGCTGACCCCTGCTAAGAGAGCAGGTCTGCAGTGCTCCGTCCCCCCTGGACGTGTGCTGCTCACACCAGCCAGAACACCTCCAGTTCTGCTGGAGCAGAGAGACTACTTCTACAGGTGAAACTCGAAAAATTTAAATATCGTGCAAAGTTTATTTATTTAAAGGGACACTGAAGGGATATATATATATCACAGTACAGGTCTTCTAAAGTGTATTAAAATCATCTAAGTATCCCCTCTGTCCACCTTATAAATACAGTAAACGGAAGTTTTATAACCTGGGTGAAGGGTCTTCAATCTGCCCAAGGGGCGGCGTTTCATCTCCACTTGCGCCCAGCCAGCCGCCCCCAACTGCCTGTCACGACTGTGACTGATCCAGACAGGTCTGGGAGGAGAAGGTCGCAGCGACTTGCTACTCGCGATAGCTTGTGAGTTTGCTCTGTGGTTCAGGGTATGTCATCAGGGTTTTGCCTTGTGAACCTTTTTGTCCTGACTGGGAGTTTGTAGGCATCCTTCTCAGGTGAGTCCTGTCTGCCACTCCCAGCTACTATATTAGTTTCAGTTTCACTTGCAGTCATTGCCAGATATAGTCCTTACTTCCAGTGCTATTCTGACCTTTGAAGGAGATCGTTTAATGGTATTGCTGTGGAGCTCTCGTCCGGTGTGGACCGTCGTTACTGGGATCACCTTCTCTGCTCGTGACTGGATAAGTCTATCTATGTTTGATTGTTTGTTTGTTTGTTGCTGTCTTCCCCTGTTGTTCTCCTAGACGTGAGTGATGGTGACTAGTGCTCCCATCTGCCTTTCCCCAGTCTAGTCTTGTTAGGGTGACTGAGGGTTTAGGCATCCTGCTCGCCGCACGGGTTCACACCCCGTCTAGGGTATCAGGACAGACAGGTGCCAGCTTAGGGTTAGTCAGGGGTGACCGTTCTATTTCCCATCCGTAGATAAGGGTCCCCCTTCCCCTCCGTCTGGTGCGACACGACTGCTGCTGGGATAGCGGTCGTGACAGTATATCTGGCCATTTAAAAAAAAAAAAAAAAAAAAAAAGTGACATTTATTTATTTTTTTTTTTTTTTGCTTGCTGTTTTGCTTTGTATTTTTCTGTTCCACTATGGATCCGGTTACGGTTTTGGCAAAAGAATTACAGGGGTTATCCCTGGAAGTGGCAGGATTAAAAGCAACAGTGCAGCAGCAGCAGCAATCCTTGGGTTCCACCGTTGCTACGGGAAACCAAGGTACTCCTGAGCCAAAAGTGGTTTTACCTGATAGGTTCTCAGGAGGAAGAGACCAATTTGTAACCTTCAGAGAAGCTTGTAAATTGTTCTTCAGGTTACGCCCTAGGTCCTCCGGCGGTGAGGAACAACGGGTGGGCATTGTAATTTCGCTCCTGCAAGGAGATCCGCAGGCTTGGGCTTTCTCCCTACCATCAGACTCTCCGGCCTTACGATCAGTGGAGGAGTTTTTTAAAGCCCTGGGTCTCGTATATGATGACCCGGACAGGGTCTCACTGGCTGAGTCTAAGCTACGTAGACTTCGGCAAGAGAACCGGTCTGCTGAACTATATTGTTCCGAATTCCGTAGGTGGGCTACTGATACATTATGGAACGACTCGGCCCTTAGGAGTCAGTTCTGCCAGGGGTTGTCTGAAAAATTAAAAGACGCACTGGCGGTATACGAGGTCCCTGGGTCTCTTGAGGCTGCTATGTCACTGTCCATAAGAATCGACAGACGACTCAGGGAGAGACTATTAAATTCTACAGAGGCCTCTATAGGGCAGGGATCGGTTTGTTATGATCCAGTCGAACCAATGCAAATTGGGGGCGCCACTAGACGGGTGAATCCTTCTAAGGTCCGCCGTAGGTCAGAGGTTTGTTTTCGTTGTGGGGGGAGGGGTCATTTTGTAAAGGTATGTCCCTCAGAACCCAAGAGACCACAAACAAGGGAGAAAAAACGGAAAACTAGAGTCCCCAGATTGTGCGGAGGATAACAGTCTGGGCGTATTTCTTTCCTCCATACGCATGTCTCAGTTTTTGTTGTCCGCTACCATTGAGGCGGGCAATAAGACTGAGATCTGTTCCGTCTTTTTGGACAGTGCGGCAGGGGTCAACTTGGTGGATTAACGGTTTGCTCAGGCTCTGGGTTTTACTCCGGAACCGGTACGCAGAACTATTCCTGTTTTTGCCATCGACTCCTCCCCTCTTACTCAGAGAGAGTTAACTCAGATCATCCATAATATCCATCTACAGGTAGGGGACCTCCATAAAGAACATATCTCTTGTTATGTCCTGGACGGTCTTCCGGCTCCTATGGTATTGGGGCTTCCCTGGCTGGTGACCCACAATCCAGTGGTGGATTGGCAGGCCGGGGAGATTGTGGAGTGGAGTGAACATTGTAAGGACAACTGCTTGAGTAGTAGGTTCTCTACACTCTCTGTAACATCTCTACCTGCCTTTCTGTCAGATTTTATGGATGTGTTTTCTGAGAAGGGTTGTCAGGGGTTACCACCTCATCGTCCATATGATTGCCCGATTAATCTTGTGCCTGGGGCAAAACTACCTAAAACCCGGTTATACAATCTTTCCGGCCCGGAGAGGAAGGCTATGAAAGATTATATTTCGGAGAGTTTGGCTAAGGGACACATCAGACCCTCTTCTTCACCCGTGGCTGCAGGGTTCTTTTTCGTTAAAAAGAAAGATGGGGGCCTGCGTCCTTGCCTGGATTTCCGGGAGTTAAACCGGATAACTATCCGAGATCCCTATCCTCTTCCTCTCATTCCCAACCTCTTTAATCAGGTTGCTGGTGCTAAATGGTTCTCTAAAATGGATCTCAGAGGAGCCTATAACCTGGTTCGCATCAAAGAGGGGGATGAGTGGAAGACGGCTTTTAATACTCCAGAAGGGCATTATGAAAATCTGGTCATGCAATTTGGTCTTACTAATGCGCCTGCGGTGTTCCAACATTTTGTCAACGATATTTTTAGTCACCTTATCGGGAGATTTGTTGTGATATATCTAGATGACATCCTGGTCTATTCTCCGGATTTGGAGACACATAAGATCCATGTGAGACAAGTGCTGCAGATATTATGGGCCAACAAATTGTTTGCTAAATTAGAGAAATGTGTGTTCGCCGTAAAAGAACTGCAATTTCTGGGGTATGTGTTGTCAGATTCAGGTTTCCGCATGGATCCAGAGAAAGTCCGGGTGATTATGGACTGGGATCTGCCTGAGAACCTGAAGGCATTGCAACGTTTCCTGGGGTTTGCCAATTTTTATAGAAAGTTTATAAAGAACTATTCCTTGGTGGTCAAACCACTGACTGACATGACCCAAAAGGGATCCGATTTTTCCAAATGGTCACATGCAGCCAAAACTGCCTTTACATCTCTGAAGGAGAGATTCACCTCGGCCCCTATTCTCGTACAGCCAGATGTCTCGCTTCATTTTATTGTAGAGGTTGATGCATCAGAGGTGGGGGTGGGAGCGGTACTTTCTCAGGGCCCGTCCCCTGGTGAATGGCGTCCGTGTGCTTTCTTTTCGAAGAAATTGTCCACTGCAGAAAGGAACTATGATATTGGCAACAGGGAACTTTTGGCTATTAAGTTGGCCTTTGAGGAGTGGCGTCATTTTTTGGAGGGGGCGGTTCATCCCGTCACAGTGATTACTGATCACAAAAACTTATTATATCTGGAGTCTGCTAAACGTCTCAACCCTAGACAGGCTCGGTGGTCGTTATTTTTTACTAGGTTTAATTTTGTAATAACCTATCGCCCGGGGGCAAAAAATACTAAGGCGGATGCATTGTCTCGAAGTTTTCCTGGAGGGGGTGATGTTGAGGTACCAGAGCCTATTTTGCAAAAGGGGGTGGTGGTCTCTGCATTACACTCAGGTTTAGAGGGAAGGGTGTTGGAAGCTCAGGGGGACGCCCCGGCCTCCTGCCCCTCGGGTAAACTGTTTGTGCCAGAAAATTTACGCCTGGAGATACTAAAAGAACACCATAACTCCACACTGGCAGGACACCCAGGTAGTAAGGCAACCTCTGAATTAGTGTCTCGTCGGTTCTGGTGGCCTAAGTGGCGCCAGGAGGTGTTTAATTTTGTGTCTGCATGTGCTACCTGTGCTCGTTCTAAGGTAGATCATACTCGTCCAGCAGGGCGTCTTTTTCCTCTGGCCATCCCCAACAGGCCTTGGACGCACCTATCGATGGATTTCATTACGGATCTACCAGTATCAGCTGGGAAGACTGTTATTCTTGTAGTTGTTGACAGATTCTGTAAAATGGTGCACTTTATTGCTCTTACCGCATTGCCTAATGCTAATACACTGGCTCAGGTTTTTATTGACCACATCGTGAAGCTTCACGGGGTCCCTTCCGATATTGTTTCGGATCGTGGTACCCAATTTGTTTCTAAATTTTGGAAAGCTTTTTGTTCTCGTTTAGGGGTTCATCTGTCGTTTTCTTCATCTTTCCATCCACAGTCCAACGGTCAGACTGAACGTACCAATCAAAACCTAGAGACATATTTGAGATGCTTTGTTTCCGAAAATCAGGAGGAATGGTCATCTTATTTACCGTTAGCCGAGTTTGCCATTAATAATCGTCGTCAAGAATCCACAGATAAGTCACCATTTTTTGGTGCGTATGGTTTCCATCCTCAGTTTTGTACGTTTAGTGAGGGGGGGCCGTCTGGGATTCCCGAGGAGGAACGATTTGCATCTTCACTTTCATCAGTGTGGCAGAGTGTGCAAGAAAGTTTGAAGAGAATTGGTGGTAGATACAAACGTGCGGCTGATAAGAAGCGCTCTGAAGGTCCGGACCTTGGGGTGAATGACTTGGTGTGGTTGTCTACCAGAAATATCAAGTTGAAGGTTCCCTCGTGGAAATTAGGTCCGAGATTTATTGGTCCTTATAGGGTAATTAAGGTCATTAACCCGGTGGCTTTTCGTCTGGAGCTACCTCAGACTCTAAGGATCCATAATGTCTTCCACAGATCTCTGCTTAAGAGATATGTAGAACCTCCTGAACCATTGCCACTACCGCCTCCACCGGTGGTTGTTGATGGCAGTCTTGAGTTTCAGGTAGAAAAGATTGTTGATTCACGATATGTTCGCCGCTCTCTTCAGTACCTGGTGCACTGGAGAGGTTATGGTCCCGAAGAGAGAATGTGGGTGCCAGCATCAGAGATAAAGGCGGACAGACTTATTCGAGCTTTTCATAGGTCCCATCCGGAGAGGCCGGGTCTTGAGGGTCCGGTGGCCCCTCGTAGAAAGGGGGGTACTGTCACGACTGTGACTGATCCAGACAGGTCTGGGAGGAGAAGGTCGCAGCGACTTGCTACTCGCGATAGCTTGTGAGTTTGCTCTGTGGTTCAGGGTATGTCATCAGGGTTTTGCCTTGTGAACCTTTTTGTCCTGACTGGGAGTTTGTAGGCATCCTTCTCAGGTGAGTCCTGTCTGCCACTCCCAGCTACTATATTAGTTTCAGTTTCACTTGCAGTCATTGCCAGATATAGTCCTTACTTCCAGTGCTATTCTGACCTTTGAAGGAGATCGTTTAATGGTATTGCTGTGGAGCTCTCGTCCGGTGTGGACCGTCGTTACTGGGATCACCTTCTCTGCTCGTGACTGGATAAGTCTATCTATGTTTGTTTGTTTGTTTGTTGCTGTCTTCCCCTGTTGTTCTCCTAGACGTGAGTGATGGTGACTAGTGCTCCCATCTGCCTTTCCCCAGTCTAGTCTTGTTAGGGTGACTGAGGGTTTAGGCATCCTGCTCGCCGCACGGGTTCACACCCCGTCTAGGGTATCAGGACAGACAGGTGCCAGCTTAGGGTTAGTCAGGGGTGACCGTTCTATTTCCCATCCGTAGATAAGGGTCCCCCTTCCCCTCCCCTTCCCCTCCGTCTGGTGCGACACGACTGCTGCTGGGATAGCGGTCGTGACACTGCCGTTTTGAAGCGCCGCCCAGCTCATCAATATTCACTTCGCTGGGCGGCTACTACTGTCCCCGACTTCACACAAGATCCGGCGCATGCCCAATACAATCCTATGGGCATCGGCCTCCGTCTAACTTTTTTAGCAGATTACAAAAATGACTCACTCCAATGATATAATAACTTAAGATTTGTCCTGGCTAAATGGAGCAATGGTTCAAAAAGCTTTGGAGAATTAATAAACATTCTGGGTGTAAGTAATATAAAGAGTATGGTGGCTCACTGACGCCTGTAGCTATGAGTGGGTGCTACTAAGCCTAATGACTCACCCAGTCAAAAGGAAAATGTGAAATGTATAGGGAGGCTGAGCACTCTCCAAATGGACCACACAGGGACTAATTCAAAAATACTATTAATAATATTTATTACACCAATTTATAGATGAAATTATTATTAAGAAAACAATATAACAAAAAACACAATAAGTGATAAAATATTAAAAATATTCAGATTAAGAACAGCATCATAAATAAATAACCGGATATGCAATGGCATGCAAAGGGTGCTTGATACAACTCAGGTTAATGAATATGTCCTGATTGAGTATAAAATCGGTAACAGTTCGATGTTAGATGATCGACAATGTGAAAATCGAAGATTAATTTGTGTCGAATAGATATTATGATATTCGAATAAATGTCCGGACTAAAATGCAATGTTTTCTTTCGATTATTCTATTCAATTATAACAACATATTCGATCAGTATCCCCTGTATGGCAAAATAATAATCACACTTGCAATTGCCGTCTGACTAGAGCACACAGTGGCGTCCCACGTGGCTAATGGTGTCAGATTCGGCGATACCTGTTAGTAGTGATTCAGCAGGAGCAGTGTGAGCGAGTTGACAGCCCTCAGTGTAGAGATTCTCCGATGCAGCAGGAGCTTTGATCGTGACTCTATCGATGTAAGGATCAGAATATTCGCTATATGCCAAAGGAAGTTCATCAGGGTAAAATCCTCAATTCAAGTTATTAGGGTCAGGACGTCCATCAGCTGATGTGCGGGTCTTTTGAAACCAGACACGTTTTGGGGTCTTTTCCTAGCCCCTTCCTCAGTGGTAACCCGCAAAGGGGGGTATACCCCTTTTTATACCCAAAATCCTCTGTGATTAAGCAGAGTAGAAGATCTGGAATGGATCTGACAGCTTGTTTGGGCCATTGCATGTAAAACCCGGTATGGAATAAAGGGTGAAGATGCATATCAGATATATCCATAGGTGACAGTTTTTATAAGTACCAATTTTCCAGAGATAGCTCTCTTTAAAAATATTTAACAATGTCTCATATAATTATCTCAATAAACGCAGGTGCGATTTTTTCGACAGATGCGACTTTTATGCGTTTTCCATGCGTTTTTACAAATTCTTGTCTCTATTGGTTATGCATATGTATATATATTCTATACAATAATAACAGTCATCTTAGATAATCATAATGTATAATAAAAAAGATATCATATAAAACAAGAGGTGTTAAATATTATCAAAATATTATATATATAAAAAATTTGATAGGACCATAGAGTACTAACATTGTCTTATACAGTATTTCAGATGCGGTTTCTGTATAATTAAAAAACGCAATTGCGTTTTTTATAAAAAATTTCGCAATATCTGAATATATATAAGATTAATTGTTAAAAAGTAAAAAAATACGGCACACCACATGCGAAAATGTTATGTGAAAAGATTATTAAAAAGAAAAAAGACATAATCATTGACTTTCTCGTTAACCATTTCGATTCATTTTTCAGTAACTATTTCGATGACTTTTTCGATAGCTTTTTCAATAGCTTTTTCAATGGCTTTTTCGATAGTTTTTTCGATAGCTTTTTCGATAGCTTTTTCGGAGATGGGCCCAAATGGAGGGTGGGGAATAAACATTCTGGGCCTGTTGGATTTGAACCTTATATTCTTAGACAACTTGGCTATTTTTGGTATTTAAGTACTCCCTTTCTAGTAAGGTATGAATGGAGCTATTTTTAAAAGAAAATGTTTTTTTCCCACCACCATAACAGCATATCACCTATCCATAGAATTGTTGATAAGTATTTAATTGGCAGGGGAACGTCCACCGATAGAAAGAGTGAATGGAGTGACTAGATCAATAGTCATGTATTCACACTGCTACACCATTCATCTCTATGGGACTTCCAAAGATAGTCAAGTCACTGTACTTAGCTTTTCTTAGAGAGTTCTTATAAAGACATTCCCATAGAGTTGAGTAAAGAGCGATAGTGCACATGTGTGAACATTGATCCATTCGGGGATTCGGGGAAACCTGACTGGTGAGGGTTCCAGCAGACCTTCTATCAGATAATTATCACCTATACTGCAAATAGTTCATAAGTTACTATTAGAGATGAGCGAATCAAAGTTGACAAAGTGGAATTTGATCCAAATTACAGGAAAATTTTTATTTATCCCGAAGTCGAATTTCCTTCCGCTTAGTAGTAATGACACATTTTTCCTAAAATGGCTGCTGCACAAATTACAAAGTGAAAGTAAGAAGCCTGGGAACAAGGGATCACCCACATTGCCATACAGACAGCCAATCAGAAGATAGCCAACCCCTGTAATGTCACAGCCATATAAAAAACCTCCTCATGCTCGGAGAGACGTTAAAGGCACTATGGACAGTGTTTAGGAAAGACGTTATTCCAAAAAAACAATGGAGCTGTTCAGGGAAAGATTATTCATAGTGTAGGGCAGGGATCAGCAACATCAACATCCGGCACTCCAGCTGTTCAGAGACTACAACTCTCAGAATGCTTCATTCACTTTTGTGGAAGTTAGAACAACAGCCGAGCATGTTTGCCTGCTGGGAGTTGTAGTTTCACAGCAGATGGAGTGTCGAAGGTTGCTGATCCCTGGTGTAGGTAAAGGATAGGGAGGCATTATCCACACTATAGGGAGAGAGCAGGGACCAATAGGAGAGTGTAAATCCTGGATAGGGATGAGCGAACTCGGATCGCCATTCAGGACCGTAACGGATGTACCCGAACCTGGATTTTGGCGCCAAAGTCCGTGTCCAGGTTCATTGTTCGTACATTAAATAAAGCTTATTGAAAGGCTGAAGTGAAGCCAATCAACATGCGATTAAGCTGTGGGCACTTGTAAGCTATCAGTCATGCCTAGTATTGGCATCGCTGTGATTGGCCGGTGCACCATGTGAACATGCATGCATAAATGCCCGATCACATGGTGCACTGCCATTCGGCTCTGACTAGTGTAGGGACAGGACCCTGTTGCAGGCAGGAAGAGTGTTAGACTTTTACTATTTTAAAAAGTGTACTGATGACCTGTAGGCATTTTTTTCGTGCAATCCTACACTTTTGCAACAGTGACAGGGAGATACAATAGTTAATTAGTCTGTTAATTGTGTAGGTGAGACATACCTATTTTTTGGGGTGAAAAAAACATTACTTGCCACTGTCAAAGGGATATATAACAGTTATTCAGCAGGTAAACTGGGTCGGTGTCACCTACTTTTTTTTTTTTTAAATACACTGTACTAGTCATCGTCAAAAGGATATATAGCAGTTATTCAGACGGTTAATTGGGTCGGTGTGTTCTACCTTTTTTTTTTTTTTTAAATACACTGAACCTGCCACCGTCAAAGGGAATATATAATAGTTATTCAGCCGGTTAAATGTGTCGGTGTGACCTACCTTTTTTTTGTTTAAAATACACTGTACTTGCTACTGTCAAAGGGAATATATAACAGTTATTTAGCCGGTTAATTGGGTCGCTGGGACCCTCCTATATTTTGGGTTAAAAAAACACTGTACTTGTCACAGTCAAGGCGATATATAACAGTTATTCAGCCGGTTAATTGGGTCGGTATGACCTACCTATATTTTGGTATGAAAAAACACTGTAGTTGCCACCGTCAAAGTGATATATAACAGTTATTCAGCCGGTTAATTGAGTTGGTGTGACCCACCTATATTTTGGGTTGAAAAAACACTGTACTTGCCACTGTCAAGGGGATATATAACAGTTATTCAGCCGGTTCATTGGGTCAGTGTGTCCTACTTTTTTTTTTTGTTTAAAATACACAGTACTTGCCACCGTCAAAGGGAATATATAATAGTTATTTAGCCGGTTAATTAGGTCGGTGTGACCTACCTATATTTTGGGTTGAAAAAACACTGTACTTTCCACCGTTAACAGGATATATAACAGTTATTCATCCGGTTAATTGGGTCGGTGTGTCCTACTTTAAAAAAAAAAAATTTAATACTCTGTACCTGCCACCATCAAAGGGAATATATAATAATTATTCAGCCAGTTAATTGGGTCGGTGTGACCTACAGTACAGACCAAAAGTTTGGACACACCTTCTCATTCAAAGAGTTTTCTTTATTTTCATGACTATGAAAATTGTAGATTCACACTGAAGGCATCAAAACTATGAATTAACACATGTGGAATTATATACATAACAAAAAAATGTGAAACAACTGAAAATATGTCCTATTCTAGGTTCTTCAAAGTAGCCACCTTTTGCTTTGATTACTGCTTTGCACACTCTTGGCATTCTCTTGATGAGTTTCAAGAGTTAGTCACCTGAAATGGATTTCACTTCACAGGTGTGCCCTGTCAGATTTAATAAGTGGGGTTTCTTGCCTTATAAATGGGGTTGGGACCATCAGTTGCGTTGTGGAGAAGTCAGGTGGATACACAGCTGATAGTCCTACTGAATAGACTGTTCGAATTTGTATTATGGCAAGAAAAAAGCAGCTAAGTAAAGAAAAACGAGTGGCCATCATTACTTTAAGAAATGAAGGTCAGTCAGTCCCAAAAATTGTGAAAACTTTGAAAGTGTCCCCAAGTGCAGTCACAAAAACCATCAAGCGCTACAAAGAAACTGGCTCACATGCGGACTGCTCCAGGAAAGGAAGACCAAGAGTCACCTCTGCTGCGGAGGATAAGTTCAACAGAGTCACCAGCCTCAGAAATTGCAGGTTAACAGCAGCTCAGATTAGAGACCAGGTCAATGCCACACAGAGTTCTAGCAGCAGACACATCTCTAGAACAACTGTTAAGAGGAGACTGTGTGAATCAGGCCTTCATGGTAGAATATCTGCTAGGAAACCACTGCTAAGGACAGGCAACAAGCAGATGAGACTTGTTTGGGCTAAAGAACACAAGGAATGGACATTAGACCAGTGGAAATCTGTGCTTTGGTCTGATGAGTCAAAATTTGAGATCTTTGGTTCCAACCACTGTGTCTTTGTGCGACACAGAAAAGGTGAACGGATGGACTCTACATGGCTGGTTCCCAACGTGAAGCATGGAGGAGGAGGTGTGATAGTGTGGGGGTGCTTTGCTGGTGACACTGTTGGGGATTGATTCAAAATTGAAGGCATACTAAACCAGCATGGCTACCACAGCATCTTGCAGCGGCATGCTATTCCATCCGGTTTGCGTTTAGTTGGACCATCATTTATTTTTCAACAGGACAATGACCCCAAACACACTTCCAGGCTGTGTAAGGACTATTTGACCATGAAGGAGAGTGATGGGGTGCTGCGCCAGATGACCTGGCATCCACAGTCACCGGACCTGAACCCAATTGAGATGGTTTGGGGTGAGCTGGACCGCAGAGTGAAGGCAAAAGGGCCAACAAGTGCTAAGCATCTCTGGGAACTCCTTCAAGACTGTTGGAAGACCATTTCAGGTGACTACTTCTTGAAGCTCATCAAGAGAATGCCAAGAGTGTGCAAAGCAGTAATCAAAGTAAAAGGTGGCTACTTTGAAGAACCTAGAATATGACATATTTTCAGTTGTTTCACAACTGCTTTTTTCTTGCCATAATACAAATTCTAACAGTCTATTCAGTAGGACTATCAGCTGTGTATCCACCTGACTTCTCCACAACGCAACTGATGGTCCCAACTCCATTTATAAGGCAAGAAATCCCACTTATTAAACCTGACAGGGCACACCTGTGAAGTGAAAACCATTTCAGGTGACTAACTCTTGAAGCTCATCAAGAGAATGCCAAGAGTGTGCAAAGCAGTAATCAAAGCAAAAGGTGGCTACTTTGAACAACCTAGAATGTGACATATTTTCAGTTGTTTCACACTTTTTTGTTATGTATATAATTCCACGTGTGTTAATTCATAGTTTTGATGCCTTCAGTGTGAATCTACAATTTTCATAGTCATGAAAATAACGAAAACTCTTTGAATGAGAAGGTGTGTCCAAACTTTTGGTCTGTACTGTACTTATATTTTGGCTTTAAACTACACTGTGCTTGCCAACGTCAAAGGGATATATAACAGTTATTCAGCCGGTTAATTAGGTCAGTGTGTCCTACCTATTTTATTGGTTTACAATACACTGTACTTGCCACCATCAAAGGGAATATATAAAAGTTTTTCAGCCGGTTAATTGGGTCAGTGTGACCTACCTATATTTTGGGTTTAATATACACTGTACTTGCCACCGTCAAAGGGAATATATAATAGTTATTCAGCCGGTAAATTTGGTTGGTGTGATCTACTCTTTTTTTTTTGTTTAAGATACACTGTACTTGCCAGGGCCGTCTTTACCAAGGGGCAAAAGGGGCAGCTGCCCCGGGCCCAGTTGCTCCTGGGGGGCCTAAGGCAGCTGCCTCTTGAGCCCTGCTAGCCACTGCCCCGGGTGTCAGGCTGTCAGCTACACTGGGGAATCTGCTATGCCATGCCTGCCGACACTGAGTCCAGGCATCGTACTGTGTTAGAGCTGTGATCTAGGACCTTAGATGACATCATCACCATGTGACCAGTAACCTAGCAATATTACTGGTCACATGGCTATGAGGTCATCACAGGTCCTACCAGGAGTGTTGCAGAAGTTAACTGTGGAGCTTTTTTGTGTGAAGATTACATCAGAAAAAGGTGACAGGGGCTGTTATGTTAATATACTGTAAACTACTGTATAGTGGGGTGCTGTATACTGTGTGGGGGCCTGTATACTGTGGGGGGCTGTATACTGTGGGGGGCCTGTATACTGTGTGGTGGGCTGTATACTGTGTGGGGGGCTGTATACTCTGTGGGGGCCTGTATACTGTGGGGGCCTATATACTGTGGGGGGGGCTGTATACTGTGGGGGGCCTGTATACTGTGGGGGCCTGTATAGTGTGGGGGGTTGTATACTGTGTGGGGGGCTGTATACTGTGGGGGCCTGTATACTGTGGGGCCTGTATAGTGTGGGGGGCCTGTATAGTGTGGGGGGGGCCTGTATAGTGTGGGGGGCCTGTATAGTGTGGGGGGCTGTATATTGTGGAGTGCTATACTGCTGTACTGTATACTGTGGGGGTCTGTATACTGTGGGTGCTGTATAGTGTGGAGTGCTATACTGCTGTACTGTATAGTGTGGGGTGCTGTATACGGTGAGGTGCTATACTGTGAGGTGTTGTATACTGTGGGGTGCTGTATACTGTGGGCTGCTATACTGCTCTACTATATACTGTGGGGTACTGTATAGTGTGGGGTGCTATACTGCATACTGTGTGGTGCTGTATACTATAGGGTGCTATACTGCATACTGTGTGGTGCTGTATACTATAGGGTGCTATACTGCATACTGTGGGGTGCTGGGGTGCACTGTAACACTAGGGTGAGCCGAGCCCTGGTCTCCTTCCTGCAGAGCAGTGCCCACTTCCAGCCTGAGCCCAGCTGCCCAGAGCACTGATCCTGAGCCGCTGGAGTCTTCAGAACTGGAAGTATTTATAGTCATTCACTGTACTCTACCAGATGTGTGGATTTTTTGTGTGTGTGTTGTGGTGTGATTGCCTGCTAAGGTGTGGGAAGGCGGGATCCAGGGGGCCCAAGTACATTTTTGCCCAGGGTCCAATCAATATTAAAGACGGCCCTGGTACTTGCCACAGTCAAAGGGAATATATAACAGTTATTCAGCTGGTTAATTAGGTCGGTGTGACCCACCTATATTTTGGTTTGAAAAAACACTGTACTTACTTATATTACAGTTATTCAGCTGGTTATTTGGCATACAGAGCTATAATAGGTATAATAGGTGCAGTGTGTACAGATATATGTGGTCAGTTATACATTATGGTCACTGTCATCACAGGTCCTGGCAGATGTACCTTTCAAACCTGGGAACTGCACCATTTTTGGTGCAGTTCCTTTGCTAGATCTTGCAGGACCTGTGATGTTGAAGATGATGTCATGACAGGTCCTGACAGATGCACTGTTCTAACCAGGGAACTACACTTAACACTGTGCAGTTCCCTTACAGGACCTGTGATGACATCATCAAAGGTCCTTTAGCTTTAGGAAGATAGACAGGAGCAATTAGGGGGCGAGGCCTCTCCTCCACTGCAGGCCCCCTTCCTCACATTCCCTATAGCAGCTGCGTGGTCTGCCTATATGGTAGGTACACCACTGGTCTAAGAGATAAATAACAGTTATTCAGCCGGTTTATTGGGTCGGTATGTGGGTGGTGGAGTTCCTGCTGCAGGGACAGGATGTTGTCGGTCTGTTCCAGCTACTTGCCCAAATTAAACACCTTCCTCTGGTGCACTCATGCAACAAGACGCAGGCGACATCTCTAAGAATGGTGAGGCCAGAACAAGTAGAAGTGGTAGTAGATTGAATGGCTGAGAGTGCCTCCAGTTCCTTGACATTGTCTTCCACCCGGTCCACTGCTGAAAGCACAGAGTTGGCACCAGCAGCCCATGAGCATCTGTCTTCTACCTCAACCCCTTGCACATCAGCCAAGCAGTCTGAGCCCCAAGTCATGCAGCAGTCACTTATGCTTTTTGATGACTCTGCTGGTGTGGTTTTCGTGGGCCATTCACCTAGCCCTGCCCCAGAAGTGACTGAGATGCCCACTGATGCCCAACCACTTATGTTTGAGGATGAGGACGTGGGAGAACCCCCCCGCAGCACGTCTCTGGTGACAAAACACAGATGTCAACTGCTGGGGCTTTCTGCATTGTGCAGACCAGGCAGGAGGGCAGGAGTGGGTGGAAGATGATGGGTAGGATGATGAGGTCCTAGACCTAACATGGCATCCAGGTCATGCCAGTGACGTGTGCAATTCGGAGGAAGAGGAAGGGGCCCGCAACACCAGCCGCACATCAAAAGAGAGAGCCGGGTGCAAAAGCAGAGCAGCTGTCCCCCAGCCAGTATGCCTGCTACTGCCCAACACGCCAAGAGACATAGCACACCAAAGCCAAGGAGTTCCCTGGCATGGCAGTTCTTCAGGCAGTGTGCTGATGATAGGACACGGGTGGTTTGCATGCTGTGCAGTCAGAGCCTGAAGTGAGGCATAAATGTTCTCAACCTGAGCACCACCTGCATGATCCAGCATCTAACCGCCAACCACTAGCTGCCGTGCTCCCTCTTCTGCTGCGGTCTTGGTCTCTTCCTCCCCATCTAGAGCGACGGGGGCATCTGCCACCCCGCAAACAGAGGATGTGGCAGCCACACCACCACCGTCAACGAGCATCTTCACACTGTCCTATAGAAGAGTTTAGCTGTCCATCCCCCAAACTCTGGAGAGAAAGTAACCCCCTACCTATTCACAAACCCGGGAACTGAATGCCAGCATTTTAAAATTGCTGACCTTTGAAATGCTGCCATTCTGTCTGGTGGAGACTGACAGTTTTAAAAATTTTAAGATGGCAGCTGTCCCACAGTATGTGGTTCCAAGCCGCTACTACTTTTCTAGGCAGGCTATCCCTGCCCTGCACGAACAAGTGGCGGAAAAAAATCTGGTGTGCGATGCGCAACATCATCAGTGGCAAGGTCCACATAACCACCAACACATGGACCAGTAAGTATGGGCAGGGACATTAAATCTCCATAACTGTCCACTGGGTAAATGTACTGGAGGCTGGGCCTGAGGCAGACAGCGGTTTGGCGCATGTCCTACCGCTACCTTAGATTGATGGGCGTTTCTCGTTGCCTCCTCCTACTACTCCTCTTTATCCGTTTCCTCCTCTACTGCCTCCTCATCATGTCAGCGCAACACCTGCACCACCAACCTATGCACAGCCAGGGGAAAACGACAGCAGGCTGTTCTGAAACTCATATGGAAAGACCCACACCACGCAGGAGCTGTGGGCGGGCATGGAACAACAGACCGATGAGTGGTTGGTGCCGCTGAGCCTCAAGCCCGGCCTGGTGGTGTGCGACAACAGGCGAAATCTCTCTGGGCCTAACCGGTTTGACGCACATCCCATGCATGGTTCATGTGCTAAACTTGGTGGTGCAGAGGTTCCTGAATAGTTACCCCAATATGTCAGAGCTGCTGCAGAAAGTGAGGGCTGTCATACCCTGCTCTCCATCTCATATGTGATGTACCCACAAGGTGGAACTCCACCTTGCACATAGTGGCGATAGTGGAGTTTCAACTGCAGCACACACTGGTGAGTCGCTCTGCAAAACAGCAACATTTCACAACCAACGAATGGGCCTTCATGCCGGACTTGTGTGCTGTGTTGTGCTGCTTCGAGTACTCCACCAACATCGCCAGTGGTGATGACGCCGTCATCAGCCTTACTATATCACTTCTATGTCTCCTTGAAAAAACGCTTCAGGCGCTGATGGATAAGGATGTAGCACAGGAGGAAGAAGAGGAGGAACAGGGATCATTCCCACGGCTCGATCCCCGCTACAAGGACAACATGCAGTCCTTACTTCCGTCACTGGAGCATGAACGGAAGATGCGCGAGTACAAGTGAACACTGATAGAGGCGCTATTGATGGCTTTCCCACCTGACAGCGGGGGCTCAGTGGAAGCACGAGATAGAGACGGAGGAGGAGTTACTCGCCCACGCAGCAGGGGCCCAGTCAGCACCTCAGAAGGGAGGGTTAGCATGTCCATAATGTGGAAAAGCTTTGTCTGCACGCCACAATATACAGCAACACCATCTGATATGGAACGTCTTAGTAGGAGGCAGCGTTTCAGCAATATGGTAGAACAGTACGTGTGCACACACCTACATGTACTGACTGATGGGTCTGCCCCATTTAATTTCTGGGTCTCCAAATTAGGCACATGGTCTGAGCTTGCCCTTTACGCCTTGGAGGTGCTGGCCTGCCCTGCGACAAGTCTCAGAATGTGTGTTTAGCAATGCGGGGGGGGTGATCACGGACAGGGGCATCCACCTGTCCACAGACAAAGTGGACAAGCTCACGTTCATTAAAATGAAACAGGCATGGATCCTACAGGACTTGTCCATACCCTGGCCAGAGTAGAGAGGTATACTGGCACCCAGCCATTGTTATACTCCAGTGCAGTTTGTGTGTTCTCTTTGCTATTTCCCAATGTTTTGGGGCCTCCACAAACTAAAATAAATAAATAGTGGTGTCCTCTACTGCCTTTTCTGCCTGCACCGCCACGTCCACCTCCTCCATCTGCACGGCCACGTCCGCCTCCTCCTAAACTTGGGACCTCCGCCTCCAGGCTCAAGATTATTATGTCTTATATTGGCCGAGTAGAGAACTATACCGGGCGCACCTAGCCATTGTTGAATTTTACTAAACATCTATTCACTAAGGCAAAAGGGATCTCTGGAGCTGAAGAAGTGACGTATAATAAGAGTAATCTACCGTAATATATAATCAGATACTGGGGGAAATGCATTAAGACCACAGTTTCATACGCTGGAATTAATAAGTATTGCGCTGTAGTGAGATGTGTCAAATTTCTTAGTGCCGCCTATAGGGAGCTACCCTGTAAGTCTGTGTCCTGAATACGAGGCTCACAGTATACATATGTATACATCTCCTATATAAATATGTATACAGTAGCTCCCCCTAGTGAAGGCTACCATTTTTAAGTGCTTGTGTGCTCTTCCCTATTTAGGACGACCCTTAGAAGATCAGGGAGTGTAGGCTGATATATGATAGCACCCTGCTGACCTGCACCCCCAGTCCACAGTCTCGTACACAATTATATTATTATAGTGCATTCGTGTCAGCGCATTATGTTGTGGATGTGTTAGTAGCTGTGACTGGTGAATTCTATAGAAATTACATAGCTGCCAACATAATGTGGGATATTTAAACTCTGCCAGAAAGACGTCCAAGAAACCGCTTCACAAATCTCTCACTTTGGGATAAAATTTTACAATTCACGCCCTTTGTCATTGGCCCCGCCCCTTTCCTGTGACATTACTGGGACTGTTAACTGTTATAGTGTTTGTATTAAACTCTTTTTTTACAATTAGTAAAATCCCTATCTGATTGTACAGGAAAGGTGGCATTGCCATGACAACCAGACTGCTCGCTATTGTTTTATAGGCGATTCTAGAACTCACTGGTTCACATTTCTCTGGAAACGTAGGGTTAACATTTCCATTAACGAGATATTTGTTGTGAAATGAATAATATACATTTTCTCAATATACTTTCTTGCATTTTTGAAGATCTCTGCTTGTTGTCATCCAGTAGAAACCTTATTGTTTATTCCCCATGGATGAATACCTGTCCTGGTCATGTGATGGGCACAGGGCTCTATCACATATGTATGTATCACATGTATACCAGGACAGGTTGTATTTTCTTGAAATAAACAATGAGTGTGTATTCACACATAGCAATTAATGCACTGTTTTTACAGGGGTTTTGTTGCAATGTGATCATTGACTGTCATTTTTGCAGGTAAAACATGTGACTGATTACTGCCTGTCAAAACTAAGACCAAACTGCATGTTCTTTTTAATTCAGTTCTAACTGTACATCCACGCAATAGTACAGTTACCCCACATAAAGTCTCTGATAGGTTATGGGGCAGCCCTGATACCCACACCTATCTGAAGAACAGGGACCTGTCTTGTGGTCGCAGTGAATGGACAGGTGGGCATGCATTCGCTGCTCCATTCACTTCTATAAAATAATACAGTGATCCCTCAAAATACCATGGTCTCAGGATACAATATTTTCAACATACAATGGTCTTTTCTGACCCATCATAAGTTGAAACTAGACTTAACATATAATGTCTTGGACTCGGATCCAACCAATCAATGGCACTTCTCTAGTAAAATGGGTGTATTATTGCTAGTTAGCAGCTGTTCCAGACTGTATTATGTAAGGATGTGCTTTATCTGTCTTAGTTATCTGCTTATTTTTCTTAAATCTTCATTTTCTCTTATCTTGGATGACATTTTGGGGCTTTGGAACCGATTAATCAACTTACAATGGTTTCAACATACAGTGGTCGTCCTGGAACCAATTAATATTGTAACTTGAGGAACCACTGTAAGCAGACACGCTTACTTAGCAAATTTTGACACCCACAGAAGTGGATGGAGGGAGTTGTGAATGTGCAGCCTAGACAACATTCACTGTTACTTCTAGATGTGGCCCTGTTCTTGAAAAAGGTTTGTATCCCAGTGATAGAACCTGGACATACTGGGCATTTATGGCCTATCTTCTGAATATTTCTAGATGGAAATACTCTTTTAATGTATACCAGAAACCATAACAGGAATCCTTCACATGATGGATACCACCTTCACATTGACTTGAAGGGTCCATCACTTCCTCTAATTATAATGGGAAGAACACCGCCACATGTGTCACATGCTATTTTGATGTCTATAATATATTGGCTTGCGAGCGTTATATTTTATATATTGGATTTTTGTCTTTGAAGGAAGTGTGACCTGCTATATAACAATGGTGGACAATGAGCCTCCAGAAATCCAGGAAAAGACCCTACTGCTGTTGTTCGGCCTCCAGCAGAGGGAGATTCATTTCAGTTCATGTCTATTTCATTTCTAATTCCTTCTGCTGCAATTTCTGTATTCCTATAGTTATTAGTTATTTAACAGCACCATCTAGCTGTGGTACAGATGTATTGCACCTTGCTTTCTTGTTAATAAATATTATTGCTTTGTGGGAGGTGCTAGGCATTGTGGGTAGTGCAAGGCATTCTGGGAAGGAGAAGCCCAGTCTCCAGTCTACATTCAGACTACAGGACCTTAGCAGAGCTGTCTCCTGCATATCTTCTTCTTAAACTCTATGTATATCTGGTAAGACATATACCTTAGTTTCAGGGACAGTATGTTATGCATAACTGTTCAGTTAGTTGTAGTGTTACTTAGGAAGCTGTTCTGACTGTTAGATAGGTATGCAGTCTTATGTACAGGCAGCCATTTTACCATGTGCTTTCTCTGTTAATGCAATGTTACAGTACATGCAATGCTATGCTATATACTTATTCATGTTATTTGCATTCTTGCAGTTTTACCAATTCACAATCCTGTTGACCAATAAACAAGTTAGACTTCAGAAAACAGTCCTCTTATTTGGAAGACAGCAATGGTTTATGCTGAATGTCAGACTGCACACTGTGTGAACGTGTATGAAGACAAAACAGTAAAACAGATGCTAGTTACCAGCGATAGTGGATCTGACTATACGGAGCCACCATCACACACCCAGTTCTGCGTACAAGATTGCAGCAGTTGCCATACAGTCACAGCAAGTGAAGCACGATCCAGACCACGCTGAAGTCCGTTCCTACCCAGACTGAGTCCGCACAGAGACATTAAGCAGCCCGCAAAAGGCACACAATGTCCGCTAGCCAGGCATCATCATACAGGACCAGGTCACGAGCAAGTTGCTCTAGCAAGTCCTCAATAAAAGAAAAGGCTGCTCTCGCCTGTGCAGAAGTTCAAGCTGCAAAAGTAAGATCTTCCTTTGCTACACAAGAGATGCAACTAAAGCTAAGACAAGTAGATCAAGAAATAGAAAGAGCCTGCGTGCACGCGTCAATGGAAAAAGAGAGAGTGCACCTGTAAGTGTCACTGGAAGAAGAGTGAGTACGCCACCAAGCGTCATTGGAAGAGGAGAGAGTATACCTGGAAGAAGAGAGAGCACGCCGTCAAGCGTCAATGGAAAAGGAGAGAGTACTCCTGCAAGTGTCACTAGAAAAACTTGCCACTGAGAAAGAAGCGGCAGCCGCAGTAGCCAAAGCAGAGTTTCTAGAGGCCTTGGAGTTCCAGAATCCGAGAAACACAGCCAAGTACTTGGGCCAAACCTAGATGAACAAGATCCAACACAGCGTGTCTCAGACTACGTCCATCAGTATCCCAAGACAGAAGACGACTATGATCCAGTATATCAGCCAGCTTATACAGAGTGCCAAAGATCCCACCTAGAACCACACTACCTCAAGCAGGATGGTATATGATGAGGCGATGCTGACCACGACTACTGCCCTACAGAACAAAAGCTACAACCTTTGCTTCGACTTAAATGGACACCCTTCTCATCAGAACGGTATTATACAGACTGCCCTAAGCCAGAAACCCCTAAAAGGTATGGTGATACATCGCACATGCAGAACAACAAAACACTGGGTAGTATTGGCACCAACCAGGCCGCTATGGACTTCGCTAAGTTCTTTGCTAAGCGGGAGCTGGTTACCAAGGGACTTATAAAGTTCCCTGATCTCCCTGAGAACTACAGGGCATGGCGAGCCTCCTTCCAGAATGCTACAGGAGACTTAGATCTATAGTGAGGAGTTAGATCTCTTGGTAAAGTGGTTTGGAAACAAGTCTGCTGAACACACCAAAAGAATCAGAGACACTAACATAAACTATCCGGGCAAAAGCCTTAAGATGGTGTGGGAAAGACTTGATGAGTGGTATGGGTCAATATAAGCTATAGAAAATGCTTTGTTTAAGAGAATTGATAATTTTCCCAGAATAGTGGGTAGGGGTTACCAGAAGCTGAGGGAACTCAGTAACTTGTTAATAGAGGTACAGGTTGCTCAGGCAGAAGAAGATCTACCAGGGCCAGCATTCCTGGACCCCGTCAAAACTCCAAAAACTCCCCTACAATCTAGAGTAGAAGTGGATCATGCATGGTTCTCATTATAAACAGGTTCATAATGTACCATTTCCCCCCTTTGTGGTGTTTGTAGACTTTGTTACTCAACAGGCAAGGATCAGAAACAATCCCAGTTTTGACTTTACATTGTCATGTTCCAGTACCCCTAGTGTCAAACCTCATAACACACCACTGGCAGTCCACAAAACTAACGTTGCCTCCACAGGTTCTCCTTACAGGTCATTTAAGTTTTCTCAAGAAGAGAACAAATTCAAAGATCTTACCAAAGAATGGTTCCTGCACAAAAAACCAGATCCTATACTAAAATGCAGAGTCTTCAGGGAGAAGTCTTTAGAGGACTGCAAAGAATTCCTCAAAGAAAACAACATCTGCTTCAGGTGCTGCGCTACAACATCGCACTTCTTAAGGAACTGTAAGGTCAGTGTGACATGCACAGAATGCGGTAGCACAGGACACAACACGGCTTTACACCCTGCACCACCCTCTCAGGTATCACCCAATATAGAGGAGCATGACGAGAGGCAGCTAGACACTGAAATAGACACCACAGTAGTTACTTCTCACTGTACAGAGATCTGTAAAGGACTTGCAGGAGGGAAGTCCTGCTCAAAAATCTGCCTTATCCGAGTTTATCTGGGTGGCCACAGAGATAAGGTGATCAAGGTATTAGCAATCTTAGATGATCAAAGTAATAGGTCTTTAGCTAAATCCACCTTCTTCGACACCTTAAATATAATTGGGTCCAGTTCTCCCTACTCCTTAAGGACATGTGCAGGTACAGTTGAGACGGCGGGGAGGAAAGCAACTGGGTACAAGGTAGAGTCCATAGATGGTCAGACCTGCTTGTCCCTGCCAACCATACTGGAGCACAATCACATACCTGACAACCTGTCTGAGAGACCTACACTAGAGGGGGCAGCATGCCACCCCCACCTGAGGCATTTAGCCCACCTGATACCAGAACTGGACCCAGAAGCCCTGATAGTCTTACTCCTTGAAAGAGACATACTACGAGTTCATAAAGTTAGAGGACAGATTAACGGTTCCCAAAATGCTCCATACGACCAGAGACTCGACCTAGGATGGGTCATCATAGGACACGTCTGTCTAGGAGGAGCACACAAGTCTACCTCAGTCAACAGTATGCTCACCAGAACACTTAAAAATTTGCATCCTTTCTTATTCCAACCATGGTAGAGCAGTTTCCTGATAAAAAAAAAATTGCTACACAACGCTCCCGTGCCTTGTCCTTTCACAGATACCTCCTGTGAAGACCACGCCTACGATGGTGAGCATGATCACTTAGGGTGCACAGTTTTCCACAGGACAAGATAAGACAACAGGGTCGCAATGTCCACAGAAGACAGGCTGTTCTTGGATATCATGGATCAAGGAATAGTAAAAGACAAATCAAAAAGCTGGGTCTCACCTTTACCGTTTAAACCCCGGAGACAATGCTTACCTAACAACAAAGATCTTGTCTACGACAGATTTATCTCCCTAAAACACAAACTTCAGAGGACACCAGAGACTAAAGAACATTACCTGGGTGACGGGTCACGGCAGGGGCTCCTGTGGAGGCGTCAGCGGCTCATATGGCGGCGACATGGTGTCCTATGGCGGCGGCATGGTGTCCTATGGTGGCGGCATGGACACCTGTGACTTCGCCCTGGGCTCCAATGGCGCCAAAAAGCGCTTCTGTGGTGGCGGCGGTGATGATTGGAGCAGCAGTCCACCTGACTGCGCTCCCCTAACTTGATTGGCGGCGGCGTACGTAAAGCCCCTCCCTGCTGAAGCTAACAGAGCAGGGAGAGGAAGGACAGCGCTGGAGCCAGAGCCATGAGGAGAAATCCTATCTCAGCATGCAGCAGAAGCACGGTCATGGTACATGAAATGAGGAAGTGATTTAGGTCACTTCTCATTTCCAGTCCCCTCCATTTCATGTTTAGTCAATGAACATGAAACGGAGGGGATTGGAAATGAAATGAGGGGAGGACCTTGCTGGCATATGAGGGGGGGAACTGGCATGGCAATATGAGAGGGGACCTGGCTGGCATATGAGGGGGGGAAGAACCTGGCTGGCATGAGGGGGACCTTGCTGGCATATGAGTTGGGGACCTTGCTGGCATTAGTGGCATTATGAGGGGGGGACTTTGCTGGCATATGAGGGGGGGGACTGGCATGGCAATATGAGGGGGGGACTGGCATGGCATTATGAAGGGGGTGGGGGAACTGTCTGGCCTGGCATATTGGGGGGAACTGGCTGGCCAGTGCTGGGCATATTGTGTGCTGTGTGTGTGTGGGGGGGGGGACTCTGGCTCGCTTAATGGGGGGGGGGGGAAGACTACTAGATTCTTCTCATCCTGTTACTTGGCTGCCTAAGATCTTGACAGCTTTTCAGTGGCACTGGCAAAACAAGAGTAAGAAAACCGGAAGAGCCAACAGACGCTCCAACCTCAGATTTGTCAACGTGGTTCCCTTCCTTACATTTGGCAAATAAAAAAGGTACTGGTTCCAATACCAATTAAAAGCTAGGTTCTTCTTACCTCTGTGTTGCTTAGCGCTTAACAGTTTTTTACTTTCTAGGTGTCACTAGCAAAACAAGAGTAAAAAAACTGGAAGAGCCAAGAGACGCTACAACCTCAGATTTGTTAACGTGGTTTCAATACCAATTAAGGGCTAGGTTATTCTTACCCCTGTGTTGCTTAACTCGCAACAGTGTTTACTCTTGTTTACTCTTAGGTGTCACTGGCAAAACAAGTTATCAAACTGGACAAGCCAAAAGACTCAGGCAGTACAACAGCAGATTTGTCATTGTGGTTCCCCTACATTTGGAAACCAAAAAGGTACCAATGCCATAATTATTGGATAATGTTCTTTACACACTTGCTTGGCTTAGGTCTTGACAGTTTTAAATTTCTTCTAGGTGGCGAAAGAAGAGGAAGAAAACTGGAGAAGACGCACAAAGTACAACCACAGAAACCCAAAACAGCACAGAGAAAAGTATGAAGAATGCATAACACTGAAAACCTAGAGTAAAGGCGCAGCGGCTGCTGCTCTACAAAACAAAGAACAAGCAAGCCGAACAAGCCCGAGCACAATTACAGATGCGTTTGCGAGTATCACGCCATATGCCAAGTCTTCACAACGACATAAAGAAATCACTGACGCCATAACCCAATGCTTGTCAAGAGACATGATGCCCATATACACAGTTAGCAAAGTGGGATTTCAGAAACTGATCCACACTCTGGACAAGAGGTATCAGCTGCCCTCACGAAACTACTTCTCTCAAACAGCTATCCCCAAGCTTTACAGCAAATGCCGTGATGAGGTTCAACAGGAAATGGCTGGGGTGAAATTATTTTCCACCACTACGGACTTGTGGTCAAGCAGAACAACTGAACCATATATTAATCTAACTGTGCACTTTGTCAATGAGGAGTTTCAACTGAAAAGCTGTCGCCTGCAAACATCTTATTTTCCTGATGACCACACAGGAGAGAACATAGCCTTGGGCTTGAAGGAGGCATTGGCTGCATGGAACCTCTGTGAAGATCATCAGGTCGCTATCACAACAGACAACGGAACGAATATGGTCAAAGCTGTGGAGCTTAATCAGTGGACAAGATTTCAGTGCTTTGGGCATAGACTTCATCTGGCCATTTGTAAGTACATTTTTTGTCTTGTTTGTGTTTCCTAATACTACTGTAACTGTTACTGTACTGCTCTGTTTGGAGGACTCAGGGCAGCAATTTATTCATTGGGTTTGGGGTAGCTGTACAGTCTATTTAATATTCTTAAATGTATGGTACAACTACACCCAAACTCTATGGTTAACTGCTGTCCTGTCCTCCTAAATAAAATTGAGAATAACTTTTTAATGTTGTTGTTCTCTTATCATTCACAGGAAATGCCATGAAGAATAGTGTGCGTGCCCAATGTATTAGCGGGGCTACTGGGATATGCAAGAAGTTGGTGGGCTACTTCTCCCATAGCTGGAAGAAGAGAGTGGCCTTGAGGGAGACACAAAGAGAACTCAACCTTCCAGAACATGCTATGGTGACCAACTGCTCAACAAGATGGGGTTCCACTCACAAAATGATAGCACGAGTCATAGAGCAGCAAAATGCTCTGTCCAAGATACTTTCCACAGACCGTAAAGTGAGACACCTACAAGGAAGAACACAGAAACTACTTGAGGTTCTTTTGGTACCGCGACAACGACCCCAATGAAGACATTATAGAGTACCGAATGAGAGTGCACATCTTCGGAAACAGTCCTTCCCCTGCAGTCGCTATCTATAGTCTCAGAAATTCAGAGGGTGAAGCGAAGTATAGGTTAGATGTCAGATCCTTCGTGGAAAAAGATTTCTACGTGGACGACTGCTTGAAATCCATACCCGCGAACGAGACCGCAATCAGTCTCCTGAAAAGGAGGTTGCACAAAATCGCCTCCAACAGCTGTGAGTTAATGGAAGCCTTCTCAACCCAAGACAGTTTAAGTTATCTGAAGAACTTGGATCTTAGCACCGACTCCCTTCCGACTCCCTTCTCATGCAGCGTAGCCTCGGTTTGCTCTGGGAGTTAAAAGCAGACACATTCACCTTCCAAGTCAGCAAGGAAGAAAAGCCCTTCACACGGAGAGGAGTTCTGTCCACCATAAACAGCTTATATGATCCTCTGGGATTCGTAGCGCCTGTTACCATCCAAGGTAAAATGATGCTAAGGGACTTCACCCAGAGACATCTGATTGGGATGGTCCACTTCCCATGGAGAAAAAGGACCTGTGGACAGGATGGAAGAAGTCTCTCGAAGCTTTGTCCAGCCTTTATGTGGCACAATCATATGCTTCCATGCTATCTACTAAAGTCAATATGCAAAGACTATATATCTGCTGCGATGCTTCAGTCAAGGCAATTGCTGCATACCTACAGACCATTGACGTCATAGAACAATGCCATATAGGATTTGTCATGAGCAGGACCAAATTGGCGCCACTCTGCGAACACATGATTCCCAGACTGAAGCTCTGCGCTGCTGTGCTTGCAGTAGAGTTGGCTGAACCTCTAACTTTAGGAATGAACCTAGAAATCGAAGAAGTAGAGTTTTTGTACAGACAGCAAGGTAGTCCTAGGATATATCTGCAACGAAACCAGACGCTTTCATGTCTATGTCTGCAAATGGGTGCTAAGGATCTGGAAATAGACTTGTCCTAAACAGTGGCACTATGTGCCTACACAGCAAAATCCTGCGGACCACGCGTCTCGATCTGTCGCACCAAGCCACCTTAAGGACACAACATGGTTTACGAGTTCTGCGTTCCTGTACCGTTAAACGTCTTGCAACCTCGGATCCGATACATTCGAATTGGTAGACCCAGATGCCGATGAGGAAATTCGACCTGAAGTATCTGCTCTACGCACAGTGACTTCGAACCACCAACGCAAATCTTATCTTGTGTAGTTCATACAGCTCAGACATTACCTGTGAGCCAGAAGGCCTGCAAAGGTTGCCATCACTGCGAACATGCCTTTACAGCTCCTAATCTTAAAAGGTCCAAGAACATAATAATTTGCATGATACAACGTGAATGTCATGCTAAGGAAATAGACTACTTCAGCAAAAGCCAAACACTCTCCAAAGACAACACTTTGGAAAAGCTTGGTTTCGCCATTGACCAAAATAGGTTGCTAAGAAGAAGGATTCAGTGGTGGCATCTGTTGACACCAGACGGGGAGTTATTCATTTCAGTTCACGTCTATTTCATTTCTAATTCATTCAGCTGCAATTTGTGTATTCCTATAGTTATTAGTTAGGTAACAGCACCATCTAGAAATGGTAAAAAGTATTGCACCTTGTTTTCTTGTTAATAAAGTTTATTGCTTTGTGGGAGGTGCAAGGAATTCTGGGAAGGAGAAGCCCAGTCTACATACAGACTAAAGGACCTCAGCAGAGCTGTCTCCTGCATATCTTCTTCTTAAACGCTATCATCCTTTTGCAAATATATCTGGTAGGACATATACCTTTGTTTCAGGGACAGTATGTTATGCAGAGCTGTTCAGTTAGTTGTAGTGTTACATAGGGAGCTGTTCTGACTGTTAGATAGGTATGCAGTCTTATGTACAGGCAGCCATTATACCATGTGCTTTCTCTGTTAATGCAATGTTACAGCACATGAAATGCTATGCTATGCTATATACTTATTCATGTTATTTGTATTCTTGTAGTTTTACCAATTCACAATCCTGTTGACCAATAAGCAAGTTAGACTACAGAAAACAGTCCTCTTATTTGGAAGACAGGAATGGTGTATGCTGAATGTCAGACTGCACACTGTGTGAACGTGTATGAAGACAGAACAGCTGTCCTGACATACCATCAAAGCATTGTCTGATTGACTACAGTCATCCCAGAGATGCCTTGTGCTGTACACCCCATCCAGTGAGCTTCTAAGGGGTCTCAGACTTTTTCTACGTCGGAGATGTTATAAGATCGATCTCTCTCCTACAGATCCTGTAAGATGGCTAAGGAATATTGACAATTATCTCCTTATTATGGGCTACCAACCTGTAAGTTTCCTGAGCTCTGGCAGTGTTGTCTTTCTCTAGATGCTGTGCCGAAACCTCATCTCCCCAGAGGCAGACATCATACAACAGCTTCAAGTGTCATTCCTCACCTGTTACTTCATCACCCACTGCTACACCGGCAATGAGAATGTGTACCCAGTAACACCATTTGTGGTGGGTTCAAGGATAATCTTTTGGGACCGATGCTTATCATATATCAGAATTATGAGCTCCAAGATGATGCAGATCAATGCCAACCGCCAGTTCTATAGTGAGACACTCACTGAGCTGAAAGCTGTAGATGATGTACAGGATAATGAATGTCCGGAATGTGAAATCTTGTTTTAAGGAGGTATGAACATTTGAGGCCTCCAGTTTACTATGTATCCTATAAGTGATGAAGGCTACTGGAGGTTTAATATCAGAATTTGAAGGGACTGCATGGTGCATGGTATTCTGGATGAACACCTGGTTTATTACATGTCCCCCTCACAAACCACTCTAGAGCCAATTCTATAATTTTGAGTTGATTTCTCTTAGAGATTTCAGCATAGGAATGATACTGTATAGCTCTCTGAGCACACATTTATTTATTTATTTATTTATTTATTTATTTTTTCAGATTACTGCACCATAGTGCAATGACATGATTTTTGTCTCAGATGATTTCTTTATATGTACGTAGGTGACATCTGGAGAATCCCAAGGACCAAGCTAGTAACTTTGTAATTTACTTACACTACAAAATTGGCCCTTGTTCCAGTCACCCAATGGCGGTCACCTGACTCTGGAAGCACTGTTGCGATCCTATAGTATTGACGTTTTGTCCACTGGTCATGCGTCTTCCATGCTCCTAATCCATGTCCTATTGACAGCACATCACCAATAATGTCCCATTTTGGGTTGTGCTCAGTGCTGTGTGCAAGGCGCATGATCCGACCCAGCATACAGAAGCTAGATCCAGACATGCTTAGAGAATAGAAGAGTGCTTGCCCTCTTCTACAATAAAGATAGCAGACAGTAAGAAGAAGGTGAAGGTAAGACATGGTCTTCTGAACAGAAGAAGACAGCATCTAGAAGCTTTACTGAGACCTGAACTGTGTCCTATATACACCCAGTGGACTTAGGTTACTTGGGGAACATTGCTTTTGTAGCATGCTGTATTTATTTTATTAAACTTAAAAAGAGCTTGACCATTTTAGTTGGTTCTATTTTCTAGAATTTTAGGCCTTCCGAAGTTCTGAGAAGTAAAGATAAGAGATAAATAAACACAAACTATATGCTAAATCATGGATATGTAGTGCAATCATGATAAAGAAGTATTCTTACCAAGACAAAATCCCCTTAGCTGTAGAAAAACCCTCAGGGGTCAGTTAGATGACGTGGGACCGCTTATATTGCCAAGCTGTTTAGATTGACGACCTTCCCTGCTACAGCTGCTCTAGTATTAGTAGGACTGGACTATCGTGATACGAGCAGGGTGAGTTGTGAGAAAACATGAAATTCTTCAGGATAGCGTTCCCTGGGACAATGGGAAGGAACATTCTTTAAAGGTTGTAAGAACTGGCAGACAAACATTATAAATATTAGTCAACATTTTACAGGAAAAAAATGCAAATTTTTTTCCCGCTGCTGTCATCAATTTTTCAAAAAAGTGGGCAGGGCTTAGCCTGAGGTGGTTTCCCCTTCCCTCTGTCAGACAGTTACTGTAATGTAATGCCAGGCCCTTGGTACCTAGATAATGGTCTGATATATAGTCAGTAAATAGCATCAGTGGGCTCACATGGCCAACGTAATCAAAAATAGTACTGAAATCAGTACACAAGGTGCATCCCTAAATTGGCATCGTATCAGGCATTACAAGGAACAATTCCCTAATCAATTACATTGCCCACAAACATCATTGCCCACAAACATCAGTATAATCCAATCACCATATGCTTCTCTCATGTGTGGAATAAATTGCTAATACATGTACCTGAGCATTCTCAAATATGGCTCCATTTTGTGCCAGTACTCAACGTCGTCCAATCTCACAAGATCCCGCCCAAGACACCCACGCCACGACGCCCAGCCAACGTGTGGGCTGAGCGGGGCCACCCCCTCAATTGAGCGAGATCTTGCGAGACCGTGCAGTTATCCACCCTAGTCTAAGGGTCATCGCCAAATGTGGGGACAAATTAAAGTGCAACATGCCAATAAATATACTGTAATAAACAATTCATATACCAGTGCTACATATCGTGCTAGTAATATATCTCACAAGCCTGCGGCATCCTGCTCCAATGCCCATGCCTCTCTCAGCTACTCACGTAAGCTGGAGTCACGTGGCCGATGCACGAGAGCTCGCAGGACCCCGCGATACCTTCTCTAAACTTTAGATAACACGTATTATTGCCCATATGTACAAAACACATTTCTCCACCATGTTGAATGTGGGAATCAACTCACAGAACTAATCAATTTAAATAGAAGTGAAAAGATGCAAACGAAGAAATAAAAAATAAATGGAAGGTGAACAATAAATAATACATGATAAAAGTGACCAGTGACCCAAGTGCGTGAAACGTGTTGTGACCGTGACATTACTACAAAGCATGCTGATGCCAAAATCCTATTAAAGTGCTAATGCATAATATTGCTAAACCTACAAAAAGACCTGCTGAAGCAACGCCCTAATAGCACCTAGAGGCTCATTAGCATATTTTAAAAGTCTTTATTTTAAGAGAACGGCGGCAGGCAGTGGCGTCGCCAGGGGGGGGCCAGAGGGGGCCACGGCCCCCCCTACATCAAGCTGTGCCCCCCCATGTGCCCCCCCAACTAAAATGTCCCCCATTCATTTTGGTAATAGTTGGTCTGTGCTGCGCTGCTGTGCACTGTGTAGGCACTTGGCAGCCCTACCGGACATCTTCTTCACATCTGATGATCTGTCTCGGACTCGTGCAGTTGCGGTCTCACTCTCTAGTCTCCACCCATCGCCGCCGCGTCCCCGGCCCCGCCCCAGCTCCGCCCCGGCCCCGCCCCCAGCTCCGCCCCCGGCTCCAGGACATGACCAGTTGAGTCAGACTCAGTGGCAGTGAGACGAGCTAATTCTGATTCATTCATCTACTGGCAGCAGCTGCTTAAAGTCTTTTTTTTTTTTTGGCCAACTTAAATTCCTTATAATGCGATATATTAATATATAGGGCTCTTACTTATTTTGGTTGGGTAGTTTCTTCAAAAAACGGACTTTTATAATATGTAAATGAGCTCTTTACCAGCAAGTATCCTCCTTTCATAAAATCGCCCCCTCCTCATGTTGATTGACAGGGCCAGCGAACGCGCTCGTCCTCTGGCTGGCCCTGTCTGCGTTCAAAATCTGGTGCCTGCGCCGTACCGGTCTTCAGTTGGCGCAGGCGCACTGAGAGGAGGACGCTCGCTCGGCCACTCCATCCTCAATGCGCCTGCGCCGATGACGTTACATCTACACCCGGCGCAGGCGCACTGAGGAAGGAGCGGCCAAGCGAGCGTCCTCCTCTCAGTGCGCCTGCGCCAACTGAAGACTGGTACAGCGCAGGAGACAGATTTTGAACGCAGACAGGGCCAGCCAGAGGACGAGCGCGTTCGCTGGCCCTGTCAATCAACATGAGAAGGGGGCGTCTTTATGAAAGGAGGATGCGACTGATACCTACTTGCTGGTAGAGAGCTCATTTACATATTATAAAAGTCCGTTTTTTTAAGAAAAATGAGTAAGAGCACTATATATAAATATATCGCATTATAAGGAATTTAAGTTGCCAAAAAAATATATATGACTTTAGTGGGGTGACAGAAGCCCTTTAAGCCAGCCAGGCCCAGACTAGAGAACAGACAGTGTGTGGCGTGGCGTGGCCCTAACCTACCGATACCGAACAGACTGGACCGAGCCTGACCTAGTGGTGACAGTGTATAGCAGGTTAACTTAATAATAATAAGGTACAACTTACAAGTAGTGACTGAGTGGACTGACTAAGTCTCTTTCTATTCTAACTAGAGAGATTAGATCTGACTGAGTCTGAGAGGAGAGCTGGCTGGCGGCTGCCCCAGAATCTTCCTGATTTAAAAGTTAAAGGGGTTCTGCACTTTAATTTAACTGATGATCTATACTCTGGATAGATCATCAGCTTCTGATCGGCGGGGGTCAGACACCCGGGACCCCCGCCGATCAGCTGCTTAAGAAGGCACCGGCGCTCCAGTAGCGCCGCGGCCTTCTCACTGTTTACCGCCGGCCCACTGATGTCACGAGTTACGACTAGTATCAACTAGCGTGGACGCGGCTAAGCTCCATTCAAGTGACAGAGCTTAGCCGCGCTCAGGCTAGTTGATACTAGTCGTGATGACAGTCAGTGGGCTGGCGGTAAACAGTGAGAAGGCCGCGGTGCTGCTCGAGCGCCGCTGCCTTCTCAAACAGCTGATCGGCGGGGGTACCGGGTGTCTGACCCCTGCCGATCAGAAGCTGAAGATCTATCCAGAGTATAGATCATCTCAGTTAAATGAAGGTGCAGAACCCCTTTAAAGTTACTGTCAGTGCAGCCTGGATGATTACAGTGTTTACTTTACCGTTTAGAGAAATCATGTTCAAATGTGAGCGGTGGGAGAGTGATCTGTGGTCTGTGGATGTCATGAGTCATTACACAGGGGGGGAGGGATCTGAGGATGATACTCTTATAGTGTTATAGGGAGGGGGATCGGGGGGGGTCTTTGGATGTCATGACACTGTTACGGGGGGGGGGGGGGAATCTGTAGATAACACTGTTATAGGGAGGGGGATCTGTAAATGACACAGTTATGGGGGGGGATCTGTGCCACTCTGTGGATGACACTGTTAGGCTCCCTTCAGACGTCCGTAACAGCGGCAATGTGCGGGTCCGCATTTTTTTTCGGGAACGGGGCCGCCTTTCCGTATCCGGCTGCACATCGTGCTGCCCTATAGAAATGAATGAGTCCGCAATTCCGTTACGCGAATTTCGGATGTGTGAATGGGGCCTTATAGGGAGAGGGATCCCGATATGACACTGATATGGGGTGGATCTGTGGATGACACATAGCATAAGATGCTATAAACGGTATGTGTCATCCACAGATCCCCCTCCATAAGTGTCATCCACAGATCCCCAGGCAGCTAGGACATGTTGAAATCTGAGTGATTGGGGTTTTTCTTCCCTATTGCGGTTTTAGGTATTGGGTAAAGTATCGCAGCATTTCTAAGCGTACTTGTGTAAATGTATCATTGTTATAGCTGCCCCCCTACTTTTGTCCTGGCCCCCAGTGTGCCCCCCCCCCCCCCCCCCAAAATTTGAAAGCTAGAGATGCCACTGCAGGCAGGGAGTTATAAAGCATACTGTTATGTAGTGCTGACATTAACACATCGCTAATGGCAGTCAGCTACATAACGTTATTTCTCATGACAGAAACCCTTTAAAAGTTTAATGTACAGTAGAGGTATAGGCTAAGATCCTTTATGGCGTCATGTCACAGTGAAGCATGAGGCCAAAAAGCCACAACGCTGGGGTTTTAAATAGACTGTTAATTGGCCCCATGATTTTGCCACTTAATAAATTTGTTTTGCTGGAAAAACTAAAGTATTGAAAGCATGATTGTGTTACCATTAAAGGGGTTGTCTCAGTTCAGCAAATGGCATTTACCATGTAGAGAAAGTTACTACAAGGCACTTACTAATGTATTGTGATTATTCATATTGCCTCCTTTGCTGGCTTGATTCATTTTTTCATCACATTATACACTGTTCGTATCCAGGGGTTATGACCACACTGCAATCCATAGTGGTGGTCGTGGTTACACACTTTAGGAAAAAGTGCAAGCATGACCACCACTGCTGTATTAACTTTGTTTACATGATAAGTGCCATTTGCTGAAGTGAGACAACTCTTTTAACTGTCATTGTGAAAGTCACACCCATTGTATGCGGGCATGCTTTTTCTCTCCACATTTAGCCAACACTATGTGGGACTTGCCCACCAGGGTACCAGAGGATCCTCTGGTGGGCCCCTGCCCCGATACTATAGTGGACCCCAAAGGACCAGAAGAAATTCATTTGGAGCTTCCATTGAAGCCAATAAATTGCAACTAGAGTCTAATTCTAACTAGGATCTATTAAACTTAATTGATGATATGGGGATGGGCCCAAGGAAGCCCAGTACAACCCCATGTGGGACTGTAAGGATATGGGGATGTGCACAGGGGCCCAGCAAGAGAGGGGGCCCATCCCAGTGCCAGCAGAGACGTTTAAGTCAATGGGTCCGTGAAAGAACACGGATGCACACAAGATTGGCATCCATGTCCGTGATCCGTGGCCGTAGGTTACTTTCATACAGACGGATCCGAAGATCCATCTGTATAAAAGCTTTTTCATAGCTGAGTTTTCACTTCGTGAAAACTCAGATCCGACAGTATATTCTAACACAGAGGCGTTCTCATGGTGATGGGGACGCTTCTAGTTAGAATATACAACAAACTGTGTACAAGACTGCCCACTGCCACCAATGCTATTATTACAATAGAGGGAGGGAGGGGGGGCGCACACTGCCACCAATGAGTTAACTACAGGGAAGGGGGGGGGCCCACTGGCCACCAATGAGTTAAAAAGAGGGGGGGGCAGGGGGCAGTCATGTACACAGTTTTTATGTATGTTCTAACCTGAAGCGTCCCCATCACCATGGGAACGCCTCTGTGTTAGAATATACTGTCGGATCTGAGTTTCACGATGTAGCTCATATCCGACAGTATATTCTAACATAGAGGTGTTCCCATGGTGATGAGGACGCTTCAAGTTAAAATATACCATCGGATTGGAGAAAACTCCGATCCGATGGTATAAAAGGGACTCCAGACTTTACATTGAAAGTCAATGGGGACGGATCAGTTTGAAATGGCACCATATTGTGTCAACGTCAAACGGATCCGTCCCTATTGACTTGCATTGTAATTCAGGACGGATCCATTTGGCTCCGCACGGCCAGGCGGACACCAAAACGACTTTTTTTTCATGTCCGCGGATCCTCCAAAAATCAAGGAAGACCCACGGACGAAAAAACGGTCACGGATCACGGACCTACGGATCCCGTTTTTGCGGACCGTGAAAAAATACTGTCGTGTGCATGAGGCCTTAGATGTAAATACCCTCAAATTAAAGCTGACAGTCTGCAGGTAAGGCTACTTTCACACTTGCGCTTGATCGGATCCGTTTTGAATGGATCCGATCACATTAATGCAGACGGAGGCTCCGTTCAGTACGGATCCGTCTGCATTAATAACTTTAAAAAAATTCGCAAGTGCGCAAGTAGCCTGCGCGGATCCGTTCAGACTTTCAATGTAAAGTCAATGGGGGACGGATCCGCTTGAAGATTGAGCCATATGGTGACATCTTCAAGCGGATCCGTTCCCATTGACTTACATTGTAAGTCTGAACGGATCCGCACGCCTCCGCACGGCCAGGCGGACACCCGAACGCTGCAAGCAGCGTTCAGCTGTCCGCCTGTCCGTGCGGAGGCGAGCGGAGCGGAGGCTGAACGCCGCCAGACTGATGCAGTCTGAGCGGATCCGCTCCATTCAGACTGCATCAGGGCTGGACGGCTGCGTTCGATATATATTCCTTGACGAACGCTAGTGTGAAAGTAGCCTAAAGCACATCTTGTTCGTTTCATTTCAACTCTATTGTGGTGGTGTATAGAGCCAAATATGTTAGAATTGGGTCGATGTCCCAATATTTATGGACCTAACTGTAAGTGCCAGAGAAATGCTGGGAGATGTGGTTCTCCCCATTATACCTCCTCCCTGCTTAGCGGGAGGGAAATATATTATTTAACTGGGACTGTATGTTAGAGGGGCTGAAGGGAGGGGAGGGGTGTCAGTTACATAGGACTGTATGTTATAGGAGACTATAAGAAAGATATGTTTTTACATGGGACTGTATGTTATAGAAAATTGGAGGGAGATGACTGGTGTTATTTACATGGGACTGGATATTTTAGAAGACTGGAGGGTAAGGAGTGATGTTATTTATATGTGACTATGTGTTGGAGGGGGGTGAAGGAGGGTATTTAAGTTATTTACATGGAACTGTATAATATAGAGAACTGTAAGGAAGAGAAGTTATTTACATGGGACTGTAGGGAGAGGACCGTTGTTATTTACATTGGACTGCCTGGTATAGAAGACTGAAGGGAGAGGAGTAAAGTTACTACTGAGGGCTCTATACAAGTGCCTCATAGATTATAAGAGGTGCCCTATAGGGAGGCCTTATTAGTACTGAGGGCACTGTAGGGAGCCTTATTACCACTGGGGATACTATTTGGGGGTGGCTTCCGCCTGGCAGTGAGCCTGGTGATGTCCCTGCACTAATGGACATGCTTTAGCGCTGCCTTAGCCTGTAGAATGGCTAGGGCAGCGCTAAAGCCACCCATCAGTGCCGGTCTGTGTTGGGCCCATGTTCATATATGCCTGCATTATTAAGAAAGAAAACAAATATTTTAATATATGCAAATGATCTAGGAGCAACGGGGGCGTTACCATTACACCTAGAGGCTCCGCTCTCTCTGCAACTGCCGCTCCCTGTCTACTTTGACAGGGCCTGGCAGTGAAAATGTCATCCCACCAGGCCATGTTAATGTAAAGAGGGCGCGGCAGTTACAGAGAGAGCGGAGCCTCTAGGTGTAATCGTAACGCCTCCGCTTGTATATAATAAAACATCATTATTCTCAGCAATGCAGGCACATAAGAACATGGGACCAACACAGATGCCTTCAGCTGCCAAGTGTACACGTAACAGGTCAGTCCTTTAAATGTCCAAGTGTATGAGGGAGTCCTAAGGGATAGCTGAAGGCCTAGGGAGAATTTTACTATCAGCTATGGACTTCATTGGGGAGAGAAAGCTGGCACTAAAGTGCCTAGGGCAGCATCAAATCTAAATATGGCCCTGGCTCCACAGCAGTAGCAGGATGTAGTGTCACACATCACACTGCTGGTCTGTGTAGGAGGAGGAGCGGTGCGGCCGCGAATCTGCTGTGCTCCTCCTCCTATGTCTGACACTACATCCTGCTACTGCTGTGGAGCGCCAGCGGCTGAACTGTGATCATGAGGAACTACAGTAGGTGAGTATATTTTTTTAACTTTCTGTGAAGGGGGCACATATCTGACCATTACTACTATAAGGGGGTACATATCTGGACATACGGATGTAGTAGAGTTAACACTCATGATTTATGAGATGTGTTATCTAAATGCGTTAAGCAAACACCTTCAATTGCTTTTCAATGGCTTTTGTCTCAAGATAATGCTATGAGTTAAGTAATTTGAGTTAAGAGCTTGAGTGCTAACCCTGCTTCATCTGTAACTACTATGTACTGGCACAAAGGGGGAATAATTACTATGTGGGGGCATTAAGGGTACTGTGTATAGTCATGCTTTGGGCAGAGTTAGAGGCGTGACCTAGTATGAAAAGAATATATATACAGTACATATTGTAAACATATTCACAAGATGTTTTTTATTTGCACATGCATGTTTATATTTGTATGTGTAGTTGGGGGGGGGGGGCAGGTACATCCTTTGCACAGGGGCCCTTTGCTGCCTGTGTCCGCCCCTGGATGTGCATGCATGTGTATACTAGATCAAGTGAGGATTATGTTCCCCTAGATTATATATTTTAATTAATTTCCCTAAATTTCTCAATGAAATACAAAGCAAGCAATAAACTATGTACAGTACATTAATTATAAGTTTTCACATCCAAACATTTTATCTAAAAGCTATTAAAGCTATTCTTTTGGAACAGTGTTCTGTGATTACTTCGCTTTTTTAACATATGCTTTTCCAGCAGTGGAGCCCTGCGGACAGGAGCTGCAGTTCCACTAGTGAAATCACCTTACACACTATCCACAGATTTGTGCCTTTTCCATCGCACAACAGTGAGCAAAATCCTACTGTCTACACCTTGCTTTATGTTTTACCCTCTACACCAGTGGTGGCGAACCTATGGCACGGGTGCCAGAGGCGGCACTCAGAGCCCTCTATGTGGGCACCCGCACCCTGGAAAAAGTCTATGCTGTAAAAATATGCCTTAGACTTCTCCTGCCATTCATCAGCACAGGGCATGCTATGAACAACAAAGGCACAACAAACAAAGTTAAATTTTAGTGTTGACACTTTGCAATAAATAAGTGGGTTTTGGGTTGCGGTTTGGGCACTCAGTCTCTAAAAGGTTCGCCATCGCTGCTCTACACTATAGAGCATTTCCTTTCTACATGCAAATCCAAACAACATCTTACCTTCTTGAGATCCTTGACCTCGTGTTAATTATGATAAGCAGATTATGCCTGACCAAAGCACAAGACGACAACTGAGGAAGTTCGGCATGGCACAGGACCTACTAAAGTCCTTCTACTCCTGTACCATCGAGTCGGTACTGTGCTCGTCTCTTCTGGTTTGGTATGCCGGCTCGAAAGCCAGTGACAAGCGCAAACTACAAAGGGTCATCAGCTCGGCGGAGAGAACTACTCGACTGCCACTACCACCCCTTGACTCTATCTTCTCCAACAGACTGCGCTCCAGGGCTCTGAAAATATCCAATAACCACTCCCATCCGGGCCATCATCTCTTCAGACGTCTAAAGTCCGGCCGCAGGTATCAGGCCATCCCTGCAAGGACATCGAGGAGGCTGAACACTTTCTTCCTAACGGCCGTCAGACTGCTGAACTCACCGCACCCCATCTCCTGCCCATAATCCCTCGCCTCTGATGTGCCCATTGCATAATCCTACCCCCCTAGTACTATGCCTCTACCTGTGCCTAACCCAATTCCGAGCACTATCGACTGTGTCGTGTTTGGTGAATAAAGCTGATTCTGATTCTGAAAAAAAACAAAAAAAAACGCAGTTTCTTTCCTTGTACAAGTTTTTCTAATTGAGAAAGCCAGTTGGATAAAAAGTCTTCGAGTAAAAATACAGTCCAGTTGCTTTGACTAATGTCACTTAGAGACTTACACTTGTCCATTTTGCCTGCTTCCAAAACATTATCTTCAAGAAGTAACTGTTCACATGCTGCCTAATATATTCCTTGACAAGCGCCATTATCACAAGATATTCAATGATCATCACTTGATATGAACAACTGAAGCTTATTCCACTTATTACAGTATTTCAGCAGAAACTGGAAATTTTGTCTCTTCTAACTTTGTCTTAGTGGTTAGAATCAGCTTAATCGAGATGATTTAAATGCCTCAGTTATTACACATACTTTGTAGTTCCCCTATCTAAATAACTTTGAGTTACTTTTAATAAAATTTATGAGAATCTATTTAGTGTGTAGATGTTGAACATCTTAAATTGAAGATGTTAAAAGGGACAAAGAAATATCAGACACAGCAACGCTATTTAATACAGATTAGGTCAAGAATGTGTTTTATCAGTATGACTGGAGAACCCCATTTAAAGAGATTCTGTCTCCACATCCTTTGAAATAAATCCACAGATGTGCGCTTATCAGCCGAATCGATTAGTCTTGGTCCCATCTCAAAACGTCTCCCCAATTTGGAGAAATACAATCAAAAAGTTTGACCCTATCTGGGGATAGGTAAACAAATATGTGGAAAACAAACCATCGCCACCCCGGGCACATTACCTTATTCTTGCCCCCAAATATCTAAAACCAGTTAGCTGCCCCCCAACATGTTTCGCCAGCAACCTGGCTTCATCAATTCTACAATTCTGCCCAAGCCCATGATGAAGCCAGGTTTCTGGCAAAACATGTTTGGGGGCAGCTAAGGGTGGGTTCACACTAGAGTTATGGAGTCCGTTATGGCTTTCCGTTATAACAGGGTTATAACGGAACATAATGGAATCCATAAGACGGAAGGACGGATCCGTTTTGCTGCCCATAGACTTGTATTATGACGGACTGCAAAACGGGTGCCTTTAAAAGGCATTCTGTTTGCTCTCCGTCCTAATAGAAGTCTATGGGAATCAAAACGGATCCATCTGGTTCCCGTTATGCAAGACAGAAAACAAAGTCCTGTCGACAGGACTATTTTTTCCGTCTTGCATAACGGGACCCAGACGGATCCGTTATGTTTTCCCATAGACATCTATTAGGACGGAGCAAAACGGAATGCCTCTTAAAGGCACCCGTTTTGCAGTCCGTCATAATACAAGTCTATGGGCAGCAAAACGGATCCATCCTTCCGTCTTATGGATTCCGTTATGTTCCGTTATAACCCTGTAACGGAAAGCCATAACGGACTCCATAACGCTAGTGTGAACCCACCCTAACTGGTTTAGTTGTCTAATGTCTGGTGCTTAGTTGTACAATAGGGTCAGTGAATACGACTGACTTTAGTATTTCAGGGAGTGGGTACTTGGTTAGTTAGTGCACACCACCCAGTCCTGTAGCCATTCATCGGTATCAATACTGAACACAGGCACTAGCGATTTTTAAAACTTGGTCGCTCACAGCGCTATATATAGGTTTTAGATGGCTTAATAAAAGTTTTTAGGTATCATGTATTATTTAGATATTTGATGCAAGATTTAGGTAACCTGATTGGGGTAGCGATGGTTAGTTTTCCACAATTTGGAGAAATGAGCCTTTTAAGTTTATGCAAATCAGTCCATTAGTGCAATAAGGTCGTTTCTATTGCCCCTTGTATGCGAGTCTCCGCTCATTTTATTGGTCAACTGCGCCCCCCACCTCTTTGACTGACAGGGCCAGGCAGTGTAGAGGCCCTAAAATCTTGCAGCAGTGCATGCTCTTCTTTGATCAGAGCATGCTCTGTACAGTACTGAAGCTTGCCAAGCTGATGGATGCATGCGCAGTACGGGTTCCATAACCCTAGCGAGGCCTGAGTACCTCTACACTGCTTGGCCCTCTCAGTCAAAGTAGTAGGGGCACAGCCGGCGAAGAAAATGAGGGGAGCCTCTGATGCAACAAAGTGCAACTGCAATGCCCTTGTTGCACCAAAGGGCTAATTTGCATGAATTTAAAAGGCTTATTTCTCCAAAATGGGGCAAGTATTGAGATGGGACCAAGACCATTAGATTCTACTGACAAGCGCACATCTAACATGTTGGCTGGATTTATTTGTTATCTGGTGACATTCTCTTCGAGCACTTAAAGGAGTTGTCTGGTTTCTCATATTAATGACCTACCCTCAGGATAGGTTATTAATATCAGATTGATGGGGGTCTGACAGCCAACACCCCTTTGCAATGCGCTGTTTGAAAAGACCACAGAGCTGGTACACCCACTGTTTACCTGATCCCCATCAGTCATCAACATTGCAATTGCAAGCAGTGTGATTACAACTCCCCTGTCCTATTTCACTTGAATAGGATGGCGTGTAACTACAACTGGTCCTTCCCATTCAAGTTAATGGGGCATTGGAGTTGTAATTACACTGCTCGGCACTGCAGTGTCGACGGTGGTCAGGTAAACAGTGTAGAGAATGCAGCCCTCGTACAAGCGCTGTCTTTTCGGACCGCTGATCGGTGGGGGTGCAGAGAGTCGGACTCCTCCAATCTGATATTGATGATTCATCCTGATGATAGGTCATCAAATGGGAAACTGGAAAACCTCTTTAAACAGTGCATAATTTATGACATATGTACTTTAAGCAGACGGCTTAGTGGCACTAAGAAGGTCCACTTCACAGGTCCAGTTAGAGCACCTTGTGCTGCCACATGTTCCTCCCATACAACATCACATTAATGGGAAATTCAAGTTGTTCTAGGGGAGATCTACTCAGTATTACAGAATGTGATGGCTCATGCCACAAACAAATTTCCAAATGCCTCAGTATATAATTGGAGAAATATAAAGATCCCGTGGGGATCAACAGAAATATGTGGTTGCCCTATTATGGCTCAGAACAACTCAGAAGTTGGCCACTTAGGGTGATACATGTAATCTGGTTTAGACATTTCCGTTTTCTATTCAGTGGGAATCTTAACAGGAAGTTATTCACCAAAATATGTTATAATTCACTTGTGAAAATACTTCCCAAAACTATTTTCATCCAGACAGTCATAGGTTCCAAGATGTTCTCTAGCCCAAAATATATATAGGTCAGAGCATGGCTCTCACTTTCTCTATGTCCTGGGAGCAGTTAAAGAGATTTTTGCATGAAAGTACCGAAATTTAATCATGGAAAACTATATATCCCTGGACTAAGCCCCATCTATCCTATACTGCGCACACATGGGGAATGTGAAAGAGCTGCTTTCTCTGTGATCTTCCAACTTACTGTCATGTACACATGTCTCATATTGTACCCAGACTTTACTCATACATTCACAAAGATGCCTTAGCACCCCGAGGGCACAAAGGTGCGTGCAAATGTGCTCATTGTGGGAACGGGGTTGGATGAGTTTCAGTTTTTTTTTTTGGGGGGATGAGGTACATATTGGGGGCAAGAAAGGAGGGGGGCATTCCTCTTGAATGGTGGCATCAAAGGGAACATTCCTCTTTTATGGGGGCAGAAAAGGGGGCATTTCTGTTGTATAGGGTTATAGAGGGAGACACCCCTCTTGTAAGGGGCACCTTTCTATCTTGTGGGACACAAAGGGGGCATTAGTATTGGATGGGGCAAAAATAGGGGCATTCCAATTTTAAGGGGCACATTACTATTGTAGCACACAGAGGGGCATTACTATTGTAAGGGGAAATTAAAGGGGTATCACTACTGTATGGGGTAAAATGAATGACAATAGTATTGTATGGGACAGAAAGGGGGATATTCCTCTTGTGTGGGGCACAAAGGGGGATATATCTGTTATAGGAGCACAAAGGCAGAAATTACTATTGTAAGGAGAACAAATTGGTACATTTATGTTGTACGGGGTGCATGAAGGGACAATATTATTCTATGGAGGCACAGAGGGTGATATTACTACTGTTTGGAGACTCAAAGTCTAATGCTACTAAGGGAAAGGAGAAGCGTTTCCACATATGGCTTACAAAAGTACAGTGTGGTGGTGAACTCATGGTGGTATAATTTGGCGTTATTATTGGTATTACTCTTACTTTACTGGGTTTTGTTTGTATGGTGATTATACTGTATGTGTTACTTGCATAGTGGTATTTATTGACTGTGTGAATATCATTTAGCAGTGTTTCAACCTATATAGAAAATTGTATTTTAGGGGAATGGTGGGGGGGCGGTGACATTTATCCTTATAGACCCTAACAACAAACCTAGGTCTCACGCATCTGAGCATCATTCTGGTGGTCCAAAATGTATTCTCAAAGAGGGCCATAGAACTCTAGTTACGCCACTAGCAGCAACAGATTAACCTGCGTGTGCCGATGATGAAGATGAAGCTGCTTCCTGGAAAAATAACATCACTTACTATTTCTAGCAAAGTTCCTCTTTTGATCGCTTTAAGATAAAGTTCTTCCGTCTGAAGAAAACTGGCCACTTCAGCTACAGAGAAGGACACAGTTCTAAAAGAGCGAAACGAAAGAAGAAATATGTACACCATGAAAGTGATGCTGAGTGTAGCCCTGCTGGCTGCATGTGCCCTCTACGTTGTCTCTGCTGGTAAGTAGAACTTTGATGGCTCTTATTACAATGTTATACAGTATGTAGTCTTCCCTGTATTACTGTATATAGAGAGATAACGGTCAACCACTGATAGGACACCCTCATGACGCCTAAGATTTGAAAGAGCAGGGATTTCACTAAAGAAAATACTGGTTTTACTAAATCTTTTCCCTTTCTGCCTGGCTGCAGATTAGACTCCAAGTACCCTTTAAAGGGGTTGTCCCATCTCGCCGTTTCCCGGAGATAAGGAAGCAGCATAGCTTGTTCTGTTATACTGTTTGGTAGCTCCCTTGCACACAGCGGAGCGCTGGCCCGGTCGGCTGTCTTCATGAGCTCGGCCACCTAGGGCAGAAACTTAGGCTACTTTCACACTAGCGGCAGGTTGGATCCGACAGGCTGTTCACCCTGTCGGATCCGTCTTGCCGCTATTTCGCTGTGCCGCCGGACTGCCGCTTTGTCCCCACTGACTATAATGGGGACTGGGGCGGAGCTCCGGCGCAGCACGGCAGTGCACGGGGAGAGACCGCTGGACTAAAAGTACTGCATGTTCGACTTTTTAGTCCGGAGGCCTCTCACCGCGCACTGCCGTGCTGCGGCGGAGCACCGCCCCGTCCCCATTATAGTCAATTGGGAAGGAGCGGCAGTCCGGTGGCATGGCGAAATAGCGGCAGGACGGATCCGACAGGGTGAACAGCCTGTCGGATCCGTCCTGCCGCTAGTGAGAAAGTACTCTTAGTGGAAACTGCAAGATAGGACAAGCGAGCCCTTTAACTTTTTTGGACTTCAGGATGCAGCAATCTTTTTTTTTCACTTTTCTTCATTCAATTTTTTTGTTTTTCAGCAACATAGGTGTATGAGGGCTGTTTTTTTTTTTTTCAGCGGGACAAGTTGTATTTTTTAACATCACCATTTTAGGGCATAAGAATTCTGACGTTTATTTTTTACATTTACTGTGCAATATAAGTATCATGGTAACTTTAGGCTACTTTCACATCTGTGTTGTGCTGTCAGGTTTTAAGATCTGGCACAGACTCTCAAAACCGGAGGATAGCGCTTCAGTTGACAATGGGGACAAAACTGAGCAGACAGGAACATTGCATTTTGTTCCAGTTTGTTGTGTTCCCTTGTTGGACACAAAATCGCTATAAGAAGCATTTTTGTGTGCGTCGTGGAAACTGAACATGTACCGTAAGTCAGTTTTTTTCGGTCACAAAAAAATAGATCCTGCGCCTATTGACTTACAATGGTTTTAATTCCGGATCCCGTCGCTTTATTTTTGATATAATACAACAGGATCCTTTCTGAATGGATGCAGCCGGTTGTAATATTAGGACGGAAGCATTTTGCCGTGTTTTTAGATCCCATGCCAGATCTCAAAACCATGCAGCAAAAACGCTGTGGGCTGTGGGCCTGTATGACTGCGCCAATAAAAAAGTAATATAGATTTTTAATGTTTTTTCTACTTTTACACAATTTAAACTATTTTTTTAAATAATTTATTTGTGTGGCCGTATTTAAACACAAATATTTTTTATTCTTTTGTCGACAGAGCTGTGTGAGGGCTTATTCTTTGTAGGGCAAGTTGTAGGTTTCATTGCTGCCATTTTGGGGTACATACAACACTTTGATCACTTTTTGTTGTGTTTTTCATGAGGTAGAATAAATTGAAAACAATAATTTTGGTATTGTCTTATTTTCTATGATATTCATTGTATGGGTTAAATAATCTCATCACATTATCGTATTAGTTCTTATGGCTTTGCAGATACCAGTGGCATCTGTTTTTTATTTGTTGAAAAGCGATTTTTGAATTTGACCTCTTTTTTTTTTTTACATTGTTTTCCCAGTAAGGGACTTGAACAAACAGTTCTCTCCTCTGATTGCTCCCAAATAATACTGCAATACTGCCATAGCAACCCCTCGGCACTGAGAGTTCGATGGGGTAAGAGAGGGAAGCCCACTAGATGCCGCTATTAACATTAACTGTGACATCTAAGGGGGATAAAGGACTGGGTTCTAAGTTATCTCTGATCTGACCGTTAAAGTGGGGAAACAGCTATATGCTGCTCCCCCCACCAAAAAAGCTAGAGCATAAACATAAATTAATACCACATAGTGACTGGTAATACCACCAGACTGATAGAAACCACTGTACTAAAACCAAAAGTACCACTATCAACGACCAGTTAAATACATTATACAGTGTAGTTATATCCAGTAACTTAAAGGTGACATCTAGTTTCTTTTTTTTTCTACATCTGGCCCAGACCACCATGTAGACTTCTTATAGCCACAACTTGTGCATGAAGAGTACTTTGAGCCCCCATAGAATAGAAATGTAGCCATTGTGTCCCCATCCAATAGCAATCCCCCTTTGTACTCCCATACAATCGTAATGCCCCTCTATGTATCCCTATACCATAGTAATGTCCCTTTTTTGTGCCCCACTGCAAAATACATACGCCTGTGTGTATGTAAGTGACAGAGGGCTTTCTGCTCCATATTAGTTTTCAACTGGATGATGTAGAAACCAGCTCTTGCGTGCGGGCCCCTTCTGCGTCCACAGCCATTACACCTTGGACTTCACAGGTCATCCATGTGAGCATCAAACTATGTCTAACAGTAAGAGAACTAGATATCCATAAAAACAATATACTGTAACACTAGCCATGCTCAACAGGGGACGGTCACTATTAGAGATGAGCGAATAAAAAGATAAAAGAGGATTATGGAAAGGTGGGTGGTTTGAGAGGTGATTTCTTCAAAAATACTTATCTAATTATAAAAAACTTCCATAAATTTTTTGGAACACAACATCTAACACCTGATACCTTCTAAGTAGCAACTGGTAACATTTCTCAGAAGCTTTATCAGAAAAGCTGTCCTCCTGTAACTTAATTAGAAACTTAACCTTGGCTAATAGAAACTACATGTATCTTGTATTAAAGGGTTTGCCCAGGCTTCTTTTATTGATGACCTATCCTCGGGATAGGTCATCAATAGAGATAAGCAAATTATTGAAATGTTAGATTTAGCGAATTTCACCCCAAAAATTTGCTTCGTGATGAATTACTTCGCCACGAAGCAAATTTTTTTGTAAGTAGCGGATGCAATGACATTTATACATTATTGCGGCATCTAAGTGTAAAATTAACAATAAAAAAATACTAAAATTAAATCAAACTTACCGCTTCCATTTGCTCGCAACGGGCCGGCCGCCGCCATCTTGCTTGAAGATCTCGACCTGTGAGGTACGGCGTGATTATATAATCTCACGTCACATGGGATTTCGGCCGAGATCTTCAAGCAAGATGGAGGTTGGCGGCCCTTCGCCAGCAAATGAAGGAGGTAAGTTTTAATTTTTTTGTTTTTTATACTATTTCAGGTTAAATTGATTCCCTGACACGAAGCACAAGGAAATTCGGCGAATCAAATTTATCCTGAAATTTGGATCGAATTACACTTTGTGGGATTTGATTCGCTCATCTCTAGTCACTATTATTAGTGAATTCATACTTTTTTTTTTCTTCTCAAAGTGGGAGCATATTAGCCATATTCAGTCAGAAACTTTCTAATTATTTAAAAATGCAATATACTGTAAACATATTGGGGGTCATTTATTAAGGCCAGTGTTTTAGACCGGCTGGTGGTGGATCCGCCGATGTTAGGAAGAGGTGCCGACCTCTACATAACTTCGGCGCTTCCAGCACCAGTCTAAATGTAAGGCAGCTTGCTTGCTGGCTTACATTTAGGCCATTTTCTATTCCTAAAACAGGCGTAGAAAATGGTGAATGAGAAGGGCCTGCCATTGTCTTTATATTTTAAGTGATGCTTCTTGTTATGTTTGCAATATTTAAAGGGGTATTATACCTTTAGCAAATAAATATTTAGCAAATAAATTATTTAGCAAATCAGTTCTTCACAGTTTTCCTGAACTCTGCTTGCTGTTATTCAGCAGGAACTTTCCTTTGTTTACTTCTGGTGGATAACAATTTATCATATGGTGGATACACAGGTGAATGAGTTGTGATCGTGTGAGAAGAGAACAAATAAATAAAAAAATTAAATTAAAAAAAATAATAATTCTCTATATCTAATATCTACAGATACAGGCAAGAGTAGCGCCTGCTGTACCAGGGTGTCCCGAAGGAAACCTAATCCTGCAATTCAAATAGAACGTTTCTACATCCAAAAGGCAGATCCTCCATGTGTTCAAGCAGTATTGTAAGTATTGCTGGAAATACACTCAGCAGAATTATAAACCGGTTCAGGTAATGCTTCATGCTGCTAGGAAGCCAGTGACTGCTAGTGATGAGACAATACCGGAGATGAAAACTTAGGTTGACTCCATTTCTTGTTTTAATATTTTTGTGGAATGAAAGAATTGAAAGGCAGTCAAATAGGTGAACAGAAGCCACACAAGTGTAAAAGGCTTAAAACAGCACAAAAAGAGAAAAAATAACATAAAATCACCTTTGAAGAGCAGTGCACAGGTAATCATGGAAGATGATTCCCAATCAACACAAATTCGAAGCATTAGAAAATCAAAGAGAAGTCCGGGCAAAGAGAAGGAATAAAGAAAACCGTAATGGCATAAGGAAATGGCTTAGAAACGTTAGATGGTTTACAGGAGTACTTCCATGTGGTAATTTAGGACACATCGATAGGATATGCCATAAATGTTTGATAGGCACGGGTACCACTTCTGGTACTGCCTAGATGCCTAGAGATCTACATTCACTGCTACTGGTCATTCAAAAGTAGCCGATCACTGGTTTGGCCATTTTTTTTTTAAGTCCCAAGGCTGCGAATGGAGGAGGGTCCACACATGCACAGCATCCTCTCCATTCACTTCTACAGGGCTTTTAAAAAAAAAAGGCTATTTTTCATAGCAGCAAATGGAGAAGATGCAGCACATGCACAGCATGGTCTTCACTCACATGAGATCTGAATAGGACCCAAATCAGACACTTACAGAATATCCTATTGATATGCCATAAATGTCCAGATGGGATGATCATCATTGAAAGTAATGGCTGTATTTCTCACAGATGCATCTGTAGTTAGGTTACTTTAGTTTAGTTTAGGTTGGTGGGTTTAGGTTGGTTAGTTAGTTAACCAGAATTGCCCAGTTTTCTCTAACAATATGTCCTCCATTCAGGTTTATGACAAATACCAGTGTGATTTTATGCTCCCATCCTAACACACCTTGGGTTAAGAAGAAGCAAGTGGAGCTCAGGTAAGATGAACGACATTTTAAAATCGGACATGTAAGCTCAAAATGTGTTAGAAGAGGATGTCATTTTCTGTGTTAGAGGAAGACCCATGCTGTCCATTGACATGACTAGGCTGCCTCTGTAATGTAAGGATGGGGCCCTGTGCAAGAACCATAGAGGGGCCCTAGAAAATGATTAATTTGTAGTCTTTTACATGCAATCTAATGAACCATAGGAAGATACTTTTAGGGTGGTAGTGGATTATTTACCTGCCAGGCCCATATACAGCTGCACAGGTTGCACATATGTGATGTCTGCCCCTCAGCCTATCAAGCTCTATGCATACCACTAGAGTAAATGGACCCTACATGTTCAGAAATGTACCTTTCCTTGCAAATATGAAACTGTCTGCAGAATAGAAAGGAACGAACTAGAGCAACTATCTACACTCTAATACACTGGACCATCTAGAATGGGTTTATGATGACTACATTTGGACTTCTCCTTTCATCTGTGGTGTAGAAGTATGTGTATTATATAACATGGCTCTTTGTATTTTTTTTTATTCATTATAGTTTTTTTTTTCTTCTAAGGAAAAAGGAAGAAGAATTCAAAAGGACCAGGCAAAATGTGATATGACACTACAAATGGGAACAGGATCCATGATTATCAGTGGAGAACCTCAATACCTCATGCTATAATGATATAATAATTGTGCATCATTTATTAATAGTGATAATTAATGACTTTAGGAAGTTTTTACTATTTATGACAGTCTCATTATTGCTATGTTTAGAATTCATGTTGAAGTATTCTGTAATAGGAGTCAATTTTATTTTTTAAAGAGGACCTGTCACCTCTCCTGACAGGCCTGTTTAATAGCTTCATGAATTCCTCATGTAATAACAATTCTGTAACATCTATTCTTATGGCTCTATGTTGTGCCATTCCTTTATTATTTCTACTAGAAGTTATGAATGAATTGTTAGTAGTCTGACTGCATAACTTCTAGCAGAAATAACAAAGGAATGGCACAACATAGAGCCATAAGAATAGATGCTCCAGAAATGTTATTACATGCGGAAGGCATAAAGATATTAAAACGGACATGTCAGGAGTGGTGACATTTGGTATATGGTTATAGTTTGATATGAAATTCCTCTTTTGACAATCTTTTTTGAAACAGAGCAACATATATATAATATATACAAGAAATGTAATTTTCTAAAAAAAAACAATATATATGATAATATACATATCCCTACGGTCAAACATCTTTCCTGCATTAGAGAGGCTGTTTCCGTAGACAATCCCTTATTTTGTGGGTTAACTTGTCAGCAGGTGTTAAATTTTGCTGCAGCGCCACCACAGGATTAATGAAGAATCACAGATGGAGCAGTTCTAAACTTGAGTTTGCATGGCGCAATGTAACATTACTTAACTTTTTAAGAATCAAGATGTCGATTACTACATCTGTACATGGCTTCTATTGATGTCCAGTTGGTTTTCTTTGTAATTCAAGGGCAGACAGGGTCCTCCAGAGAGAGAGCCCTTCTTTGTTGCTACTCTAATAGGGTAATTGAAAATGGGTCATCTAATTCAGATCACAAAATTACAGGGATTGTCCAGTCCTTTACAAGTGATGGCCTACAGTATATGATATTGATGGCCTATCCTGAGGATAGGCCATCAATATCCAAATCCCAGAGAACCTCTTTAAAGAGGTTTTCTGTACCTTCAACAATGATGACCTATCCAGTGATGGCTAACTTCCGGCACTCCAGCTGTGGTAAAACTACGACTTCCAAGATGTACATGTCATGTAGTGATGTGGGAGGGAACACCATATAGACAACAGGAGGGAAGGGAAAAGGAACTAGGCCTCAAATCTAGGGAAAGGGAAACAGTCACCACCTATGGAAACCCTAATCCTGGTCCTGACTCCTATCCATATGAACATACCTTGAGGGTAGGAATGTTCATACACTGGAACCTAAGACCCTGAATAGCCCTGGAGTAGTGTCTGGGCTTGAGACGGCCTGTTCCTTCCAATATGAAAGAACCAGCGTCTCCCTGAGGCCTAGTAACAAAACACAGAGGGGAAACAACAAAATATGAAAGGGAAGTAACACTTAACTTCTAAAGCAAATGGATGAGCAGGAACTCAGAAGAGGACCACACACCAGCACTTCCAATACCAAACTGAAGCTATCCACCGCATAGCATGATGGGTGAAGCCAGACTACATAGAGGAGTTGTGACCACTAAGCTACACCTGAGACAAGAGGTGTAGTCATACCAGCAACAACACTGAAAACAAATGATACCAAAGAGGCTGTCAGATCACATCACGTGCAGTCAGTCTCTTAGATCTTCTGACAACTGTCACGTTAGAGACCGTGCCAGTACACTTGCTTGGCTTGTCCTCAGAACAACATAGCAATAATTGGAGCATGCTGGGGGTCGTAGTTTCACCACAGCTGGAGTGCCAGAGGTTAGCCATCACATAAATGTTATCCTTTTACTCAAAGAAGCAAAGAGGCACCTTCATTGTGCTTATCAGCAGGGACGGGAACCTATCAAAAATTGATGGCCATTCCTAAAGATAAGACATTAGTGTTACAGTCATTTACAGTCTCCTTTAAGCTATAACATAAAATTCTTACTTGGACAATTATATTATGTTTTGACACTTATTTATGTAATTCATGAAAACTGAGCTGTCATTTCCTGCAGTGCTGTTGACAAATGTTAAGGTGGGTTCACATCACGTTTTATGCCTCCGTTTGACGTATACATTAGAAAAAAAGGGATACAAAAACGCAAAACACCACGTTCTTGTAAAAAATACATATACGTATACAATGTAACTCTATGGTGAACGAATACCACTGTAAGGCATCAGTTTGAGGCATCCGTTTAACATATACATTTACATGTATACATTTGAAAAAAAAAAAGTATATATATACATATCCAGCAAACCACATTTTTGTATCCGGCAGAGTCCAGTAAAAGAAAAGTATACTTTTTTTACAATGGAAATAAACGTACAGTATACTTTATTTTTTTTACTATGGAACTCCATGGAACCACCGTATGGTATTAGTCTGAGGCATCCTTTAAAGCAAGGGTGCACCACGTTTTCTGGTTGGGGGCCACATTGTCAGACTGAACCAATGACAAGGGCCGAAAATACAATTTAAAGGGGTATTAATAACTGAAATACAGTATTTTTGGCATATTGAACATACAGTATATAACATTAATGTTAGTCACAATTAGTCACAGTTCCAAGACTCCCATCTAATGGAAGAATACATGAAAAATACATGTGAGCAGCCACAAGACATAGACAAACGTGTCTGTTACCAGATAGTTCGGGGCCACACAGAGTGGAATCAAGGGCCGCATGTGGCCCCGGGGCTGCAGGTTTTGCACTTCTGCTTTAAAGTATATGTTTTTTGTGTACGTTAAACCTACATGAAGTGAACCCAGCCTTAAACGGATGGGAAAAACGCCATGTGAACCCAGCCTAAGCGGTATAGTGATTGCTTGCTATGGGCAAAAAGACAGATATTCCTTTAATAAATATAGTTTTTATAAATATAATCTACCCAATGTTTTTAAAAATATTTATTAATTATTTAATAAATTATGGAAATAGTTTTGACAGGTTATATATTTAAATATATATACCGCGTAAAGTAAAGACTATGCAGCATATACTAAACATATATGTGTGTGTGTACAAGAACGGCTCAATAAAATATTCTATTCCCCAAAACATTGCCTTTTGTCTTCCTGATCTACGCGGTTGGCATCCCAAAGGCTTGTACAAAAATGATTTCATTTAATTCAGGGGTGCACAACCTTTTTTGGTCTGAGGGCAGCATTGTCACATCTCTCTATTTCAAGGGGCCGCAAATTTAAAAAATGTTGATCGGCGCTCATTTGCATCGGCGTATTACACAAGCCAATGCAAAGTGATTGGGGAGGAATGATCACTACCGCAGTCATTCCGCCTTCATTTAGTTATATTGATTATTGGTAGCCCATCCCTGATTACACAGAGAGATGTGCTGACGATTATCTGATAAAATATGCAAATCAGTCGACAAACGAGTGATTCCTTGTTTATCGACTGATCAGCGGCACGATCATACCAGCCAGATATTAGATATGAGCACTCCTATGAACACTTTTTCCCAGTCCCAGTCCCTTCATCAGTGGTCGGTGTAACTCTGTTTGTTGAGTGCCCCTCTATATTCATTTCTATTCAGTTTTTTTGCCACATAATACTTTATTTCTTTTTTATTTTATTTGTATTTTATTATATTTCTATTTCGTTTTCAAATATTTTTATAATTTTTTTAACTTCACTGAAAGACCTTTGGGAGACAATGAGAGACTTTTTTTGTACTTTTTCCACTGTAACTGGGGCATCCAAAGGATCCCCAGTTACAGGGGAAACCAGCCTCCTGCGCTCCTCTGCCCCAAGCCGCTCATCGCGCCGCTCATCTATCTGAGGAGAAGGCAGAAGCGCTGATAAAGTGCTTCTGCCTTCTGCTCGACTCCCTCACTATCACTTCCAGGGGCCTGGCCCGACCTGCTCCAGTGCAGGAGCAGGAGCTGTCATCCATCGTCGTGCGGTGCTGCGGGCAGAAACACAGCTGATCGCACAATCAGCTGTGTTTCTGCCCAGCAGGACGAGGGCCACAAAACTCGTTTCTGGGGGCAGCAAGCGGCCCGCTGGCTGCGGGTTGTGCACCCCTGATTTAATTTAATTTCTGGGGGTACAGAGATGCAATTAAGCCACACCTCTTTACTTGAAGCCAAACAACCTTGTTGATAAGCTGCACCCCCTTAACAGACAAGGCATAAAAAGGTTAGAAAAGTGTCTAACAAACCTGATAAGGCCTTGTGCGCCTGACCTTATGTATTTTGCAGTCCACAAACCGCTGAAACACAAAATATGGATACCAATCGTGTGCAACCTGCAATTTTCACGGGCCCCATTGTTAAAATGTCTATTCTTGTCCACAAAACGGACAACAATAGTAACATAGTAACATAGTACATAACATAGTACATAAGGCCGAAAAAAGACATTTGTCCATCCAGTTCGGCCTGTCATCCTGCAAGTTGATCCAGAGGAAGGCAAAAAAAAACTGTGAGGTAAAAGCCAATTTTCCTCACTTTAGGGGAATAAAAAATTCCTTCCCGACTCCAATCAGACAATCAGAATAACTCCCTGGATCAACGACCCCTCTTTAGTAGCTATAGCCTGTAATATTATTACACTCCAGGACATTTTTTTTTTGTGGGACGGACATGCGGACATTTTTTGTGGTCCTATTGAAATGAATGGGTCCGCATCCAATCTGAAAAGATGCAGATTGGATGTGGCGAAAAAATATGGTCGTGGCTCGTGAGCATGAGGCCTTAACATGGCATGTACATCAGTTTTATGTTTTCAATTGTAAATCTGCACCAATGTTCTACCTTGCTTTTCAAGCAGTTATGCCCCAGGCTGCAAGTTATATTGATTTCCAAGTGGTAATAGAAATTAGTTATGTCCTCCTCTTTCTACTGATGTCACCAATAATCTAAACTTCCCAAGATGAAAACCTGTCACTACCGACAAAATGTAGTGCAATCAGAATAAATTGCAGTAAAATAAAATAAACATATAAACAAAAGTGCCTTCTTAAATCTTTGTTAACTTTAACATTAAATGAATAAAGAAAAGTGAATCTTTTCTTTATTCTCAAGATACATTGAGAACATATCTTTAATCACTATTCTTTTTATTCTGATACATGCATCATTAATTATATTTGAAATGTAGATTATGTGTTCTCACCTCATGTGATATGAAGTAATATTACGTGTGAAACATTCAATTTTCTGTATGTTATATTGAAATTTCTTTGAAAATTCTAATAAAAATTATTTTGTTCTAAAATGTAGTGCAATCTGCAGGCAGCATTCTATAGAGCCGGAGGAGCTGAGAAGATTGATATATAATTTGTATATACACACTTAAAGGGGTTATCCAACCTCTATAATGCCCCCCAAAATTCCCGGGCCCCTCATACAGATTATACTTATCCCATTCCCCGGCATCCGCATTGCCAATATAACCCTACAAATGGGAACAGGATCCATGATTAGCAGTGGAGAGGCTCGTTCCTGTAGCATGTTATTGGCTGCCCCTGTCGTCGGATGTTTTGATCAGCGTGACAGGGAGATGCAATGGCAGCGGCGCAGGCATCAGAAGTAATGCGGGTGTCGGGGAGCGAGGTAAGTATAACCAGTATGAGGGGCCCGGGCATTTTGGGGGGCATTATCGGGGTTGAAATTGTTGGATAAACCCTTTAAGGGAGTATTACACTGCCCAATGTTTGGCCAGGCACTTACTTGCACCGGGCCTGATTACAGGGGCCGATGCAAACTCCATGTGGCAGAATTGATTTCTACTGCAATCATTCCTCCCTCATTCAGTTCTAATGATTATCGGCAGCACACCCCTGATTACACATGGAGGTGTGCTGCCGATAATCAAGGATCTCTCATCCTGATGACAGATTTCTATCAGCCAGCAAACAAACCCTTGCTCATTTATCAGCTGCTCATTTATTTCATTCCTAAAAATGCTCATTCCTGATAATTGGCCCTAATAGAGCCCTTACACAGAGAATGGTATCAATCACTGATAAAGACGACCCCATGTACAACTAAAGTCGGAAAGGACAACAATGTACATAAATGTATAAATTACAAGTTTTACTGAATCTTTTTCCGCAAAACTGTATATTAATCTGCCCGGCTTCTCCTGCTCTATAACATGCTGCCTCCAGATTTCACTGCATTTCTTGATGACAGGTCCCCTTTAACCCCTTAAGGACCGGGCTAATTTTCACCTTAAGGACCAGGCCATTTTTTGCAAATCTGACCAGTGTCAGTTTATATGTGAATAACTTTAAAACGCTTTTACTTATCCAGGCCATTCTGAGATTGTATTTTCGTCACATGTTGTACTTCATGACACTGGCAAAATGGAGTAAAAAAAAAATCATGTTTATTTATAAAAAGTAAACAAATTTACCAAAAATATGGAAAAATTAGCAAATTTCCAGGTTTTAATCTCTCTACTTCTATAATACATAGTAATACAGCCAAAAATAGTTATTCATTTACATTCCCCATATGTCTACTTCTTGTTTGGATAATTTTGGAAATGCCATTTTATTTTTTTGAGACATTACAAGGCTTAGAAGTCTAGAAGCAAATCTTTAAATTTTTCAGAAATTTTCCAAAACCCACTTTTTAAGGACCAGTTCAGGTCGGAAGTCACTTTGTGAGGCTTACATAATGGAAACCACCCAAAAATGACCCCATTTTGGAAACTACACCACTCAAGGTATTCAAAACAGATTTTGCTAACTTTGTTAACCCTTTAGGTGTTCCACAAGAGTTATTGGCAAATGGAGATTAAATTTCAGAATTTAAATTTTTGGGCAAATTTTCCATTTTTATAAATTTTTTCCAGTAACAAAGCAAGGGTTAACAGCAAAACAAAACTAAATATTTATTGCCCTGATTCTGTAGTAAACTACTGTATGGGCACACGGCATGGCGCAGAAGGAAAGGAACGCCATATGGTTTCGGGAAGGCAGATTTTGCTGGACTGGTCTATTTAAACCATAATCCCATTTCAAGCCCCCCTAATGCACCCCTAGAGTAGAAACTCCACAAAAGTGACCCCATTTTGGAAACTACGGGATAAGGTGGCAGTTTATTTGGGACTATTTTTAGGGTACATAGGATTTTTTTTTGCTCTATATTACATTTTTGTGAGGCAAGGTTACAAAAAATGTAAATTCTGAAATTTCATCTCCATTTGCCAATAACTCTTGTGGAACACCTAAAGGGTTAAAAAAGTTTGTAAAATCAGTATTGAATACCTTACGGGTTGTAGTTTCTTAGATGGGGTCACTTTTATAGAGTTTCTACTCTAGGGGTGCATCAGGGGGGCTTCAAACGGGACATGGTGGCAAAAAAAACTGTCCAGCAAAATCTGCGTTCCAAAAACCATATGGTGCTCCTTTACTTCTGCGCCCTGCTGTTTGGCCATACAGCATTTTACGACCACATACGGGGTGTTTCTGAAAACTACAGAATCAGGGCAATAAATATAGGAGTTTTGTTTGACTGTTAACCCTTGCTTTGTTAACGGAAAAAATTGATTTAAATGTTTTGGCACCGTTTTTTTTTCTTTTTTTGACTGTGTTCATTTGAGGGGTTAGGTCATGTGTTATTTTTATTGAGCAGATTCGTACAGACGCAGCAATACCTAATATGTCTACTTTTTTTTATTTATTTAGGTTTTACACTATAATATCCTTTTTTTTAAAAAAAAAAAAAAAACATTTTAGTATCTCCAGTCTGAGAGTCTGTTTTTTTAAATTTTTTTGCCTATTGTCTTAAGTATTGTCTTTTTTGCGGGATGAGAGGACGGTTTTATTGGCACTATTTTGGGGTGCATATCACTTTTTGATCGCTTGCTATTATACTTTTTGTGATGTAAGGTGACAAAAAAAAGCTATTTTTTTGTCACCTTACATCACAAAAAGTGTAACCTAACCCATCAGATGAACACAGTAAAAAAAAAAAAAAAAAGTGTAAAAAAAGCCATTTTTTACACCGTTATTATTTAATTTTTTTGACTGTGTTCATCTGAGGGGTTAGGTCATGAGAGCCATATTTATTTTATTTTTTTCTGGGCGATTGTCAGTGGTTAAATAGAATTAAATTTTTGGAAGGGGATAATACATTTTGTACTCCATTGAAGTGTGGTACTCCCTGAAGCAACCGTCAATGTGGAGGTCCGGATGATCGGGGCACGTGTCACACTGAGTGATGGTGTCCTTCCGTATCCCCCTCCTGTGAGACACTCTGCACTTTTTTGGGGTCCGTCCCTTTTTTCCAGTATGGGAGACCACACCTGGAAAGTGTTGGCCAGGGACGATCCGGGCGCCTCCAGTTCCCGAGGTACTCCGCCTGCTTTTTCCCGGTCAGAAAAGATCAGGGCCTTGAGGACTGCCTCATAGAACTGCAGGAATGTCCCTGTGTTGCCAGCGCTCCGGGACAGCACAAAAGAGTTGTACAAGGCAACCTGTACCAAGTAGACCGAAACTTTTTTGTACCATGCCCGGGTTTTGCGCATGGCGTTATATGACTTGAGGACTTGATCAGAGAGATCACCTCCTCCCATATACAGATTGTAGTCGACGATACAATTGGGTTTGAGGACCGTTGCCGCGGTACCTCGCACAGGGACAGGAGTGATGCCGTTACCGTGAATTGTAGACAGTACAAGATCATCCCTCTTGTCCTTATATCTGACCAGCAACAGGTTTCCACTGGTAAGGGCACAGGTCTCACCCCTGGGGATAGGCACCTGGAGGGGGTAGGCAGGGAGGCCGCGTTGATTTTTCTGCACAGTCCCACAAGCGGACGTGGATTTGGCGGCGAGGGACTGGAACAAGGGGATACTAGTATAAAAGTTATCCACGTACAGAAAACCACAGAAATAAGATAATAAGGCGGGCTTAGATGTGTTTTGATCAAAATATATTGACTAAGTGTCGCAGATATTATCATATCAGAGTGAGGACTTTGTCCATATATAGTGCTTGCATCTACTTTACTAAGTGCATTATTATCTTATCATATTGTGCAGGATGTTTTTATCTTAGTTTTTTCTGTGGAATTTTTTTGTCTATGTAGTATTTGCTTGAGGGAGTGGCACCTTCAAGTATGAATGCGCACCTATTTTATCTTGGGAGTAGCATTCCTCTGCACTTTTGCCCTTCCTATCCAATAGAGCGCCTTGATTAGGTGGTACATATGGCTGTGCTTGCTCCTCCTCCCATTGGTTGCTTGATGCACATGGAGGTGACTAGGAGCAGCACACCATATGTGCGGCGTCTGCGCTCCTGAACATAGAAGCCTAACGGCTTAGGTAGGTTTAGCGTAGGACCCGCCTGACCTGAGACCACCTTGGCGTTCGGTAGTCGGGCTTAGATGTGTTTTGATCAAAATATATTGACTAAGTGTCTCAGATATTATCATATCAGAGGGAGGACTTTGTCCATATATAGTGCTTGCATCTACTTTACTAAGTGCATTATTATCTTATTTCTGTGGTTTTCTTTAGGAATATGTGGTAGCCTGAGATTAGGTATACTGGGGAAGGGGGGTGGGGTCTAATGAAACGGAAAAGACATAGAATCAATGACGGGAGATCGTTATCTTATAGTGATTGACTACCAGGAATACCTGAGAGACCCTCTGGGGGACCGGACTGAATATTAGAGCTGATTGGAGATTTTGCCATTTTTCACCTTAAGGACCAGGCCATTGTTAGCAAATCTGACGTGTCATTTTATGTGGTGATAACTTTAAAACGCTTTCACTTATCCAAGCCATTCTGAGATTGTTTTCTCGTTGCATATTGTACGTATGTAGCCAGGTTAACACACATGCTTTATCCGACATGTTATCTAAACTAAATGTAACTAAATGCGTTAAGAAATTGCTTTTCAATGGCTTTTGTTTCAAGATAACGCGATTTAAGAAATTTGAGTTAAGAGTGTGTATGTGTTACCTCTGCTACAACTGTACTTCATTACAGTAGTAAAATTGAGTTAAAATATTTAATTTTAAATTATAAAAAAAATTAACACAAATTTTGAAAATGTTCAAAATTTCTATTTCTCTACTTTTAAAACAGATAGTGATATCTCCTAAAAAAAAATATTACTTTACATTTTCCATATGTCTACTTCATGTTTGGATTTTGGATTTTGTAAATTACATTTTCTTTTTTTGGGGACATTAGAAGGCTTAGAAGTCTAGAAGCAAATCTTATAATTTTTCAGAAAATTTCCAAAAACCACTTTTTAAGGACCAGTTCAGGTCTGAAGTCACTTGTGAGGCTTACATAATAGAAATCACACATAAATGGCCACATTGTAGAAACTACACCCCTCAAGGTATTCAAAACTGATTTTACAAACTGTGTTAACCCTTTAGGTGTTCCACAAGAATTAAAGGAAAATGTAGATGAAATTTCATATTTTCACTTTTTTGGCATTTTTATCCATTTTTCCAGTAACAATGCCAGGGTGCAAGGGTTAACAGCCAAACAAAACTCAATATTTATTATCCTGTTTCTGTAGTTTACAGAAACAACCCATATGTGGTCGTAAACTGCTATACGGGCACACGGCAGGGCGCAGAAAAAAAAAAACGCCATATGGTTTTTAGGGGGGCAGATTTCACTGGGATAATTTTAAGTTGCCATGTCACATTTGAAGACCCCCTGATGCATCCCTAGAGTAGAAACTCCAAAAAAAGACCACATTTTTAAAACTACTGGATAAGGTGGCAGTTTTGTTGGTACTATTTTAGGGTACATATGATTTTTGGTTGCTTTATGTTACAATTTTGTGAGGCAAGGTAACAAAAAATAACTGTTTTGGCACCATTTTTATTTTTTGTTATTTACAATGTTCATCTGACAGGTTAGATAATGTGGTATTTTTATACAGCAGGTTCTTACGGACGCGGGGAATATGTATACTGTTTTTTATTTATTTAAGTTTTAAAAAATCACAGCATTTTATGGTGTTCATCTGAGGGGTTAGGTCATGTGATATTTTTATATACCAGGTCATTACGGACGTGGCAATACCTAATATGTATACTTTTTTTATTTATTTAAGTTTTACACAATAATATCATTTTTAAAACAAAAATGTATTTTTTATTTTTTGGGCGATTGTCTTAGGTAGGGTAGCATTTGTGAAGGATGAGATGATGGTTTGATTGGCACTATTTTGGGGTAGATATGACTTTTTGATCGCTTGATATTACACTTTTTGTGATGTAAGGTGACAAAAAATGGCATTATTTAATTATTATATTTGTTCATCTGAGGGGTAAGGTCAGGTGGTATACCTAATATGTCAACTTTTTTTTATTTTTTTCACATTTAACACAATAAAAGCACTTTTGAAAAAAAAAATCAGGTTTTAGTGTCTCCATAGTCTGAGAGCCATCATTTTTATATTTTTTGGGCAATTGTCTTAGGTAGGGGCTCATTTTTTGCGGGATGAGGTGACGGTTATATTGGTCCTAATTTGGGGGGCATACGCCTTTTTAATCGCTGGGTGTTGCACTTTTAGTGATGTAAGGTGACAAAAAAATGTTTTTCTTAGCACAGTTTTTATTTTATTTTTTTTGATGATGTTTACCTGAGGGGTTAGGTCATGTGATATTTTTATAGAGCCATTCGATACGATGCCGGCGCATACAGCAGGGGTCCGGCTATCAGTGACTGCCGGACCCCTGCAGCTGATTGGGTGGGCGCAGCTCCTGCACCTGCCCGATCACCATGCACTATATGTACGTCACTGGTCCTTAAGTCACGGCCAGATATGACGTACATGTACGTCATGGGTCCTTAAGGGGTTAAAGTGATTTTAATTATTAATATTAATTCTTCTTACGTAGTCATCCCACTGTATCATTAGTCAGTAAGGCACAGGACAAGGGTTATTGACCTCTTAACATCTTCTCTGCAGAACTTAAAGAAAGTTTATTTTTCTACATATTTTCAGATTCTGTGTGGGAAGTGGCAGGGCCGATCCTAGGGTCACAGGCGCCTGGGTGCAGAAATATTTCTGGCGCCCCCACATGGGCGTGGTTATCTTACTAACTCCTCCCCTTTATATTGTTTCTATGGCAACAACTTCAGCCCCACCCCCTTGCAGTCTAGGGGCGGAGCCAAACCCGGAAGCACAATTGAGGGGCAGGGCCAGACACCAGTAAGATAGGAAGGCTTCAGCCAACACACAAGCTTTGCAACAATATAGGAAGCTACAGAAAAGTCTTATAATATCCTCAGTGGATCTCAACCTCCCCATCCTCCACACCCTGTACAGGTCAGTGCCCCCGAAATTGCACTCACAGTTCTCCAGCAACTCTGGCAAATACCACCTATTCCGTACAGGGTGGGTTTACATCTACGTTATGCCATTCCGTTATAGGTTCCGTTTCAAACGGAATATAACGGAATGGCCAGATGGAATGCAAAACGGAAGCCTTTAAGTGTCCATTCACACGTCCGTTGTTTCTTTCCTGATCTGTTCCGTTTTTTGCGGAACAGATCTGGACCAGTTCTGTACCCATTCATTTTCAATGGGTCCTGAAAAAAAATCTGAAATTGAGCTGTCCGATTTTTTTCAGGACCCATTGAAAATGAATGGGTCCAGATCTGTTCCGCAAAAAACGTAACAGATCAGGAAAGAAACAACGGACGTGTGAATGGACCATAAGAGGCATTCCGTTTTGCTCTGTCCTAATAGAAGTTTATGAGAAAGCATAACGGATCAGTCTGGGTCCCCTTATGCAAGACAGACTTTGTTTTCAGTCTTGCATAACAGGAACCAGATGGATCAGTTTTGATTCCCATAGACTTTTAAGAGGACGGAGAGCAAACGGAAAGCCTCTTGCGGAGTCTGCACTGTACGAGAGAGAGGTAGCAGTGGCTGTGAAGGGAAAAGTACCAGAACACACAATGACAGCCCCAGAGCCTCTCTGCTGCCTGACCAACCGTATGCTGCCACAGCGCCAGCCTGCAGGACACCGGAGAGGCCTGGGGGCCACATTATAGCACCACTACATTTACTTATTATCAAAAAGCATCATACATAACCAAGCAAAAGCCAGAATATAATAAAAGACAAAAACATTAAACTACATTTATAATAAAACAATTTACTTACAAAAGAAGCGATTCAGTCGTCTGCTGTACCGTCCTCTGCTTGCTTCCACTGATTATGTGCCCTCCTTTCTGTCTCTCCTCAGTGCGCAGGCGCACTGTTATGGGGGATCTGTGGATGACAGTATGACACACTGTTATGGGGGATCTGTGGATGACAGTATGACGCACTGTTATGGGGGATCTGTGGATGACAGTATGACACACTGTTATGGGGGATCTGTGGATGACAGTATGACACACTGTTATGGGGGATCTGTGGATGACGCACTGTTATGGGGGCATCTGTGGATGACAGTATGACACACTGTTATGGGGGATCTGTGGATGACGCACTGTTATGGGGGATCTGTGGATGACAGTATGACACACTGTTATGGGGGATCTGTGGATGACGCACTGTTATGGGGGATCTGTGGATGACACACTGTTATGGGCATCAGTGGATTACACACGGTTATGGGGGCATCTGTGGATGACACTGTTATGGAACTTATGGGGACATCTGTGGGTGACACACTGTTATGGGGCATCTGTGGATGACACTGTTATAGGTGGCCGGGGGGATCTGTGGATGACACACATATATGGCAGGCAGCGCAAGCATCTTGTGCTATATAAATGTGTCATCATCCACATATCACTTCTCCCCCCCCCCCATAACAGTGTCCCACCCTATTGTAAGACGTCCGTTCCTTTATGTAAGTGAGCTATTGAGCTTGTAAATAAACTTGTGCAAAGTATATGAGTAGTTAGTAACTACTCATATAGTTTGCAGTTTGCACAAGTTTATTTACAAGCTCAATAGCTCACTTAGGGCTCTTTCACACCTGCGTTATAGTCTTCCGGCATAGAGTTCCGTCGTCGGGGCTCTATGCCGGAAGAATACTGATCAGGATTTTCCTAATGCATTCTGAATGGACAGTCCGTCCTTCAGGATGCATCAGGATGTCTTCCGTTCCGGAACGGAACGTTTTTTGGCCGCAGCAAATAGCGCAGCATGCTGCGCTTTTTGCTCCGGCCAAAAATCCGGAACACTTGCCGCAAGGCCGGATCCGGAATGAATGCCCATTGAAAGGCATTGATCCGGATCCGGCCTTAAGCTAAACGTCGTTTCGGCGCATTGCCGGATGCGACGTTTAGCTTTTTCTCAATGGTTACCATGGCTGCCGGGACGCTAAAGTCCTGGCAGCCATGGTAAAGTGTAGTGGGGAGCGGGGAGCAGCATACTTACCGACTTACCGTCCGTGCGGCTCCCGGGGCGCTCCAGAGTGACGTCAGGGTGCCCCAAGCGCATGGATCACGTGATCGCATGTACACGTCATCCGTGCGCCTGGGGCGCTCTGACGTCATTCTGGAGCGCCCCGGGAGCCGCACGGATGGTAAGTATGCCGCTCCCCCGCTCCCCACTACTACTATGGCAACCAGGACTTTAATAGCGTCCTGGCTGCCATAGTAACACTGAAAGCATTCTGAAGACGGATCCGTCTTCAAATGCTTTCAGTACACTTGCGTTTTTCCGGATCCGGCGTGTAATTCCGGCAAGTGGAGTACACGCCGGATCCGGACAACGCAAGTGTGAAAGAGGCCTTACATAAGTTACTATCTTATCTAATATAATCTATCACTAATCATCACTATTCAGTATTTACTCTAACTTACTGCCTGGGACAGTCAGGAGTCAGGACTCAGGACTCCAAATGTATTCTCACAGTCTGCGCAGGGGCGGGCACTGGCAGGCAGAAGCTGGTGGCGTGGCTGGCGTGGCACTGGCAGTGCTCCAGTCCCGCTCTTCAATATTCAAAATTGGCGCCCGGCGGCAGCGTAACTGTAACGTAACGTGACGTCACTCACTACGTTACGTCGCAGTGAGCGACGTTACGCTGCCGGCCGGAAGATGGGAGGCAGTCAGGAAGAGCACGGAGGCGGAGCACGGAGGCGGAGCACAGGACAGGAGGCAGACTCGCAGAGCACAGGAGGCGGACTACAGGAGGCGGACTACAGGAGGCGGTCTACAGGAGGCGGTCTCAGTCTCACACGTGAGTCACGTCAGTATATGTGTGTGTCAGTCTGTGTGTCTGTTCTTTGTGTCACGGACTCGTCACTGTCACGGCACACCCCCGGCCCCACTCGAACCCTGAGGCTGAGGCGGCCCGGCCCACCGGGAGGTGGTTAAAAAAAAAAAAAAAAAGTCAAAAAAAAAAAAGTCCCGGCGGCACGCTCGGCGCCTTTCGGGTGACAGCGCTGGGGTGCGGGGCACCCACTGCACCCCGTGTAGGATCGGCCCTGGGAAGTGGTATTGAGGAGATCATGCTCCGGAAGTGGCTTTGTGGTCAATGAGATAAGTTAGTGAAGATATAAGTTCCTGCTTCAATTTAATAATGCAACGTTCATCTGATTGATGTTCTTAATTAGACATGGGCCTTCTGTCTGCATACATTTATATAGTTAAGGGGTTCTCCAACAAGTTTTAAAGCCTTTTTAAAACTATTTTACTCACTTATCTGGAGGACTTTCTTTCCTTTCTGTGGGTGGGCAATAACTCATAAAGCACTCGCATCTTTAGGTTGCATTGCAATTACTTCTTGTTAACCCCTTCCTCTTCTGCCTACTAAATAGTCCCTCACATATACAGCAAGGCCCTGTGGTGCTGGTGCAGTGGATGAGAGTGGTAAAGGCCCAAATGATATGCTGTGTCACATTGTAGCATCTCAGACCGTTGCTGCCTGGGGATCAGTGCAGTGGAAATATAGTTTGAAGAATGAGGCCAGAACTGAACTTATAACAATCTCTTTTTACTGAGAGCAAAATATAACTTGCGGTACATCCAGTATCAGCAAATTTAAAGTGCAGTTTGTAGTACCAGTTAATGAGTTACGGTGGCAGGTTGGATGACTATATATTGGCACTTGTGGTTAGAGGTGCCCACTGTAAAGTTCACACTTGAACTTAAATTGGCCTAGTGGTGGTATAGGTGATGGGTGTCTGAGCCGTAGTCCCTCACCTTGCAAAAGTGTCTGTAACCCAATATTTTGATGCTCACTCTGCTGTCTTGTCTTAGCTTTCTTGAAGCTGACTTGTTGTTGGTCTCTCTGGAGAATCACACGTTGTCCCAAGGAGCAGGACCTCTGGAGTCTGCGTCCACTCCTCACTCTAGGTAGATAGGCTCTTCTGGCCAGAAGCAGGACCAGCCTACTCCTAGCAAGCAGAAAGGAAACAGGGTAATTAGGCCTCTTCCTGCCAACCTTTGCCATCCACTCCTCCTTTTTTACAATGCACAGCCAAATCAATGTAATACATAATATAACAATACCAAACTATTTACAATAAAAAAATAAATTGCAGATGAACCCGGGTCAGGGATACTGTTCATATAGTCCCAGAGATACATATGCTATGTAAGGCCCCCTCAATTTCTTTCTCCACTGTGCAGAGAGATATAGCTGTCTACTTGTATAAACTTAGAAACTTAGAAGTAGGGATGAATACTTGATATACTGTATTAGTTCTATACTAGTGTCATTTTAAATAGGTTTTCAGTGACTAATACAGTACAGACCAAAAGTTTGGACACACCTTCTCATTCAAAGAGTTTTCTTTATTTTCATGACTATGAAAATTGTAGATTCACACTGAAGGCATCAAAACTATGAATTAACACATGTGGAATTATATATATAACAAAAATATGTGAAACAACTGAAAATATGTCATATTCTAGGTTCTTCAAAGTAGCCACCTTTTGTTTTGATTACTGCTTTGCACACTCTTGGCATTCTCTTGATAAGCTTTAAGAGGTAGTCACCTGAAATGGTCTTCCAACAGTCTTGAAGGAGTTCCCAGAGATGCTTAGCACTTGTTGGCCCTTTTGCCTTCACTCTGCGGTCCAGCTCACCCCAAACCATCTTGATTGGGTTCAGGTCCGGTGACTGTGGAGGCTAGGTCATCTGGCACAGCACCCCATCACTCTCCTTCATGGTCAAATAGCCCTTACACAGCCTGGAGGTGTGTTTGGGGTCATTGTCCTGTTGAAAAATAAATGATGGTCCAACTAAACGCAAACCATATGGAATAGCATGCCGCTGCAAGATGCTGTGGTAGCCATGCTGGTTCAGTATGCCTTAAATTTTTAATAAATCCCCAACAGTGTCACCAGCAAAGCACCCCCACACCATCACACCTCCTCCTCCATGCTTCACGGTGGGAACCAGGCATGTAGAGTCCATCCGTTCACCTTTTCTGCGTCGCACAAAGACACAGTGGTTGGAACGAAAGATCTCAAATTTGGACTCATCAGACCAAAGCACAGATTTCCACTGGTCTAATGTCCATTCCTTGTGTTCTTTAGCCCAAACAAGTCTCTTCTGCTTGTTGCCTGTCCTTAGCAGTGGTTTCCTAGCAGATATTCTACCATGAAGGCCTGATTCACACAGTCTCCTCTTAATAGTTGTTCTAGAGATGTGTCTGCTGCTAGAACTCTGTGTGGCATTGACCTGGTCTCTAATCTGAGCTGCTGTTAACCTGCGATTTCTGAGGCTGGTGACTCGGATGAACTTATCCTCCGCAGCAGAGGTGACTCTAGGTCTTCCTTTCCTGGGGCGGTCCGCATGTGAGCCAGTTTCTTTGTAGCGCTTGATGGTTTTTGTGACTGCACTTGGGGACACTTTTAAAGTTTTCCCAATTTTTCAGACTGACTGACCTTCATTTCTTAAAGTAATGATGGCCACTCGTTTTTCTTTA